>NC_138082.1:90511200-91185539 GCF_964212035.1 Myotis nattereri | reverse complement strand
GGGACTAAAATTCTGCCACTCTGAAGCTGCCCTTTTGGTGTATTGATTTTAAGCTGTGTATTAAGAAGCAGAAGTCAGAAAGAAACTTGACCCTCCCCCTTCCTGCCTAGGAGATTCTGACAGAAAACTGCTTCAGGAAGGAGATCTAAGGTCATTGCCTTCGCCTCATAGAATGAAGTGTGGTAGATAGAGGGCTTCAGGCAGGTGCCTGCCACCCAGATAGCACCTGTGTCCCACTGTTTCTGAGTTACCTGGTGAGGATTTCCCTGCCATACGTGTCCTGCTCTTCCTCAGCCACCTGTAAACAGCCCACCCTCACCCCTGAAGCACGACTGCCTTCTCATTTGTCAAAAAATGTCTCATTACCCCATGTTGCCTCGCCGCCTTTGGAATGTTCATGCCTATGTGAGGGCCCTATGCACATGTATTAAACTTTGGCTTTCTCCTGTTCATCTGCCTCTTTTAATTTAATAACTAGGGGCCCAGTGCATGAATTTGTGCATGAGTGGGTTCTCTCAGCCTGGCCTACAATCAGGGCCAATGGGGACCATCTCGCCCAGTCCCAATTACGGCCGGTCAGGCAGGGGATGGACCTTGGGTGATTGGCCACCCATGGGAGGGTGGCTGTGGGAGCGCACTGACCACCAGGAAGCAGATCCTGCATTAAGCGTCTGCCCCCTGGTGGTTAGTGCACGTCATAGCTATTAGCTGGTCATCTGATTGTAAGGGTCACTTAGGCGTTTATATATAGATTAGCCCAGCCAGAAGAACTTAGAAGCTACTAAAGCATATGTGGTATTGTTTTTAGTCCCCATAGTTGCATTTTCAAAGTCCTAAAATATTTTCAAATTGAGCATGTTGAAGTGGTACTAACCTGTCTATATCCCTACTCTCATAATTTGGCTATCTCTCTGTTGATTGCACTCTGATTCATGAATCTGAGAAGCCACTTGGAAAAGGGAGCTTTTTTTTTTTTTAAATAACATCCCAACTCCTATTCCAACAATACACACACGTACCTCTTTAGTTTTAAAGTAACTCAGAATATTGACTTTTACTTCTCTAGTGAGGAAAAATTTGCCACAAAACTCACTAACCCAAAAAATCAACAACAAAATAAAACAGTAGAGGACTGTCGGGCCTTGAATTTGTGATTATAACTAATTTTTAAGGAGAAGCAGGCATTAATGCTTGCAACATGCTCTAGAACCATTACCGCCAGCCCAGTTTGAACACTCAGAATCAGCCCTGAGTCGTGTTAGTTTTGTGGTGCTCCTTTGTCATCAAGCCTGTGTCAGAGGGCCAGAGCCATTCTACACACTGTTCTTCGTAAGTGCTGACTGCTTTGTGTTCTTACCAATTCATTCGGTTGTTATCACTGTAATTAACTAGTTTATCAATAGTAATAGGAAGAAAGCTAAGGGGGGCAGACATTATAGGCATGGCCATCTGGGCAGCTTCACCAGGAAGCTGCAATTTCACACTCCCCAGGAAACCAAGGTCCATTCCCTCCAGATCACTGCAGAAGGGATTGGACAAAGGGGGCTGGGCATATGCACAGTGAAGTTGGGGTGTTGTAGGGAAAGTGCTTGTCTGTCAGTCTAGCCTGGGAAGAAGATCATTGGCTAGGGGGTTGGACTCCAATGCAAGCCTGCAGAGACTTGGAAATATGTAACCCCTAGGCAAAGAGATCCCACTTTTGTTCTGCCCTTGCTTCCCTCTTGCCTGCTTATGTCCTTAATCTCTCTTGCTCCAGGACCCTCACTCCCCTGACATGTGGCCTTAAGCAGCTGCATGCAGACCCCACACGCAAAATGGACTGCAGCTAGAAACACAAGCTAAGCCAACCAGATGCTGGACCAGACTGTGCTTTAATATGGAGCGGAGACTCTGGGCAGCGGCCTTGGCTCTAGCCCTGCTGAAGATAAGGCTGGGCTTCTTCCATTGCAAGACAGGGAAATGGGACATTGGGGAGCCAGGGGTTTAATTCCACATAAATAAATATCCCCATCCTCCAGTGCACATCTCAGGAAGGTCCTTTCCTTGTGACATTGCAGGAACTCCACTTCCACAGGTGGGGACGCAGAGGACACCCCGCCAGTAACAGAGTCTGCTGACGCTCAGATGTCAGAGTTTGTGAACAAATGGCTTCTGTCTCTGTTTCCCCAGTCTGCCAAGAAGCAGGCAGTCAAATCAAGGGCAGCTGGTTCTCCGGAGTAACTTCTCATGCTGATGAGTGTGAAGTGCCCCCTGGAGACGCCTGGCTTACAATTCCAGGTCTCGGTGGGGGAATAGCTTACTGGCATCTGCTAGCAAACAGAGACCTTCCTAAGTGCTTCTCTGCTCTGTGCTAACCAGAAAGCACTTTGCTCCTTTTCTGTTCATCTCCATCTCGGTGTGGACAAAAAGGGGCCACATACTAAACCTGACAAGCTCAGGGAGGCCTATGTGGCAGCCTTACACACCCAGACACCTATGGTAACCACAAAGGATGGTCTGAAACTAAAACTTTTTAACTAAAAGCAATTCATGGAAGCCCGAACCGGTTTGGCTCAGTGGATAGAGTGTCGGCCTGCGGACTGAAAGGCCCCAGATTCGGTTCCAGTCAAGGGCGTGTACCTTGGTTGCTGGCACAGCCCCAGTAGGGAGTGTGCAGGAGGCAGCTGATCAGTGTTTCTCTCTCATCAATATTTCTAACTCTCTATCCCTCTCCCCTCCTGTCTGTAAAAAATCAATAAAATATATTTAAAAAAATAATAAATAAATGACTAAATGACTAAATAAATAAATAAATAAATAAATAAATAAATAAATAAAAGCAGTCCATGGCAGGTAGAATGTCCTAGGTTAGAATCTTCCCTGACAAAGGTCAATATTCTCCTTAACTGAGCCTGTCTATTGTCTTTGTGCAGCTAGGACAACATAGCTGATAAATATGCCTTTGCACAAACAAAGTAATTTTCCTTTTTCTAGACCCCTCAAAGCATGGACAAGGGACATTGCACCAGAGTGAAAAGCACAAATCCCCTCATTGTCATTATCATGTTAATTTCTGTTAGCTATCCTGTATCCACTTTTGTAAAAGAAGTATGTGTCAATCATTTCACTTTTCATCCAATCCCAGGGGTTTCCCCACTTTGCTTTCTCCCACCTCACTAATCTATCACCAATGGATTTGAAGTAACCCACTTATGCCTTCTCTTTTGATTTTAATGAATAAAGCAGGGTGCAGAACTGCCATTTTTCCAGAGCATTTTCTCAATCAGTTGAGGTTTTGCTACTCAGCAATTGTCTTCAGTTTGGTTCAAATCCTATATCATAAAAGGGGTAATATGCAAATTGACCCTAATGGCGGAATGACTGGGAACGACTGGTCACTATGACACACCCTGACCACCAGGAGGCAGACACTCAATGCAGAAGCTGCCCCCTGGTGGTCAGTGCACTTCCACAGGGGGAGCTCCACTCAGCCACAAGCCAGCTGACTGCTGTGAGCACAGTGATGGTAGTGGGAGCCTCTCCTACCTCCTTGGCAGCACTAAGGATGTCTGATTGTGGCTTAGGCCCACTCCCTGCAGACATCTCCCAAGGGCTCCGGGACTGCCAGAGGGATGTCTGACTGCCAGCTTAGGCTCGATCCCCCCTGGGGAGCAGGCCTAAACTGGCAGGTGGACATCCCCCAAGGGGTCCTGGGCTATGAGGGCACAGGCCAGGCTTAGGGACCCACCCTCTGAGTGCATGAATTTTTGTGCACCGGGCCTCTAATCTATACTAATAAAAGCCTAGGTGGCCCTCACACCCTCACGTCATCACAAGATGGCCACCACCAGATGGCTGGCAGTTGGGGGTGAACAGGCCATCAGGGGAGGGAAGTTGGGGATGATCAGCCCAGCAGGGGAGTGCAGTTGAGGGCAACCAAGCCTGCAGGGGAGGGCAGTTGGGGGTGACCAGGCCAGCAGAGGAGGGCAGTTGGGGGCAATCAGGCTGGCAGGGGAGGGCGGTTAGGGGCAATTGTGCAGGCAGAGGAGGGCAGTTGGGGGTGATCAGGCTGGCAGGGGTACAGTTAGTGGGCGATGAGGCTGGCAGGCTGAACTGGTTAGGGGCAATTAGGCAGGCAGGCAGGTGAGTGGTTAAGAGCCGGCACTCCTGGGTTGTGAGAGGGATATCAGGATCAGGCCTAAACTGTTAATGAGACATCCCCTGAAGGGTCCCAGACTGGAGAGGGTGCAGGCTGGGCTGAGGGACATCCCCTCAGTGCATGAATTTCATGCATCGGGCCTCTAGTAAACTCATAAAAATCCTCTACAGGTCTGACTGTTTCTTACATTGACATCAGGATGTGGTTTATGTATGTCTGCTACCTGGAAAGTTTCTTCTTCCTTTTTACTTATTTGGAAGGTTAGGAAGTCTTGATTTAATTTATTTAATATATTCAACCCTATCTAGATTACTCATGACTCCTTGTGTGGCTTTTGATAATTTGCATCTTCCAAGGAATTAGTCCATTTCACTTGTTATCAAATTTGTGGGCATTTGTTGTCCATAGTTCTTAGTATTCTTTTATTATTTATTATTATTATTTGAATGAACATGGACTCAGTTTTGATGGCCCTTCTCTGACATTGGTAACCGGTATCTTTTCTCTGTTTTCATGGTGCCAAATAATAAACATAGACTTAATTAAGGAGAGATTGCAGTGAAAAGATTGCAATAGGAGGACACAGGAAATGCGGGATTTACGAGCCTCTGAAAATCAAACAGGAAAAAAGCTTTCCATTTTTTAGGGAACAGTAAGTAGGAATAGTGGTCACTTTTGGGGGGGAATTGAGTGAGAATGAACAGAAAGAATCATTATGGTGGCTGACAGGCAGTGTTTCTTTCTGATTGTGATCAGTTGATTCTCAGGCTGAGGTGTTAAGGAGGATATTCAGTGTGTTGCTATTTGCTCAGACCTGGGACAGGCCAATGCTCAGGAGTCTTTGGGGAAAGAGAAGCCTGGCTAAAGATTGCCCAGCCAATGTCGAGTGGCAGTGTAGTCAATTGTCAGCACCTGGTCATTACTCAGCCTGACTAGGTGTGTTTTTGTTGTTGTTGTTTGTTTAAATATATTTTATTGATTTTTATACAGAGAGGAAGGGAGAGGGATAAAGAGTCAGAAACATCGATGAGACAGAAACACGGATCAGCTGCCTCTTGCACACCCCCTACTGGAGATGTGCCCGCAACGCAGGTACATGCCCTTGACTGGAATCAAACCTGGGACCCTTCAGTCCGCAGGCTGATGCTCTATCCACTGAGCCAAACCAGTCAGGGCCTGACTAGGTTTTTATCAGTTTCACTGATTATTTCAAAGAATGACCTTTTTGTTCATTGATTCTCTATTGTTTTTCTGTTTTCAAATTATTCATTTTGCTTTCATTTTTAATATTCTTTTTTTTTTCTTTCCTTAAGCTTAAATTGCTTTTCTTTTTCTATTTTCTTGGGTAAAGGTTTATATTATTTTAATATATTATCATTTTCTTCTCTAATGCTATATATTTCATCTGAATATTAATTTTGCTGCATCCCATGTGTTTTGATAAGTTGCATTTAAATTTTTATTTGCTGCAAAATGTTTTTCTCATAATTTTTCTTGAGACTTCTTTTACTTATATGTTACTTAAAAGTGGATATTAATCAATAAATATTGAGGATTTTGCAACTATATTTCTGCTATTTTTTTGTTAAATTCCATTGTGTTTTTATAAATTACTTTAAATTATTTATATTTTCAAAAGTTTTTAGATATTGTTTTATAACCTAGAATGACATCTATCTTGCTAATGTTTTATTTGAGGTTGAGAACAATGTGTATTCTGCTGTTGAGAAAGAAAATACTCTAATGATATCTATTAGATTAAGTGGATTAAGAGTGATATTCAGGTCAACAATATCTTTAATGATTTTCTGCCTACTTGAACTACAAGGTACTGATAGTGTCCAACTGATAGTCACTAACTATAATATTGGTTCTGTCTACCTCTCCTTGAAGGTCTGTCAGGTTTTGTCTCATGAATACATGAGATGCTCTATTAGGGACAGACATGTTTAAGTTTGTTATGTCTTCTTGGAAAAGTGACAATTCTTCATTCCTGATAATTTTCCTTGTTGTGGTGTCTAATTTTCTGTGAAATTGGTATCACTATTCCAGTTTTCTTTGGATTAGTGTTAACACAGTGTATCTTTTTCTTTCCCTTTACTTTTAACCTGAATCTTCTGTTAAAAATGTAAGTTTCTTGTAGATAATATATAGGTCCTTTTTTTTCTGGTTTATTTTGCATTTAGTCTCACATTTTTTGTCTTTAATCAGTGTATTTATTCTGTATTTTTAGAACTTTCTCATTGTAGTAGGCAAAATAATGTCCCGCCAAAATACCCATACCCTAATTTCTGGAACCTGTGAATATGTAGCATTTCATGACAAAAAAGACCTTGTAGATGTGATTAAACTTGAGATGGGAAGATTATTCTGGTTTTTCTGGTGGACCCAATCTAATTCACCATGAAAAAGGAATACAGACAAATAGGTCAGAGTGATGTAATTGGAGAAGGGCTCAATCTGCCATGGGTGACCTTAAAGGTGAAAGAAGGGGTCTATGAGCTAAGGAATGTGAGCTCTCTTGAGAAATTTGGAAAGACAAGGACCTGGAGCCTACCAGGAGCCTACAGAAAGGAACGCAGTCTAGACACCTTAATGTCAGCAGAGTAAGACTGTCTCAGAATTCTAACCAGTAGAACTGCAAGATGATAATTTTTTGTTGTTTAATACTCTAATCTGGTTGTAATTTACTATAGTGGCAATAGAAAACTAGTAGACTCACATTTCAGGATCAAATTCAGCCTGTGCTAAAATACCCTCTTTATCTTTCTTACCTGTTCTTTGTCTCATGCATATTAGTTTTTGTATATGAAGCAGAGTTAGTATATGTCTGTACTGTTGCAGCTACATCAATATTTGTTCTTAAACTTTTTCATGCTTTATATATTACCTAGACAAATATTGGACATATGAAAGAATAAGGCCAATTTGACTGGGGGTGGGGACGGAATGCACTGATGTTACATATCATGGATTCTAATCCCGTTACTCACCATGACACTCATCCCTGGGTTCCTCATCTGTAAAATGAGAATAAAAGTAGCTGTTCCAGGAATCTTTGGAAGGCAACAGCAAGTAAATTTTTGCCCTGAGTCATGTTTAGGTATTAGATATTCTCAGTATTTAATTTTCTTGGGAGAAACAACCAATGAGATAATTGTGAGCATAAAAGTTGCACTCCTGTTGCTCTATTTAAAAAATCACATTCGTTGTCCTAGCATCCTAGCTGTTTGGCGCAGTGGATAGAGTGTGAGCCTGTGAACCAAAGGGTCCCGGGTTTGATTCCGGTCAAGGGCACTCTGGGAATCGCCCCAGAGGCGCCTGGTAGTCAAGGACAATTAAAGCATAGAGGCCTTGTTATCAATACACCAGCCTGCCCAAGGCCAGGCTAGGCTACATACCATACACAGCTGCACGGCCACAGTGATCTCACGGTACACTGTGCCCTTCTGTAACCCAATAAGATTGATGTAACTATTGGCAGGAAACCTTCTTCGTCTTTGGAATAATATATGTTACTGACCAGTTAGTGTGAGAAGCAGAGGTGGTAGGCACAGAGAATGCAGCCTTTATATGTGCAGGAGAGAGGAGAGCTCAGACTGAGCTGGGAGCTGCTGCTGAGATGTAAGAGGCTGAGAGCGCATAGAGAGCTCAGAAGTAGTTACTGTGTGAGGCTACAGAGACCAGCCATGTGCTGGGCAGGGGAGACTGGAGCCGCTGCTGAGCCAGAAAGGCTAGAGAAGCTGCTGAGGCAGAGCTTAGGTGCCCTTATGATATGAGATGGTGAGTCTAGGGGGCAGCGTGCCACTGCTCAGATAATAGCTGTGGGTATGGAAACTGCTACCGCTCTGTGGGAAAGATGTACATGTTAACGAGCCCGTGTATGGTTGCCTGCCTGTATGGACTTAGCTGTAAATAACTGTCTTGTCTGATAGCTATATGCTCACTGGCTTCTGAAATAAAGACTCATTCTTATATACCCACAACCTCTCATGGCTTCTTCCCAGTGTCCTAGGAGGAACAGCCCTAGGCAGGGGGCTCAGACCTGACACCTGTAAGTAGTGAGCAGAGGGTAAATGAGGAACTTGGACTAAATTCCCAACAGCTAGTACAGTGGGCAGGGATTAAGAAGGAACCTGCCCTGGTGTAGTCGGGGAGAATTTAGAAAGAATACGTGGACTCAAGCAGCAGAGCTGAGCGGTGCTCCTGCTGTGTCTCTGACAGGCACAGCCTCAGGTGGGTTGCAGGCTCCTCCCTGGCCCTGGGCCCTGGTCAGGGTGCTGCATCCATAAAACCATGGCAACCAATCAATGTGTTTCTCTCATATTGGTATTTCTCTCTGTTTTTCCCTCTCTCTTCCACTCTCTCTAAAAATCAATGGAAAAATATCCTCGGGTGAGGATTTAAAAAAAAATTGCATTGGGAGACTATTTTATTTGAAAACTCTAAGAACAGATGCATAAAGCGGACTCAGAAGGGAGCTTAAAAATCACCAGTGTATCTTATCTTTAAAAATGATCATTTCCTTTATTTATAGATAGATTATAGATATAGATGTATGGAGATATAGTTATATATACATATATATATATATATATACATATATATATAATGTAAATATATATAGATAAGTATATATGGCTTAAATGTCATTTCCTGTATATATAATATATATCTTACATTCATGATCATATACATCTAATAAATATATCAAACACGTTTTATATTTTTAATTATAAAAAATTATAAATAAGCCTGTTTTTAATTTTCAAATGCTATGTAGTTGAATAAAAGTGATTACTTTGTCTATATTTTAGTTTTCCTTTTGGTAGGTCATGTTGGAAGGTAATTCTCCATTAGTCTATCCCAAGGGTCTTCAAACTACGGCCCACAGGCCACATGCAAATACAAATATTATATTTGTTCCCGTTTTGTTTTTTACTTCAAAATAAGATATGTGCAGTGTGCACAGGAATTTGATCATAGTTTTTTTTTAAACTATATTCCGGCCCTCCAACGGTCTGAGGGACAGTGAACTGGCCCCCTGTTTAAAAAGTTTGAGGACCCCTGGTCTATCATGTTTCTGCACATTTGGTGAACAGAGGCACTGAAGTCTTTTAAAAAGAATATTTGAAGGACTATCTTTTCAAGGATATTTATAATCAAAAAAAGAATTGGAAGATAGAGATTGCATCTTCCTCTAGAGCAGAGAGTAGCCATCATTACTATCCAGTCTAATAAATGTAACGTTTCCCTCTAAGGGAAATGTTCAGGTGTGCGTACAGTCCATTACAAGGTATGTGGTTTCCTAAAACCTGGGGTTCCGCTCCTGTAGCAATACTTTGCATATGTAGGTATCTCTTGGACCTCTTTCTGTCATTCTATGAGAAATAAGGCTTTGGAAAACTCAGCAAAAATGTTGATATTCTGGCCACTGTTATTTCTTTGAATAATAAAGTGTCCTTTGACTCTTTTCAGAATCCATGGTTTTCTGCCAGCATCCATAAAACCATGGCAGGATAACTTGTTAGTTTGCCGGTAAAGTTATACCCACGACAATTCTTGACAGAATTAAAAAAATAGTACATGTTATGGAGAAGTACTTCATGTCAACCAAATAAGTCAATTATATGTATGCTCATTTTCAAGAAAAAGTCCAGAAACATGATTTTCATACATAGGCAGAAGTGGCTTAGTGCAATGGGTCTAGTATTGGGCTTCAGGTTAAGACCCTGGCACTTAAGCTTCTCCTCTATCTCCATTTGTGAACTGAACAAATTTACTTTTGTTTAATATGTTTCTCATATCCTAGCTCATTTATTATTAACAAATGCAAAATGCAGTCAGTTTGAAATTGCATGCTTTTTTATAAAAAAGCATCTATTTTCTGATTTATCTTAGTTGATATACATTATTAGACAATTTCAGTGTTGTCTCATATTCTGATAGTAGAGGTATAGAGGCTACAGGGTGTGGAGAGAACCACATACAATTCTTGGTTCATAATTTCAAGTATACTTCAGCTCTTACTGGAAACATTTTCATGTTTGAGGGTATTTCCTATGTGTCAGAAGAATGCACTAGAGGAAGAAACTACATCTGTAAGGACAAATGAGGAGCAGAGGTCACACTGGCCTGCATGTACCTCTTGACAAGAAACCTATTATATGTCATGGGGCATAAATTGAAGTGATTTAAATATCACAGTTGGAGAAAAAATTCTGTTTACTATTTTGATCTGAACTGAAGGGTTGTATTTTACCACTCTCAAAGTGGCAGGAATACTACTATTATCAAAGTTTTTTTTTTGTGTTTTTTTTTTCTTCTTAAGTTCTGTTTTGAGCGTGGTAGTACTTATACTACTGGGTATAATTTGCCCCCAAACCCTTGAGCTATACATTTAAACTATATAAAATTTATTGCATGCAAATTATTTCTCATAAATTAAAAAAACATTTCTAAATTAGTACCTGGAGGAAGGTCTGTATATTTTCCAGGAGACTTTAGGTTCCCTGGGGATCTCTGCTTTTAATTGGGTTATTCAAATTTCAGGGACACCATGCAATCTCTCATCAAAAGCGATGGTTATGTAATGTTTTTAAATGTAAATATGTTTTTCAGGTTTTTTTTTTCTGAAAAATAGTTGTACTTAGGAGAAAAAGAAAGGGTGTATGAAGGGATTAAGACTATGAATAAATGTAAGAATAAAAGCAAGGCAGACCCTCAAGAGAAAGTGAAGACTTGGATAACTTAAAAATTACTTCCAATTGCAACCTTGATTTAATCTCTCACTTTTCATTTTTTTTCTTGTGACTAAAACACACAAACAGGACACAAAAACTTTTTTTTTTATTTCTCAGTGCACAACTGTAATAAAGACAGTTCTGTTCTTTTATAACCCAGGTAAAGGAAGAGATGTAATTCATTGGCTTTGTTTCACTAATTATTTAAAATAAATTGAGGCAGCTGTGATGGACTTTCAAATCTTCCAATATATATCAAATCTTCAAAATGATTCAAGCTTGAATTGGCATTGGAAATAATATCCAGTAAAAATACTGTCCTAGATTCACTGGTCCCACAATAAGATATGTGAATATTTAACTGATTATTAGGTCTAGAATTATATATAATTTGTCACCATCATTATAATCATTTATGTTTTTAGCATAGTGCTTGACACAATATAGGAAAAAGTATTGTTCTTTCTGCTAATCTTCCAAAGCCACAATGAAAATTATGGACTATAATATTCTATTAGAATTCAGTTCATTAAGTTGAGTGACTGCACTCTCCTAGTCAGTTTATGATGACATAGGAAAAGGCTGATAAGAGATTCAAAGAGTTCACCCTATGGTTTTGAAGCAAGAAAAATTCATCCTAAGATAAAAGATTCTGTAAGAAACATAGAGATTGATATTGGCAGCTTGACTTATGTGGGAGCTGGAAGAGTTGTCATTTTGGGCCCAGATGATTATCCTATAAAGCACTTACCATGCATCAGGTGCTATCTAATTAGGCTAACACATCTCTAATCTTGGCCAGTACAGAAATGATTTAAACTCAATGGCCCTGCATAGTTATGAATAACCCCCTATACTATCGAAAGTGTTTTGAATGTATGGTTATACATCAAACCATAAAGTTAAGTTTGACTCATATAGTGCCACCATCAAGTTGAAGAAAGATGTAAAGAATTTGCCCTTGTTACATCCCATATGTCCAAACAGTATTTTGAACAACATTTCCTGCACATTAACATCTGTTGGCATTTATTCTTTTTATGGTAACTTATGCAGCATTGTTTTGAACAAAGAATTCCACTTCATATTTAAGGAGGACAATGGAAGTCCTGGAAAGTATTAGAGAATACAGAGAGAGAGAAAAGTAGTGGGAAAGAGCTTGTTTTCTATAGACATATTACTTGGGTTCAAATTCTCAATCTTGCAGATATTGAATCAACCTTGCATTCCTGAAACAAATCTCAACTGATCATGGCATATGCTCTTTTTAAAGTATGCTTGGATCTAGTTTGCTAATATTTTGTTGAGGATTTTAGCATCTATGTTCATCAGGGAAATTGGCCTATAATTTTATTTCTTTGTAGTGTGTTTATCTGATTATGGAATTAGGAAAATGCTGGTCTCAAAAAAAAAATGAGCTTGGGAGTCATCTCTCTTCTTGAATTATTTTTGGAATAGTTTGGGAAGAATAAGTTGTTAGTTATCTCTGAATTTGGTAAAATCCACCTATGAAATCATATGGTCCAGGACTTTTGCTTGTTGGGAGCTTTTTTTGATTACTGATTCCATTTTGCTAGTGGTAATCAGTCTATTCCGATTCTCTGGTTCTCCCTTATTAAGTTAAAAGATCGTATGTTTCTAGGAACTTATCCATTTCTCCCATATTGTCCAATTTGTTGGAATTGTAATATTTGTTTATAGTTGCAGTTGTTTGTAATATTTTCTATAATTCTTGGTGTTTCTATGATGTCAGGTATACCTTTCTTTCTTTTTGCTGATTTTATTTACTTGGGTCTTCTCTGTTTTCTTGATGAGTCTGATTAAAGGTTTGTCAACCTTGTTTATCTTTTCAAATAACCAACTCTTGGTTTCATTGATGTATTGCTTTTCTGGAATCTATTTTGTTTATTTCTGCTGTAGTTTTACAATTTCTTTCATTTTATTCACTTTTGACTTCTGTTGTCCTTTTTCAATTTCTTAAATGTAAAATTGGATTATTTATTTGAGATTTTTATTGCTTCTTGAGATAGGCATGAAATGCTATGAATTTGACTCATATGATTGATTTTGCTGTATCCCATAGATCTTGGGTTGTTGTGTTCTCATTAGCATTTGTTTTAAGGTATAATGATACACCACATAAAATGAAGGATAAAAACTACATGATAATATCAATAAATGCAGGAATGGCATTTGATGAAACCCAACACCCATTTAAATAAAAACAATCTCAGCAAAGTAGAAATAGAGGGAACATAACTCAACATAATAGAGGCCATATATGACAAACACACAGCCAATATCAAACTCAATGGGCAGAAGCTATAAGCATTTTCTTAAGATCAGGAACAAGACAGGGATGTCTGCTTTCACCACTCTTGTTCAACATGGTACTGGAAGTCTTAGCCTCTATAATCAGACAAGAATAAAAAGAAACAAAAGGCATCCAATGTGGCCAAAACCGGTTTGGCTCAGTGGATAGAGCGTCGGCTGCAGACTGAAAGGTTCCAGGTTCGATTCCGGTCAAGGGCATATACCAGGGTTGCTGGCACATCCCCAGTAGGAGATGTGCAAAAGGCAGCTGATCGATGTTTCTCTCTCATCAATGTTTCTAACTCTCTATCTCTCTCCCTTCCTCTCTGTAAAAAATCAATAAAATATATTTTTAAAAAAAACATCCAATTTGGAAAGCATAAAGTAAAACTATATTTGCTGATGACATGATTCTTAAGGTTCTCTATAAGATTCTACCAAAAAATAAAAATAAAAAAAAAACCTATTGGAACTGATAAATTAATTCAGTAAAGTAGCAGGATACAAAATAAATATCCAGAAATCAATTGCATTTTTATACAACAATAATGAACTATCAGAAAGGGAAACTAAGAAAACAATCTTATTCATAATTGCATCAAAAAGAAGAAAATACCTAGGAATAAATTTAACCAAGAATGTAAAGGACCTGTACTCAGAAAATCATAAGACACTGAAGAAAGAAATTGAAAAAGATACAAATAAGTGAAAGCATATACTGTGTTCATGGGTAGGAAGAATTAAAATGTCCATACTTGCTGTAGACCAATTCCAGCATGTCATAATTTCAAGAGTTTCGTGATGAAACTTGGGGACTCAACAGGGTTGAGTCATACATGTAGTCACCTGTTGGGAATGGCTAAAGGCATTTCCCCAAACCTGAATGGGAAACTGATTGTGGCTACCAAACAGCTAAAGGCATCTTAATCTACATGTTATTGCCTCCTACTGGCCAAACACCTGAACAGCCTTAGGCTAATTCCCCCATTCTGACAATGGTTCTGTACCCTTTGAAGTGTATTATCTCCACCTTGCCTTAGGGCAATTGTGTTAATAAAAGCAAGGGTCCAAGACAAAGTCCTCTGACCCCCCCCCCATGCCTTTCAAAATTATAACTTGTCTCCAGACTCTGTTAGTCTCTGGATTTCTATGTCATCTACGCACAGCCTTTTCCAGATTCCTGAACCCTTCTTGATGCTGGGACAAGAACCCCGGCACATACTACCCAAATAAATCTACAGATTAAATACAATTTCTATCAAGATACCATGACATAATTCACAGAACTAGAACAAATATTCCAAAAAAAACAACAACCAACTAACAAACAAAAAAATCAAAGAAGATCAACAGTGATCTTAAGAAAGAAGAACAAAGTTGGAGAAATCATGCTACCTGATATCAAGTTATATTACAAGGCCATGATAATCAAAACAACATTGTGCTGGCATAGAAATAGACATGGAGATCAATGGAACAGAATAGAGAGCCCAGAAATAAAGCCACATCTTTATAGTCAATTAATAATAATTTTTACAAAGAAAGCAAAAAATGCAGTGGGCTAAAGATAGCCTATTCAGGCTCTGGCCAGTGTGGTTCAGTTTGTTGGAACATCATGCCATATACCGAATGGTTGAAGGTTTGATTCACAGTCAGGGCACATGCCTATTTTTCGGGTCCAATCTCAGGGGAAGCCTATGGAAAGGCAACCAATTGATGTTTCTTTCTCACAATGATCTCTCTCTCTCTCCATCTTTCCCTCCCTTTTTCTCTTTCTAAAATCAATAAGCATGTTCTCAGTTAAGGATTATAAATAAATAAATAAATAAATAAATAAATAAATAAGAAAAAAATATAGTCTATTCAATAAATAGTTTGGGAAAATTGGAAAGATATGTGCACAAAATGAAACTATATCAGTTTCTTACACCATGCACAAGAATAAACTAAAATAGATCAAATACTTGAATGTTAGACTCTAAACCATAAAAGTCTGAAAAGAAAACATAAGCAGTAAAATCTTGGACCTTTCTTGTAGCAATTTTTTTTTTCTGATAAATTTTCTTGGGCAAGGGAAACAAAACAAACAAACAAACAAATAAAAATAAACAAATGGGAGTGCATCAAACAAAAATATTTTGCACAGAAAAGGAAACCACCAACAAAATGAAAAGACAACCTACTGTATGGGAGAACATACCTATCAATGATACACCTGATAAGGATTTAATATCCAAAATTTATACAGAACTTATAAAAATCAACACCTAAATAACAAACAACGCAATTAAAAAATGGGCAAAGGTTCTGAGTAGATACCTCCAAAGAGAACATACAGATAGTCAATAGCCATAGGAAAAGATGCTCAATGTCACTAATCATCAGAGAAATGCAAATTTAAACCACAGTGAGCTATCACCTCACACCTGGAAGAATAATTATCATCAATAAATCAACAAACAAGTGTTGGCAAGGATGTGAAGAAAAGGGAACTCTAGTGCACTGTTACTGGGAATGAAGATTGGTGCAGCCACTGTGGAAAGCAGTATACAGTTACCTCAAAAAAAAAAAAATGGAACTTTCTTATGACCCAGTGATTCTACTTCTGGGAATTTATATGAAGAAAACGGAAACAAAAATTCAAAAGAAAACATATGCATTCTTGTGTTTATTGCATCACTATTTACAATAGCCAAGATTTGGAAGCAACTCAAGCATCCATCAGTAGATGAGTAAATAGAAAAGGTAAGTCCACAGATGGCTGGCTGGTGTGTCTCAGTTGTTTGGAGCATGATACCATACACCAAAAGTGACAAGTCTGATTCCTGGTGAGGATACATACCCAGGTTGGGGGATCAAACTCTGTTCAGGGCACTTACAGGAGTCAAGCAATCAATGTTTCTCTCTCACATTGACCTACCTTTCTTTCTTTCTTTCTTTCTTTCTTTCTTTCTTTCTTTCTTTCTTTCTTCTTCTTTCTTTCTTCTCTCCCTCCTCTCTCCTCTCTCTAAAATAAATAAAAATCTGTGGTACATTTACACTAGGGAATGCTACTCTGTGGAGAAGGAGAAGGAGAAGGAGAAGAAATCTTACCCTTTGGTATGGCATGGATGTACCTGGAGATCATTATGTTAAGTAAAATGAGCCAGTCAGAGAAAGACAAGTACCATATGATTTCACTCATATGTGGAACCTTATGAACAAAATGAACTAATGAGAAAATAAAGACAGACCCATAGGTAGAGAGCAGGCTGACAGCTGTCGGGGGGCTGGGGGTGGTGGGGGGGCTGTGGGGTGGTGGGGCGGCTGGGGAAGGTGGAGCGATGGAGCAAAAATGAAAAAAAAAGGTAAAGAGCTCATGGACATGGACAACAATGTGGTGAGTGCTGGCGGGGGGAGGTGAGAAGGGGAAATGAAGGAGGGTATAAGATGGTAAATGGTGGTGGATGGAGTGTGGGAAACTGTTTATTGCCTTCACTATCTGATAAGCTTAGACAGAGAACCCCCCCCCCCCCCAAGGCTGGGTGCCTTTGAAGCCCTAGCAAAGGTCGGAGCTAGGCCCACCTCTGTTTGTCCAGACAGTGGTAGCTGAAACTACTCCCCCATTTATTATTATGTAAATCCTTGCTGATGGGCTAGTCTGCTTGTTACTAGGGGGTCACCTGCCTAAGGACTATGCTATGGGTGCATCCCAGATCAATAAAAGTTTGGTGAGGCCTTAGCATAGAGAGAAGTCCTTCAGGACTTGCCGCCTGGTCCCCCAATATTGCAAAATTATCTCGTGTCTTTTTCTCTCATTTGTTGTGCGGCTCCTCTTTCAGATACCGAACCCTACTCCACACAGACCGTGGAGGGAGTCTTACTCGACAATGGAGACTTGACTTGGGGTGGTAAACACACAATACAGTGTACAGATGATATGTTGTAGAGTTTTGCACCTGAAATCTGTATAATGTCACCCCAATAAACAATAACCTATAATCAGTTTTTAGTCTTACAAGGTCTTAACTCAGACTTATAAGCTGAACTACCTCTTATAATATGTGTACCCTGGAAAACCTGTTTCAACTCTCTGTGCCTTAATTTCCCCATCTGCAAAAGCATATGACTATGATGCTATATAGAGGGTTATTGTGGGGAATAAAAATATTAACATATGTAAATATTTTTAGAACTGTGCTTTGTATACAGTGTAGTTAACATTTAATTCTTTTTATCATTATTACAATATTTTAGTGTTCTGGAAAATTGAAATTGTTCATTGAAGATCTAGCTATATTGTGAACTGAAAATCTAACTAACAGCTACCACTGTTTTGGAAGATGCTACCTTCTAGCACAATAGCACTGGGTAAGCAGCCTATATATAGCACAAATAGTTAGATAGGCCCATGAAGTAAGCAATGGAATTAAGGGTCCAGGGAAAGATATCTCTCTACTACTTCTATTAACCTATTCACAAATTTATTTTCCCAAGTCTTTGTGCATCTGTACATTTTAGGTAGATGTTTTATTAACCCAAGGGAAGAATGCTTCCTCCACTCGCCTCAATAAATTATACTACTCAGCTCAGAAGCTAAACCTGTCACAAGGCTATTTCAGGATTTTTACAACATTCAGAGAAGCAAGTACAAAGGGAGCCTATGGGGAACCCAGTCTAAATACACAAGGGCAAGTGTACTGCCTTAGGCATCTTTTATTGTTAAAAACAGCAATAAGCACTACTCATTGTTTATAGGCAGAACACTTACCTCTTAAAAAGCTTTGTTCCACCTGAACCACAAATATGCACCAGCCAAGGCACTGTCTAAAGTCGAGGACAAGCATCACACCATCTCACTCATCTCATCTCATTCATGGAACCTAATGAACAAAATAAACTATGAACCAAATTGATCCAGACACACAGAAGCATGGAACAGACTGCAGAATCTCAGAGGGAATGTGGGGGAGGGTGGGTGGGTGGGAAGAGATCAACCAAAGAACTTGTATGCATACATGCATAACCCATGGACACAGACAACAGGCTGGTGAAGGCCTGGGGTGGGGGCAGGAAGGCTAGAAGGGGTCAATGGGGAGAAAAGGGGGACATATCTTTCAACAATAAAGATTTTAAAATAAAAAAAATCCAGTTATGAAAAATAAAAATAAATAAAGGAAAGATACATAGATAGCAGCATCGCAAGCACCATAACAAGTTACAAAGGGCTTAAGTATTTGTCAGAACTGTAATATATGTAAATATAGCTGTATTTATTATACATACTCATAACATATGCACATATAGATTTGTTCTCTATCATTAGTATACATATACTACTGATAGCAAAGTTGAAAGAATCAAAAGGGGGAATAGAAACATCAACAATCAGCACAGTTAAACACTTCATACGTTATCTCTTTTTATTACTTTACTCACACCTTTATCTCATTTCTTATAATGAATGGCTAATGAAAAGAAAAGTAATTCAGCACTGTATGACTTTACACAGGAACTGTAATTAAATGCTAACCCACCGCACAAAACATGGAACCCCCAGGCCTATAGTGGGGATTTCTTTAAGTTTCCTGAACTCAGTGACAACTAACAATTTTTATCAAACAGAAAAAAAATGAATGGGTTGCATTATTGTTCCCCTGGCTGACATGCTCATCAATTGATACATTTTCTCCATGTGATGCATTGACTCAAACCAGAATGTAGCAACTAAAATACCTACACTTATGAGTCTCAGAGTAGGTCCAGCTGCTCTGGGGGATTATTTTGTGGTCTGACCAGGGGAATTACCAATGAGATGGCAATAGGCCCACCTTCCCAGAGAGTGATATTTATTGAGGATACGGAACCACATATTTATTTTTCAAAATTATCAAATGAAATCTCTGTTCCTCAAAGAGACCTTCAATATTTAAACCAAGTTTAAGGAAACTGTTGGCAGCAGTAATTGGCTGAAGAAGTTCTCCCTCCACACCTACACTGGGGCTGGGTGTCCCCTTCCCTTCTGATGTACCCTGGGGAAAGGCTTGGCCACACTGACCTCCAATTTCAGGCCAAAGATTGGGTCTTGCTTGGGACACAAACAGGTCCGCAGGAGGTCTGGGAGCCTCCAGTGCCGCACCAATGCTGCCTTCCGTTTTGCCGTTGATATAAATTACAGTCCGAGGGAACATAGCTGGTCTCTTATGTGCTCAAGTCCACTTCTTTAAATATATACTTTTATGGTTTCTTAGTCTGTTTGGTTGCAATAAATTTCAACAATTTAATCCTTCTGCTTGTATTAATGTAGCTCCCAGATTCTGTGGCACTTCCACTATAGGTCACAGTAAATGGCGATGTAGCTTCCCGAACTGTGAGAAAGTGCAGGATGTTTCCGAGTAGCTCCCTGCCTCCTAATCAGGTTCCTGAATATTCTTCTTCTTTTCTTTCTAATTACATTCTTCTAATCAAAGAAACCACTTTGCCCGCCTCCAGGAACAGAGCTCTGTGTCCATGAACTGCGGGTGACCGGGGGTCCATCGCGGAGGGCCTCCGAGGTCGCCACGCCGAACCTGAGCGCTGCAGCCAGCGCCACGGCCGATGGCGCCAGGTGCACCAGGACCTGCCGCAGGTTTGCAAATGCTGTTTGGATAACGCATTTGGTTTCTCGGATGTCTTCCAGCCAGTCACACACAGCTCGCCCTGACGCACCACCAGCACGCATACCTGCACACTTCAGTCCTTCTGTGGGACACTTTCGGGAGCTCAAACTGTCAGCGGTGGTGAAGGGCTCTCTGCACGCCCATTCTTGTCCTGCTTGTAGGAATGAGTTCAGACAAGAGAGACAAATACCAGCAAACGTTGGCGAGGATTTATTTGTGGGAAAGAAATGCAGTCACATAGAACCTGAGTGGGCAACTCAGAGGGCCGCGACCGATATTTTTTGGGTTTAGAAGGCTTTATACCCTTAGGCTGGAGCACCCCTCGGTACTCTCAAAAAAATATATATCTTTAAATTATAAGCCTCCTTCATCTAGGCCAGTGGTTCTCAGCCTTCTGGCCCTTTAGATACAGTTCCTCACGTTGTGACCCAACCATAAAATTATTTTGTTGCTACTTCATAACTGTAATGTTGCTACTGTTATGAATCGTAATGTAAATACCTGATATGCAGGATGGTCTTAGGCGACCCCTGTGAAAGGGTCATTCGAAGGCCAAAGGGGTCACGACCCACAGGTTGAGAACCGCTGATCCAGGTGCTACGCCACAGGTTAGACCACATCCTGGAGGCTCTGAATCTTTCCCGCTCACACAGGGGCCTGCCACCTCCATTGTCTGTCTTCATTTTGTCATGTCTCACCTATGTTCCCTCCGAGCCCCCGCTGCCTCTCCCAGCTCATATCTACCTAGCTGCCTAGCCCCGTGGTCAGCAAACTGTGGCTTGCGAGCCACATGTGGCTCTTTGGCCCCTTGAGTGTGGCTCTTCCTAAGCCTTAGGAGTACCCTAATTAAGTTAATAACAATGTACCTACCTATATAGTTTAAGTTTAAAAAATGTGGCTCTCAAAAGAAATTTCAATCGTTGTATTGTTGATATTTGGCTCTGTTGACTAATGAGTTTGCCGACCACTGGCATCTAATAGAACTCCACTGACATCCTTCTGAATATGCTGTACGCTTTTGATGTAGCCAGCTCTGAGGAGATTTTCCCACCTCTCTTTAAGTTTGCCAGGGATGAGAGTATGCTTCCAATGCTTCATGGAACAGTTTTGCCTATAAAAATGCGTTTAAAGTCTACTCAGCAGAGAGTGCCATTCTCTCCCAGTACCAGAATCATGTTCTGTTTCTACTTCTCCCATCCAAGTACTAACCAGGCCCGACCCTGCTTAGCTTCTGAGATCAGACGAGATCGGGCGCGTTCAGGGTGGTATGACCGTAGACTGTTTCTACTTCTCAAAATAGAAAATGGTCTGATGCCATGGTCTGCTGAAGGACCTGGTCACACCGGTGTCTTATTCCTTTGCAAAAGTATTTTTAACAGCATTGCAGTAATTCGTGCTGCATATGGTTCCCAGATTCTCTTTGGTTGAAGAGAGAAGAGCATGCCCTGGGATGCTTGCTTCCTCATCTTGCTTTGGGAACTTACATTTACCCACAGGTCTATAGAGTAAAGTATCTTTCTTGAACAATATTGGCAAAAGCCATAAACCTACATAATCAAAAAGCAGAGCAAAACACAAAAAAAAGATAAAATTCAAAGTAATTCCACATCAAGACACATCATATTAAATCTATGGAAAAAAAAAAAGACTGAGAAAAATCTTAAATGCAGTGAGAGAAACCTTGCCTACAAACAAAAATCAGTTCCCATGTCAGTAGATTTCTCAACAACCATACAGACGAGAAGGGAGTAGCAGAACACTTTTAAAGTTATGAAAAAATATGTGTCAATTCAGAATCTTATGCCCATGGAAAATATCCTTTATGAATACTAGTAAAGGGAAAAAACAAACAAACAAACAAAAAAACAGGTAAAGAAAAACTAGGAAATTTTTGCCAGCTGAACTTCTCTAAAAATGACTAAAAAAATGTTCTCCAGACAGAAAGCAAAGGATTTTCAAAAAGGGACATATTGAACATTAAGAAAGAAGTAAGAATGCAGCAAGCAAATATGTGAGCAAATGCAGTAGACATTTCTTCCCCTACTGGTTTTCTAAATTATGTTTGCCTGTCAGAGCAAATATCACAGTACTGTCTGAGGGGCTTCTAAAGTATGTGGGTAAAATAATTGTAAATGATGGAGGTAGAATAAAAAATGTAAAATGAGAACAAGTTTTTATAGTGTAGTTAAACTGTAAAAAGACACCAGTGTAAAAAAAAAAAAAGATACTATGACAGGTTACATATAGGTTCTGTAATAGTTGGAGCAAGAACTAAATAAGACATACAAAGAGACATACTCAAAAACACTACTGACAAACAAAAGTCAATTTCTAAAAAGTCTTCAAGTAACCCACAGTAAGGCAAGAAAAGTAAATGGGGATCTACATAACAAAGGGAACAAAAATATAAAATAAATTGCATGTTTAAGATTATTGTATACCAATAATTATATTAAATGAAAATGACAAAATTCACCATTAAAAAACAGCTTTGCAGTTTAAAAAACATGACCCAAATACATTTTGTCTATAATATATCACATCAAATATATACTAGCGATAGGGGCCTGCAGGCTGGGGGCAGCTCCTGAGTTGAGTGTCTGCCCCCTGGTGGTCAGTGTTTTTCATAGTTACTGGTTGTTCTGCCATTCAGTTGATTTGCATATTACCCTTTTATTATCTTATCTAATAAAGAGGGAATTTTCAAATTGACCATCACACTGTAACGGTCAAGATGGCTGCACCCACGGCAGAGGCAGGGATTCCATAACACAAGATGGCTGCGCCCACAGTGGAGGCCAAGTTCCCATAATGAGCCTTAATGAGCAATCAGCAGGGACCTGAGACTACATGATGCTGGGCCGGGGCAGGGGACCAGAGGCTGCACCCTCAGCCTGGTGTGGTTTGAGAGGGGACCTCAGGCCATGCCCCCCACCCAACAGTGCTTGACAGGGCACCTCAGGCCACACCCCCCACCCTGGCACCAGGCCGTGGGACCTGAGGCTGCACCCCCCGCCTGGCGGGGCTTGACAGGGGACCTCAGGCTGCACACCTCACCCACGGTGCTTGGTAGAGAACTTCAAGGTGTGCCCCCTCCCTGGCCCAGGCTAGGGAACCTGAGGCTGCACCCCCGACCCAGCAGGGCTTGATGGGGACCTCAGGCCATCCCCCCTGCCCCAGCACCAGGCCAAGTGACCTGAGGCCGTGCCCCCCACCTGGAGGGGCTTGATGGGGGTGGGGCTGGCTGGGTCTGGGTCTCGTGTGATTTTGAGACACATGTGGGTGGGTGGGGACTTGACTCTGGTTCCTGTGGTGCACCCCAGACTCTGACAGGAGGAAGATTTTCATATACATTTTACTTTTCTTTATACATTTTCATTATACATTTTCTTTCATCTCTGACACTTCTATTATAGAGAAAGGGCAAATAGCAATATTAAAATATTTCCTCTAATTAATTCCCTTTTAATGTGCATGGATTGTGTGCACTGGGTATAGTATAATTGTTAATACACCAAGGCATAGCAATTCTGAATGTGTATGAACCAAACAATGAAGTTGCAAAATATGTGAAGCAAAACCGAAAGGACTGAAAGGAGGAAAAGGTAAATACACAGTTGAATTTGAAGAAAGCATGGCATCTCCCCTCCGTAACTGACAATACAGTTAGACAGAAAATCAGCAAGGATATAAAATAACTCAGCAACACCAGCAAACAACAGAATCTAATTGACAGTTATAGAGACTTTACCCCACAACAGTGGAATACACATGTTTAAGTACTCATGAAACATATAACAAAATAAATTATATCCTAAGTTATAAAACAAGCTGCAACAATTTAAAAAATGAAATTATATAAACTTCATTTTATCACAATCAAATCAAATTTTAAATCAATAGCATAAAGATAAAAGAAAAAGCTGAAATCATGTGGAAAATAGAAAAACACTTTTAAATACTCCATGCATCTAGCAGAAAGTTTCCAAGAAAAAATTATTTATAAATGAACGGACATGAAAATGAGACATTAAAAATCGCAGGACACAGGCAAGTAGTGTAATGACAGAAGCTTATTGCACTAAATGTACACTTCATGGAAGAGAAAAAGTATTCTGTTCATCTGAACTGCAGTCCAAGAATGTGGAAAAGAGCAGAGCAAAATAAACTAAAAGCAAGCAGAAGGAAGAAAATAATACAAAGAATATAAATCACTGAAATTGAAAATATATTAGAGAAAAACAGTGAAACAAAGAGCTGTTTGAAAATTGATGAATCTCTAGCAAGATTTAGAGAAAGTGGAAATTGCTAATATTGTAGATGAAATATAGATATCTAGTAATATCTATAATTAGAGGCCTGATGCATGAAATTAGGTTCCTCAGCCTGGCCTGCACTCTCTCCAATCTGGGACCCCTTGGAGGATGTCTGACTGGCTGTTATGGGATTGGGCCTAAACTGGCAGTCAGACATCCCTCTCACAATCCAGGGCTGCTGGTTCCTCACTGCTCACATGCCTGCCTGCCTGATCACTCCTAACTGCTTCTGTCTGCCTGCCTGATCACCCCTAACCCCTCTTCCTGCCTGCCTGATCACCCCTAACCACCCCTGCTTGCCTGACTGATCACCCCTAACCACCTCTGCCTGCCTGCCTGATTTCCCCTAACCCATCTGCCTGCCTGCCTGATTGCCCCTAACCACTCTCCTCTGCCAGCCAACCTAATGGCCCCTAACCGCTCTCCCCTGCTGGCCTATCGCCCCTAACCACCTCTGCCTCAGCCCCTGCCACTGTGGCTTTGTCCGGAAGGATGTCCAGAAGATGACTGGTCTATCAAGGCTAATTAGCGTATTACCCTTTTATTAGTATAGATAATAAAAGTACAATATGCTAATTAGACCAGACAGCTGAACAACCTTCTGGATGTCATTCCAGATGTCCTTCCAGATGAAGCAGTGGTGTCGGGGGCCAAGGCAGATGTGGTTAAGGGTGATCAGGTAGGCAGGCAAATGGTTAGGGGCAATCAGGCAGGTAGGCAACATGGTTAGGGGCAATCAAACAGGAAGGAAGAGTAGTTAGGAGCGATCAGGCAGGTAGGCAAGTGTTTAGGGGTGATCAGGCAGACAGGTGAGTGGTTATGGGTGATCAGGCAGGCGAGAAGTTTGGGGAAATCAGGCAGGTAGACGAGTGATTAGGGGACATCAGGCAGACAGGTGGAGTAATTACCCTGTTGTAAAAAAAAAAAAAGGCATTCTTTCCATTTGCAACAGCATGGATGGAACTGGAGAGCATTATGATAAGCGAAATAAGTCAGTCAAAGAAAGATAAATATCACATGATCTCATTCATTTGTGGAATATAATGAACAACATAAACTGATGACCAAAATAGAACCAGAGTCATAGAAGCATCAAACAGATGGTCCAATTTATGAGGGAAAGTAGGGATTGAGGGGGTAATGTATCAACCAAAGGACTTTTGTGCATGCATATGAGCATAACCAATGGACACAGACAGTAGAGGGGTGAGGGCATGTGCTGGGGGGAGAGGTCATGCTCACTTTGAGAGTACATATGAGTGTGCCACTGCCCTCTTTAGTAAAGAATTCTGGCCCTAACAGGTTTGGCTCAGTGGATAGAGCATCGGCCTGCGGACTCAAGGGTCCCTGATTTGATTCTGGTCAAGAGCATGTACCTTGGTTGCAGGCACATACCCAGTAGGGAGTGTGCAGGAAACAGCTGATTGATGTTTCTCTCTCATCAATGTTTCTAACTCTCTATCCCTCTCCTTTCCTCCCTGTAAAAAATCAATAAAGTATATTTTTAAAAAAGACGCATTCTGTGCAGTCTACCCAGCACTCCCCCACTCGGTGCCCGTCCAGCAGGCCTGCATGCACATGCTCACTAGAGACATGCCTAAGAAAGTCTGCAACAACAAGATGTCAGAGCCCACACTAGCAACTATGCAAATGGCTATCAGCAGTGGAATGAATAAATTGTGGTATATTTCCACCACAGAATACATACAACTGTGAGAAATTAGCACCACAGTTACAAAGAATAATGTGGATGCATTACACAGACATAATAGTGCACAGTCAGGACAAAAATAGGGTATTATTTGGAGATGAATTTTGCCTCCTCTCAAGTCATATCTCCAGACCCCAGAATGTAACTGTATTGAAAATAGGATCTTTAAGGAGGTAATTAAGTTAAAACAAGGCCACTAGTGTGATCGCTAATCGAAATATGGCTGGTGTTTGTCTAAGAAGAGGAGGTCTGACACAGACACACACGGAGGGAAGACCATGTGAAGACGCAGGGGGAAGAGGCCATCTGTGAGCCAAAGAGAGAATCATCAAAATAAGCCAACATGCCAGCACCTGAACCTGGAATTTCTAGCCTCCAGAATAGTGAGAAATTAAATTACTTTTTGTGAGCCCACCCAGTGGGTGGTAGTTCACTACAACAGCCCTGACAAACTAATATAGGTATATCCTACATGTCCACATTTTTGTAAACTGCAAAAGTTGATTAAATTACATCATTTTGCTATTAGAATAGTGACTCCTCTTGGAGGAAATAACAGGGAGGGAACATGAGAAGTCTTCTGGCATGATAAGCATGTTCTATTCTTGAGCTCCTTTTGCTAGATAAATAAGTATGTTTAACTGGTTATCTAGCTGTGTAACAGTACTTACAAGATGTGCACTTTTCAATATACATTATGTTTCAGGTTTTTAAAAATAATATGAATTAAAGAATATTAAAATTGACCTCTAGTAAGATACATCATCCACAGCCCTTAAGTAAGATGTGACTTTGCATTCTCTCCCATTAAAAGAAGCTTGGTGGTGCTGATATCACTAGGTATATGGATGGAAAGAAGGGTGTGCGTGTGGTCGGTGAGGGTGTGGAGGAATATGTGTCTGGGCAGCCAAGGTGAAACGTGCCCGCTGGCTGAAGAGGTTGACTGATTTATTCTTCTTTCCCGGTGGAAAGTACCTGAACAGCGCCATGTTTGACAGTTCCTACTGTTCTCTGCAGAGCTGCTGAGTCAGGACTCAAGGAGATAACCACATGTTTGCTTCTTTTTTCACACCCAGGACACTTGGAATGTTTTATGGAGGCTGCAAACGTCAAGTGGTTGTCGATCAGTGGAATAGACTCGCTGTGGCGACAGCACAGCAAATGAGCTCCTGGGCTAACATTCCAGGACAGGCCCTGCTTCCTCCATCCCCAAGGTGTGACTGCTCAGGTCTTCCGAGGAGTCCATGAACTAGTCCCTTCCAGTAAGTCGGCTCTCACTGAATCAAGGCAGAACCTCTCCTTTGACACAAAGTACTATAACTTTATACACACGGTGCAAAGTGGTTTTGAGACCGAAATAAATGTGTATAAATATCCTGATGAAGTCCTGAGCCCAGAGCTTGTGCCCTGTCTGGTATGTCTATATTTATGACAAAACTCAGCTTTTCCTTTTTTTGTGTGTGTATTACCAAAAAATAAGACATTACAGAGCACAGCAGATTTCTAGGCACTAAAAGTATTCGGTATAACACTATAATAGTGGATATGTGTCATTATGGATGCATTAAAACCCATTTAATGTACAGCACCAAGACTGAACCCTAATGTCAACTATGGACTAGATGATAATTATGTGTCGATGTAGGATCATTTATTGTAACAAATAGACCTCTCTAGTGTATTTTGGGAGTCTATGTGTGTGAGGAGAGTTTATATATTGTAACTTATTTGCAATGAACCTAAAACCGATTTAAAAACTCATGTCTATTTACAGAGAAAAAATAATAATGTAATATCAAAAAAAGCCATTAAAATCTCCTGCTTATTCTTCTCTTATTATAAGTATGTGGTACTGATTTCACAGACTTTATGTGAACATAATAAGTCAATAAGAAGGAAGTATTTAAGCATTTATAATGTAAAAAGGCTTGGAGTTCATTATTGTCAATCAATGTTTTGTTACTTGATATAGTTTTTCTTGTACTTTTTTGTATACAAAAATATTTTTATGCTTCTAAAATTATATCATATGTAATATATAATTGCATATTATATAATATATTGTTTTGTAATAAAACAATATTATTATTAAGAATTAATTAATGATATATAAATTACAGTTATTTAAATATAATCACATTTAATATAAATTATTTCACATTTATATTGCATACATTATAATTAATATAAATTATAATTAATATAAATTATTTTACTTAAAAAATAAAATTCTCTTTAAATTATCTAGTAATATATTTAATTCTAGAATAAGTATACCAATTGATTTATGATATTAAAGTATTGTAAGATTAGTTAAGACTAATTTTATCACTAACATTAATACAGTAATATTTCTTGCTCACATTATGTTGAGCTCTGTGGTAAAGCAAACAATACAATAAAAATAATACATTTCTTAAAAACTCAAGTGAAAAATTCTATAACTGAAATACATACAATGTATTAGGTGAGCCCTGAGTAGAGGGAAATATATATGTCTGGGAGAAGAGACTGCATTTATATTAACTCTAGATGAATTCTTCTGCTTGGGGAGCAAGCTGACTAAAGACTTTCCAGGCAGACAGACCGAGGGTACATGCCCTTGACTGAGAATCAAACTCGCAGCCTTTTGGTCAATGGGCCTATCCCCTAACCCAGTGGTTCTCCACCTTCCTAACACCGCGACCCTTTAATATAGTTCCTCATGTTGAGGTGACCCCCAATTTCATTGTTACAAATTGAACATAATTAAAGCATAGTGATTAATCACAAAAACAATATGCAATTATATATGTGTTTTCTGATGGTCTTAGGCGACCCCTGTGAAAGGGTCATTCGACCCCCAAAGGTTTCACAACCCACAAGTTGAGAACCAATGCAAATCAGCCAGGGCAAATATTTGTAGATTTTAAAAGAAATTAATACACTGTGAGCATCACATAAATACAAAGAATTGTAAAAAAAAAAAAAATACTATAATAGCTATGTGCCACCAAGATAGACAACCTTGACAAAATGGGAAAATTCCTAGAAACATGCAATCTTCCAAAACTAAATTAGGAAGAATCAAAAAACTGAAATAGACTGATTAAAACTAATAAAATTGAATAAGTATTTTAAAAACCTCCATCAAACAAAAGTCCTGGACCGGATGGCTTTACATGAGAATTTTAGCAATCATTCAAAGAACTAACACCCACTCTTCTCAAACTATTACAAAAAAATTAAAGAGAGTGAAAGCCCTCCAACGTCCTTTTTATGATGCCAGCATTATCCTTTATCCAAACCCAGATAAAGACACTATTAAAAAAGAATATCATAGGCCAATATACCTGATGAAGATAGATCCTAAATTCCTCAACGAAATACTTGCAAAATGGTTGCAGCAATACAATAACAGCTAAGCCCACTTATTCTAATAATTACTTTTTCTTCCCCTGTGATTTTTTAAATAAATGCTTTCTTATAGTTTTTTTTTTTTTAAGTAAAAAGATCATACACCATGATCATGTGGGATTTATTCCAGGGATGCAAGATTGTACAATATTTGCAAATCAAGAAATGTGATATATCACATACACAAAATGAAAATAAAAACCACATATCATATTAATAGATGCAGAAAAAGCATTCAATAAAACCTAGCACCCATTTATGATAAAAACTATCAGCAAAGTGGGAATAGAGGGATCATACCTCAACATAATAAATGCCAAATATGAAAAGGCTGCAGCCCACATCATACTCAATGGGCAAAAACTAAAAGTGTTTCCCTTAAGAAGAGGAACGGACAAGGATGTCAGCCCTCACCTCTCTTATTCAACTGGAAGAATAAAGAAAAGGCATCCAAATTGGAAAGGAGGAAGTAAAACTGTCATTATTCACAGATGACATGATATCGTACATAGAAAACCTAAAGAGTCCACCAAAAACTACTAGTAATAAATGAATTTGGCAAAGTTGCAGGATACAAAATTAATGTTCAAAATCATTGGCATTTTTATACACCAATAATAAACTATCAGAAAGAGAAACTAAGAAACAGTCCCATTTACTATTGCAATAAAAAAAAAAAATAATGTACCTAGGAATAAATTTAACCAAGGAGGTAAAACACTTATACTCAGAAAACTATAGGATATTAAACAAAATAATTGTGGAAAATACAAATAAGTGGAAGCATATACCATGTTCATGGAATTGAAGAATTAACATTATTAAAATATCCACACTACCTAAAGAAATCTATTGATTCAACACAATTTTTATTAGAATATCAATGGCATATTTCACAGTTCTGGTACAAATATTCCAAACATTTATATAAAAGCTAAAAAGATCCCAAATAGCCTCCGCAATCTTGAAAAAGAACAAAGTTAGAGGTATCACAATATTTTATATCAAACTATACAACTCTATTGTAATTAAAAGAGCCTGATGCTGGCTTATGAATAAGCATATAGATCAATGGAAGTGAATAGAGAGCCCAAAAATAAACCCATGTCTCTAAGGTCAGTATCTTGACAAAAAGACAGGAGTATAGAACAGAGTAATCTTCATTAGTACAAATTTTTATGGTTGGTTGTTTTTGTTTTTTGTTTTTTAACTTTTTCTCTCAACATACAGAAATGAAAAATTTAAATTTACATAATAAACATTTGTGCATTTTCTTATCATCTTGGTCTGTTTATAATACCAAGGTGTGCATATAGTGTGACACACATGGATTTTAATGGATAACCTCTCTCTGTATTTGTGTGCCTACTGATTTGTTTTTAAAAAAATCTAATGCGAGGGAGACAAAATGGCAGCCCAATAGGTGGATGTGCCCTGTGCCTACTCACGGAGCAGATAGAAGAAACAACTAAATCAAATAACATCCACCTGGAACTGGTGAATTAAACACAGCTGGTGAGATAACCCATGGCCGGAAAGGGCAGAGGACGCCTGGAGAATGGTAGGATTGGGGATCTGGGGTGAGAGAGAGACGCCCAAATAACTGGGATGAGAGGGTCAGAAGGAACCTGCACTGCGCCAGGTCTGCATCCCTTGGGGCCATGCATAACACTGGGTTGCGGGAGGGGTGCGCAGGGCTGCTGGCAGCCACGGAATATAGACCTAAGTCCACAGCCACGAGCCGCTGTGCCAGAAAGGCAGCCTGTAGAACACAGAAAACCTAGAGTCCACCTAAACTGTGCGGTTCTGGGGTAGAGACACTCGCGGTGGCGTGGCTGTTTGCCTTCATATTTCCTCTGCTTTTACTCGCTAAACCCAGTTCATAGGACCTTTCGATTAAAAACACTCACTGAGGCTGCGGTGCATTTTTGTGGAGGCTGGGGAGAGGCTGTGGAGAGGAGTAGGGCAGGGAGAGGTGACCGGGGTTCCACACTGGACATCGGGGTCCCTTCAGCCCTAAACAGCCATTTTTCTCCAGAAGAGCCAGCCCCTCCCAGCACCCGCAGGCAACTAGTGCAGCTACACCCAGCCCCCAGCTCTGCAGAGGAAAGGAAGAATCTGAATGGTCCCAGGGACTGGGTTTAGGGGCCGTTTGGTCCCAGGAAATAATATAGCAACACCCCAACCCCCAAATAGCCCGTGTCAGGAATAGACTCTTGTGTAAATACCACTGGAAGCAGGCAGACAAAGGGGGCGGAGTGGTTCCGCCCGCCTGACACCGAGGCTGTGGAGACAGACAGAGCAGCGGTGGACCGCGGAAGCCTCAGCACGTGCTGACTCTCTGACAGGCCGGCAGAACCGCAGAGGGGGTCCTAGGCCCGCCCCGTGGGACAGCAACACGCAGCTGAAGCAATGACCCTCCACTTTTTTATTTTTTATCTTTTACTTAAGAAAGACAATTTTTTTTCTTTATTTTATTTTTTCCTCTTTATTTTTTTAACCTTTTATTTTTTGGATTATTTTTCTTCATTCTATTTTTATTTTTTTATCATTAGTTTACTTTATCTTATTTTTTCTTTTTTGCCACCCTTTTCGTCCTCTCCTCTCCCCTTTTCATCCTGTTTCTCTTCTCCTATTCCCCCTTCAGTTTTTCTCTCTCCTTTCTTTTTACCCCTTGTTAAAAACTGATCTTCTTTATCTGCTTTATTGGTGCATTATTATTATCGTAGTCTGTTGGCTTACTCATATATCTCTGCTGCAAGTCCATGCACCCTTCTCTTTTCTCTTTCTTTGCTAGCCAATTTTTATGCTTTTGTTTTTCCTCTCCTCTCTTGCTCTCTTCTTCTCCTAATTGCTTAATTAGTTTCACTCACTAAACTCAAGCCTATCTGCTTTCTTGTCTATTCTTCTTTTTCAAAAAAATAGATGAATCCTATATAATAAAAGCCTAGTGACCAAACAACTGAACAACCAGAATGACCAGTCAACCAGCAGGTAGCTATGAAGTGCACTGACCCAGAGCTTGCTGCCTGTACCTGTCAGGCCAGAATCTGGTTCACCTGTACCCCAGACCCTGACAAAAGAGAGGAGGGAGCCCAACACCCACACCCCGGACCCTGACAGGAGGGAGGAGAGAGCCTCATTCCTAACAGAATAGGCCATTGGTTAACTTGCTGCCCATGTCCTGACAGTCCAGAATCCCATTCCCCAGCACCCCGGACCCTGACAGGAGGAAGGAGGGAATATGTCTGAAAATGAACAATTGGCACAATGTTACCTCTGCAGCTGAAAGAAAGAGGTGTCATCAACAGAATATGTCTGAAGACCAGCTATTGGCACAATATACCTCTGCAGCCGAAAGAAGCAGCGTCATTGACAGGATATGTCTGAAGAACAGTCTTTGACAAGTACTACCAATCCTGGTAGGAACTGCCTTCACAGTGAAAATGGAATAAATGAGGGTGCAATTATAGTTGTGGTGCAATGACTGTTACTTGTCAGTTTTGTCCATCACTAAATTTCTCAGATGAAAAACCATCTGATGGAAAGTTTATTCGATGTTGTAGCAAAGGTAAGGTTTGTCCAAATGATAAACATTTTCCAGAATACCGACATATTTTAAAAAATAATGATAAACCAAGGTCCTGACAGTAAAAATTTCATGGAAAATATTTGTTCAATAAATAGTTCTTTTGCTTTTGCTTCAATAGATGAAAATATTGCATCACCAGCAGGATATGAGCCATACTGTTTTAGAATACACGGACAAGTTTATCACCGTACTGGAACTTTACATCCTTCGGATGGTGTTTCTCAGAAGTTTGCTCAACTCTGTATTTTAGATATGGCTGAAGAGTCAAGTAAAAGATTAGTAATGCCAGAAAACCAGGGCTGCTCAGAAAGACTCATGATCAACATCAACAACCTCATGCATGAAATAAACAAATTAACAAAATCATACAAGATGCTAATGAGGAGAAAAGGAAGCCCAATCTGAAGCAGCAGCAAAAGATATTCTTCCCACAAAAGTAACAATGGCGATTAAATATGATCATAACAGTGATCTGGGTAGGTATAATTCTCCCCGTGTAACTGAGGTTGCTGTCATATTCAGAAACAAAGATGGAGAACCTTCTTTTGAAAGGATTTGCTCATTCATTGTAAACCAGATCCTAATAATCCAAGTGCCACTAAAATGAAACAAATCAGTATCCTGTTTCCTATATTAAATGCAATGATGTATCCTATTCTTTTTCACATGCTGAAAAAGGCTGGGGAACAGATATTGCATTAAGACTCAGAGACAACAGTGTAATCAACAATAATACTAGATGAAATGTAAGGACACGAGTCACACAAATGCAGCATTATGGATTTCATCTCTCTGTGCAGGACACATTTAATCCTATTTTAAATGCAGGAAAATTAACTCAACAGTATGTTGCTTATTCATATTCAAAAAATGGAAGCCAATTGGATAAATTACATTAAAGCAAATCAATGTAAGTTGAGAGTTGAAAAATATAGTGGTTTGAGGAATTATATCACATCTAGATCTGAAAATGAAAATGTGCCGATTGGTAAAATAATAATACTTCCATCGTCTTTTGAGGGTAGTTTTAGAAATATGCAGCAGCAATATCAGGATGCTATGACAATTGTAAAGAAGTATGGCAAGCCCGATTTATTCATAACCATGACGTACAACCAAAAATGGGCAGATATTACAAACAATTTACAACGCTGGCAAAAAGTTGAAAACAGACCTGACTTGGTAGCCAGAGTTTTTAACATTAAGCTGAATACTCTTTTAAATGATATATGTAAATTCCATTTATTTGGCAAAGTTACAGCTAGAATTCATGTAACCGAATTTCAGGAACACAGACTGCCTCATGCTCACATATTATTGATATTAGATAGTGAATCCAAATTATGAACGGAAGATGACATTGACCATATAGTTAAGGCAGAAATTCCAGATGAAGACTAGTGTCCTCGACTTTTTCAAATTGTAAAATCAAATATGGTACATGGACCACATGGAATACAAAATCCAAATAGTCCATGTATGGAAAGTGGAAAATGTTCAAAAGGATATCTGAAAGAATTTCAAAATGGGACCATTGGAAATATTGATGGCTATCCCAAATACAAATGAAGATCTGGTAATACAATGTCTATTGGAAATAAAGTTGTCGATAATACTTGGGTTGTCCCTTATAACCTGTATTTGTGCCTTAAATATAACTGTCATATAAATGTTGAAGTCTGTGCATCTATTCAAAGTGTCAAATGTTTATTTAAATAAGTCTATAAGGGGCACGATTGTGTAAATATTCAAATTTCTGAAAAAAATATTATCAATCATGACAAAGTACAGGACTTCATTGACTCAAGGTATGTGAGCGCTCCTGTGGCTGTTTGGAGACTTTTTGCATTGCGAAGCATGACCAGTCTCATGAATCACAAGATTAGTTATTCGTTTTCCAAATGATCAGAATTTGTGTTTTCATACCGATGAGTTTGCTGAAGTTATGGATAGGGCTAGAAGGCATAACTCAATTTTTATGGCTTTGTTTTTATTGAATAGAGAAGATTCGGATGCACATAGTTAGTATTGTTGGGAGATTCCACAGCATTATGTAGCCTTTCAGACTCTAACTTCCACCATCGAGGATCAAACTGTACACCCCAAACGCTTTTGCTTGAATGATCCAGGCGGTAGTGGAAAAACATCTTTATAAAGTTTTAATACATTTATTAGAGGTCGTGGTGGTACTCTTTTACCCACAGCATCTACAGGAATTGCTGCAAATTTACTTCTCGATGGAAGAACCTTTCATTCCCAATATAAATTACCAAATCCATTAAATGAAACTTCAATTTCTAGACTCGATATAAAGAGTGACGTTGCAAAAACCATTAAAAAGGCCCAATTTCTCATTATTGATGGGTGCACCATGGCATCCAGTCATGCTATAAATGCCATAGACAGATTACTAAGAGAAATTATGAATTTGAATGTTGCATTTGGCGGGAAGTTCACCTTCTCCGAGGGGATTTTCGACAATGTCTCAGTGTTGTGCCGTATGCAATGCGATCAGCCATAGTACAAACAAGATTCAAGTACTGTAGTGTTTGGGGATGTTTTAAAAAGTTGTCTCTTAAAACAAATATGAAATCAGAGGATTCTGCTTATAATGAATGGTTAGTAAAACTTGGAGATGGCAAACTTGATGGCAGTTTTCATTTAGGAATGGATATTATTGAAATCTCCTGTGAAATGATTTGTAATGAGTCTATTATTGAAACTACCTTGGAAATAGTATATCTATACATTTAAAAATATGTCTAAATGTGTGATTCTTTGTCCAAAATATGAGTACATTCATAAATTAAATGGAGAAATTTTGGATATACTTGATGGAGATTTTCACACCTATTTGAGTGATGATTCCATTGATTCAAAAGATGATGATGAAAAGGAAAAATTTCCCATTGAATTTTTTAATAGTATACTCCTTCAGGAACGCCATGTCATAAATTAAAATTGAAAGTGGGTGCAATCATCATGTTACTGAGAAATCTTAATAGTAAATGGGGTCTTTGTAATGGTACTACATTTATTATCAAAAGATTGTGACCTAACACAATTGAAGCTGAAGTATTAACAGGATCTGTGGAAAGAGAAGTTGTTCTGATCCCAAGAATTTATTTGTCCGTGTATGACACTGGCCTCCCATTTAAATTAATTTGAAGACAGTTTCCCATGATTCAGCATTTGTGATGACTATTAATAAATCACAAGGACAAACTCTAGACAAAGTAGGAATTTTCCTACCTGAACCCGTTTTCAGACATGGTCAGTTTTATGTTGCTTTCTTTCGAGTTCAAAGAACATGTGACATTAAAGTTAAAGTTGTAAACACTTCATCACAAGGAAAATTAGTCAAGCACTCTGAAAGTGTTTTTACTCTTAATGTGGTATATAGGGAGATATTAAAATAAGTTTAATCAATTTTTTTAGTCATTGTTTGTATCAATGTTGTTTTTTATCATGTGTTTGTTATTTTTATATCACATCTTTGTTGTTATATCATGTTGTTATTGTTTATTTATTAATAAATTTATATATTATTTTCATATACATTTTACTAATTTTTTCATCTCTGACACTTCTATTATAGAGAAATGGCAAATAGCAATATTAAAATATTTGTTCTAATTAAATCTTTTCAATGTGCAAGAATTTGTGCACTGGGCCACTAGTATATACTAGTAGATAGATAGAGTAAAGAAAAAAAATTATCTTTTTATTTTGTAAATTATTGATTATTTAATTTTTACTTTTCATCTTATCCACTCAGTCTCTCTACAAATTCTGCCCCCCCCCCTTTTTGGGCCATTTGTTGTTTGCATTTTTTAGTTTATTTGTTTGTTTTGTGGAGTATTCTCCCCATATATTTATATTTTTCCCTTCATTTTTCTCCTTTTTCTTTTCTCGAGTACCCTTTTTCCTTTTTTCAATATCATTTTTGTTCTCCTTTCTCTCTAATTCCCCTTTCTCTGGTGGTCACTTTTATTGGGGTTATCCTTATTGTGAATACATTCATGTTTGGTTCCCTCTGTGTCGTGTCTTGTTGAGTTTTATTTTGTTCTGTTCGGTCAGTGTGGTAGAGAGTAAGCCACATAATCACACACCCTGAGAGGTGACTCCATCCACAAATGGGACAATAATACTCAAGACCGAACTACACCTAAAGAACCAAAATATACCAAGTACGGGGTATCCCTAGAATGCCCAGCCCAGAAGACCTGAGAGATTGCACCACTGAGTGCCTAAGAAATTCTATATAATTAAAGGCTAATAATATACAAACAGACTAAATGATGGAATGACTGGTTGCAATGACATGCACTGACTACCAGGGGGCAGACACTCAATGAAGGAGCTGCTCCTGGTGGTCAGGGAACTCCCACAGGGGGAGTGCCACTCAACCAGAAGCCCTGAGCTGGCCTCATGGATGGTTAGTGCAGCAGCAGTGGTCAGAGTCTCTCCCGCCTCCACAGCAGCACTAAGGATGTCCTACTGCCAACTTAGGCCCTCAGAGAGCCAGCCTAAGCCATCAGTCAGACATCCCCAAGCACTCCAAGACTGTGAAATGGTGCAGGCATGGCTGAGGGACCCCCTGACCCACGAATGCATGCATTTCATGCACTGGGCCTCTAGTCTACTACATAAGACAAACTCAAAAACATTCAGGTAACAAAGAAGTTTGATGTGATACATAGTAACAACCACAAAGGAACAGCAAAACTGGGAGGACAAAGAAACAGCACCATCCTATATAATAAAGAAGTGATATGCAAATTGACCCTCACGCCATTGCACAAGATGGCCGCCCCCATGTGGTCAAAGATGTCCACCACAAGATGCCCAGCAGGGGAGGGCAGTTTGGGGCAATCAGGCCTGCAGAAAGGGCAGTTAGGGGCAACCAGGCCGGCAGGGGAGGGCAGTTAAGGGCAATCAGGCTGGCAGGGGAGGGTGGTTAGGGGCAATTGGGCAGGAAGGGGAAGTTAGGCATCAATCATGCTGGCAGGGAAGTGGTTAGGGGGTGATCAGGCTGGCAGGCAGGTGAGCGGTTGGGAGCCAGGAGTCCCGGATTGTGAGAAGGATGATAAACTGCTGGTTTAGGCCCAGGGGTAGGGCCTAAACCAACAGTAGGACATTCCCTGAGGCATCCCAGATTGTAGAGGGTGCAAGCTGGGATGAGGGACAACCCCCCCCCCAGTGCACAGATTTCATGCACCAGAACTCTAGTATAAAAGAAAAGGCGGAATCACCAGAAAAGGAAGTAAATGAAGGGGAGGCAAGCAATTATTCAGAGAACAAATTCAGAGCAATGGTCAAAGGATGCTGGAAAGGATGGACGACAAATTCAACAATGTATAAGAATCAAGAGGAAATGAAGGAGAACCAGGAGTAAATAAAGAATGATGTAACAGCAATAAAGAACACAATGTAAAATAATAACCATAGACTAGAAGAAGTTGAGGACTGCCTCAGCAAGCTAGAAGACAAGGTAGAAAAAAATGCCCAAGCAAAGCAGCAACTAGAAAAACAAAACAATACAAAACAAACAAACAAAAAACTTAAAAAGCCAGAGGAGAACCTAAATGCACTTTGGGACAACATGAAATGAAACAACATCAATGTAATAGGGGTGCCAAAAGGAGATGAGACTGACCAAGGATTAGAAAACCTGTTTGATTAAATAATGGCAGAAAACATACCTGATATTGGAAAGAAAAAAAACTCACACAAGTCCAAGAAGCACCTGGAGTTCCAAACAAGATGAACCCCAAAAGACTGACACCAAGACACATCATAATTAAATTGGGAAATACCAACAACAAAGTAAGAACCTTAAAGGCTGCCAGAGAGAGACAGAAAGTTACCTATAAGGGATCTCCTATTCAAGTGGTTCTCAACCTTCTGGCCCTTTAAATACAGTTCCTCATGTTGTGACCCAACCATAAAGTTATTTTCATTGCTACTTAATAACTGTAATGTTGCTACTGTTATAAATCATAATGTAAATATCTGATATGCAGGATGGTCTTAGGCGACCCCTGTGAAAGGGTTGTTTGACCACCAAAGGGGTTGCGACCCTCAGGTTGAGAACCAATGTTTAGACTATCAACTGATTTCTCAACAGAAACACATCAGGCCAGAAGGGAATGGAATGAAATATAAAAAGTGATGCAAAACAAGGGACTGAATACAAGATTATATACTAAGCAAGGCAAAGGGTCTTTACAGATGAAAAGGGCTAAGGGAGTTCATTACCACCAAGCCAGCAATACAATAAAGCTAAAGGGACTGCTGCAAAAATAAGAAATAGGAAGGGAAGAAGGAACACAGCATAAATAATAAGAATGGCGACAAAGAAGTACCTATCAATAATAACCTTAAACGTAAATGGATTAAATGCTCCAATCAAAAGACATAGGGTAGCTGGATGGATTTCTACTATCTATGAGAGACCCATCGCAGAACGAAGGACTCACGCTGACTAATAATGAAGGGATGGAAAAATATTTTTCAGGCAAATGGAAATGAAATAAAGCTGAGGTAGGTATACTTATATCTGACAAATTAGACCTCAAATTTAAGGCCATAACAAGAGATAAGGAAGGCCAATTCATAATACTAAAGGGAGCAATTCAACAAGAAAATATAACTATGGTAAACATATATACACCCAATACCGGAACACCCAAATACATAAAAAAAACTTTGGAAGGTATCAGGGGAGAGACCAACAGCAATACAATCATAGTAGGGAACTTTAATACCCCACTAACACCACTGGGTAAATCCTCTATACAAAAAGTCTGCAAAAAAAAAAAAAATCCTAAATGACTCACTAGATCAGATGTTCTTGATTGACATCTTCAGAACATTTCACCCCAAAGCTACAGAATATACATTCTTCGTAAGTGCACATGGGACATTTTCAAAGATAGACCACATATTGGGACACAGGCAAAGTCTCTTCAAATTCAAGAAGATCAAAATCATATCAAGCATATTCTCAAATCACAATGGCATAAAATTAGAAATCAACTACAATAAAAACAATCACAAAAAGTCAAACACTTGAAGGTCAAATAGCATGCTATTAAACAATGATTGAATTACCAAAGAGATCAAAGAAGAAATAAAAAGCATCCTGCTAACAAATGACAATAAAAACACAACAATCCACAATCTATGTGACACAGTAAAAGCATCCCTGAGAGGGACTTTCAATGCTCTACAGACCTACCTCAAAAAACAAGAAAAAAAATGGTAATAAATTATCTAAATCTACAACTTAAAGAATTAGAAAAAGAAGGACAAGAAAAGCACAGAGTAAACAGAAGGAAGGAAATAATAAAGATTAGAGTGGAAATAAATGACATAGAGACCAAGAAAACAATACTAAATATCCATAAAACCAAGAGCTGGTTCTTTGAAAAGATATACATGATTGATAAACCTCTAGCCAGTCTCACCAAGAAACAAAGAGAGAGGACTGAAATAAACAAAATCAGAAATGAAAGAGGTAAACTAATAACAGACCACACAGAAATACAAAGGATTGTAAACAAAAAAAAAAAATTATAAAAATACTATGAGCAAATCTACTTCAACAAAGCAGAAAACCTTGACAAAATGGACATAATCTTAGAAAAATGCAAGCTCCCAAAACTCAATCAGTAAGAATAAAAAAAACAAAAACAAAAACACCTGAATAGGCCAATAACTACCAAATGAATTGAACCAGTAATCAAAAATCTTTCAGCAAATAAATACAGACTCCCATGTGGGAAGAGGGAAAGAGTCCCACAGAACAGACTCCCACATGGGGAGGGGGAAAGGGTCCCACTGAGTTCCGTTTCCCTGTGGCTTATAAAGGCTGAAGATCCTGGTGCCTGCAGATCCTGGTGCCTTGATATACCCTCTGATTGGTCACTATTCCCTTGACTGGTTACTATAGTTACTCCTGAGCTTAAAGGCCTTAAGTCCTTTCTTATTGTTTTCCTATTCCCTTTGGGCTTTCTTCTTCTTCTCCTGGATGAAGAGCTTCCTTCCCTTTATTTTGTAAATATAGACCTTCTGCTATTCCCAGCTCCCTCATTCTATGGAAATATGCCTTCTGCTGCTCTGCAGCCCTGTGCTTCTTTCCATGGTCCTCTTAATTTCTAAAATTTCCTAAAACCTGCCTTTTTCAGCCCTCAAAATTTCTGTTTCAATAATAATGTCATCATTCTGGGTAATGCTGTGCTATTCACTATATAACTAAAGGCTTTGAAACTATTCAGCACAGCATATTTCTTTACCAGGAATATATCCTGGTCTGGACGGCTTTACAGGGGAGTTCTACCAAGCATTCAAAGAAGAATTAAAACCTATCCTCCTGAGACTATCCCAAAAAAATTCAAGAGGAAGGAACATTTCCAATCTCTTTCTATGAAGGCAGCATTACTCTAATTCCAAAACTAGATAAAGACAACACAAAAAAAGAGAACTATAGCCAATATCCCTGATGAACATATATGATAAAATATTCAACAAAATTCTAGCAAAATGGGTCCAGCATTAATTAGAAAAATCATGCTCCATGACCAAGTGGAATTTATTCCAGGTATGCAAGGATGGTACAATATCCACAAATTAATAAATGCAATACATCACATAAAAAATTGAGAGATAAAAATCACATAATCATATCAATCGATGCAGAAAAAGCATTTGACAAAATCCAACACCCTTTCTTAATAAAAACTCTCAGCAAAGTGAGAATAGAAGGATCATACCTCAATATAATAAAAGCCTTATATGACGAACCTACAGTCAACATCATACTCAATGGGCAAAAACTAAAACCATTTCCCCTAAGAACAGGAACAAGACAGGGATGCTCACTTTCACCACTCCTGTTCAACATAGTAATGGAAGTGCCAGCCATAGAGATCAGACAAAAGGAAGAAATAAAAGGCATCCAGATTGGAAAAGGAGAAGTAAAACTCTCATTATTTGCAGATTACATGATATTATACATAGAAAACCCTAAAAACTCCATCAAATGGAGCAGGATACAAAATTAACACCCAGAAATTTATGGCTTTTTTATTCACCAATAATGAACTCACAGAAAAATAAATTAGAAAAACAATCCCATTTACATTGAAACAACAAAATTAACATACCTAGGAATAAACTAAGGACGTTAAAGACCTGTATTCAGAACACTACAGGACATTGACAAGAGAGATAGAGGAAGCCATAAATAAATGGCAGAATATACCTTGTTCATGGATTGGTAGAATAAACATCTTTAAAATGTCCATACTGCCCTAACCAGTTTGGCTCAGTGGATAGAGCATTGGCCTGCGGACTGAAAGGTCCCAGGTTCGATTCCGGTCAAGGGCATGTACCTTGGTTGCGGGCACATGCCCAGTAGGAGGTGTGCAGGGGGCAGCTGATCGATGTTTCTCTCTCATCAATGTTTCTAACTCTTTATCTCCCTTCCTTTCTGTGAAAAATCAATAAAATATATTTTGATAAAAAAATAAAATGTCCATACTACCCAAAGCAATTTATAGAGTCAATGTGATCCCTGTTAAAATACCAAAGGCATATTTCACAGACCTAGAACAAACTCTCCAAAAGTTCATCTGGGATAAAAAAAGACCCCGAATAACCACAACAATCCTGAGAAAGAAGAACAAAGTTGGAGGGATCACAATACCAGATATCAAGCTATATTACAAAGCCATGATTCTCAAAACTGCCTGGTACTGGCACAAGAACAGGCATATAGACCAATGGAACAGATCAGAGAACCCAGAAATTGACCCAAGACATTATGCTCAATTAATATTTGACAAAGGAGGCAAGACCATACAATGGTGTCAAGACAGTCTCTTCAATAAATGGTGTTGGGAAAATTGGTCAGATACATGCAAAACAAAAATGAAACTAGATCACCAACTTACACCATACACAAAAATAAAATCAAAATGGATAAAGGACTTAAATGTAAGATTGGAGATGTTAAATATCTTAGAAGACTCCATAGACAGCAGAATATCAGATATATGTTATAGCAATATCCTTACTGATACAGCTTCTATGGCAATGAAAACTAAAGAGAAAATAAACAAATGAGACTACATCAAAATAAAAAGCTTCTGCACAGCAAAAGAAACCATCAACAAAGCAACAAGAAAGCCCACTGCATGGGAGAACATATTTGCCAATGTTATCACCAATAAGGGTTTAATCTCCAACATTTACAGGGAACTCATACAACTTAACAAAAGGAAGGTGAACAACCCAATCAAAAAATGTGCAACGGACCTAAAGAGACACTTTTTGAAAGAGCACATACAGAAGTCTGAGAGACATATGAAAACATGCTCAAAGTCACTAATCATCCGAGAGATGCAAATAAAAACAACAATACAGTACCATCTCACACCTGTCAGAATGGCTACCATCAACAAATCAACAAACGACAAGTGCTGGTGAGGATGTGGAGAAAAAGGAACCCTTCTGCACTGCTGGTGGGAATGCAGACTGGTGCAGCCACTGTGGAGAACAGTATGGAGTTTCTTCAAAAAACTAAAAATGGAACTCCTGTTTGATCCAGTGATCCCACTTCTAGGAATATATCCCAAGAAAACTGAAACACTAATCAAAAAGGATGTATGCTCCCCTATGTTCATAGCAGCACAATTTACAATAGCTAAGATTTGGAAACAGCCTAAGTGCCCATCAGCAGATGAGTGGATTAAAAAACAATGGTACATCTACACAATGAAATACTGCGCTGCTATAAAAAAGGAACTTTTATCATTTGCAACAGCATGGATGGGCCTGGAGAGCATTATGCTAAGTGAAATAAGCCAATCAGAGAAAGATAAATATCACATGATCTCACTTATATGTGGGATATAGTGAACAACATAAACTGATGAACAAAATTAGATCCAGACACAAAGAGACACTTAACAGACTGCCCAACTTCTCTTCTGAGGGTGGGTAAGAGATCAACCAAAGGTCTCATATGCATGCACATAAGGATAACCAATGGACAGGATCTCTGTGGTGGTGTGGGCTTCTTCTGCGGGTGGGAGTGGCTGAGGAGGGGTCATGGGGAAAAAGAAGACATATGTAATGCTTTAAACAATAAAAAAAGAAAAAATAATCTAATACAATGCACGTTGCTTATATATTTTAAATACCTTTAATTACATTGTATTGCATTCATTATGCAAAAGGAAAGTTAGAGGCAACAATCAAATGAATGTTTAATACTTTTAAAAATGTTTTAGTCTTCACATATATTAGTGGTTCTCAACCTTCCTCATGCCGCGACCCTTTAATACAGTTCCTCATGTTGTGGTGACCCCAACCATAAAATTATTTTCGGTGCTACTTCATAACTGTAATTTTGCTACTGTTATGAATCGTAACACAAATATCTGATATTCAGGATGTATTTTCATTGTTACAAATTGAACATAATTAAAGCATAGTGATTAATCAAAAAAACAATATGTAGCCCTGACCAGTTTGGCTCAGTGGCTAGACCGTCGGCCTGTGGACTGAAGAGTCCCAGGTTCGATTCCAATCAAGGTCATGTACCTTGCTTACGGGCACATCCCCAGTGGGGGGTGTGAAGAAGGCAGCTGATCAATGTTTCTCTCTCATCAATGTTTCTAACTCTCTATCTCCCTTCCTCTCTGTGAAAAATCAATAAAATATATATTTAAAAAAAAAACATGTAATTATATATGTGTTTTCCAATGGTCTTAGGCGACCTCTGTGAAAGGGTCGTTCGACCCTCAAAGGGGTCACGACCCACATGTTGAGAACCGCTGACATATATGCTTTGCTGTTTTGCACCTCAGTTTTTCCCTTTACCGTATTCCACAGTGCATGGAGAATGAGAGACACCGGACAGGCTGTAGTAGAACATAAACTCCAATCACTGGAAGCTTCTCATAATTTCCTAATTGCAGGGGAAGATGTTTTCTAGGTCATGTGATTATGGTTTAATGTGGTATCCTTCACATTTCTATATTTGGGATTAACATTCCCAATTGCCTGCCATTCTGTCCTGAAAATGAAATGTAAATCTAATTGGAGGCTAATATGGGTTTATCACTGTTGCTATGATAGCTATTTACATGCATGCATTGCAGGTACACATAGCTGTTTAGAATTTAAGCCTTTCCTGCAGGACTTAGTATCAGCAGAGAGGTAGTCTAAAGGGTAGAATGAGGAATAGGTCAAATACTCAGCTTGCTTCAGGGCCTCAAATTGTGCCTGTGACATAAGAAGGATGTGTCATATGTAATGCCATGTTTGATGTTAGAGAGTTAAAAAATGCTTATGGAGTGCAAATAGGATAATAGCTCCCCAACACAATGCTATCAGACTGTTATAAATGGTATCCTTAAGAATATTGACTTTTTAAAATATATTTTATTGATTGTTTTACAGAGAGGAAGGGAGAGGGACAGAGAGTTAGAAACAACAATGAGAGAAACATCGATCAGCCGCCTCCTGCACACTCCCCAATGGGTATGTGCCTGCAACCAAGGTATATGCCTTTGACCAGAATCGAACCTGGGACCCTTCAGTCCACAGGCCGACGCTCTATTCACTGAGCCAAACCGGTTAGGGCAAATATTGACTTTTCTTGAGGAGACTCTGAGCTTGAAGTTAAGAAACCATATGATTATTGTTGTTAATAAACTCATTGGTTGATGTATTCCAAATATTTCCTTAATAATTCATTGTAGTTCTGTTATTAACAAATAAAAGCCTTTCTGAAGACTCTACTTTCAAATTTTTTCTAAATAATGTTATGAATTTTTGAAACTCTAATTCAAAGGTGAAAAATGTAGGCACATAATTTAACTAGATAGTAATTGGTTCCTTCTTTAAACCCAGTTGCTTAATCGATTTGTTGTTTTTTTATTTTGGTGTTCTGGTTTGTCTCATGATTTATTTTGATTCCTTTACCTGCTTTGAGTTTTATTTTTGGAAAAAGAAGAAGACGATTATGACCTTTCCAAAATAAAATGCAAAACAAAAAGTGAAGAGAGAGAATATCAAAACTTATATTCCTTGTCCCTCTGGACTATGTTCCCTGGCAAAGGAAGAATTCTAAATTTCAAATGTCCATATCAGTACTTTGTTCCATGGCAAAATTGCTGATTAAAATATCTCTTTTTCTATATGGTAGTGGTTTATGTTATTTTTTATAATATTTCAAGTACTTTTATATTTGTTACCTCTACTGCTCCAATATCATTTCTGTGCAATGGGTAGAGAAAAGCTGTTGTCTCCTTTAGATAGATGGAGACATTGGAGAACAATGAGGCAAAGTCAGTCAGAGCTTACCACTCTGTCTGAGGAGAAGCTCTAGAGGTCGTGTGTGGGCCCACCTTTGACCACTGGGCGCCAGCAGGTAGCAGAGCCTGAGACATGGCTGCTATAGCCTAAGTAAAACTTGCCACTTCTTGTCTTTTTGATGAGAGTCATTTAACAGGTGTATCTTGAAATCTTGTGGTTTTGATTTGCATTTCCCTAATAGTTTGTGAAGCTGCACTTCTTTTATGTGTATTATGACTACCTTTATGTCTTCTTTGGAAAAATGCTATGCAGATCCACTGCCTTTATTGTTGATGTTTAATCCTCAGCTGAGGATACTGTTTCCATTGATATTAATTTTTTTTAGAGAAAGTGGAAAGGAAGGAGGGAGGGGATAGAGAGAGAGAAAATTGATGTGAGAGACACATACGTTGGTTGCCTTCCACATGTGCCCCAACGGGGCCAGGATCTAACCTGCAACCCAGGTACTTGCCTTTGACTGGGAATTGAACCCACAATGCTTTGGTGCTTGGATCAATTCTCTAACCACTGAGCACACTGGCCAGGGCCCCACTCCCCATTTTCTTTACTCGGGATTTTTTGGTTGTTGCTATCGTTGTTGTTGAGATGTAGGCGTTCTTTCTATATTTTAGATATTAACTCCTTATTGAATGTGTGATTTGCAGATATTCGTTCCCATTTGGTAGGCTGCCTTTTCATTTGTTAATAGTTTCTTGGCTGTGAAGCAATTTTGTTGGTTTGATGTAGCCCCATTTGTTTCTTTGTTTATTTTTTCCCCCTTTGCGTTGGAGTCAAATCCACAAAACATCACTAAGACTGATGTCAAGGAGCTTATTGTCTGTTTTCATTGTGGCATTATTCATAACTAGAAGCCCGTTGCACGAAGATTCGAGCAATAGGCCTTCCTTCCCCTGGCTGCTGGCGCCAGTTTCCCTCCAGCACCAGGGAACCAGGCCTTAGGTCTGGCCGCAGCAAGGCTTGGCTTCTCTGCTGCAGCCTCTTTAGTCTTCAGTCTTCAGTCTTCACTCCTCACTCCGGCCAGAGCCTTTAGTCTTCGCTTTGTGCCTGCATATGCAAATTAACCACCATCTTTGTTGGGTTAATTTGCATAGTTGCTCTGATTGGCTGGTGAGCGTAGTGGAGTGACACCAATTTGCATGTTTCTCTTTTATTAATGTAGATAGCCAAGAAATGGAAGCAACCTCAATGTCCATTGACAGAGAAGTGAGTAAAGACAATGATATATATATATATATATATATATATATATATATATATATACACACACACACACACTAGAGTCCCAGTGCTTGAAATTCGTGCATGGGGAGGTTCCCTCAACCCAGCATGCATGCTCTCACAATCAATTCAAGACCCCTCGGGGGATGCCCGACTGCCAGTTTAGGCCATCCCTCAGGGATTGGCAGTCGAACATCTCTCTTGCAATCCAGGACTGCTGACTCCTAATTCTCTGCCTGCCTGCCTGATCATCCCTAACCACTCACCTGCCTGCCTGATTACCCCTAACCCCTCTGCCTGCCTGCCCGATGGCCTTAACCACCTCTGCCGCGGCCCCTGCCACTGAAGCTTTGTCTGGAAGGGCAAATATTTATTATTATAGATATTATGTATATATTATATTAATATATATAATACTAGAGGCCCGATGCATGAAATTTGTGCAAGGGGCTTGGCCCTCACAGCCCCACGTAGCCTCTGCCAGCCCTTGCAACCCCAGCTTCATCTGTAAGGTCATCCAGAAGGTCCTCCAGACAGTCATTCTGCTGTTCAGTCTAATTAGCATATTAGCTCTTTATTATATAGGATATAAATGGATAAAAATTATGTGATATATATGTTATAATAATATTATATATTATACTAGAAGCCCATTGCAGGAGGATTCCTGCAAGAATAGGGCTTCCTCAGGCCGATCGCGCCACCAAGCCCTGCCGCCCAGGGCCGCATATGGGGTCCCACCCGCCCAGGGTCACAAACGGGGGTCCTGACCACCCAGGGCTGCACACAGGGGTCCTGGCTGGGGGCGGGGCTTAGGCGGTGTGTTCGCGTCACCAAGCCCCACCTCCCAGGGCCGCACACGGAGGTCCCGGCTGGGGGCGGGGCTTAGGCAGTACACAGGGGCCCGGATGGCGGCTTGCTCTGGCCCGCCCTGCCTGCAGTATGCAAATTAGCTGCCATCTTTGTTGGCAGTTAATTTGCATATGACACTGATTAGCCCATGGGAGGTGTAGCAAAGGTACGGTCAATTACCATATTGTCTATTATTAGATAGGACTAGCATATATCATTCTATTATATATTATGTATAATAGTACTCTTATACATACTATATATATTTTATGTATACTGTATAAGTATATATACATATATATGTATATAAATCAAGTACTACTCAGCTATAAAAAATGCTGAAATCCTGCCATTTGCAATATATATGGATGGACCTTGAGTGTTTTATACTAAGTTAAATAAGTCATACAGAAAAAGACAAATAAATAATTTTCCCATATGTGAAATATAAAATTAAAATAAATTAACAAACAAAACAAAATAAAATAACTGACAAAGTCAGACAACAGGTCAGTTGTTAACAGAGGGAGGGGTGCAGGGAATGTGGAACGGATAAAGGGTTGGGACCTAGACTTGTGGTGATGAGCATGAGGTAGTACATTCAGATGTTGAATTATAATGTTGTACACCTGGAACTTAGGTAATGGTACCAACCAATGCTACCTTGGTAAAAACAAATGTAATAAAATAATAAGAAAAATGCATGGTGCTAGCAATTCCACTCCTCGGTATTCATGCAGAGGAACTGAAAATGTATGTCCACACAAATTCCTGCATGGGATGCTTATTGAAGCTTTATTCTTGATTGCCAAATGTTGAAAGCAATCAAAACACCCTCTGTAATAGTGTCAACAATAAAAACAAAATTTTAAAAAGAAGTCCATTCGTTGGTGAGAGGATAAATTGTGATATGTCCAGACAATGGAATATTACTCAAAGACATGAGTTATCCAGCCATGAAAGGACATGCAGGGAACTTATATGCATATTGCTATGTGAAAGAAGCCGGTCTGAAGAGGCTATATACTGGAAAAGGCAAAACTATGGAGACGGTCAAATAATCAGTGATTGCCAAGGTTGGTGGTGAGGAAAGTATAAATACACAGAGCACAGAGAAATGTTAGGGCGGCGGGGTTACTGGAATGACACTATAATGGTGAATAGGTGCCATTATCCATTTTCCAAACCCATAGAATGTGCAATCTTGTTGTTGTACTACCTTCTCAAAATCTCATTGGAGAAACAACACAATGTGAAAAACTTGTAGTCAGCAGTGAGAATGGGCTACAGCAGCAACAGGAAAAGGTTGAGTATTTCCAGGGTCTCCAGAGACAATATTTCAGAAACCTTGGGGAAATGCTGTCTACATGATTTACAATAATACATTTTAGCAATCTTTTCCTCTGTCTAGGAATCCACCTCTCCTACAGAACCAGTGATCTCATTGCGATCTTGTTTTTCTTACAACGTGCCATTTCCTTATCAGATTACTTAGAGTGTGTCAGTCGCTTTGCCGGTTCTGCATGGGTCTCATTTGTGAATGACAGTGTCACTGCTATTATTGCAGCTGTTTGCAGAACACCAGGAAGCTGTCAAACCCAGCAGTCAGACAGTTTGTAGCAAGCAGCAAGTGAAACCTACTCATCAGAGATTAAAGGCACTTCGTAAGTGGTCTTTACCAAGGAATGAAATGCTGTCAGGCTGAGCCATCTTCTGTGTTTGCACCTGGGATCACGCTAGAGACAGTTGTTGCTGATGAACAAGTAGAGGAAACCCTGCCTCTGGACGGGAAGAGAAGCCTTGGAGGAGGAGCCTGCCACTTGGAGGCAGGGTCATCCCATCACGTGGTGGTGATTTGTGTGATTTTAGACTCATTACAGACATCGTTTTGTTTATTTCAGTGGCATCCATAAAGAAAATATTAAGAATATATATAAAAAAAACAGGGAAATATAAAATACATCCATGCCCACAGCCAGCACTTTTTCAGCAGGGACTCGCCCACTTGGATACATTTCTCCCCTGTTGACAAGTCGCCCACTTCATTAAGAAGAATGTTAGATGTGTTCAGTGAGCTTTGCTTTCAATATGCTCAACAGTAGAAGGTCAGGGTCCCAAAAGATAACAGAATTCACTTCTCAGTTATACCATTTGGAGAAATCAAGGCCTTATAAGTCAGTTGTCCATGATCACATAGAGTTTAATAAAATTGAAAGGTTATTTGGGGACAAACTGATGACCTCCACAAAACAAGATTTTGATAGAAAATTAATTATGCACAGACAAGTGAGAAAAGAAATGCTTGGAAGACATGTTTACACATGACTCAATGAGACTCAATGAGACAGGTTCAAATTACATGTACTTTAAAAAATAAGCTTTGTTTAGGTCCAGTTTTTATACAATAAAATCAGGCAATTGGCCATGTGCAGTCGGTGACTTTGAACAAATGTGCATCATCACAAACACGATATAGAATATATTAAAAAACCCCTAAACCTCTCCATCCCCATCCACATGATTCCCCTTCTCCACACACCCTGTCCCCTGACACCCACCTTTCTGTTTCTCTCACTATCAGTTTGCCTTTTCGAGAATCTCAAATAAGTAGACTGGCTTTGTGTCTGCCTTCATTCATTCAGAATAACATTTCTGTGATTTATGTTGTAAATATATTGTTGTATGCACCAGTATTTCTGAATATACTCTAAACACTAAAGTTCATTCTCCTTGTCAGAGCTTGTCAATTGTAGAAAGTCCACAATGCTGAGGGGCCCACAAGGAAATCATGAATACTTTCTGAGGGGGTGCGCTATGCCACGTCTCATTAGATTCTCTAATAATACTTCCGTTTTATTAGTGAAATGAAAACAGAAGCTCACCGGGTGTTCAGGAATGTTAAGAATCTCCACAGCTAACCAGGATGCTGACAGTAGGGGGAAAATTGTTCTTCAGTAGGAAACTATTCAGAGTCCGGGGCCCGCTTTCCAGGTTATTAGACTGTCCAGTTGTTTCTTACAGTGTTGTAAGTTGTAAGTAACAGATGGCAAAGCAAATACTTCTTGTCTATCGATTGCCAATTCTCTCAACTGCCAGTTCAATTTGCTTCCCTCCTGTCCATGGAAGAGGCCAGATCTGTCTCCCATTTGCACATTCATTTTACTATTTCTTATCTATAGACATGTCTGTTCTTAAGATTATCTTTTGTACTGTCCTAATATCTACCAATTTTCTCATGAAGTAAAATATTTAACACATGTTCACTTTTATACATGTATGAGAATCATGACCTTAGTTATGCTTTATTTGAATATTATACATTTTTCTTTTAAACATGTTTTTATTGATTTTTTTAAAAGAGAGAGGAAAGGAGAAAGAGAGGTAGAAACATCAATGGCTGCCCCCTGCCTGTCCCAAACAGGGAGTTGAGCCCACAACTGAGGCATGTGTCCAGTCAGGGAATTGAACTGGGGGCCTCTTAGTTCATGGGATGATGCTCAACCACTTAGCCACACTCTTTGGGCTTGAATATGATCTTTTAACAGAAAGTAATTAAGTTCAGGAATTTGACCATAAGTTCTGTGCTTTGCACTGCACCATGATTAGCTCCTACATTTTCATAATATTTCTGTCATTATCAATTCCCTTAACACATAAAAAGCATCTTTACATTTTGAACTCTCTTTTATCAAGGAAGTAACAACTTCCCAGGATAGATTTACCTTTTCTACAACAGTCCTACCTTGGGAATGGCATATGTGGCCAGACTTCACTGAGTTGTAGCCTTAGCAGGAAGCCTGTAACCAGAAGACGATAAGGTCTGTCAAAGCATCTCCCATAAGACACGGATCCAAGGCCTCGGTAAATCCTGACTCTTCTAGCTGCCAACATGTTATGGAGCATATTAGTGGTAAGATTTGCTGAAGGAATCAAGAGAAAAATGAACATGCAACTTTTTGTGCTTCATTATCCATATAGGTGAAATTTGTACTTTCTACCCATAAGGCACACCTGATTAGAATAGACCAAATGTCTAAGTTTTGTCTATATCTTGAAACTATAAATAAATTCTAAGTGTTTGAGGGAATCTTGATATCATCAGGGTTAATCTCCGTCTGGTATCTCAATTCCACCTATAAAAGCTTTTGGGGACAATTGCTTCTGCTCTACTTAAACACTTTAATAAGTTCAACAGTACCTGACAAGCCCAATCTATATTCAGGCTTTACCTTGGATTTATAATATTTTGAGCTGGGCAGTGTTCTCAACATATGAATATCCACTGATTCTTACAACTGTTAGATGCTGCTATCCCATTTTACAGAGCTAGAAATCAAGGCCTAGGAGGTAACTTGAACAAAGACCCAAATGCCTCTTTTAAATGTCTACATTGGAATTCAAATACAGCATTTCAGGGCTTCATACTACTTACCCTCCTCTTTTTAAGATGACTTACCCCTTGAAACAATTTAACAGCTCAATTTCTATCCTCTGAGGATAATAGGTTGAGTTTGTGGTATGTAGTAAGAGTCTGTATTCCTGTCTCTTTGAGTCATGACATTAAGGGTCGTAGCACATAACCCTCCTGCAGGAAATTCTCCAAACATGAGAAGAGGATTCCCGTTCTGATGATGTATGTCACATGTCCATACAGGCTGTCACATGTCCATCCAGAGGAAGTACAGTGTGTGGGGAAACAGATTCTGTGATTGTGAGAGAAAGAATTATTCACACATTCGCTGTCACCTTACATATTGGTGTTTCTAATTTATATTCTGTAAATATATCCCTAATCTCAAAGAGGCTTGCTTCTGGCAGTGACCTAAGTTTCTTATCATTGGAAGCTGGAAGATGACAGCTAGATTTATACATCTCTTCTTTTTCAGGTGAAAAATGTGGCTTCATTGGACTCTAACTAGACTCATTCTGCTTTTCTGCAGACTATGTCCATGGTCATTTTGTTTTCAATTTAGTCTTCTTCCTATGAAATTCCACACCTAATACATAATCTAATCTCTGGAAAGATATTTTAAATACATGAAAGAATAAATTACTTATAGTGACTTAGCCTATATTGTATTTAACTTTGGTTAATTCAAATCTTATGATGAATTATTTTCTCCTTTATTTCCTATGTGGGATAAATCATTGTTTATTCCTCATTTTGAAACTTTGGAACATCAGAGACTAGACAACGTATTTCTAATTTTTCAAATATCCCTTTTTGTCCAATTTTACTTAAAGTGGCATCTCTTATTTTTCTGAATTTTTAATTAGGATTTATTTATGTCATTTATTTAGCCAATAGCAACATGTTCTTTTGTGACATTAAAAAAAATGCCCATAAGCTGACAGAAGTAGTATATGACCAAAGACAAAGTAATAGAGTCAGGGATCTATAAGAACAGACAAATCAGGACTTCAAAATAAGCTTTTATATCATACAAGAGGCCCGGCACATGAAATTTGTGCATTTGGAAGGGGGGGGCATCCCTCAGCCTGGACTGCACCTTCTTGCAGTCCAGGAGCTCTCAGGAGATGTCCAACTGATGGCTTAGGCCCAGGGAGTGGACCTAAGCCGTCAGTCAGACATCCTTAGCGCTGCCAGGAAGGCGGGAGAGGCTCCCATCACTGCTGGTGTGTTAGCCAGCCATGAGCCTGGCTTCTGGCTGAGTGGTGCTCCTCCAGTGGGAGCAGACTGACCACCAGGGGACAACTCCTGCTTTGAGCATCTGCTCCCTGGTGTTCAGTGCATGTCATAGGAAATGGTCATTCTGCTGTTTGGTCAATTTGCATATTAGCATTTGATTATATAGGATAATGTATTATTATGGGCAAGGCCTCTAATTCAAAATTTTTAGGTAATTAAAGGAAGGGGCAGAATTTTCACTTGAGCTTGAAGCTAAAATTGCCCTTAGCACAAAAACCTACATAACAATGAGACATATCTTGGTGAGGCTCATTCTGAACCCCCACACTGTTCTATTATGTGTATAACTATTGGGAAGCATCTTATCTCTTTAGTGAAAGGAAACTTTTGTAATGTTACAATGACTAACTTTATCTCATGAGTTGTGTTTTGGCTTTAAGCCTGTATCCAATATTTGTGCAGCAACTTCAGCTCTTCTGTTCAATATGTACCTGGCACATCTTTTATTTTATGTTCTCTAAATCTTTCTAGATTTTTATGTATTAGACTAGAGGCACGGTGCACAAAAATTTGTGCACTCGGCACGGGGGGGGGGGCGGTCCCTCAGCCTGGCCTGTGCCCTCTTACAGTCTGGGACCCCTTGGGGAATGACCACCTGCTGGTTTAGGCCCGATCCCCCAGGGGATCGGGCCTAAGCTGGCAGTCAGACATCCCTCTGGCAGCCTGGGAGCCCTTGGGGAACGTCCACTTGCTAGCGGGGAGCAGGCCTAAGCTGCAGTCGGACATCCTTAGCGCTGCTGAGGAGGCGAGAGAGGCTCCCACCACCACCGCTGTACTGGCAGCCATCAGCCTGGCTTGTGGCTGAGCAGAGCTCCCCCAGTGGGAGTGCACTGACCACCAGAGGGCAGCTCCTGCATTGAGTGTCTGCCCGCTGGTGGTCAGTGTGTGTCATAGTGACCAGTCATTCCCAGTCGTTCTGCTGTTAGGGTCAATTTGCATATTACCCTTTTATTATATAGGATAGAGGCCTGGTGCATGGGTGGGTGAGAGCTGGTTTGCCCTGAAGGGTGTCCCGGGTCAGGGTGGGGGGTCCTGCTGGGGTGCCCGGCCAGTCTGGGTGAGGGGCTGATGGCTGTGTTCAGACTGGCCATGGCCCCCAGCCACCCAAACTTCCAGTGGAGGCTGGCTGGAAGCAAGTATCTGGGATTTATTTATCTTCTGTAATGGAAACTTTGTTGCCTTGAATGGAGGACACAGCTGGCCAGGCAGGTGGGAAGCTTGGCTTCCTCTATCGCCGGGGCAACCAAGCCTCCTGCTTGCTCCAGCTCCGTGGCTGCCAGCCACCATCTTGGTTGGGTTAATTTGCATATAGTCGCTCTGATTAGCTGATGGGCGTGGCTTGGGCATAGCGGAGGTGTGGTTAATTTGCGTGTTTCTCTTTTATTAGATTAGACTAGAGGCCAGGTGCACAAAATTTGTGCACAAGGGTTCCCCTCCCCTCAGCCCAGCCTGCACCCTCTCCAATCCAGGACCCCTTGGGAGATGTCTAACTGGCAGTCAGACGTTCCTCACAATCTGGGACCACTGGATCCTAACTTCCTACTTGACTGGTTGCCCCCAACTGCCCCCACATGTGCCTGGTTGCCCCTAATTGCCCCCTCCCCCTGCCAGCCTGGTCTCCCCCAACTGCCCCCCCTGCAGGCCTGGTCACCCCACACAGCCTGTTCGGTCATTTATTCAGTTGCGATGGTTGCTTAGGCTTTTATTATTATAGATAGTGATAGTCTCCTATAACTTGCTTTACTTAAACATTTTCTTTGTTATTTGAACTTACTTATATTTTTCTCTTTTTTGGAAATATTTTTCAAGCTTCAGAAGATTGCCACTATGATTTAGATTGGAATTGCAACAAATAAGCCACTCACGAGAAGTCTTTTTTTAAAATGGAAATCCTGTATTTCTTTTAGTCATAAATCAGTATGGTCATTTTGGTCACATATTAAAATATCCCTCTTCAGTCCTCACTTCAGCACCTTCTGGCTTCATGCTTCTTCAACATCAAGCTTCTTAAGGAGTTGACTGTATTTGCTACTTTTATTTCCTCACCTTTTGTGCCATGGTGACATGTATCCTGATTTATTGGCAATCACACCTTTTCAGGCCTATTGTGTAGTCGTCTGACCAGCTGGTTTAACATTCATCCTAGACTTACTTTTAAACTAGTGATCGATAGTTTGTAATAGCATAAGCCAGGATAGGTTTGATGGATCTTCACCTCATGTTTCCACCTCTGGGCTGGTAGTGCTCAACACTGCATGAAGACATGCAGCATGGATGCAGCTACCTTAAAACACAGTTCAAGCTGCAAGGGCCAGTCAATTCCGGGGTTTCAAAAGAAAGTCCCAAGGTCAAGAGCACTGACGACTACTTTGCTGAGGTAAGGACTGGGAGCCACAGAGGAAATGAATTCCAACCCAACTGCCCTCACCTCCTCCTCTCCACCCCACTGCACATTTTACCACCTGCCGTTCCTCGCAGGGGCCAGTCCATAGTCCTATCCTATATAATAATAGAGGGATATGCTAATTAGCCCGGACGCCTTAAAAGTCACCACTGGTCAGGCGCAGGCCTGGAGCGGCCCCCAGAAGTGGTCACCAGTGGAGGTGCATGCAGGCCTGCGGCGCTGCTGGGCCTGGAGGCCGCCTGGCCCGGGAGCAGCCTCTGGCCAAAGCAGCCACCAGTGGAGGTCCGCACAAGCCCATCGCGCCGCCTGGCCCTGAGGCAGCCCGGCCAAAAGAGTCACTGGTGACTTTGGTTAAATTCAATAGTTAAAATCACTATGCTCTGTGAGAGCTGACATCCTCAAACACTCGGGACCCTCAATCACACAAATCAATAGGAAACAATTGCATAACGCTTTGACCTAATTGTACACACTTTAGTATCGTTTAAAAATTATTCTACATTTTTTAAGTAAATTCAGCAGCTGACTGAGGAGATCCGATGCTGAGAAGCCTGCTGCCGGCTCTGCTATCTTGAGTTTGTGGTTTCCAAGGGAACAGCCAGAAGGGATGATAAACCCTCTGCAAAGAGCTCAGCAGGTGCCTATCAAAACTGGGGCAAGGGGCTGCTTGGTTTAAATCCAGCCATTCCGCAGTGAATGACCCCAACCCGCCCTGAACCAGGCAGGTTCCTGTGGAGCGAAATCTCCACCTAATACAAAGGGGCCCCAGTTTCCTCCCTGGGGATCTCATGCGCATTAGCTCAAAGCAGCGGGGAAGGAAGGGAAAAGGCATCACATGGGGCAGCTCTGGGGAACAAGCAGAAGGAAACCATGTCTGGCAGACACTCCCCTGCCACCCCCTTCAATGTGTAAGAAGAATCAAATTAACCAATGCAAACACCTCTCCCCCGCCCTGGAGAGATGCAGGACTGAAGGGCGTCCTGCCCAGGCATTGGGTACCTGCTTCCCACCCCCTTCCTCCAAATGGAGAGGTTAGGGGTTTAAGGCAGCCGTGGGCAAACTACGGCCCACAGGCCAGATCCGGCCCGTTTGAAATGAATAAAACTAAAAAAAAAAAAAAAAAAAAGACCGTACCCTTTTATGTAATGATGTTTACTTTGAATTTATATTAGTTCACGCAAACACTCCATCCATGCTTTTGTTCCAGCCCTTCAGTCCAGTTTAAGAACCCATTGTGGCCCTCGAGTCAAAAAGTTTGCCCACCCCTGCTCTAGCCACTGAGCCAAATCAGCTAGGACAAGCAATCCGATTCTTAAAGACTTGATTTTTGTCGTAACCAAGTGGATTTGAATCATATCAAACCAATATACATTTTTAATGAAATGTCTCTTCATTTCTACTAATGCAATTCTACCTTAAAGCTTATGTTGTATAATTTATACTAATAAAAGGGAAATATGCTAATTAGTCCTTCCACACAAAGCCACGGTGGTGGGGGCCTAGGCAGTGGCAGTTAGGGGCAGCCAGGCCAGCAGGGGTGGGCAGTTAGGGGCAATCAGGCCAGCAGGCAAGTGAATAGTTAGGAGCCAGTGGTCCTGGATTGCCAGAGGGGTGTCCAACTGATGGTTTAGGCCCTGTGTGATTGGGCCTAAGCCGTCAGTCAAACATCCCCCGATGGGTCTCAGATTGGAGAGGGTGCAGGCAGGGCTGAGGGACCCCCCTCCTCCCATGCACAGATTTCGTGCACCGGACCTCTAGTAATAAAATAAAATAAAATAAAATAAAATAAAATAAAATAAAATAAAATAAAATAAAATAAAATAAAATAAAATAAAATAAAATAAAATAAAAAAAAATACAATACAATAAATACAATACAATAAAATGAAATGAAAGATATAGTAAGCAAAGCAATATTTTAGTGTCATAAGGACAAACATATTTACCAAAGGAACAGAATACAAATTCCTTAAATCAAGAATTTTTTGTATGGCCAAAGATCTGCCACATGGGTGACAAATATACACAATGGAGAAGGTATATGCCTGCTCCCGCCTCCACTGGTGGCCACTTCCACCAGGGGCCGCTCCCAGGCCAGGCGGTGTGGCTTGCCTGCTCTAGACCCCCAGCCAGGTGGCCTCTGGACTGGGTGGCACCGCAGGCCCATGTGTGCCCCCACCAGTGGCCACTTCCACAAGGGGTCAATCCCGGTCTGCACCTGACAGGTTGTGACTATTACGCGCCTGACTGATCATGACTGCTAAGACATCTGGGCTAATTAGCATATCCTATTATTATACAGGATTATATCACATTCATCCTCTCTATAGCCTCTTCCACCTCCACCCCCCCCCCCCACCATAATCACCACACTGGTGTCCATGCCCATGAGTTCTCTCTCTTCTTTTTTTTTTTCTGAACTTCTGCACCCTGCCACTCATCTCTCAGCTGTAGCCTGCTCTCTATCTATGATTCAGCCTCTATTTTATTGACTGTTTAATCTCTTCATTAAATTCTACATCTGAGTGAAATCATATGGTACTTGTCCTTCTCTGACTGGCTTGTTTCATTTCGCATAATGTTTTTTCATGTCCATCCATGCTGTAGCAAATAGTAAAATTTTCTTCCTTTTTATGGCACAGGAGTATTCCATTGTGTAAATGTACCATAGCTTTTTTATCCACTCGTGCTGATGAACACTTAAAAATTTTAACTTTTATTTCTGCTTCTGAATAAAGCAACAAATTCAGTTATTGGCCTTAATTTGCATATCACTTTGGGTAGTATGAACATTTCAATAATATTACATATTCCAATAAATGGACTCAGAATATTTTTCAATTTATTTTCCAGGTTTACTGTTCACTTCCTAGAGTTCCTTGGACTCACAGGACTCACAGTGGTCAATGCCACTCCTTATGTCCATTATCAAGATCTAGCCATATTGTAATGAAGCTTCTCAGAGACCAGGGTTGATAAAGTGGGCTCCTATGAGGATTGTCTTAAAATAAAATAAAAAAATAGAATGTTATTTATACCTGTGATAGATTTGATTGGAAAATTGAAAACACTGTATCAACACTAACTCACCTCACCACCATCTTTTATCCCAGTACCTGTGATGGATGACACGCTAATATTACTATCGAAGTACCAATCCGCTGGCTTATTTTGTTACCCATCATCATCACCCTCATTGTCATTATCTTTATCAGTCATCATTATCACGTTTTGAATAGTCTTAAGTCCTAGACATTTTATTGGGAGCATCACACACATTTTACCAAATCCTCACAACCAAAGTATAAATACATATGGTACTTATTACCTGCATTTCACATAAAATGACATTCAATCGAGAGATTAAAGTGATTTCTCTCTTTTCTCAAATATACTGCAGAACACTTTGTTTATTCTGAACTGGGACAAATTTTATCCCACCTACATCTTCTTTAGTCGGATAAGATCTTGAGACCTATTTCTTCACCTGTAAAATGCGAATGATAAAACCTATTCTACATGTGTGTTGCCAGAATTGAATAAGGGGAAGAAAAAATAGATCTATTATAAGACACAACTCAAGCTTCATTTTGTCTGATCATAATGGCACTGGGAATTCATGTGATAATACAAACATTTCTTCAAAACTCTCATTTAGTGCTTATTACATAGGGTTCTAACATGTGTTTCTCTTCTTTCTTTGGTCCTTTTCCACACTATGGTGCCCATCTATCTGGGGTTTCTGCTTGAGCTTAATATTATTGTTTCACATAACAACCTCTTATGGCTGCACCACTCTTTCTGTTGGATGCCTATCGGAACAGGAATCTCATTCTTATAAGCACTAATTACATTTAATGGAAAGACATTGATCCACTAGTTTGTTCAAAGCAAAACAGAGCAAAATATAATGCACACGTACACAAACACAAACACACAACTCAATGAATGACCCTGAAAAACAACTATACCTACATTAGAATCATGTCAGTGGAGGTAAATGCAGTAAAAACCAGGAGGCACCTCCTCTTCCGGCAATAACTTCTTAGATAAAATGGGATTATCACCTTTGGAAAAGTTTCCCATACCAGCATGGAGACGAACTTCATGTCTTTCGCTTACAGTGCAGACTTGATTTTTCAGGCTGCTTAACTGGCTTTGAAAGGAACAAAGGGTGAGAGACCGGGATTTCTCAGCAGCAAGGTGATTGTTCAAGATGCAGTCTTGGCTAAGCTGAAAGCTGTTATAATAAAGCTGGAAGCTGTTGTTATAGTCAAATATTAGTTATGCTTAGATATTATGTTTAAATATTATTGCTTTCATGACCTGAATTTCTAAGTAGAAATATTTTTAAAACATTACATATTTTATATACCACCAGATTCATGTCAACCCCAATTGCATCTTTATTAGTATCATTTTTTAAACTCTCCAGTGATCTAACTGTTCAAATCTTAACACTTCTAGCCCATTTTTGAATTTTCGATGCATATAGTGCATTTTGTTTTCTGTCATACTAAAAAGGATTTCTTTCTTCATTCTCAGATTTTTAGCTCCAACTGCTGATTTCTTTTCACAATTGAAAGGAGCTGTAAATAAATGCCAGCCCTCCCAACTTGGGCAATGGCGTAGAAAGGTTCAAACGTTTTACATTCACATGAAAGAAGCAGTTCCAGTCTTGAGAAACAGCTGGAAATGGAAATATGGTGGGTCCCTAGAGAATAGCCATACCCAGTGTGAGATCCCATAGGTTCTGGGCATTTGAAAGGGACTCCATATGCTCTACTGAGGTGCGGGACAGGTGCCGAAAGCCCACAAGATCCATGAGTGCTGTTGAGTGGAGCTGCCTATGTTGTGATATCTAGCTCTGTCTGGGGGCCAGTGTACACAATAACTGTGTGAGCCCTGAATTTGCTTATGAAGAACATATACTGGGTATTCAAAGCTGCACAAATAGCAGTGATGATATATTTTAGGAACATGTGTACAGGCTGACTTTGTAAATTTTCAAAGTAAGATTTAAATGGAAAACATACTAATGTTAATGTTAGGTCTACCATATGAAATGCACTTTTGATATATTGCCTTTGTTTCCACGATAGCTCATTATCAAGCCTCATTTCTCCTCTAGAAGTTTATTTTCATTTACTTAAAGGGCTAATTCATCAGATGTGCTATCAGACCTCCACCAGCAAAGGTGTGTTATTCTCTATTACCAGATGCTTCAGATATTTCAGAATCCCCCTTTATTCACAAAATACTTCAGCATCTCATTTTCTGTATTCTTATCTATAACTAACATCAACATTATTCTTTTATGACTACACCATCCATGCAATTTCATCTAGTACTTTTACTTCTCAGGTGTTCAACTTCCTCAAGTCTATGTTTCCACCTCCAAAACTGAATTCCATTATCTTGTTTTCTGAATATTGGACTCCGTATTTAATTCTCACTTATGATTTTATCTCAAGCCCAACAAAGTTTCAGTCACACTGAAACCTCCACTGGACGATCAACTGCTTCTTTACGGTTTCCATCTCCTTTGTGTTATCATTTTTCTCCTAACTCAACTTACGTTCAATAGTCTGACATTTACGTTGCTTCTTTACATAGATGCTCAGCTGCCTTGGCTAGTTCTCCATTTGTCACATAGACCTGATGAAAATCATTAAATGCAGCACTTTGACTAATGCACTTTTACACAAATTTAGTTTAGTGGTTGAATGAGATGGTGTATGATTGAACTAAGTTTATGATAACACATTTCAACTGTGTTATAATTTAGCACTGCGCAATGATTGATGTCTCATTTTTTTCCTAGCTCTATCCAATTACAATGGCCTGAGATGACTATTTCATACACTCTTGTTTCTTTTCATAATTTAAATACACCTTCTCCTTTCCCAGTCTCAGCTGATGCTTCACTCTTAGTTCACTGGAGAAATAGAAGCCATCAGATAAGTATGTGTCACCTTCCCAGTGTCAATCATATCAGCCAATATAGACACACACACACACACACACACACACACACACACACTTTCTGCTGTAATGGAGGTACTATCTCTGTATCTATCTAAGGCCAAAAATTTCATGTTTGCACTGGACTCCACTGAGTATTGCCTACTTGGAAATATTCTTCTAAAAGTAGTCTCACACTTGCCTGCATTACTCATGTTTCCCTCTTGCTTTCCAATCTGTATTGGAAAATGTTATTTCTGGGGTTGTAGAATTTACCTTAAAATATATCTCTTGGTTTAAAAAAGTCCCTTCTGAAAATCATGTGTATGATATTCCAGGAATAATTGTATATGTCTGAGTTTCATAAACTATTAAGACAAATCCCCAGGCACCAATAATGAAGAGAGACGGGAAATCATACTGACATGTGGACTCCACAGGTGTGGGCATTAAAGACACCCGCTAATCTCAGTAATGTGTACATACAGAGTTTTGAATGGGCTCGCTTGGAAAAGAAAAACAAAATGCCTCTCACTTTAAATATTTATTATCTATTTTAAATATGCATTTATCTTAAATTAGTATGTATAAATGATTTTAAAATTAAAACTATATTAAAGGTCAAAAAGGAAGATAAGACACTCATACAACTCAACAAAAGGAAGACAAATAAACCAATTAAAATACAGGCACAGAAGCCTAATAGACACTTCTCCAAAAAGGACATACTGATGGCAAGAGACATATGACAAAATGCTCAAAGTTACTGATCATCAGAGAGATGCAAATTAAAACTACAATGAGATATACCCTCACACCTGTCAGAATGACTATCATCAATAAATCAACAAAACAAAAAGACAAGTGCTGGCCAGGATGTGGAGAAATGGGAACATTAGCACACTCCTGGTGGGAATGCAGACTGGTGCAGCCATTATGGAAAGCAGTATGGAATTTCCTCAAACAACTAAAAATGGAACTCCCATTTGACCCAACAATCTCACTTCTGGGAATATATCTTAGGAATCCTGAAACACCAATAAGAAAAAGTATATGCACCCCTTTGTTCATAGCTGCACAATTTGCAATAGCTAAGATCTGGAAACAGCCCAAATGCCCATCACTAGATGAGTGGATGAAGATCCTGTAATACATATGTACAATGGAATATTATGCAGCTGTAGAAATAAGGATTTCTTACCTTTTGCAACAACATGGTTGGACCTGGAGAGTATTATGATGAGCGAAATAAGCCAGTCAGAGAAAGACAATTATCACATGATTTCACTTTTAAGTGGAATCTAATGAACATAATAAATTGACAGACAAAAAAGGTCCAGAGACATGGAAGCATCAGACAGACTGACCTATCTAGGGGGGAGGGGGAGTTGGAATAGATAAACCAAGTAACTCATATAAATATATGCATAATCAATGAACACAGACAATAGTGTAATGAAGTCCTGGAATGGGTTTATTTGCCAAACTGGGTGGAACACTATGCCCTCTCAAGTCTCACACACACGTAGACCTGACCTCATATGCATCCAAATTTAATCTAATCTCAACTCAACAAATTAATTGCAAATGCTCAGGATTGATACCATTGAAACACCTGCCGGCATGCATTGTGACAGTACCTCACAATGTCCTGATTTTAAAAATAAGTGTACAATTTAATGTCATGAAGTAAAAAAGGGAAAATATGAGCATGAATTTTAGTTAGTAGGAAGAATATCTAAAAGAAATACAGGTATTTGATGATGTATCTGCTCAAAATGATTAGAAAAGCAAAAGTTGTAAATATGAACCAGATATAAGATACAGTTTAACACGAAAAGGGGAAATGTTAAAAATTTAACAGTACATGATTATAATTTTTACAATGGCAATTGGATGGTGAAACAGCAGTTGAAAAGAAATAAGATTTTGTAAAAAAGATGGTGTATCTAAAGAAATTACCTAATTTTTAACAAAGAGAAGAAATAAAAGGAGGTAAAAAGTTATAGCTGAAATTTTGGGATGACACTAATACAGATCATAATATTAGGGGGGAAAGGCTGAGCAAAATTAAAAGAAAACGATGACTTGAAATGTTTCAGATTTAAAGAAGAAAAGTAATTCTCATGTTTAGAAATGATAAAATATCTGTAAGATGTCAGGGACAAGCTCCTCAGCCTGAGACTTGACCCTTCTGTGTGCAGGAAACTGAAAGAACACACAGGTACAGGCAGGCAAGTGGGGGTATGCTTTATTGCAAACAGAACAGCCTATATCAGGCTAGTAGGTGGCAAATTATATACAAGCTCAAACAAAGGGGCTTTATGCCAAATAGTGACCTCAGTATTTGGGCCACAGACAGGCACGCCTGCGCAGTGTATAGCTTGCTGCATCCTTGCTTTTGCATCTGGGTATAGCAAATTAGCCTTGAACAGCCTGATTAGGATTCCCATGCTCAGAGTGGCCTTGAACATTCAGTGTACTCTGGAGAGGGCCCCCACATAAGAAAAAACTAAACCCACACCTACATTGTTGTGAAAATAAAAATGAGAGAATACAATTTTAAATCAGCCCAAGGGAAAACATAGATTATCTATTAAGGTATAGAACTTAAACTAACAGTCTCTTTTCCATCAACAGAAATAGAAGCCACAAGCCACAAGCCACAAAAATAATAAATTCCTTCAGCATACTGAGAAAAATAGTAATCAAGCCAAAGTTGATTAACCAACTAAACAAATCTTTAAAGAACTAAATGAATTAATCACACACACACATACACCTGTAAAATTTAAGTTCCTTTCTAAAAGAATTTCCTACATGCTTCAAAAAAAGGAAATATCAGATAAAAGTATCATATTTACCTAATAATATATCGCTTTGACCCTAATTGTTGGCATAGTTTTGCTGTGTGCATGCTCCTACTTTAGAATATCTTCTCGCTTCAGAACTGTGTAGGCTCTAGAGCAGTTGTTTTGGGTTGAAACATGGAGGGATCTCAGGAGAATTGCATTGTGTCTGGAAGCAGCCACCTCACTCACATGTCACTGCTGGACTGAGCCACGCAGTGGCACCTATGGGAGGCGATGAGATGCGGGGGCTGGACCACCACTTCCGGGTACAGCTCACTTACATGGAAGTGGAGGTCGGGCTTGGATGGATAGCTCTCTTGCTCCATCATTGCTGCTCAACAGGATCATTTCCCAAGGTGTCTTTCCTACAGTGCTCTTTTTGCTCAAATGCAACTCATATATCATTAATCAAATTATTAATAATTTCATAACATTGTGACCACAGTTAATTTGTTTTACACCTGGAAAGGACTTCAGTGACTGTGCATCTTTTTTTTTCATTGATCTGTTTTATTTATTTATGTATATTTTTGTTAAAATTTTTAATGTTGACACTATTGCAGATGTCTCCCATTTTCCCCTCCTTCTCCCACCTGCCCTTACCTTGGCTTTCACCACAGTCTTTTCCATGCGGTATGCATATATGTTCTTTAGCTAATTCCTTCACCTTCTTTATCCACTCTTCCCTCCCCTCGCCTCTGAGACTTGTCAGTCTTTGCTAGTCATCCATGACTCTGGTCCTATTTATCCAATAGCTTATTTTGTTCACTAGATTCAGTGAGATGATATGGTATCTGTCTCTCTCAGACTGGGTATATATCTTAGCATAATACTCTCCAGGTCCATCCATGCTGTCGCAAATGATAAGAGATCCTTCTTTTTTACAGCCACATAGTATTCTATTGTGTAGATGTACCACAGCTTTTCTTATCCATCCATCTGCTGGTGGTCACTTGAGCTATTTCCAGATCTTGGCTTCATTGATATGTTCATCTCTCTTTTACTGAGGCCCTACTAAAGACCAGGGGTTAAGTACAGCATGGCGACCAGACAGCAGAGGCGCGTGCCCTAAGAGGCATACGTCCAGAGTATAAGATTTGAGTTAGACAAATAAGCATGCATATTAAATATACCTCTAACTCTTACTCTATTTCTATTTTGACAGAAATTTTATTTTAGCAGCATTATACGAGTACACTGATGAAATGCACTGTTAATAAAAACCTGATGAAACTCATTGCCTCATGCATCCCTTCCCCACCCTCCAATTCCATTCTGCTTCTCTCATATACATTTTCCTAGTGCCCCACCTACATTTTTCAAGATATTTTATCACAGTTTATGAGCAAACTATTCATTTATTTATATTATTCATTTAAGTAAATAGTCCTCATTGATAATACACTATTGTTATGTATCCTTGTCCAATTTTTACTTTTCCTAGTATAAATAATTTCTCATGTTTTCTTTTAGTTCTTCCTATGAAATCAAAGGGTAAAGAAAGAAAAGTAATTTATTAAAGTCCAGACAAATGTAAAGAAATTAACAAGAAATTCAGGCCCAGATTTTCTACTGTGAGGTCATGCTCCGCCTTCTCTGTCGCTGCTGAAGGCTTGGGGATCACTGGTGCAGTGGTGAAAAAACAGATGGGGCTTTTCACCTGAGTCTGCTGTGGCCTGACACCTGTGATGGTGGCACCTGGCTGAAGGCCAGTTCTTCAGCAGGCTTCCCTCAGAAGCTCCAAGGATGAAGTTTTGTTCACAATCTAGTAATCAAGAGGATATTCAATTATGCATACTCTATATAATAAAGAGGTAATATGCAAATTGACCACCATGCCCTTGCACAAGATGGCTGCCCCCATGTGCTCAAATATGGCCAGCCATAGATGGTCACAAGATGGCCAGCAGGAGAGGACAGTTAGGGGAGACCAGGCCAGCAGGGGAGGGCAGTTAGGGGTGATCGGGCCAGCAAGGGTGTAGTTAGGCATCAATCAGGCTGGGAGGGGAGTGGTTAGGGGTCAATCAGGCAGGCAGGCAGGCGAGAGGTTGGGAGCCAGCAGTCCCAGATTGTGAGAGGGATGTCAGACATCCCCCAGGGGGTCCCAGTCAGATATCCTCCGAGGGGCCCCAGATTGGAGAAGATGCAGGCTGGACTGAGGGACACCCCCCTCCAGTGCAAGAATTTTGTGGACCGGGCCTCTTGTCTTAAATAATTAATGAGTATGTAGAAAAATTGAAACTAGAAAATGATACTACCTGTTCATGTTCGTGATGTAAAATTATGTAAAAACAGGTAAGTTCAAATTCGACCTAAAATTCTTAGAGAAATAAAAATGCAACAGAGAATATTAAACAAATTGTGTGGTGGAATTTGAATATATGTGAGGCAAAGCTTCGTGCTAACCAGTGACAATAGTCAGCATCCCTTAATTCTCCATCTATTATGTACCAGGTGTTGTGATAGATACACATATACATGTGTAATCTTTTAATCTCTTCACCTGAATATATACAGTTAGTCCCTTTCACAGATGAGGAAAATTAGATACAAAGTTAAATAAACTTCCCAACGCATGATAATTGATGAAAGGGCCAAGCAAACCTGCCAAATACCAGACCTGCTCAATTCTACTGCCATTTCCTCGTCCTTGTCCAGCACATGGAGCGAGGAAAGGCTTCATGAGGCTACAGGGAACTGAGGCAAAATGGTTTTGCACGTTTGTAATGTACAAGACACTGGCTTTACAGGAGCTTTGCAAGACAGAGGAAATGGGAAGCTCTAGTCATTTACTAAGGTCGTGGGGGAAAGCAAGTTCCACAGAAATATGAAGTTATGGTGTAAAGAGAGGCACCAGGCACCTTGTGATTTATGGTTAATTAATTGTTACATTTTAAAATTATTTTTATAAATGATAGTTCATATAAAAACAGATAAAGATGCCATGCTCCATTGGTGCATAAAGAACCTTTCCTATTCTGAATACAAAGCTACTTGATGCCAAATGCAGTGCATTAAGTAAACCGCTAGAGAGCACGCAGTAATATTCTGTTTCATTCTTCTTTAACAGGAATGGAAATGCTTATTGCCAGAAGAGTTGGTTGTGAATTCAGAGTCCTTTTACCCCTTTCTTCCTTCCTTCCTTCCTTCCTTCCTCCCTCCCTCCCTTCCTTCCTTCCTTCCTTCCTTCCTGCCTTCCTTCCTTCCTTCCTTCCTCCCTCCCTTCCTTCCTCCCCTTCCTCCCTCCTTCCCTTCCTCCCTCTCTCCCTTCTTTCTTCCTTCCTTCCTTTCTTCCTTCCCTTCTTCTTTTTTTCTTTTCCCCATCACCATTTATCCCCCTATACCCTCTTCCACCTCCACCCACCCTTCTCCCCTAGTAATCACCACACTGCTGTCCATGTCTGAGTTCTTTCTCTTTTTTTTGTTCAATTCCCCCACCTCCCCAACCTCCCTCCACCCACCACCCCTTCCTACAAGAGCTATCTGCCTGCTCTTGTTTTGTTTCCATAATCTTGGTGCATCAGCAGCACAACTTCTAAAGTTTTCTAAATAGCGTCTTCTGTTTTCAACAAGTGTGTTTATAAACCTCCTGCTCCAATATACCAATTAGTTTACATAGTCCTGATATTTATGCCGAATGCAGTGCATTAAGTAAACCCTGCAGAACCTCACTCCACATATTCTCCATTGCTTTTCCCACTCTGTATTTGCTTTGCTTTGTTCTAAACTAAACCCATTGTTCTGCAATTCCCTCTTTTATTGTATGCTCTCCATGCACTCAGGCCAGGGGCATTCCTTGCGTAACTACCCTTCTTTGCAGAAGCTCTTCTTGCATCCTTTTCTGGCCTCTGTTGGTTGCCTTCTTGAGATACATCAAAACCCACATGGCCAGTGTCTGTTTCTCGTGCCTGAAGGGTGGCAGGTAGGATATTTCTGTCATTCATTCTTGTTCCTCTAGGTATTGTTACAAGCAGCAGGACAGCTGTGGGACTAACACCAAAGATGTGATGTCTGCCCGTGCTTCCCTAGTGCAGCAGCTGGCTCTGCTCTGCCTGCGGGGGGGGGGGGGGGGGGGCACCTGTGTGGGTCTGGGATCTCTGTGTCCCTCCACTGTCCTGACACCTGGAACCATCTGGAGAACCAAGTGAGTGCCAGTGAGTTAGGAAACTTGGACACAAACCAAATCAAGCAATTTATGTAAAGGAAAGATCAAACTTTTTCAATGTTCTCTCCTTTAGAAAGTAATGAAAAATTACTGACTTGGAGTCAAATAAAGTTAAGTTAAAATTACTACTCTATGCTTTAAAATCTCTGTTGCCTTAGAATTAATTAACTTATTTAATCTTACTCTCCTTACCTATGAAATGTAAGAGAACAACATGTGTATAAAGCTCCCACCTTTACGTGCCTTACATTTAATGTTCTATTTCTCCACATTCAGTTCCCTCACACAGCAGTACTCCAGGCCAACCCTGGCCTGGAAAAACCCAGTGCTTATATTTTTTAGCAAATAATTTATATACATTTCCCTCCCTCCTCTTCCCTTTAGTGGGGCTGAGCTCAGTGACTGCTTTGCGAAGAGAACACTTTGGGAAGGGAGACTTTGCTGCGAGGAAACCTGACAAGCCAGTGAAAGGTCACCTTGGGAGCATGTTCTTTTATTTAATGTGTTGAAAATGGCACTTCACTTCTGTGACCTTATGCCCTATGCCTAGAACCCCCGTTTAACTCTGAGGAAAACAGCAAACTGACCCAAATTGAGGAACTGTCCATACAGCTTACTTCAAAGCTGTGAAAGTCGTCAAAAACAAAGTCTGAAAAACTGCCACTGTTTAGAGGAGCTTACACCTGGCATTCTGGATGGAATCCAAGATCAGAAAAAGGGCAGCATGCAAACACTACAGAAATGCAAGCAAGTGCAAACTTTAGTGGATCATAAGGTTCCAACATGATCCTTAGTTGTCACATAAATGCTACAGGAATATATGATATTAATAATGAGGGGAACAGCCCTAGCCAGTTTGACTCAGTGGATAAAGCATTGGACTGGGGACTAAAGGGTTCCAGGTTCAATTCCAGTGAAGGGCACATGCCCAGGTTGCAGGCTCAACCCCCAATGTGGGTTGTGCTGGAGGCAGCTGATCAATGATTATCTCTCATCATTGATGTTCCCATCGCTTTCTCCCTTTCTCTTCCTTTCTGAAGTCAATAAAAACATTTTTTTAAAATGATAATAATGAGTGATGTTGCACATGATATCTATAGAAATACTCTGTGATATTCTGTCCATCTACTGTATTTATCCAAACTTATTATAAAATAAAAGTTTATTTAAAAAAATCAAACACATAGGAGTTCAAAGAGAAAGTGCTACATAGCTTGTTCCCATTTCCTTCTGTTACCATGACTGCCCTCCCTAAACATCAGAACAGAAAAGCACAATCTTAGAAATTGATTCTATACAGACAATCAATTTTCTGTAAAGACCTGTTGTTTAAAGTTCTTTTAAAATTGAAACATCTTTTTAAAAGGTGAAATACTAACTTTTTTAATTAAAGCTCACTTTGCATAGACATAGTCTATAATTTCCTTTGGGAAAATAAGGTCTAGAATTACTTTGTGAACACTCTCAGTTGAATTTGAGTTCTGCTTTATTAGCCCGTTCTCAGAGGATGGGCTAGCTGCAGTCATGGAATCACACCTACATGTAATTTGTACTTGATGAATTTATATGCATCAAATTTTGTAATAAAGAAAATTAAACCTGGGAAATTTTGCCAAAGGAAATGTGTATAGCATCTGAATAATAGAGGTTAAGAAAAGTTCTCTGAGCCCAATGAAATCTGACCAAAGGATTTGGGGGGGGGGGGATGAAGAATTATTTATCTAATTTGCCCAAGGGGTTAGGATTTACTCGATGGCTTTGTAAGAGAAAATTGGCTGAATTATAGAGTAAAATTTACTTTCTTCACTTAGTCTACATCTGGACCACAGAGGAAAACAATTTAATCATCTCTGAGTCACAGCATTTATGGACCAAGATTCAGTTTATTTCCATTCAGACATCTGAGCAGATAAGATGCTAGGAGTCAGAAATGCCTGGATTAAAGTCAAACTCCAGCCCTGGTCAATAGCTCATTTGGTTAGAGCTGTGGTCGGCAAACTGTGGCTTGCGAGCCACATGTGGCTCTTTGGCCCCTTGATTGTGGCTCTTCCTAAGCCTTAGGAGTACCCTAATTAAGTTAATAACAATGTACCTACCCATATAGTTTAAGTTTAAAAAATTTGGCTCTCAAAAGAAATTTCAATCGTTGTACTGTTGATATTTGGCTCTGTTGACTAATGAGTTTGCTGACTACTGGGTTAGAGTGATGTACTGATACACCAAGGTTGCAGGTTCGATCCCCACTCAGGGTACATACAGAAATTAACCAATAAATACATAAAAAAGTGGAACAGCAAACCTCTCTATCTGTCTTAAATCAATAAAAATAAAATTTAAAGTCAAACTCTAACATCCACATTACAGTGGCAATTTATCTAAATGAAAAACCTCATTTTCTTATCTTACGATATATAGTAACTGCTTAATGCACTAGGCACCTGGTAATTGTGGGGAAAAAAATTAATTTCCTTCCTTTTTGCACTTTGTACTAATCCTCCTTGCAATCTTTCTAAAACAACAATAGCAACAACAAGTGGAAATCCATTCATCACTCCTCAAAGAAAGGCCAGTTCTTCCACAGTGTTATGTACCCATTTTTAATTATTCTGCCAAAGTTCCTATCAACAAGATACATATTTACCAAACCTGAATATTGTTTGTATTGTGTTTATGGGAGCTATTGTCTCTTTGAACTTCAGTTGAAAATAACACTCTGAAAAAACTACTAGAACTGATAAGTAAACTTAGTAAAAACTACTACAAAATACCCAGAAATAATTTATTTTATACACCAATAATGAACTAAGAGAAGGGAAACTAAGAGAAATTCACATTCACACTGGTATTAAAAAATGGAATGACTAGAAATAAATTTAACTAAGGAGGATAAAGACTTCTACTTGGAAAACTATTAAGACACTGAAGAAAGAAACCAAAGGAGATACAATTAAATGGAAGCATATACAATACTCATGAATAGGAAGAATTAACATTGTTAAAATGTACTTATTACCCAAAGCAATCTATCAACTCAATACAATTCCTATCAAAATACCAATAGTGCATTTCACATATATAGAACAAATAATTCAAAACTTTATATAGAACCACAAAGACCCCAAAAGCCACAGCAATTTTGAGAAATAACAAAGTTGAAAAAAATCATGCTACCTGATATTAAGCTATACCAAAAATCCATATTAATCAAAAGAGCATGGTATTGGCATAAAACAGACATATAGATCAATGGAACAGAATAGAAAACCCCTAAATAAACCTACATCTATATGCTCAGTTAATATTTGATAAAGGAGGCAAGAACATACAATGGAGCAAAGACAATATATTCAATAAATGGTGTTGGGCAGAAACATACAAAAAAAATGAAACTACACCACCTTCTTACACAATCCTATATAATAAATATGCACATTAACCGAACAGCTGAATGACCAGTGGACCGACCATTCGCTATGATGTGCACTGACCACCAGGGGGCAGACACTCAACACAGGAGCTGCCCCCAGCCCGCAGGCCAGCCAAGGTGGGTGCCAGCAGGGGCCCCCCAATCACCCTGCCAGTCGCTTCACAGTTTGGCCCTGATCACCTGCGAGGCCTAGGGACCCTTCCCATGCATGAATTTCATGCACCGGGCCTCTAGTATACAAGAATAAAGTCATAATGGGTTAAACATTTAAATGTTAACTCAAAAACCATAAGTCATAGAAGAAAACATAGGCAGTAAAATCTAGGAAATTTCACTGAGCTCATTTTTTTTTCTGATATAACTCATAGGCAAGGGGGAAAAAAAAAGAGAAAAAAATGAACAAATAGGACTGCATCAAAATAAAAAGTTTTGCACAGCAAAGGAAACCTACAACAAAGTGAAAAGGCAACACACTGAATGGGAGAACATAATTGTCAATGATACATCTAATAAGGGGTTAATATCCAAAGGTTATAAATAACTTATACAAAAATGAGCAAAGGACCTGAGTAGGCACTTCTCCCAAGAGCACGTATAGAGGCCGACAGGCATATGAAACATGCTCAGTGTCACTAATCATCAGAGATGCAAATTAAAACCACAATGAGATACCATCTCACCGCTGTCAGAGTGATGGCCACCAGTAAATAAAGAAACAGTGTTAGGGAGGACGTGGGGAAAAGGGAACCTCTCTGCACTGTTTGTGGGAATGCAGGGTGGTGCCGCCACTACGGGAAATAGTATGGAAGGTCCTCAAGAATTTGAAAATGGAACTTCCTTATGACCCCTCCATTTCACTTCTGTGTGTTTATCTAAATAAATCAAAAACTCTATTTACAAAGAATATATGCTTCCTTATTATTTACAATATCCAAGTGTTGGAAGCCACCCTAGTGTCCATCAGTAGGCTAGTAGATAAATAAGTGGTGGCAAAATGTATATGCACTTTAACAGCTGATCTCTATTACACTTTGAAAATTAAATGTATTTTAATAAATATGGCTTTTATAATTATTCCAAGTGTGTATACATTTTTGGGAGCACCCTATATTTACAATATAATATTACTCGGTCATAAAAAAGAACAAATCTAAGCTTTTGTGACAATAAGGATGGACCTAGAGGGGAGGTATTATATTAAGTGAAATACATCAGTCAGAGAAAGACATATACCATGATTTCATTTGTGTATGGAATCTAATGGACAATATGAAAGAACAAACAAAACGGAAACAGACTCAAAGATATAGAACTCAGACTGATGGTTGCCAGAAAGTAGGGGGGTTGTAGAATAGGCAAAAATGTTAAAGGAATTGAGAAGTACAGATTGGTAGTTACAAAATAGTCGATGTAAAATACAGCATAGGAAATATAGTCAATAATATTTACTAACTACGTATGGTGCTAGGTGGGTACTGAAGAATCAGAAGAAACACTTCATAAAGTATATTATTGTCTAACTTATGGTACACACCTGAAATTAATACAAAATAATATTGAAATAAACTGTAATTTAAAAAATAACTTTAAAAATAAAGACAAAAGGAAAATATTACTCTGTATTTCTATCTATCGGGCAAGTTGTCACATGGAGCCCAGCCGGAGAAAGTGAGGACACTGTACTTATTAATATTGTGAAAGGGATACTATTCAATAAATATTTCCCATTGTTAGTGAAACCAGAATGCTTAGCCTGAGATTTTGTTCTATTTCATTCAACTTCAATTTTTTTTAATATTTTTTATTGATTTTTTACAGAGAGGAAGGGAGAGGGATAGAGAGTTAGAAACATCGATGAGAAAGAAACATCGATCAGCTGCCTCCTGCACACCTCCCACTGGGGATGTGCCCGCAACCAAGCTACATGCCCTTGACCGGAACCGAACCCCGGACCCTTGAGTTCGCAGGCCGACGCTCTATCCACTGAGCCAGACCGATCAGGGCTCAACTTCAATTTTTTAATAGCAAAGAAATAATTATTCTTCAAAAAGCATCCATTATTAAATACTAGATTAAATAGTTTCCCTATCTGTTAATCCCCACAACTCATTTATTTAGAAAAAAAGTACTCATTTTATTTCTATGTCACATACAAAATATTTTATAAGTTTCTTTTCATTATTCTCTGAATTTAGTTTCACAAAAAATATTTCCTCTCATTTTTTTTTCTTTTCTTAAAATCCTTTATTAACTCTCTGTGGTGTATACAAGATAAGGTCAAACACTTAAGCATAAATTACCAGGCCTTCCATCACCTGCTTTCTTCCCAAATGTCACCTCTGCCACTCGCCTATTTGCAATTCATGCTTTAACAGTGATGAACTAGATAAGTGCCCTCTACCGATTCATGATTCTGTTCATCGTCTCATCTTTTCCTATTTATCTTTAATGAAACTTTATAATGTTGCTCAGTTTTGGTGTCATCTTCTGAGAATCTTGAACCTCACAATTTGGATTGATTTATCTTTTATTCCATAGACACTGAGCATTTGTTCCTTTACGCTAAGATATTCTTAAGTTACTGACTAGGAACAATGTTTAACAACCTGCCCCAGCCAATTATTAATTGAGCACAAGGATCGTCCTTTTTATCCATTCATTTGCAATGACCATCAATATACTTTCACATTTAATATACGATTATATTTTTTTCAATTGGCCAATTTGCTATGCAACTCAGTGTTGGCGTTGATCATCCAGAACAGCTATTAATTCATTAGATTAATTAGCACTCCGATTCTTAAACTATCATTATTATTTTTTATAGTAATAGGAAACTGAGGCTCTAGGGTGTTAATTGTGTTGCACAGTAAAAACAATTGTTCAACCTCAAAACCCACGTACTTAAAATTGTCACTTCCCGCCCACCCACCTTCCAAGTAAAAGCACAGCTTTTCTGTTGCTGAGAATTTTCCCTGCTTGTTGAATACATATTATAGCTACTTGAATACAGAGAGAAAAGAATTAACAGGGACCAACAAAGATCCTGTGAAGGACACAAAACCTGAAGCAGAGTTTACTACAGGACAGGCCCCATGGAAACGGGGGGCGGGAGGAGGAAGGCGATCCCACAGAGTTCACGGCACTGGTGTGGACATGAAGGTTCCTGTTTGTTGTTAGGGAATTAATTTTACTATCAGGAGAGAGGAAGAGAAAGAAACTAGTAACATAAACACCATAATGTTTATTTTCAGAGAAAAGATATCAGCACTAATAAGAAGCTGGTCAAGAGTATTTTGTGGTTTTTTTTCTCTTTTACTTTCAATAGATTTGACTTTTTAGAACACTTTAAGAATTACAGAATAATTGAAAATATACACTGCAGACATTTTCCACATAAATCACACCCAATTTCCTCATTGTTAACATTTGACATTGGTATGATGCATGTGTTATAATCAATGGACCAATATTGATAAATTAATAGAAGTAAGTTTTATAGTGTATGTAGATTATTCCATTTTTCTTAGTTTTTACCTGTGCCAGGATCCCATCCAGGAGACCACTTGACATTTAGTTGGCATTTCTCTTCAGGTCCCTCTTGGCTGTGGCAGGTTCTCAGACCTTCCTTATTTTTAATGACCTTGACAGTTTTGCAGAGTACAGGTGAGGAATTGTGTAGGGTGCATTGCTATTACAAATGTATCAAAATCTGGAATTTCCTAAACAACTTTCCAGTAAAGCTCTTCCCATTTTATCAAGCTCATTTAGAAGAAATGTGCTATACATTATGAACATAGTAGATGATGTAATCCCAGGGCCAGGCAAAGCAAGACGTTCTGGCAGGGAAATAGGCAATGGGGTTTTCAAAATCCTCCACACAGCCTACCGATTAGGCCAAACTGAGAGCATTGCTTACCTCAGCCATGCGTAACACCTTCCCCACCTTCAAAGCTTGAGCCGTGAAGGTGGGAGGAGGTGGCTGTCGGGGAGGGTCTTGGCTCTGATTGGGTAAAGACCATGTTTCAATCACCCAGCACAGGTGGAAGTCTCAAGGGAAGGATTTTGGGATGAGGGAGACAGAATCACAGGACACAGGAAGAGCAGGTGGTCTTTTGTAAAGTTCCTGTAATGAACAACTAAGCCCTTTACCTGGACAGGAGTCATAAAGTCTTGCTAATGAGGCCTGGGAAATATCACTGTAAACAATGAGGTGTGGATACCATTTTCAGTGCTCAGGCTGAGTGTGGGGGTAAACTGTTTCAGTTCTCAAAGTATTTATACTTCTGGAAGTGAGTGAGAAGAAACTATTAGCACAATACAGCATGCATCTTTCAATACCAGATTCACTGTTTACAATGATGGAATAAAGGCACTAAGGCTCTCTTTTCCTTTAAGTAACTATTTAACCAAAACAGGGGGGTGAGGAACAGAAATTGTGATGTCCAATGCATCTAAGTGATATCCATGGAAAATATTTAATATACACTATAAAACCATTGCTAATAAGCCAATAAATTTTAATGAAATAGGAAAATGTAGGAAACAACTAGTTTTTTTCAAGGAAGATCTCAAAACAGGTATACAAGAGCTCAAGGAAGGCATGAAAGAAAAAATAAAGATGTAGAGTTAAGTGCATAAATTAAAAACATAAGAAATAATAAAAATATGGAAAATTTAAATAAAGTGTAAAACAATACTTTGTTATATTCTATTATAATTAACTAGAGGCCCGGTGCACAAAAATTTGTGCACTGCGGGGGGGGGGGGGGGGGGGGCTCAGCCCGGCTTGTGCTTTCTCGCAGTCTGGGACCCCTCAGGGGATGTCCACCTGCTAGACTAGGCCCATTCCCAGGGGGATTGGGCCTAAGCCCCCAGTCAGACATCCCTCTGGCAGCCTGGGAGCCCTTGGCAGATGTCCACGTGCCAGTGGGGAGCAGGCTAAGCTGCAGTCAGACATCCTTAGTGCTGCTGAGGAGGTGGGAGAGGCTCCCGACACCACCGCTGTGCTGGCAGCCAGCAGCCTGGCTTGTGGCTGAGCAGAGCTCCCCCTGTGGGAGCACACTGACCACCAGGGGGCATCTCCTGCATTGAATGTCTGCCCCCTGGTGGTCAGCGTGTGTCATAGTGACCAGTCATTCCCAGTCATTCTGCTGTTAGGGTCAATTTGCATATTACCCTTTTATTATATAGGATAGAGGCCTGGTGCACCAGTGCGGGCCAGCTGGTTTGCTATGAAGGGTGTCCCAGATTAGGGTGGGGGTCCTGGCCAGCCTGGGTGAGGGGCTGATGGCTGTTTGCAGGCTGGCCAAGCACCCCAGTGGGGACCCTCACCCCATGGGGGTTTGGCCAGCCTGGGTGAGGGGCTGATGGCCATTTTCAGGTTGGCCACGGCCACAGGCTGGAAGCAGGTATCTGGGATTCATTTATCTTCTATAATTGAAACTTTGTAGCTTTGAGCGGAGCTCAGGGCTGGCCAGGGGGGGCAAGAATCTTGGCTTCCTCCATTGCCAGGGGCAACCTAAGCCTCCTGCTCACTCCAGATCTGTGGCCGCCACCATCTTTGTGACGGACTGACTGAGTGAGGGAGAGAGGGTGTGACAGTTAATTTGCATATTACTCTTTTATTAGATAGGATTAATATTGAAAATGTATAAAATGGAATATAATTTTATAGAAATAATAAATTAGGAAACTAATAAAAATATATGTGCAACAGTTAACATAGATAAAAAAGAAAGTTTTTACCTTCCAACCCCACCTAAAACACTATGCTCATAAGATGATCCGAAGCCTGGTAAACTTTTTTGATAGTGTGAAAAAAGGAATTTTCTAAAATAAATTTTTTTAATATATGAATGTCATCAGCTTATGCCTATATCTTCAGATCCATATTCCAAAGAAAAAACTTCAGAGTCCAGCCCTCCTAGAGCAGCCCGGCAAACCGAGATGCCTGAAGCAAGAAGAGCCCAGAGCTCGGCTTTCTGTGGGCTCCTTCCACAGAGAGCCACCCAGGAAGTGGTTCCAGCGGGAAATGGCCTCACGGTCCTAGGCTCTGAGCCAACACAAGCCGTTAAGAGTGTGTAAGTTAACAGTCCCAGCTTTGTATCTCCATCCCAAGCCTGCCATTGCTCAGGTGGGCAAACCTTCTCTCCCTGCTCCCTTTCCCTCTGAAAAGTTATGTAAGAATCGTTTGAAGTTATTGCTTATGAAATACAGAAATCTGCCAGTAACCATCTCCTTTCAAAGCAGTATGGGAAATCTTTGTTGTGAATGGGCTTTCAGAGGCTTCAGAGTAACTCCACTTCCACCGTCTGGAAGAAAAGTCTTTCACTCAGAAGAAAAAGAGAAATGCTTTGAATCTGGAGCCACGGCTCACACCTCCGCCTGCCACTCGTGCCTGTAGTACTAGACAACTTCGCTTTTTTGCCAAGTACTTCATGGAATGAGAGTTCAGTCTGTGTGAGATGCTTGAGTTCTGAAGTGCTTTTAAGGAAATGCAGTACTGTTTGATGTCTTCCAAATACCAGGCTGATTCCAATCTTGAATGTTTTTGCAATGATGTGACCAGTTTAAGAGAAATTGTCAGTTAGCATAAATTCCGGAAAAGCAGAATATACAGGAAACCACTCTGAGAAGGAGGTGTCTCCTTAGAGAAGGGTCTCAACTCCATGTGCTTTGTTCTCACCCATCAGATCCTTCCACCGAGTCCCTGGGTGGAATGTGAGAGTGGCGCATGCTGTAAGGAGGTAGGATTCACAAAGGAGACACCAAATAGCAATAATATGGGGACAGCAACTGGAAGGAAGTTGGAGACAGACCCAGGACGTTGAGATCAGGACATTGGGATGAGAGCCCCTCTCTAGAGCACATGTTATGAAGTTAAGGTCTTAGTTGGACTCTTAGCTCTGTCACTTAGCAGTTCTGTGAGTTCAAGTTAACCTTTCTAAGCGTGAATTCTCTTATGCAATTTGAGGATGATAAAAGTGAGGGCTTCAGAGAAACTTAAGAATATAAAACGAGGTTATGAAAAGTGGTGGGTGGTATGGGCCAGCAACCCACCACCAACACTGGAGCCTCCTGACCTCCTCAGGCTCAGCCTGGAGGACAGACCCCAGGTGAAAATGAGACCACAGAGAACTTGAGGTAGATTGCATACTGATGGCCAACATTTAAATATGATATTGGGAGACCTGGGAGTGATTATTATAGAAATTGTTGGAGAAACATACGGAAAGATATATAAATCAACAAAACAGAATATTCTGATACTTTTGTCTGGGGAGATGGTGTTATACTACTTACCCCTCCATTGAGATTTGGCTGAAAGAAATAATTTATAATGTATGGAAAATAAGAGAGCTTGTATAATTGCCTCTTGAAATGTACAAGGTATTGAAAAGAGAAACCTGTGTAAATTTTGACATTGACAAATGACCAAGGATTTTTCCACTCCTGAGATAAGTTGATTTGAAGATAACTCAACATTCTTAAGCTAAATGGCATTTTTATTTTTCTCCAATCCTTATAATAAATGTGATTAGCAAAATGCAGAACTATTTTTTAGGAATTGACTTGCTCCATTGATTTTTTTTCAGACAATCTCTGATTTTTAAATTAATTTTGGTGTTTCTGTTGTTGATTAAAAAGTAATATGAAATAAAATAAATATGTTAGACAACTAGCACAATGTGTTAGGAATGTTGGTAATTATGTTGTTTGGGGCTCCTTTTAGCATTGGGGTGGCACAGAAGGTGGGTAGGTCAGCTGGAAGAGGAAATAGGGGTGGGAGTGAGGAGCTTAGGATTAAAATGCATCTGCTAATAGTCATTATGCTTCTCACATATTCCTTTTTAAAGGCTTAGATATCTTGGCATAGTAAAAGCAAAATAAAAAATTACAATTAGAATTATAAAATATTTTATTATGTAACTTGCTACATTCATCTATAAATAATGCTTAAGGTATTTAGATATATACATATTTTTTAATAAATTGAGCTTTTTACAATACTATAAAGTTTGTTAAACCACATTCTTTCTTTAAAATATTTAATAAAGTAATTTTACCTCAACCTAAATGGAGTTGTGAAAAAGTAAATTAATGACATTCTGATTCAAATGTTCAACTGCATTTGCTATGCCTTTGGATTTAATCTTAAAGCTCAAAAAACTTAAGTGAGGGATATCCCAGCAGGGTGGCAGTGAAGAAGAGAGTGTGAGTGAGCAAAAGAGTGGGAGAGGAGTGTATGGACATGTGTAGTAAGTGAGGGTCAGTTAGATCTCTCAGGAGTCTCAGGGACTAGTGTATCAGGCTCTCCTGGACAGGGAGCCCTTGCTACTGCCACAGGCACTCTCAGGCAGGACTCTCAGGTATTCTCTGGTGCGAATACCACTCCATCTTTAGGGTGGGAGCAGTAGAGTGCAGCCACACCAACACTCGGACTGACCTTGGACACTACCCTGAACTCAAGCAGTGAGCTGATCACCAGCCATAACTCCCTGCAAGCTAACCCTGCAAGCTAGCAGATGTCTGCAGTGAGTAAAGGGCACAGAGGCCTCCCTGTCCTCCCCACCGGCCTCCAGGACCCTGAACACCAGGACCCTGTGCTTCAGGAGCCTGCAGTGTGAGTGTATGACAGAGGGACCCCACACTTCTCCCGGCCCCACCGGGGCCATGCTACTAGTGCATGCCACAGGCACCCAGGACTGAGCCCCACCCAGGCCACAGGACTGCACTTTGAGTGAATGCTGGAAGGTCTTAGGATGCCACACTGCCATGGCACTGGGACCACAAAGTGAATTGTAGGCCAGAGGGCTCCGGGACCTCACAGGGAGTTGTTATGCCCCTGCAAAACCTGAGCATCTGCAACAGACAACTAAGAGACTAGAGCCATGGGGAAATAAGTACATCTAAGAGCAGAGACAATGAAAGCATGAGACTCAAAGCAAACCCAGCTTCTGGGCTAAGGAGTCCCATACCATTGGGCCACTAGTGGCTTCAAACTCTTAGAAGTCAATCAGGTTGCCCAGGGCCAGAAAGAGACAGCAACTCACATTACATAGAAACAGCAAAAAAAATGGGGAGACCAAAAAACAATCCCCAAAGGAATGAAAAGGAAGAACACCATAAAAGGAACTAAATGAAGGCAAGCGATTTGTTAGCAAAATAATTCAGAGTAGAGGTTAAAAGGATGCTCAAACATCTGGATAAGAAATTTACCAAGTATAAGAATCAAGAGGAAATGAAGAATGACATAGGTGAAATAAAGAACACAACAAAATTTAGAAAAACAGATTAAAAAAAAAAAAAAAACACAAAACACCCAATCTGAACAGCAAATGGGAAAAAAAAATTACAAAGCAGGAGGGGAGTTTAAAGCAACTTTAGGACAAAAAGAAATGAAGCAACATCCCCATAGTAAGGGAGCCAGAAGAAGAAGAAGCTGAGCAAGGAACAGAAAACCTGTTTAAAGAAATAATGACAGAAAACTTCCCTGACTTGGGGAAGAAAAATGTCACACAAGCACAGAGTGTCCCAAACAAGATAAACCCAAGAAGACCCACACCAAGACACATTATAATTAAAATTATGAACGACAATGACAAAGAAAGAATCTTAAGGGCTACAGTGGAGAGACAAAAAGTTACTTACAAGGGATCTCCTATTACGCTATCAAATGACTTCTAAACAGAAGCATATCAGGCAAGAAAGGAATAGAATGAAGTATACATAGTAATGAAAAGCAAGGTACTGAACCTCGAAATACTCTATTCAGCAAGGCTTTCATTCAAAATTGAAGGTGAAATCAGGAGATTTGCAAACAAAAACAGGCTAAGGGAGTTTATTACCACCGAACCAGCAATGCAAGAAATCCTAATAGGACTGGTTTAAGAAGAAGGCATAGAAAGAGAGGGAGAAACACAGACATAAAGAATAAAAATGGCAACAAAGAAGTACCTATTAATATTAACCTTGAACACAAATAAATTTAATGCTCTAATCAAAAGACATCAGGTGATTGAAGAGATAAGAAAACAAGGCTCATATAATATGCTGTTTACAAGAGACCCACTTCAGAAAAGGGGATTCACACAGAATGAAAGTTAAGGGATAGAAAAGAATTCAGGCAAATGGAAATGAAAAAAAGCCTGGGTAGCAATACTTATATCTTACAAAATAGACCTCAAAGTGAAGCCTATAATAAGAGATAAGGAAGGCCACTTCATAATGATAAAGAGGTAGATACAACAGGAGTATATAACTCCGGTAAACATATATGCACTCAAAACAGGAGCACCCACATACATTAAAAATCTTCTCAGAAATAACAAGGGAGAGACCGACAGCAATATAATCATAGTAGCGGACTTTAACACCCCATTGACATCACTGTATAAATATACTAGACAAAAAAATCAACAAGGAAACAGCAGTCTTAAATGATTCACTAGATGACATCAAACCAATTGACATCTTCAGAACATTCATCCCAAAGCCATGGAGTATACATTCTTGTCAAGTTCATGCAGAACATTTTCAAAGATAGACCTCATATTTTGACACATGCTAAGTCTCTACAAATTCAAGAATATTGAAATCATATCAAGCATCTTCTCAGATCACAATGGCATAAAAGTAGAAGTTAAATACAATGAAAACAATCAAACACATGAAGGCTAAATAGCATGCTACTTAACAATGAATGGGTTACCAAAGAGATCACAGAAGGAAAAAAAAATCCTGGAAACAAATGACAATGACAACACAACAATCCAAAATATATGGGACACAGTGAAAGCAATCCTGAGAGGAAGTTCATAACACTACAGGCCTAGCCCCCCCCAAAACAAGAAAAAACTGCTAATATTTTATCTAACCCTACTACTTAAATAATTACAAAGAGAGCAACAAGAGAACCCCAGAGTAAGTAGAAGGAAGAAAATAATAAAGATCAGAGCAGAAATAAATTACATAAAGACCAAGTAAAACAATAAAAAATATTAATAAAACCAAGAGCTGGTTCTTTAAAAGGATAAACAAAAGTGATAAACCTCTAGTGACCAAGAAAAAAAAAAAACTAGTAGATTTAATAAATTCTTTCTATGAAGCCAGCATTACCCTAATCCCAAAACCAGATAAAGACACTACAAATAGAGAATTACAGGCCAATATCCCTGATGAATATAGATGCCAAAATCCTCAACAAAATTCTAGCAAGTACATCAAAGAGATTATATACCATGATCAAGTGATATTTATTTCAGGGATGCAAGGCTGGTACAATATCCACAAATCAATAAATGTGGCACATCACATAAACAAATGGAAAGACAAAAATTACATGATCATATCAATTGATGCAGAATGAGCATTTGACAAAATCCGATACACTTTCTTGATAAAAACTCTCAGCGAATTTGGAATAGAGGGATCATATCTCAACCTAATAAAGACCTTATATGACAAACCTACAGCCAACATCTTTCTCAATGAGTAAACACTAAAACCACTTCCCAAGAATAGGAACAAGACAGGGATGCCCAGTTTCACCACTCCTGTTCGACATAGTACTGGAAATACTAGTCATAACGATCAGACAAAAAGAATAAATAAAAGGCATCCACATTGGAAAGGAGGAAGTAAAATTCTCATTGTTCGCAGATAACATGATATTTTACATAGAAAACCCTAAAGACTCCATCAAAAAACTATTAGATTTAATAAATGAATTTGGCAACATAGCAGGATACAAAATTAAAGCCCAGAAATAATGATCTCACAGAAAGAGTAACTAAAAAAGCAATCCCACTTACCACTGCAACAAAAAAATTAAGATACCTAGGAATAAACCTAACTAAGCAGGTAAAAGACCTGTACTTGGAAAACTACAGGATGTTGAAAAAAGGGATAGAGGAAGATATAAACAAGTGGAAGAATATATCATATTCATGGATTGGTAGAATCAACAAGATAAAAATGTCCACATTACCCAAAGCAATCTATAGATTCAATGCAATACCCGCTAAAATACCAATGGCATATTTCACTGACCTAGAACAAACTCTTCAAAAACTTATAGGGAATAAAAACAAACAAACAAACAAACAAACAAACAAACAAAAAAAAACACGCCTGAATAGCAGTAGCAATCCTGAGAAAGAACAAATTTGGAGGGACCACAATATCAGATATGAAGTTATATTACAAAACCACTATTCACAAAACAGTCTGGTACTGGTACAGAATCAGACACATAGATGAATGGAACAAAAAGGAGAACCCCATGGAGTACTATGACCACCCATTGGTAAGGGTCGGGTGTGACTGGGGAAAAATGGGACTTAGCTGACTCTGCTGACCCACTGCTGTGGCAGAGGTCCTCTGGTGCCAACCAAGTTTAATCAAAGCCCTGGGTTTCACTGAGGACATGTCTCTCAGCAAGAGGTGTGTCTGAACGAGAAACTGTGGAGATAAATCAAATGTGCTATGGCCAAAAATGGGTGGTGGAGCTTCAGGAAACATTACAAACTATTGGGTCATTTAAAAAAATAAAATCAATTGTGTAAGAGAAAAAATACAAACTAGCTTTATGTTGTTTCTATAGAAAGTATTGAAAACATATAGTTATGTGAAGAGATGTTTAAATAAGTAGCCAGGAATTTCTTCTCCCAGGAAAATGCATAGACATAATTTCTCTGTATTTCCTGTTAAGAGCAATTAAAACCCCAGGATATTATATTAAATCAAAAAAAACAAAACATAAACAACAAATAACAACATAAGACTCCTAAAGATGCAGAATGTATGCCCTACCATGCAGGAAATCAGGAAATGACACAGTGGTGAGATTCTTGGGTTTCCTTTTTGCTCCATGTATCCCAGATTTAGAGCTAAAGAATCTGATAACTCAAAAACGTCAGTGGGTGCAGACAATAAAATTCCACCAAAATCCTGCTGTCTCTAGAGAAGACCAGGAGAGTTGCAGTCTTGCAAGACATGCGGATATTTAGACAGCAACTCTACCTCAACCAAACATCACAGAGCACACCCAAGTTCTACCCCTGCCCAGGCCAGGCATGCTGACTAGAGAGAGAGCTTACATTTCCACCCTTGCCAGGCTAATAAGGTGAGCAACCTGACCAAATAAAGTGGCACAGTAGGAAGCCAGGATTTTAACTCCCACCAGCAAGTAACAAGTAGCCTCCCCTACTCCTTGTTGTCAGTGGGGATTATCTGGAGATTATTAATGAGGCAATTCTATGCCACCCATCCAGAGAGGTGGCAGTGAAGACCTGATGAGGAGCTGGAGCTCCCATCCTTGCCCAGCAATGGCAAAGAGCTCCCTAGCTCTGTGTCAATGAGGCTGAGTATGGAATCTGTACTTCTCTCCCTACCTGCCAATAAGAAGGCTCATCCAGAATCCAAGATCCAGTGAAAATATTCCACAAGATGGGAGGAGGGGGACCAGGTGAATAAAGACTAAGCAAATAAGGACAGTTATTTCTCTCAGAACTATTAAAAAATGGCTAAAGACACTCTCTAACCAGAAAGTAAATGATAAACATGAAACTTTGGAACATCGGAGAAGAACAAAGAACACAGTAAGGAAAAATATATAAGTAAAGATCATCAATTTTCCTACTCTTGAGTTTTTCCAGGATACTACAGGAGTATAACAACTTCTGATGTGGTTCTAAATTACTGTAGGGGAAATATTTAACACAATTGCACTATAAATGAGGAAGGGGAGCAAATGATTGGATAAGAGGAAAGAACTCTGTAATTCTTTCAAACTTTTAAATGCGGACAGAAGTAGATTGTGGTGAATCATGTATATATTATATGTGCTAAATGTACCACTAAATATTCTGTCCAAAAAAAAATGACCAAAAACTTCTATTAATAAATTAAAATGGAATTATAAACTGTTTTGGTCAGCCTTGGGAAAGAAGATAGGAAACAGAAAACCAACAACAAACAGAGCAAACAGAAGCAACAAATAAAATGGCCAACTTACACCCTGACATAATAATAATTGCATTAAATACAAATAATCTAAATACACAAAGTATAAATGAAGATTAGAAAAATAGATTACAAAACATTAACCACAATATAGGTTGTTAAAGAGAAACTCATTTTAAATATAACAATGTAGATTGGTTGAAAGTAAGTAAAAGATGTAAAAAGTCACATCATGCAAATGTTATCAAAGGATGTATTTCTATATTCATCATAGTAATGAGCATGTGGATACCAAAATTAAAAATATATGATCCCTTACAAAATAAAAAATTATCGCCAAAACCGGTTTGGCTCAGTGGATAGAGCGTCGGCCTGCGGACTGAAGGGTCCCAGGTTCGATTCCGGTCAAGGGTATGTACCTGGGTTGCGGGCATATCCCCAGTGGGAGATGTGCAGGAGGCAGCTGATCAATGTTTCTCTCTCATCGATGTTTCTAACTCTCTATCTCTCCCCCTTCCTCTCTGTAAAAAATCAATAAAATATATAAAAAAAATAAAAAAAATAAATAAATAAAAATAAATAAAAAAATTATCCCAGTTAAAGAAAATATTTCTAAAATGTCATTAATATTTATTTTATAATAGTTACATAGTTATTTATTGAAAATACTGTATTGTTTTATTTTACAATATTTATTTTGTTATATAAAATTATAATACTTTATTATAATACTAGAGGCCTGGTGCAAAAATTTTTGCACGGGGGTATGTGTCCCTCAGCCCAGCCTGCACCTTCTTCAATCCAGGAATGCTGGCTCCTAACAGCTCACCTGCCTGCCTGATTGCCCCTAACCCCTCTTCTTGCCTGCCTGATCACCCCTAACTGCCTCTGCCTTGGCCCCCACCACCATGGCTTTGTCTGGAAGGAGGACTGGACGACCAGAAGATGTCTGGTTGACCCGGTCTAATTAGCATATTACCCTTTTATTAGTATAGACATCACTAATATTGTATTATTTTATAATTTTTGTGTCCATAAGCTTATAAGGAAATGCTTGGTACAGTGACATTTGGGTGAAAGTTTGAATGTATGTCAGGATGTTCATCTTCTAGCATCAATTCCTTTTCCAAACCATATGACTTCAGGTGCATTCTTTAATCTTTCTAGTCCTCCCTTAAAAATAACAAGCAGGGTTTTAAGATTTAAATTCTGTCTCCCATGACCTTGGAAAAGTTATATACCCTATCTGGGCTCTAGTTTCCTATTCCATAAAAAAGGAGAAAATTATGGTACCTCTGTTACAGGGCTGCTATCTTGGTTAAAGAACCCATTATATGTAAAGTACTTAGAACTCCACCTTCTGTATTTGGTGCTATATAACCTGTTCTTTTACTATCAAAACTAAGTTGAATTCCATGATCTGCAAATTATTCCTTGACTTAGAATACAGAGATGGATGCAAGAGTCTCTCACTTTTAGGTGCCTGAAATTTCTGCTAAAGGTTGAGCTGCATACTGCACCAGGAGTCCCAGCATCACAGAAGGAGTGGGTCCTAGGTTAGGGCACTTGAAAAGTTTCATTCCTCATTTTCAAATACTTCTGGCATACCCTCCATGAACTTTCACAGACCTTGGACCTAAACAAATAAGCGTATAACGTGGAAGGTGATTAGTTATACAACTGTGTGGAACATTGTTTAGATGCACTGGTGGCCTCCAAGCTCAATACCAGGTGAGCCTCCCCAGTGAACACCATGCAGAAAGTCTCCCAGACCAAATTAAAATGTTCACATCACACAGCTCATTTAAATCACTGTTTATCAATTCAAAGCACGGAATGAGAAGCAAGGAAAAAGAGATAGCAAAAGTCAGGAAACTTAAAATAGAGTGCAAGTGAAATGGGAGGTCTTACTACCTGAGTCCTGGGCATGCACTGTTCATATATTCTCACATTTGTCTGCCACACTGGCTTTCATGCTGATGGTGTAGATACAAGGGGAGTTTAAGTTCAAGCAATGGGACCCGCAGATAGAAAGTGCCCTGAGCCAATAACACACCTGCTTCACTGGAGACACACAGGGCAATTAGCTCAGCACAGTGGTAGCTTGACAATTAGCTCTATGAATAACCATGGAATTTACTTGTATTTTCTGAGCAGAGGAAATATGAGGCCAGAATGGGTATCACTGATGCGTGGCTGAATTCAAACTTCATTAAAATTAATTACCCATGTTTATTGAGTATATTCCTAATATTTAGTGTAACTTACATAGCTATATGCCATGGATGTTTACTTCATAAATATCTCGGTCCTCCCATCCCTTCTTTGTTGACATACATTCTCTTTTTCATCACTGTATCTCACTCTAACAACTTATATGAATTCTGCCTATATTGAATGAGAGTTTTGCTTACTAGGTACTTATCTATTTAAAGTATTTTAAAGGTTATGTTTGTTTTTGAAAAACTACAAATTTATTTATTAAAACAAAAGTACAGTCCTGGATGGTGTGGCTCAGTTAATTGAGTATCATAATATGCACCATAAAGGTCTCTCGTTGGATTCCCAGTCAGGGCACATGCCCAGGTTGTGGGTTCAGTCCCTGACTGGGGTACATACTGGAGACAACCTATCAATGTTTCTCACTCTTTCTCTCACCTCTTCCTCTTGTTCTAAAATCAATAAAAAGATATTTTTTTAAAAAGCACAATATACATATGAAGAAAAATAAAGCAGGTTGAGTGCCAGTTTGGCCCCAAGTCAGCTAGAACAATTCCCTACATGCGCAGGCCCCACCTGTGCAGTGCAGAGCTCTGCCCTCCCCTGTCTAGTGTCTCTTGGGAGGTTCCCAGGGGAAGCATTTCGGGACATCCCTGCACCAACACTGGTGTTACTGCCCTCCTGCTCCTCAGGCTGCTGACCTCTAGTGCCCCTGGCCCAGGCCCCTCTCTCTCCAGCTGGTGTTCAGAGCCCACTTGCTGCTGAGCCACTGGGTCCTTCTCTGTTCCTTGTGCCCTGAGACCCATGGCACAGCTCTTCTCCCTGCTAGTTGTAGGAGTTATTTGCCAACCTTGTCTCTTGGCATCACAATTTTCTTCTGGTGGCAGAAAAATAGATTTATCGTCACATTTATTATCTATATTTTAACAATGTCATAGCAGAATCTTCTGAATTCCTATATGTACTTTTACCTGTATCATCAATATCTATATCCACATTTATATCTATCATTTTTCTTATGGAAAGAATATAATAAATAATACGAAAATAACTCTGTTTTGCATACTCACAACTGTAAATCTACTTTGCCTTACCTTGTATATCTATCTATCCATCCAGTTTCGATACAAACTCTCCCTTAGAATGTAGGTCACAGGGTGTATATTTCTTTACCTTGTTTTCTTCCAGTATTTAGACCTTGACTTCCCTATTGGTGACTTCCATAACCATTTCCACATTCACAGTTTCAGTGAGTAACTCCAAATATATCAAACACATTAGTCAAACACATCTGAATTCCAACTGTGATAAGACTTAAAAATCAATCCAATAGAGGTCGATGGCCCCATGTGCGTCAAAGTTGCATTCAGCTGCCATTGGAATGGGATCTCATTTCACACCATTGGGGTGCAACCAAAAAAGTCTTTTACATCAGGCAAAGTTAATGGGCATTGTAAACCAGGCATTGACAAAACTTTTCTATAAAAGGCCAAATATTTTAGGTTTTCTAGGTCAAAGAGTTTCTTGTCCAACTAATCAAGTCTTCCATTCTAGCACAGAAACATCCATAAGTAATGCAGAAATAAAAGGGTGTGGCTGCCCTAACCGGTTTGGCTCAGTAGATAGAGACGATGCCTGCAGACTGAAGGGTCCCTCCCAGGTTCTATTCTGGTCAAGGGCATGTACCTCAGTGGGCACATTCCCAGTAGGGAGTGTGCAGGAGGCAGTTGATCGATGTTTCTCTCTCATCGATGTTTCTAGCTCTCTGTCCCTCTCCCTTCCTCTCTGTAAAAAAACAATAAAATATGTATTTTTAAAAAAGGTGTGGCTTTGCTTCAATTATTTACAAAAACAGGTGGCAGGCAGTAGTTGCCAAGCTCTAGCCTGAGTCATACTTCTCTCTTAGAAATAGTTAACATTTCTTCCAGTGCTGCACGTGAGCCACTTGCCACAATCCTTTTGCTACTAATTATATCATTCTGGGCACTGGGGAAACACTGTAGGGAAAAAGTCAGAGAGGGACCCCAACCGCTATGGAGTTTACACTCCAGTGGTAGAAGGCATAAAATATATAGTACAACCCAGCCACCGTGGCTCAGCGGTTGAGCATTGACCTATGAACCAGGATGTCATGGTTTGATTCCTGGTTAGGGCACATGTCTGGGTTGCAGGCTCCACCCCCAGTGTGGGGCATGCAGGAGGCAGTTGATCATTGAACTTTCTCTTTCATCATCATCATCATCATCATCATCATCATCATCATCATCATTCTCTCTCTCTCTCTCTCTCTCTCTCTCTCTCTCTCTCTCTCTTCTAAAATCAATAAAATATCTTTAAAAAAATAAAATAATAATATGGTATATTTTATAGTGATAAAAGCAGAGCACATGAGGGAGATGGCCTCTGTTGGGGTGTGGGATTTAAAGATAAAATTTAAGCAGAACCTTGAATGACGTGAGATAGCAGACCGTGTGAACAACTGGGGGGAACGCATGTGAGGCAGGCAGGTGCAAGACCACTCAGCAGCTGCATGGAGTTTGATGAACTGCAAGCAAATGAGGCAGAAATTGTGTCCAGAGGAAGAGGGAGTCTTAAGAAGTGAAGTGAGAGAAACTAAATGGGCTGTGTTATGGGTCTTCCAAACCAATGGAGTCAATTATTATTACTCTTAGTGAGATGGGGGCGGGGCCCCTGGAGGGTTTTGATAGAGATTAGATGTTTCAATCTCATCACTCTACTCCTTTCATCTTTCTTTCTCTCTTTTGTCTTCTTATCAAATATATAGATATCTATATATTTCTCCTTCCTTTTTAAAATATAATCAATTCTATTGAGTGTAGACATTGTACTAATTGTGCTTGAGATACAGAGGTAGCATATTATCTAAATTCAGACTACAGTTTCATAAGAGGAAAAATGCAAAAAGTTACAATGCAATGTGGTACACGCTAAGAAAAAAGTCCGCACAGAGTATGGGGGCAGTGAGACCACTGAAGAAGTCAAATCTCAGGATGGTTGCCAGAAATTGGTTTTCAGGCATTTTGATTAAATTAGCTGACTATTGAATCAAATTGAAATAATGAATCCTAAAAAAGCATGGTCTAAGCTAAAGGTTATTTCATAGCAAGAGAGAAAGCTGAAAAAGGCATAATAAAACTGGTTAAGCAACAGTAGTTCCATAAAGTCCACAGGTGATAGGCATGTGCAGAAAACATTAGAGAGGGGTGAGGGGTATATTACGAAGGGCCTTATACACTGCATGGAATGGATTCTCTTTCAAATGGGATGTCAAGTACTTTAAAATTGATTAATATGCTTTTGACTACAATATCTATGCAGTGCTGCAACAAGCTTAATTGCATTGCACTTTCAAAATGAATTTTATAATTTATTTGATTAACAGTATATTCTGGGGAAAATGCTGTATATCTCCACATTGAAACACAGTTTGGACCTTAAGCAATATGGAAATTTTAAAGATAAATGTCTGTAAAATTGAAAGATACTATTCTGTGTAGAGAGCCGTAGCTTGGATGAACAATAATTCTATTAGAACTTAAAACTGATATGGAAGTGTATAATGGTAGCAATTTCCCATTATATCCCCTGCATCTTATTTAGATTTTATGTCAAGTTTAGTTTATTTAATACATAAGAATTCAGCAGTGACCCTTATATAAAAGTTATAATTTAATGTCAGACATAAAAATGCTAAGGATGCTTCACATGACCAATGATGTACCAGGCAATGAAGTTGTTTTTAAAATAAGTTTGACTATGATAATGTTCTCTAAGCTAATATATTCATTGTAATTTGTAATTTTTCCAAGTTATCTAAGAAGTATTTATTCATATCTTAGAAGCAGTTGGGAAATGTTTTAAGCCTTCATGTTTATAATTAGTACCCTAAGAGAGTTAAGTAACTCTTTTTATTATACACAATTTACATGATTGAACTGATTAGATAGTATACTTGAAAATGTTTGAAAGTTTTAAATAGTATTACCTCTCATTTAAAATCCACTAACTTTGAGCCCCTCAGAATAAAAGTAAGTGGAAATAAGATGCCCCTTGACAATCAAGTAAATATTAAGATTAAAATTAATAATGTATCTCTTAGTTAAATAAGTCTGAGAAATATTAAATGCTAGTAATTTTGATTAGATTCATCAATAAATTTAATAGAACATACTTTGAATTAAAAATTTCCATGGGTGATCAGAAAATCCCCTGAGGGCTCCCGGACTGAAAAAGGGTGCAGATCAGGCTGAGGGGACCCTCCCCCTAGTGCACGAATGTCTTGCACCGGGCCTCTAGTATTAAAGGAGGGTCTTTAGACTGATAGCAAGTAACCCCAGAGAGTAATTCAAACCCACAAAAATGAGAGAGCACTGCTTACAATTATTATGAAATTATAAATGACAGTATAAGTACATATGTTCTCCTTTATTCTCTTAACTGATTTAAAGAGAAATTATCCTATATAATAAGAGTTAGTATGCAAATTGTCCCCTCGACCTGAGTTCTTCCTGGAGTTCAACCTGGGGGGGGGGGGGCGTTTCAGCCAGGGGAAGGAAGAGAGGCCCTGTCCAGAGGCGGCAGTGGCAGGTGGCTGGGGAAGGGATGGAGTACCCGCCTGGCAGCCGGCAGCAGCTAGGGACCCTACCAGTGCACGAATTTCATGCACTGGGCCTGTAGTATAAAATAATATGTATGTAATATATCATAGGGCATATAATTTATAGATTTACAAACTTTCTAATAATAATATATAGGAGGTGAATAGGAGTAGACTATATTGGGCTAACAGAATGACTTTATTTGGTAATGCAAACTACAAAAAAACAATTAAGTGAATCAGAAATAATAAATAAGAAGATTAATATTATGGAAAGTATAATTGTATACTTCCATTTTTATGTCAGCTCTCCTAAAATATATAAATGTATATAAAATGATAATTACCACAAAGAGATTGAGAAGGAAATACAGCTATTTAGCAACACTTCTATATCTCTCTATAATTAAATTAGTATGAATATAATGTTAATTCTGGTAAGTTTGGATAATATATATATTAAGCCCTACAGCAACCAGTAAGGAAGTAATAATAATAATAATAATAATAATAATAATAATAACATGATACATATTGAAAACAAAAAGTAAAATGACAAATATCAATTCAACTGCATCAATAACACTGATAACAGTGAGGAGATTAAAGAACCCAATAAAAGGGCAGAGATTGCCAGACTAGATTATGAATCATGACCCAACCATGTGACGTCCATGTGGAATGCACTTTAGATTCAAATAGTTTAAAAGAAAAAGGATGGGAAAAGTTATACAAATAGCAACCACAAGAAACCTGGAGGTTTCCAATATATCACGGAAAATAGAATTTAAAACAAAAATCATACTAGAGATAATCAGAGGCATTTTATCAAGATCCATGTGTCCATACACAAGGAAGATACAATAATTACACATGCATGTGAAATGCTATATATTATATATGCTTGTAATAACAGAGCATTAACGTGCATTAAGCAAAAACTTACAGAAATGAAGGAAAACAGGTAATTCAACACTAGCAGCTGGAGACTTCCATATTACACTTGGATAACAGATAGAAAAATGAGGAAGGAGCTCAACATGAACACAAGAAATGAAGAATGCTATAAACTAATTATGCATAATAGACACCTATAGGCCGCTTATCAAGTATACATGAAACCTTTTCCAGAATAGATCAAATGCTAGGCCATAAAACAAACCTCAATACATTTAAAAAGACAGAAACAATACACAGTATGTTCTCTGCCCACAGTGAAATTAAATGAGAACTCAATAACAACAACAAAAGATGCACACAGATATTTGAAATAAAATAACACACTCTCAAGTAACCAATGTGTACAAGAAGAAATCCTTTAAGATGAATGAAAATGAAGACACAGAATACTAAAACATGGAGTGGAGCAGAAGCAGTGCTTGGAGTGAAAGTACTAGCTACAAAGTCCTATTGTCAAGTAGATGAACAATCTAAAAGCAATAATCAAACTATTTACCTTAAGAAACTAGTAAAAGAATAGCAAACTCAACCCAAAGCTAGCAGAAGAAAGGTAATAATAATAATTCGAGCAAAAATAATGAAACAGAGAATAGAAACACAAAGAAATTCAATAAAGCCAAACGCTGGTTCTTTGGAAAGATCTATAAATTTGACAAACTCTTATCTACATTAAGAAAGAAAAGAATTCATATTACAGAAATGAAAGGGGAGGCATTACTATGGAGCTGACTGAAATAAAAGGAATAAAAATAAAATAGAATAAATGAGACACCCAAATGGGAGTTTCAAGTATGGACAATGTTAATGCTTGTTAGTAATCAGAAAAGTGCATTCTATTTCATTCACTTTTTAAAAAAAATTATTTATTGACTTTATTGAGGTGACATTGGTTAATAATATTATGTAGGTTTCAGTCTGTTCTCTATCGATGAGTCTGTTTCTATTTTGTTAGGTTATTTTGTTCGCTAGATGCCACATATGAATGAAATCATATAGTATTTGCCTTGAACGTACATTTTAAAATCACAATAATTTACAAACATATAATCACCAGAGTATCAAATAAATAAAACAACAAAAACCGATAATATCAAATGATTGAAAAATTGCAGAATATTCATTTTTCTAGATGGGAGTGTAAAGCAGACTTAATTAATGAAGATTTTCTATGTTATCTACTGACATTGAAAATGTGCTCTATGTCAGAGCCATTTCACTCCTAGGTTACCCTAGAGGATTATACATGCACATGCATCTCAAAATACCTGTACTAATACATACATCGTTGCATTTTAACAATATCCCAATAAAAGAGCAATCCAAATGCCTGACCAGAATAGAATGGTTAATCTTTGGTATTATGATACCAAAAAAATAATATACAAACATTAATTCAAACCCATTATAATTATGCATAGTAACCCAGATAGATCTCAGAAACATAATGCTGAATCAAGGGAGCAGACACAAATAAATATATAATGTGCCATTCCTTTTACACTATGATGAATATTACAATGACAGAGAGAACAAAAACGTAGGCACATAGATGCATGTTTAGTTAGCAAAATTACGGAGAAAAAACAAGAAGATATTTCCATAAGAGTCAGAGTAGAGTAACTTTCTAAGAAGAGTGAAGGATACAAATAAGGAGGGATGTGAGAACGGCCTCTGGGGTGATTCCTCCATGTGGCAAAAAGTGGTAGTGACTACAAGGCTATTCATTGCTTTATTTAAACGTACTAGGGTGACATTGGTTAATAGGATCATATAGACTTCAAGTGTAGATTTCTATGATACAAGATCTGTACGTTGCACTATATGCCCACCAACCCAAATTCAAACTGTCTTCTGTCACCATATATTAGACACCCTCCATTTCCTACCTTCCCCCTCCCCTATATCTTCCCTTCTGGCAACCACCACACTTCTATCTGTGTCCACAATGTTCAGTTTTATATCCCACGTATGAGTGAAATCAAATGTTTCTTAGCTTTCCATGACTGACTTATGTCACTTAGCATAATATTCTAGAGATCTATCCAAATGACAGTGTCTCATCCTTTCTTACGGCTGAAGAGCATTCTGTTGTATGTATTGTACCACATCTTCTTTATCCAGTCCTCTATCATAGGACACTTTGGATGTTTCCATGTCTTATCTACCGTGAATAATGCTGCAATGAACACAGAAGTGCATATATCTTTGTGAATGCATGTTTTTGAGTTTTGAGGGAATATACCAGGAAACGGATTGCTGAGTCAGATGGTAACTCAATTCTTAATTTTATGAGGAACTGCAGACTGACTGTACCAGTCTACATCCTCAGCCAGCAGTGGATGAGGGTCCCCTTTTCTCCACAACCTCTCCCACACTTGTTATTGCTTGTCTTGTTGATAATGGCCACTCTCAGTTGTGAGGTGGTATCTCCTTGTAGTTTTGGTTTGTATTTCTCTAATAGCTAGTGAAGTGGAACATCTTTTCTTGTATCTGTTTGCCATTTGTATGTCTTCCTCAGAGAGGTGACTTTCAGGTCTTCTGCCCATTTTTTTTTAAATTGGATTATTTGTTTTGTGTTCAGTTTTTGAGTTCTTTGTTTTATTTTGGATATTAACCCTTTGTACAAAAAATGTCAATTGCCTTTTGTTTTGTTGTAGGTTTCTTTTGATGTGCAGAGCTTTTTAGTTTGATATAGTCCTGTTAGTTTATTTTTACCTTTTCTTTCCATGCCTTTGGGGTCAAAATTATAAAATGTCCTCTACACTCAAGGTTCATAAGTTTAATACCTATGTTTTCTTCTACTCAAATTATTGTTTCAGGTCTTATATTTAGGTCTTTCATCTATTTTGAATTAATTTGTCCACATGGGGGAAACTGTAATCTACTTTCAAAGAAGATTTGAAATCTTTCCTTCTCAAATTCTTCCATAAAATGGAAGAAATGACTATACTTCCCAATACATTTTATGAGGCCAACATAATCTGATACTAAAACCTGTCAAAGATAACCCCAAAAAATGGAACTGCAGACCAATATTTCTGATGAATATAGATACAAAAATTCTAAACAAAATACTAGCAAATTGAAAACAATAATATTTCAAAAAATAATAATACATCATGATTAAGGGGGGTTCATTCCAGGGGCCAAAGGATGGTTCAACATATACAAATTGATCAGTGTAATACACCACATTAGCTAAATAAAGGATAAAAACCATATGATCTTATCAATACATGCAGAAAAAGCATTTGATAAGATAAAACATCCATTCATGATTAAAACATTCAATAAAATAGGTAAAGAAGGAAAAAAGCTCAACAACAAAAAGGCCATATATGTCAACCTCTCAAGTAATATACTCAATGGAGAAAAACTGAAAGCTTTGCCTCAAAAATCAGGAGCAAGACATTTTGGATGCAACTTACTTCTGGAAGTCCTAGTCAGAGCAATCCAGCAAAAGAAATAAATAAAAGGCATCCAAACTGTGAAGAAATAAGTAAAAGTGTCACGTTTTGCAGATGACATGATTCTGTATATAGAAAATCCTAAACAATCCATGAAAAAACTGTTGGTGCCCAGCAGCTGTGGCTTGGTGGTTGAGCATTGATCTATGAACCAGGAGCTTACAGTTTGATTTCCCTTCAGGACACATGCCCCATTGTGGGCTCGATCCCCAGTAGGGAGCATACAGGAGGCAGTAGATCAATGATTCTCTCTCATCATTGATGTTTCTGTCTCTCTCCCTCTCCATTCTTCTCTGAAATCAATATAAGTATATTTTAAAAACTATTAGAAACAATAAACAAATATAGTAAAGTTTCAGGATACAAAGTCAATGTGCAAAAATTCACTACCTTACTATATAGTAACAAGTAAATTTCAAAAGAAGAAATGGGAAAAAGTCCTTTTTTATTGCTATTTATTGATTTATGCATTTCTTTTTAAAATCATCTGTATTGTTTAAAGTATAATAGCAGTGCAATTAACAATAGCTAAGAACAGGAAATAGCCCTACTGCCCATCAGCAGATGAGTGGATAAAAATTCTGTGGAACATTTACACCATGGAGTACTATGCAGCAGTAAAAAAGAAAGATCTCTTACTCTTTGAGACAGCATGGATGGACCTGGAGAGTATTATGCTAAGCAGAATAAGCCAGTCAGAGAAAGATAAGTATCACATGATCTTACTCATATGTGGAATCCAATGAACAAAATAAACTAATGCACAAAATAGATCCAGAGACATGGAAGCATAGAACAGACTGTGGAATCTCAGAGGGAAGGCAGGGGTGAGTGAGTGGGTGGGTGGGAAGTGATCAACCAAAGAATTCATATGCATATATGCATAACCCATGGGCACAGGCAATAGGGTGGTGAAGGCCTGGGTGGGAGGCTGGGGTGCGCTAGAAAGGGTCAATGGGAGGCATATGTAATACTTTTAACAATACATATGTTTTTAAATAAAGAATTATTTTTTAAAATGTCCCCTTTTGACCCCTTCCACACATTTTAGAAATTAACCCCTTATCAGATATATCATTGGAAAATATGTTCCCACATACAGTGGGTTACTTTTTCAATTTTTTAATGATTTCTTTTGCTGTGCAGAAGATTTTTATTTTGATACTAGAGGCCCAGTGCATGAAATTTGTGCACTGGGCAGGGGGGTGGGTCCCTCAGCCCAGCCTGTACCCTCTCCAATCCGGGACCCCTCAGGGGATGTCCGACTGCCTCTTCCTATCTGGGACTGCTGGCTCCTAACTGCTTGCCTGCCTGCCTGCTTGATTGCCCCTAACCACTTCTGCCTACCTGCCTGATTGCCCCTAACTGTTCCTCTGCTGGCCTGATCACCCCTAACTGCCTCTGCCTCGCCCCACACCTAGAACCCAGGATTCCCTCCTCTGGCCAGTCACAGGCACCCAGGACCCAGGGTTCCCTTCCTCTGGCCAGATGCAGGCACCCAGGACTGGGCCAGCTTTTCCTGAGCCGGTCACAGTTGCAGGCGACCATAGGCAAGAAGCTTTGCCTGGGCCACAGCCACTGGCATCTGGGACCACGGGGCAGGCGGCTTGACCCTCTCCTGGGCCACAGCCTGCCTGGTCTCCATTCCTCTCTCATGAGCTCATTTGTGCCTGGCTGGTCCCCATTCCTCTCTCCCCAGTGTTGAGTGTCTGAGCCATTAACTGCATGATGGCATGAGGGTGTGACAACCATTTGCATATTAGCTCTTCATTATATAGGAGTTTAATTTGTTTATTTTTCCATTTCTTTCTTTTACCTTAGGTGATAATGAAACTAGGCCATCAAATTATATCATATACAAGAATAAATCAAAATGGCTAAAATACTTAAATGTAAGTCACAAAACAATAAAAATACCAAAAGAAAGAATAGGCAGCAAAATCTCAGACATAACAGAAGGCAATTCCTTTTGTAATTGAAACCAAAAGAATAAAATATCTAGGAATAAACCTAGTAATGGATGTGAAAGACCTATATACTGAAAATTATGATACACTAGTAGCCCAGTGCACAAAATCCATGCACTAGGGTAGAGGGGGGTAAGGGGCCCCTCAGTCTGGCCTTCACCCTCTCCAATCTGAGACCCCTCAGGGAATGTCCAACTACCTCTTTGTGCCCACACTTTTAACAGATAACAGCTCCATTGTTGTTTCTTTCTTATGCTTAAAACCATTGGAATTAGTAGGTATTCAAAGTGTGTATACATTTTGGGGGGACACCCTGTATGTCTCTAGTCGGCGGTGAAAGAAACCAACAGCAGATTTGGAACCCCCAGACAGGGAACCTCGCTCACTCCCCACATATCTCCCCACTTCACTTTACACCTTCATGGGCAGCAGGAGAATCAATGTTTTCTCTCATTAATTCTGAAAAGCACGTCCTGTCACCTGCTGCCCGGCAGGAGTGCGCTAGGCCCCAAGCAAGCGAGGCTCAGTCAGGGCAGCCTTCGCTCATGGGTGCTGGCACCCAAAGTGCACATTCCTCCTCTACAGTCGCCCCGACTATCCCACTGATTCACTGAGAGGACCGAATTCCTCTCCGCCTCTGGGTTCTTGATCTTGAACACTGACCGAAGGCACCTCAGCGAGGGCGCCCGTGCCCACCAGGTGTGTCTGTCTGCACCTGCTCCTGCCTCAGCACCTGCATTAACGCCCCCAGAGGTGATCTCGTAGCTGCACTGGCCTCCGTGGGAACAGGGCATCACCACTCTGCCCTCTCACTGTCATCTCACAGGCGCCCACCCTCAGCACCCAGAACACCCAGACACTCTCCAAAGGACATGAACGCATCAGAGGGGATGTGTGCACATCCTGTGGGGGTGTTAGGCATGCTGGGTTGATGGAAGTGCGGTGGAGAGGCGGGGGAACTTGTGCACGCCTTGGTTTGCAATTGTTGCAGGTGTGGGAGGGTGACAGTGTGCTGGGGGATGTTCGCATGCCCGGGGGGATGTGCACACCGGAGGCCTCTGGCTTTGCAGATCTGCAATCCCCCGTGGTGCGGTCAGGAGGACATCAGTCTGGCCCGCCACGGTGGCTGTCCCTGCGATCCTGCACCTTCTGGTCCAGGAGGAGGATCTTGCGCAGCCACTCCTGGGCGCTGATGGCCTGCAGGCGCTACTTCAGCTCAGCCTGCAGGCTCCGCTTGGCACTCTCACAGCTGTCACCACCGCCATATGGGGAGTACAGGCCGCCCTCCGCCGGCCTGCCTCCCCTGTCCAGAGGCTCTCTGCACTGCTCACCTGCCCAGAGTGACTGGGGCTGGGTGGAAGCCAGGCGTCCTGCCCTGCCCAACCCCGGCCAATCTGCCCCTGTGTGAGCTGCCACCCCGCCGGGAAGGGTCACAGATCCAGGTCCCGGGACTGCGGACAGCCTCAAGTGCTGCCCCCCGCCCGGCAGGGTCACAGATCCATGTTTTGGTCCTGTGGACAGCCTCAAACACTGCTCCCCCCCCCGCCCCGGCTGGCAAGGTCACAGATCCAGGTCCTGGGACCGTGGACAGCCTCAAGCACTGCCCCCCACCCGCCAGGACATGGATCCGGGTCCCAGACCGTCGACAGCCTCAAGCACTGCCCCCCACCTGCCAGGTCATGGATCTGGGTTCGGGACAATGGACAGCATCCCACAGTGACCCTGGCCCACCAGGTCACGGATCTGTATCTGGACCGTGGACAGCCTCAAGCACTGCCCCCTGCCTGGCAGGGTCACAGATCTAGGTCCCGAGACCGCGGACAGCCTCAAGCACTGCCCCCCAACTGCCAGGTCATGGATCCAGGTCCAGACCACAGACAGCCTCAAGCACTGCCCCCCACCCGACAGGGTCACAGATCCTGTCCCAGACAGCTGACTGCCTTGCCCACTGCCGCCCGCCTTCTGTTTGCAAATTAGCCGCCATCTTGTTGCTTCAGGATGGGGGTCCCCACTGGGGTGCCTGGCCAGCCTGGATGAGGGGATGATGGCTCTTTGCAGCTGGTCACACCCCCTTCAGGTTGGGGGTCCCCACTGGGGTGCCTGGCCAATCTGGGTGAGGGGTTGAGGGCCGTTTTCAGGCTGGCTGATGACTGAAGCTCCCAACCTCTCTTTTTTTCTTTTTCTTTTTTTAATTCTGGGATTTATTTACCTTCTATGGCTGTCACTGGACCTGAGAGCCGGCTCCAGCTCTGAGACCCTCGGCTGCTGAAAGCAGGTATCTGCATTTGTTCTATAATTGTAACACTGTTGCGATCCTGCTGGCTGAAGCCCGGCTGGTTGAAAGCAGGTTTCTGGAGCCTGTTTACCTTCTATATTTGCAACATTGTTTCTTAGAGTTGCAGCTCAGAGGACGGCAGCGGCAGGTGGGGAACCTTGGCTTCCTCCATCACTGGAGCAAGCAAGCCTCCTGTTCGCTTCAGCTGCCTGGCTGCCGGCCACCATCTTGGTTGGCAGTTAATTTGCATATCACCCTGATTAGCCAATGGGAAGCATGTTGGAGGTATGGTTAATTACCATGTTTGTCTATTATTAGATAGGATTATTAAAATAGATTGAAAAAGACACAAGGAAATGGGAATATATTCCATGTTTATGGATTGGAAGAATCAACATAGTTAAAATGGCCATATCACACAACACAATATACAGATTTTCTGTAATCCCCATCAAAACCCTAATGTCATTTTTTAGAAAAATAGAAAAAAAAAATCATCACATTTGTATGGAATCACAAAAGACCCAGAATAGCCAAAGAAATCCTGGGAAAATAAGAATGAGGCTGAATGTATCATGTTGCTGACTTCAAATTATATTACAGAGCTACAATAATCAAAACAGCATGGCATTGGCAGTAAAACAGACACACAAATCAAAACACACAATGGAAAAAAGAAAGCCCCTTTAATAAATGGTACTGGGAAAACTGGAAAGCCAGATGCAATGCTATTCATTTAATAATAAATCATGCACTTCTGTTTGGTACTATTTCCTTATGTGTTGTATATTTCACAATGAAAGTAAAAACACAAGCATACATATATGCATACATAAATAAAAGCACCTAGTGTGGTACATCCTATTTCTTTGTTTGAATATAAAATATATGCAGAGGTGAAACAAAAAGTAAGTACAGTAAAGTTACAAAGAGGAATAAAGATGGAAAGGCCGAGCTCTTTGGACAGGAGCAGTTGAAGATTTAGTCTTCAAAGGAGTCAGTGCAGAAGAGGTGAAGTAGGAATACTATGTCTAAGTTAACACAGAGGATAGGACAGATCAAAGACAGAGCAGTGGCTGGCACCATGAGACAGACTGCCCAGGCTGTGGTGGGACAATGTATTGATTGGTTGGCTTGAGTGAGAATGTGTCAACTGTATAACAAACTGCTTTCTCTAGTCCAAATACTTTAAATGTTCTTTCCAAAAATGCAAAAATATATTTGGTGACTGCAACTCCTTTAAACTCTTCTGTGAATTGTTGCACCATATCTCTCTGACTGCTCTGGATTAACGCTGAGGGAAAAAAGAAATGATGGTTTCAACAAAGAGAAATGCATACATGTCATCTTATTAATTGTTTGGAGTTTAAATTTTGATCTGCTTTATTTATTAAAGGGGTATAAGTATACTTTTTCAATAGTTTTTTTCCCTTTAATTTTCTATTATAATTAGCACAAGAATTAATATCAACTCAAGTAGAAAATGAACATGCTAAGAGAATGCACACGCTGGGACCAGGCAGGCTCCCCTCATGGACACAGGCTACAAGGAGGCAAACAGTGAGGCCAGCCTTGGTGGGACTCCATACCGGGGGATTTGTATGCAGTGCTTCTTTCTGTATAGATTTCACTTGTGCTTCCTGCCTCCCATCCTCCTAAAAAAGCCTGGTATTGCTGTTGTGACCACACCTCAGCCCACCTTCCTCTTATAACTCAGCTGCTGTGCTGTTGCTATTAATAGTAGCCACCCAACACTGGCTTCTCTGCACTGCATTTTTCTATCATATGTGTAATTCAATTATCTCAATTACTCTATTTAAAAGGCAATATAATTTCCATATATCAGGCAGGGAAATCGAATAAGAAGGGAAAACACAGAGAGTAAAGAACAGACATAGAATTCTCATTGGAGTCTAAGGACTCCAAGTTTTCTTATGCTATGGTATAGGCTATAATATTACCAGCCCTAGAGAAAATGCCTTAATGGTATTGAAGAGTGCCTGGTTCTTTAACATAGCATCTTTTAAGTAACTTTTATTGAAGTATACTCTGCATATAGAAAAAAAGCAGAATTTTCTGAGCTTCTACAAAATAAAACCATGGCCACCACCATAACCGACATTGAGATAAAGAAAAACTACATTACCAGTGTCATGGGAGCCCGTGGTGCTGCCACCCGGCCCAGCACTGCATGGGTGCCCACTACCCTGAGAGGAAGAGTTGCAGTGAGATTACTTTCTGAATTGAAGCAAGTCAGAGAGCACAGACACAGGTGATTTTCAGGAGCAACATCTTGAGATTTTACAAGTGCAACAAGTGCAAGTCAAATAGAATCTGACTGTGGGGCACATGTTGAATTATATCCACAGTGTGTTCACCGACCTCCATCAACACTGTCATCAATCCCAAGCTGCCACCCAGGCCGGCCTCCTGGGGAACGTGGACGATGTTCTATCACCGAGCAGCATGCTCAGTGTGTGCCCTGGGAGCCATTATACTTCCACTGAATCAGCACTGATGTTGAAGATGTATAAATGTTTCTAAGTAAAGAACAAAATTATCTCTAGTAAAGAGCCTGAAAAAAATGGGAGGCCATTTTTAGGAAACCACAGAGCACGATCCTAGGAATATCTTACCGTGAAAATACCAGTTGGATGCATGTCTCCTTGGTCTTTTTATTTGTCCAACTGCACGCCATTGATGAATGCTTGTGCTTTGATTCAATTAGATTTGACAAGATTGGTGTCTGAGGGGTCCACTGAGAGCAGATTGGGACTATATACTGCTCTTGGGGTAAAGTATAAAGATTGCTAGGAAAATGTAGGATGTAGAGGAACATGCTGTCCATGTCAGTGCTTTCCGGTGCAGTTGGAGACAGCAATGATCTTGTTTACATGATTTTATGCCTGTGTTCACAATGGCAGAATGAGAAAGAGGTGTGTATGTGTGTGTGTGTGTGTGTGTGTGTGTGTGTGTGTGTGACAGAGAGAGAGAGTAACAGAACACACAGACACACAGAGACTGTGATAGTGTGGAACTCCGTTTAATAAGTCCCCATAGTATGCATTCTATAAGTCACAGCCACACTCTGGGATAAAAAGAGGTCTTACCAAATTCCGTATGTCCAAATAACAGGACATACGTTTTATGCAATATACGAAGTATCTTGAGGTGAGGATACACGGTGTATGTATATAAACTTTCCATTAAGTTGGGAATGTGCCGGAAGGTGCAGGAGGTCAGCCACACAACGGCTTGAGGACTCTTCGTGCAAGTCAGGGCCAACGCGGAGCCTCTGAGGGTGGCAATGCTGAGATTCGATCAGATGTCTCTGATAGATGAGTAGACAGTGATGGACGGTATCAATATTTCAGGCAGAGAGCAAACAGTAGCTACCTCTTATAGGTTGGTAAGCCAATGGCTTGTGGCAAAGAGAATTATTAAAAGTTTTATAATATTAATTTAAAATCGCATAAGGTTAACTTGTCTCAACAAGTGTTTTCCAAAAATTTAACAAAAAAAACTCTCTCTACCCCCTTCCATTTTTCAAAAAGAACATATTAACACATTTTTAAAGAAAAGACATTACACACACAATTTAAATTAGGTTAATGACTTAAGTCTAAGTCCTAAGCCCTCACGACTCCTACAAGAAAACACAAAAAATTGTTGGGAATGATGCTTTTGGACATGACACCCTGAACACAGGTACAAAAGCAAAAATGAACAAGTTGGTCTACATCAAGCTAAAAACTTCTGCACAGCAATGGAAACAATAAAAAAAAGAAAAGAAAAGAAAAGATGGAATAAGAAAAAGGATTTGCAAGCCCTGTATCTAATAAGGGGTTAATATCCAACATACATAAGGAAAGCATACAAATTTGTAGCAAAACAAAGCCTAGTTAAAGACCATAAAAACAAATAAACATATTTTAAAATAAGACATAACAATGGCCAACAGGGATAAGGTGTTCAAGAGCACTAACCATCAGGGAAATACAAATTAAAACCACAAAGGGGGACCCCAGAGCACCCTGAGCAGCCCCACCGCCGCCGCCAGCCTAGTCACCATCACACCCGGGAGGAGCCACAGCCGCCACAGCCGGCCCCAGTCACCATCACCACAACCCTGGGCAGCGAGGCCCACACCCAGCAGCCGCCCCCGCGCTGTCCCCGCCGCCCCCGCCCTCCGCGCTGCCAACACCAAGCTCCTCACCAATGGCAGCGGTGCAGGGAGCGGCGGCCCAGGGGGCCTCACGGCGGGGCCTGCCAGCGGGGACAACAAGGTCATGGCAACGCAGGGTTTGGGGAACAGTAGAATGGTTCAATGTAAGGAACGGATATGGTTTCATCAACAGGAATGACACCTCGGGAGATGTATTTGTACACCCCCCAGGCCGCCATAAAGAGGAATAACCCCGGGAAGCCCCTTCGCAGTGCAGGAGATGGAGAGACCGTGGAGGCTGATGGGCTGAAGGAGAAAGGGGTGCGGGGGCAGCAAATGTTAGGCCCTGGTGGAGTCCAGAACAAGGCAGTCAATGCGCAGCAGACCGCAACCATTACAGCCGCTGTCCCCGTCGCAGGGTCCTCCACGCACTTACCAGCAGAATTACCAGAACAGTGAGAGTGGGGGGAAGAATGAGGGGTCAGAGTGCTCCCGAAGGCCAGGCCCAACAGCGCCGGCCTATCGCAGGCGACGGTTCCCACCTTACTGCATGCGGAGACCCCATGGGCGTCCACCAGTGTTCCAACCCTCCTGCACAGGGCGAAGTGATGGAGGTGCTGACAACCAGGGTGCAGGAGAGCAAGGCAGACCGGTGAGGCAGATATGTACCGCGGCTACAGACCACGATTCCGCAGGGGCCCTCCTCATCAAAGACAGCCCAGAGAGGGCGGCAATGAAGAAGATAAGGAAAATCAAGGAGATGAGTGAGACTCAAGGTCAGCAGCCACCTCAACGTCCGTACCTCCGCAACTTCAACTACCAACGCAGATGTCCAGAAAACCCTAAACCGCAACATGGCAAGGGGACAAAAGCAGCCGATCCACCAGCTGAGAATTCGTCCGCTCCCGAGGCTGAGCAGGGCGGGGCTGAGTAAAAAATGCGGGCTTACCATCTTTACCATCATCCGGTTGAGTCATCCAACAAGAAGAAATATGAAATTCCAGCAATAAGAAATGAACAAAAGATTGGAGCTGAAGACCTTAAGTGCTTGCTTTTTGTCCATTGACCAGATAACTAGAACGATCTGCATTATCTATGCAGCATGGGGTTTTTATTATTTTTCTCTAAAGATGTCTCTTTTTGGTAATGACAAATGTGTTTTTTAAGAAAAAAAAAAAAAAAAAGCCTGGTTTTTCTCAATACACCTTTAAAGGTTTTTAAATTGTTTCATATCTGGTCAAGTTGAGATTTTTAAGAACCTCAGTTTTAATTTGTAATAAAAGTTTACAGCTTGATTTTTTCAAAAAGTCAACAAATTGCAATCACCTGTTAATAAAGGTCTTAAATTAAAAAAAAAAAAAACAAACACCAAAAAACCCTCAAAAAAACCCACAATGAGCCCCTTCTTTTTCTTTCTTTGTTCTTTGTTTTTAACTTTGAGACAGCATGGATAGACCTGGAGAGTATTATGCTAAGCAAAATAGGCTAGTTAGAGAAAGACAACTATCATGTGATCCTCCTTATATGTGGGATATAAAGAACAAAATAAAATGACAAGCAAAATAGGTACAGAGGGATGGATGCATGGAACTGAATAACAGATCTCAGTGGGGGTGGATAGAGGGGAGGGGAAAGGAAGAGATTAACAAAAGGACATATATGCATATAAGCATGGCCCATGAACACAGACAATAGCATAGGGAAGGCCTGGGGTGGGGCAGGGACTGGGTGGAGAAAATGAGAGACATCTGTAATCCTATCTAATAATAGACAAACATGGTAATTAACTGTACCTCCAACACGCTTCCCATTGGGTAATCAGGGTGATATGCAAATTAACTGCCAAACAAGATGGCGGCCAACAGCCAGGCAGCTGAAGCAAAGGAGGATTGCTTGCTACAGTGATGGAGGAAGCCAACGTTCCCCGCCTGCTGCTGCTGGCCTCTGAGCTGCACTCTAAAAAACAATGTTGCAATTATAGAAGCTAAACAAACCCCAGAAACCTGCTTTCAGCCAGTCGGGCCTCAGAGCTGGAGTTGCAACAGTGTTTCAATTATAGAAGCCAAACAAAAGCAGATACCTGCTTTCAGCAGCCGTGGTCTCAGAGCTGGAGCCGAGCCTCAGAGCTAAAGCTGGCTCTCAGTTCCAGTGAGAGCCATAGAAGGTAAATAAATCCCAGAATAATAAAAAAAAAAAAAAGAAAAAAAGGAGAGGTTGGGAGCTTCAGTCATCCACCAGCCTGAAAACGGCCCTCAGCCCCTCACCCAGACTGGCCAGGCACCACAGTGGGGACTCCTACCCTGAAGGGGGTGTGACCAGCTGCAAACAGCCATCATCCCCTCATCCAGGCTGGCCAGGCACCCCAGTGGGGACTCCTACCCTGAAGGGGGTGTGACCAGCTGCAAACAGCCATCATCCCCTCATCCAGGCTGGCCAGGCACCCAAGCAGGACCCCCAACCTGATCTGGGACACCCTTCAGGGCAAACCAGCTGGCCCCCACCTGTGCACCAGGCCTCTATTCTATATAATAAAAGGGTAATATGAAAACTGACCCTAACAGCAGAAGGACTGGGAATGACTGGTCACTATGACACACACTGACCACCAGGGGCAGACGCTCAATGCAGGAGCTGCCCTCTGGTAGTCAGTGCGCTCTCACATGGGAGGAGCTCTGCTCAGCCACAAGCCAGGCTGGTGGCTGCCAGTACAGTGGTGGTGGTGGGAGCCTCTCCTGCCTCCTCAGCAGCGCTAAGGATGTCCAACTGCAGTTTAGGCCTGCTCCCTGCTGGCAAGTGGACATCCCCCGAAGGCTGCCGGGCTGCCAGAGGGATGTCTGATTGCCATCTGAGGCCCAATCCCCAGAGGAACGGGCCTAAGCCAGCAGGTGGTCATCCCGTGAGGGATCCCAGACTGCAAGAGGGCACAGGCTGGGCTGAGGGACCCCCCCCTTCCCCCTGAGTGCACAAATTTTTGTGCACTGGTCCTCTGGTACTGTCAATAATACATACAATAAATACCAGTTAGGATGGCTTTTGTCAAAAAGTCAACACATAACAATTATTGGTGAGAGTATGGAGAAAAAGGAACCCTTAAACACTGTGGGTCGAATATGGAAACTAGTAGGAAGTTTTCTTAACAAATTAACAATAGAACCATCATATGATCCATCCTGGATATATTCCCAAAGGAATTGGAACACCATCTTGAAGGGTTATCTGCACTCCCATGTTCATTGCAGCATTATTGACAATAGGCAAGACATGGAAACAAAGTGTCTGCTGCTGAGTGAACTTATTCAGTCCTTCCTGGCATTTGTGACAGCATGGATAGACCCATACTGTCTTACCGTATGTGAACTAAGTCAGACTGAGAAACACAAATAATGTATGATGTCACTTGTATTGGAATCCAGAAAAGCCAAGCTCACAAAAGCAGAGTAGAAGTGTTGCTGCCACGAGCTGGGAGTGGGGAAAACCAGGAGATGTTGGTCAAAGGGCACAAACTTTCAGCTATAAGATGAGTGAGTTCTGGGGATCTAACATAAAGCATGGTAAATGTGGTATGCAGTAATACTGTATTGTGTACTTGAAAGTGCTAATGATGTGTTTTCACACAAAAAGAGAATTATCTCAGATAATATGTTAAACTCCTTGATTGTGATGATCATTTCATAATATACAGGTATATCAAATCATCATGCTGTATATAAGATAGATAGATAGATAGATAGATGATAGATAGATAGATATGGATATAGATAGATATATAGATATATATAGATCTATGTAGGTATAGATATATATAGATATATATATCTATAGAGCTTATAGATATATATAGATATATATATCTATAGAGCTATCTCTCTATACATATATGTATATATGATATAGATGATATAGATATAGATATAGATATAGATATAGATATAGATAGATATATAGATATATATAGATAGAAATATAGATATAGATATAGATCTATATAGATATATATCATATATATATATATATATATATATATATATATATATATTTATTCAATGATACCTCCATGAAGTTGGCAGGGGGGGGGGGGCGCGGATTTTAGAAATGCTGACATTTTAGGGATGGGTTGTCAAACCCACAGAACACCATGGAGTAGAATTTCTGTGCAGAGAGGAATTCATGTTACAATAGAAGCTTGGTTAAAAGTGCATGCCTTCATGGAAAGAACATGGATTGATCAGTTACAGCTCAGTCACCACCATGTCTGTGACTTTGGGTGAATCTCTCAAACTCTCTGAACTTTAGCTTCTTCACATAAAAAAGGATAATGAAAATAATATCTCTGTTATTGGTTGTATAATATCTGAATGATATCTTCTGTGTAAACCCCTGGCAGAGGACTTAGAACTCATACACTACTATAAATAAAAAAATAAATAGATTAAAACACAGACGATTAGACTTTTCTTTCAGGTCCTGTTTAAGGACCTGATTTAAACAGACATGAGCAAAAATTATGTGCTTTGCACCAAATACTTGTGAAGATTATCTGAAAATTGTGAATGACAATGACAGAATCCTATATAATAAAAGGCTAATATGCAAATCAAACAAACGGCAGAACAACCAGTTACTATGATGCACACTGACCACTAGGGAACACATGCTCAACACAGGAGCTGCCCCCTGGTGGGAGGGGAGTGGGCCTAAGCTGGCAGTCGGACATCCCCTGAGGGCTCCCAGATGACAAGAGGGTACAGGCTGGGCTGAGGTACTCCTCCCAAGTGCACAAATTTTGTGCACCTGCCCTGAGTGTGAGAGTGGTGGTGCCCCAACCACCTGATCGGCCCTGCTCTGTGGGTGATAGAGGGCAGCGCCCCAACACCCTGATCCTCCCTGCCCTGAGTGTGACAGGGGACAGTGTCCCAACTCCCCTATCGGCCCTACTCTGTGAGTGACGGGGGGAGCTCCTCAACGCCCTGATTGGCCCTGCTCTGTGCATGACAGGGGGGGAGCTCCCCAACCCCCTTATGGGCCCTGCTCTGTGGGTGACAGGGTATGGAGCCCCAACCCCCCTGATGGGCCCTACTCTGTGCGTGACAGGGGGTGGCACAGCAACCTCCCAATTTGCCCTGCTCTGCTCATGACAGGGGGCTGCGCCCCCACTCCCCAATCGGCCCTGCTCTGAGCCCGACCAGGGGCTGCACCTAGGGATTGGGCCTGCCCTCTGCCACCCGGGAGCAGGCCTAAGCCAGCAGGTGGTTATCTCCCGAGGGGTCCCAGACTGCGAGAGGGCACAGGCTGGTCTGAGGGACCTCCCCTCCCCCCCGAGTGCACAAATTTTTGTGCACCGGGCCTCTAGTAATTATATAAATATTTATAGAGTTAAATAATTATATATTTAAATGTATGCATAATATATAACTTATTTATTATACAATAGAGGATTGGTGCACAAAATTCATGTCCCTCAGTCCAGCCTGCGCCCTCTCCATTCTTGGACCCCTCGGGGGATTTCCAACTGCCGATTTAGGCCCTGCCCCTGTGGGATCCCCGTGGGATCCCTGTGGGATTGGGCCTAAACTGGCAGTCAGACAATCCCTCTCACAATCCAGGATTGCTGGCTCCCAACCGCTTGCCTGTCTGCCTGCCTGATTGCCCCTAACTGCTTCTGCCTGCCAGCCTGATCACCTCTAACCACTCCCACCAGCCTGATAAACGCCTAACTACTCCCCTGCTGGGCTGATTGCCCCAAACTGCCTTCCCCTGCAGGCCTGGTCCCACCCAACCACTCTCCCCTGCAGGCCTGGTCCCCACAAACTGACCTCCCCTGCAGGCCTGGTTATCCCTAACTGCCCTCCCCTGCTGGCCACCTTGTGGTGGCCATCCTGTGACCACATAGAGGTGGCCATCTTTGAACACATGGAGCAGCCATCCTATGCGAGGGTGTGACAGTCAATTTGCATATTACCTCTTTATTATATAGGATAGTAAAACTACCTTAACTATTATTTGATTACAAAAATATGAATACATGCAAACATATATCATAAAACAAATGAAGACCTCATTAATGTAAAAGTGCAATAGTATCAGATCCACTGTTTTGAGAGCAGCTCTTTTTTCATTGAGTAGATAGGAAAGACACCAGAGGAGGAAAGATTGGAAAAGGGCACGGAAACCCTAGGAGACTGTAGGTAAACTCTCCACTACAGTCTCTCAGAATCAACCTCGCTGATAAGATGGATGTTCTCTCTGTAAATGGTACGATTTGTCAGATACATTTATTCTAATATGTAACTAGAGGAAAATTCTCTCCAGAGTTTCTTGTGTTCTGAAATGCCTGGTTTATTCCAGCATTTCAGCTATGGACACCTCATTTCTAAGTCACTTTGACTATTCTACAAGAAAGAAAAAGGATCAGTGATGGAATCAACATTTGCTTTTCATGAACTCTTCTTTATTGTCAATAAATTCCTACCCCCTGAAATTTTGACCAAAAAATAACATTTATCTGGTTGTCTCCTATCCTGCTATTACAATGAGCTAATCCTTGTATTATTTTTATATTTTCTTACAAGCAACTGGTTTTGTGTGTTGCCTCAGGATACAGGAATTTTGCTCTCAAGTTCAGATTAATAAAAATGGATTGAATCCAATTGTTACCCAGATAAAGACCAGAAATACTTTGGTAGATTTTTAAAAACTTGTCCAATGTCAAAAATAAAATAAAATAAGTTTTATAGGGATAAACTCATTATATTCAAAATCATAGAGCCTACCATTAGCTTTAAGGGTCTTTTGAATGGCTAAATGCCACATTCCCATCTATAAACTGCAGATATTTTGAACTATCAAGGAGAAGATAGATGTAATTTTTCCGTTATTTCCTTATTTATTTTTAATGTTCAGTTTACATTCAATATCACTCTGTATTAGTTTCAAATGTACAATATAGTGGTTAAAAAATCATACAATTTACAAAATATCATCTTTGACATTTTCAGTACCCACTTGGCACCATACATAGTTATCATGATGTTATTGGCTGTATTTCCTATACTGTACTTTACATCTCCATGACTATCCTATATAATAAAAGCCTAATATGCTAATTGTCCAGTCATCCAATAGGCCATTCAACAAATCAAAGCGTAATACGCTAATGATATGTTAAGGCCACTCAACTGCTTGCTATAATTTGCACCTACCACCAGAGGGCAGACAGTTGACCAGTCGACCAGTTGTTATGAAATGCACTGACCACCAGGGGCAGATGCTCTGACTGGTAGGTTAGCTTGCTGCTGGGGTCCGGCCTATTGGGACTGAACAAGACGGGCCGGTCATGCCCTGGAGCCCTCCTACAGTCCCGCCCTGGCTGGCTAACCTCCAGCATCCTTCCCTGGCCCCAATCGTGCACCAGCGGGGGTCCCTCGGGTTGGCCTGTGCCCTCTCGCAATCTGGGACCCCCTTGGGGGATATCAGAGAGCTGGTTTCAGCCCAATCCCACAGGCCAGGCCGCGGGACTCCACTTGTGCACGAATTCGTGCGCCAGGCCTCTAGTTTGTAACAATTAGTCTATACTTTTGAATCCCTTCACCTTTTTCACCCAGTGCCTCAAAACCCTCCCCTCTGGCAACTGTCAGTCTGCTCTCTGTAGGATAGATGTAATTTAAATCTTCCTCATTCTTTCAGTACATTCATGTGTCTCTGAGGAGAGGTCTGGTCTTTTAGCTGGTGGTTTAAGATTACAGGAGATTTTCTGAAGGGTGCTAGAATACTTATTATGGGGAGAGATGAAAATAGTTGAATAAATTTATGGTAGAAAACAAACTTGTTAGAAAAGTTAGGCATGTTTACTATGAAGAGTAACATTTGTAATGAAAACAGAAAATTCCTTTGCTGCATTGGTTTGTGTATCAAATTTACTGTAGGGAGATTGGCTAAGTACACATGTGGAGGATATTTCTCAATGACATAGATCTGTCTTAACTACATAGAGAAGAAAGTTAATATGTGTGGGAATTTTACAGCAGGCCATGCACTAGACTAGATGATTGTAAATATCTTGTTTAATTTATGATTTATCTATACTCTTGTATACAAATACTATTAATCTCAGGGTTTTTTTGAGAAATTGCCAAAGAGAGTTTTAACTAACTCAATGCCACAAGTTTCATAGGTTATAGATCTGGAATTTGACCCTTCCCCTCATCTGGTTCCAAAGCCTTATTCCTTGTATGCATGCATATGAGCATAACCAATGGACACAGAATGGCACGGGGGGAGGTGAGGGCATGTGCTGGGGAGTGGGGGCAGCCAGGGTGAGGTTAATGGGGGAAAAAGGAGACGGGTGTAGTGTAATTTTTTAAACAATAAAGAATTTAAATTTTAGCCCTGACCAGTTTGGCTCAGTGGATAGAGTGTCGGCCTGTGGACTCAAGGGTCCCAGGTTCGATTCCGGTCAAGGGCATGTACCAGTGGGGAGTGTGCAGAAGGCAGCTGATAGATGTTTCTCTCTCATCAATGTTTCTAACTCTCTAACCTTCTCCCTTCCTCTCTGTAAAAAATCAGTAAAATATATTTTTTAAAAAAAAGAATTTAAATTTTAAAAAAGCCTTATCTCCACACTGTGTCAGACTCACTATCACTGAATAAGATGGTCCCTTTGCAATTACTCAGAAAAAAAAAGTATTAGAAGTTTTTCAATAATAACAATTTTATAATACTTAATGGGTAGTCTCCATTAGCCCAAAATTCTTACCAAAATTTATACAATTGCTGTCTACAAAATTTATTAAAACATATGACTGCTTTGACATTTTACTTGTTACTAATTTATAATTATGTCAGTAGTGAAAAATAGAATAAATACAGTAACTTCCATTAAATGGTCTAGAAATAATGCAACGTGAAATAGAATATTTTCTCCCCTTCATGTTTTATGCCCCGTTCCATTAAGCTCCAAGAGTGGGCCACTGCTCCTTCTGGTGTGCAGCTCAATAATTGTCTTGGTCTCCTAATAGTTTCAGAAGTAAAATGTGGCAGCTCTTTGTAATATAGGCCAGGGACACAAATTCTGCTTAACTCCCACTTGATGAATGTTCAACATTAATCAGTTTAATCAGAAGGATTTCTTAATGTGAAAGGTAAATGGTCATTCTACATGGTTTTACTCTTACTTGAGCAGAGCACTCCATAAAATGCAAAAGATATGGTCTTTGGCATCAACAAACTGGATTATAAATACTGGGTCTATCAATATTTTGGTGGAGTTGAGCAAATTAACTCTTCTTTCTGAGCCTCAGTTTCCTCTACTGTAAAAATCAAAATAATAATTTCAGGGAATGATTCTGAAGATTACATATGATAACTTATTCAAAGCTCTTGAAACATTTGATTATTCAGTTATTTACCATCCTCTATTTCTAAACACTTTCTACTACTTCCACCTTCTCTTTGCCCCAAGCATCAGAGTGGGAAAGAATAGGCCAATCCCCTTTACATATTGCCTGAATATAGCACAGATAATTTTTTTAATGAAACACAAAAATTAAAAGTTTTATCTTACATAATTCAATCATATAGCTTACATCAGTTTATTACATGGACACAACCACTGCCTCCTTTCTTTTGCTGAACCTGTAATGCAGGAGACATATAGTGGATTTCCTACTAATGCAGAAATATGCAGAACTCTGAGGGAGAAGAGGTGGGCCACCCTTAATCAATGATCAAAACAGAACAGGATGCCTGTCACCTTCCCCAAATGACAGAATAGGAACTGAGAGTAACTGGAAACCTGGCATTGGGTTTCCAATGTCCACATTTTTCTGTCCATTTTGAAGTGGCTGCTGATACAAATACAATCCATTCACTGCTTGGGTGAAGGTCACCAGGAAAAGTCAGCTCAGAGCTGTGGTGGATGACAGGGCTTTGCAGGTCCTGCTCACAATATTGGGATAACTATTGGTGACCACAGAAGATTCAAGGAAGGTCAATTTTGAAACTGATCTTATTTGTGTGCAGAAGAGTCAAAGGCACAGCTGAAAACCTGTATGAAATAAGAAACCCCCAAGTAGCAATCATAATGCATTTACCGCCATCCTTAGAAGACTGATTGATTCAGTGCTTATTAATATTTTGTCTTACTTCTAAATTTAATGTCCCTTCTGCGTTCTTTATTTGTTGTATAATCATTATTGTTGGATATGACAAATAGCATTTGTCATTTCTGAAAATACAACAAAAGGCTGGTCCTATTTTAAGGCTGGAGTGAGGGCAAAATTAGGCACTGCAAAAGAGCCCAGCCAGCATTTTGGTTGAATCTGCTTTTGTTTATGACTGAAGCTACCTGCAATAATGCACTGAACTCCTGTGCTGCTGTGAAATACTCAGGTCACTCCCAAGAATCAGGGAGTCTGGTTCTAAGCCACACTGAATACCTTAGCTCTTCAGATTGACTGGGGTAGTCTAGCTCCCAAACACATTTTAACTGTAAGTTTCCATGAAAATATTCATTTTCAAAATGACAGTTATTAGCCTACTAAATTAAGGTAAGATTTTTCCCATTAAACATATATGAAAGACATATATCTAAAATATACACTTTATATAGTAAAATGTAAAAAAAAATGTTATAACACTTAAAGATATTTTAACAACACAATTACATTATTTTATTGCAGTAGAAACATTGACTATTACAAACTAGCAATCAATGGAAAATCAATTATATGAATAATTTTAAAATAAGTTTCAGTGCACAATTGGAATTTGCCTTGAAATTAGAATAAAATTTCTTGGCAGACCTTTTTTGTAATAAAGTGGAACATGGAACACTCTAGTTATTAATTTCCTTATAAACAGACACATAAAATAGTTTTACAAGTAATATTCAAATGATGAATTAATGTGTAGGAACATATGGGAAGTAAGTGTTTCTTCATTTTTTTTTTTTATGTCAATTCCCTTTATTGTGGTCACTACAATGCCTTTTATCATCAGCAAGGTCTAAGTCATCAGCATAGCTTTCTATGGCAAATAAATAATGTTTAAACTCCAGTTGTAATTGTGCCAACTTTACTCTTGCTGATAAGCCAGATGGTGACTTGCAATTCAAAGCAAGAGTCCATGATGAAAAGGGCATGTGACTTAGAAAAAAACTGACCTTGGTTGAAATCCTGGTTTCCATTTATAAACTGTGAAACCCTGGACTAAGTTCTTTAGCCCTCTGACCTCAGGGTCCTCAACTTGAAAATTGTTATAACAGAGACCTCATAGGATTATTAGCCTATATAATTAAGAAGTAATATGCAAATTGACCATAACACCCTCACACAAGATGGCCACCCCCATGTGGTCACAAGATGGCCGCCACAAGATGGCCGGCAGAGGAGGGCAGTTGAGGGTGACTGAGCCTGCAGGGGAGGGAAGTTGGGGGCAACTGGGCCTGCAAGGGAGGGCAGTTGGGGGTGACCAGGCAGGCAGAGGAGGGCAGTTAGGGGCAATTGGGCCAGCAGGTGAGCAGTTAGGCATCAATCAGGCTGGCAGAGGAGTGGTTAGGGGGTAATCAGGCTGGCAGGCAGAAGTGGTTAGGGGCAATCAGGCAGGCAGGAAGGCAAGTGGCTGGGAGTCAGCAATCCCGGACTGTGAGATGGATGTCTGGCTGCCATTTTAGTCTCGATCCCTGGGGTCCCAGATTGAAGAGGATGCAGTCTGGGCTGAGGGACACGCCCCCCCCCCCCCCAATTAAGACTATAAATAGAGAAAATGTATGTAAAACAAACCAGTGCAGAGTTAAACCCCAAACTGGGTTCAAATTGACTTTCCTGTAGGAAATGAGGTGAGCATGGGTCTTGGCAACAAGGGAACTTGAACTTCGTGGGATAAATAGCTGAGCACTGCACACACAGGAGTCTTGCTTCATTCACATCAGAAGAGGAGCTTTCTTTTGTAATTCATGAAGGTTCTCAGCCTTAAATTCCCATTTCCTGTAGAAAATGACATGGTCTGGTGCAATTTCTCGTCTCTTCTCTCAGGAAAGGAGTAGTTCTTTCTTACCCATTCCTATATCATGATGAATGTGATATTATTTCTTTCTTTCTGGCTTATATGATTAGTATATATTTATGCATTTTTTTCAATGCCATATTAGATACTTGAGGAAAGGCCTTGTCTACATTTCCACTGATCTTTATCATGTCCTTCCTTCTATGTATTCTGGGCTTTCCTTGTTCTCCTTATGATTCTTTTGGTTGTTGGGTTAAATCATTTATTAGAGACTAGAGGCCTGTTGCACAAAATTCTGAACCCGAGATGGGGGTTCCTCAGCCCAGCCTGCGCCCTCTCACAGTCTGGGAGACCCATGATCAATTGCCCCACATGGGGAGGCCCCCCACTCACCATAGCGCTGCTGGCAATGTAGCCTGGGCCTCCCTCCGTGGTGCGATCAATTATGGGGCTCCGTGATCCAGCTGAGGCTTCATGATGGAGCGCCCCCACAGAGGGAGGCCCCACCAACCTGCCACAGTGCAACCACAGTATAAGTGATCGTGGGGTGATGGTGGGCCCCCCAACCATGGGAAATAAGTGTTTTGCACCCACCTTGGCTGGCGTGGTGCCAATTCGTGTCATAGCGTGGTCATCCAGAAGGTCATTCAGATGGTCATTCTGCTGTTCAGTTGTTCGGTCAATTTGCATATTATGCTTTTATTATTATAGATTTTCTTTGTTTCTTTAGGTAGGCCTGTAGTGCTATGAACATCCCTGTCAGGACTGCTTTCACGTGTCCCACTGACTTGGGATAGTTTCATTTCATTTATTTACAGGTAGATTTTTTTTTAAATATATTTTATTGATTTTTTACAGAGAGGAAGGGAGAGAGATAGAGAGAGTTAGAAACATCGATGAGAGAGAAACATCGATCAGCTGCCTCCTGCACATCTCCTATTGGGGATGTGCCCGCAACCCAGGTACATGCCCTTGACCGGAATCGAACCTGGGACCTTTCAGTCCGCAGGCCAACAGGTAGATTTTTTATTTCTTCCTTGATCTCATTGGTGACTCATTCATTGCTTAATAACAAGCCATTTGGCCTCCATATGCTTCAATACTTTTGACTATTTTTATTATTTTTGATTTCTAGTTTCATGCCATTTTAATCTAATAAGATGCTTGATAAAATTTTAATTGTCTTGAACTTGTAAACAATTATGTTCCATGTGCACTTGAGAATAATGTATATCCTGCTACTTTGTATGAAATGTTCTGTAAATATCAATCTGATCTAGTGTGTCATTTAAGATCACTGTTTCCATTTTGCCTGGAAGATCGATCCAGTGATGTTAGTTGGTTGATAAAATCCCATACTATGACTGTATTGCCATCAATATCTCCCTTAAAGGCCTTCATGAGTTTTTATGTATATTTAGGTGCGCCTATATTGGATGCGTAGCCTCTTGTTGGATAGGTCCCTTTAGTGTTATGTAGTGACCTTCTTTGCCTCTCTTATGGCCTTTGTTTTGAAGTCTATTTTGTCAGATATAAGTATTGCTACTTCCACCTTTTTAAAATTTTCATTTGCATGGAAATTTTTTTTCTATCTCTTCACTTTCAGTCTGTGTGAGTCTTTTATTATAAGGTGGATCTCTTGTAAACAATGTATATATGGATCCATATTTTCTCAACCATTCAGCTACCCTTTGTCTTTTTATTGGATCATTTATTCCATTTACATTTAGTTATTATTGATAGGTACTTATATTGCCATTATTCTTTATGCCTATGTTTCTCTCTATATATTCCTTCTTCTTCTTACAATAGTCCCCTTAGCATTTCTTGTAATGCTGGTTGGGTAGTAATAAACTTCTTCAGCCTTTCCCCCTACCCTCTTTTTTTTTTTTTTTGTCTTGGGAAGCTCTTTATTTCATCTTTAATTTCATCCTTTCTGGATAAGATAGGCTTAGTTTTAGATTCTTGCATTTCATTATTTTGAGTACTTCATACTATCCCCTTCTGGCCTGTAGTATTTCTGTTGAGAAATCAGCTGATGGCCTTATGGGAGTTCCCATTTAAGTAATGACCATCTTTCTCTTGCTGCCCTTAAGTTTCTCTCTTTGTCTTTAACATTTGCCATTTTAATTAAGGCGTGTTTTGGTGTGGGTCTCTTGGGTTTTTCTTAAATTGTGATTCTCTGTACTTCCTGAACTTGGGTGACTTTTTCCTTGACCAGGTTAGGGAAGTTTTCGGTAAGTTTTTCTTCAAATAGGTTCTCTAGCACTTGCTCACTTTTTTTCTTACTTTGGTACTCCTATGATGTGGATATTGTTCCATTCCATGCTGCTGCAAAGTTCCCTTAAACTGTCTTCATGCTTTTTAAGTGTTATTTTTTGCTGCTCTAACTGAATAATTTTTTTCTACCTTGTCTTCTAATTTGCTGATTCAATCCTCTGCTTCTAATTACTTCTAGGGTATTTTTATTTTAGCCATATCCTTCTTCATTTCTGGCTAGTTGTTTTTCATAGTTTCTATGTTCTTTTTCATGCTGTTGAGCATTCTAAAACTCATTGCTTTATACTCTGTTTCTGATAAATTGCTTGCCTTCATTCCACTTAGCTCTTTTTCTAGAGATTATTCCACTTCCTTCATTTGGGGACAGTTTCTTGTTTCTCCATTTTTTCTGTTTATCTTTATTTGTTTCTGTGTATTGTATAAGACTGCTATGCCCCCGCCCTCCCAGGCTTGGTGGGGTGGCTTTCTCATGGAACCCAGTGGTGTAGTATCCTTGTTCATCTAAGCTGGATAATCTAGGAATGTCCCTTTTGGAGTTATGTGAGCCCTCCTCTTGTATTTGGGTCTTCATTGCTGTTTTCCCATTCATGGATGGGCCCAGCCCACAGATTTTCTATAATAAATAAAATAAAACATAGAATAGAAAGAGAAAAGATAAAAGGAAAATATATTAAAAAAGAAAAAAAGAATAGAATAAAAGGAAAGAGAGAAATAAAATAATATGAAAGAAAAAAAGAAAAAAAAATCCTTTGTATCTATTTGTGGAGCTTGCTGGATTTTGCTCCGACGTTAAATCTGACCTCTTTGTGTGTCTGTCCTGGGCCTTCTGATAGGTTCTCCGGTGAAATCCCATGTGTGTCATCGTCCCTGCCTGACCCAGGGCAACGTTCTGGAAACATGGCAGGGAGGAGGCCCAAGTAGTCCAGCAGGCAGAGCCTCCATAGCCCAGAGGCTGTATCTGCTTTGGGTCTCACACTTTTATGTCCCTGTTCTGAGTTTCTCTCCCTTCCCCCATGGAGCTGGGCTCTGTGGGGGTACTGGGTCCTGGACAAGGTGGTTTAGTCAGATTCATATTGGGGTGTGCCCATAGCTTGCAGGAGGGGAGCCCGGGCATTTCCTCTTCTTCCAATGCCTCAGCTCTGCCTGGCTCACTGGCACCCCCTCATTGTCACCCCAAGCAGGAGGGGATACAATTTTTTTTTAACACAGCCCTACTTGGTATTCCAATATTTCAGCTCAACCTGCCCCCAGTGGGCAGGGCCACTGCTTAGGCTCCAACCAGGCCAAATGTCTGAGTCCACCACAACCCCAGACCCAGCTGCACTAGCACAACTTTCCAGACCAAAGTTGACCCTCCTTGCCTCAGGTTGCAGCCAGGTGGTGCCAGACCAGCTGTTCTGTGGCTGGCAGAAAGGGTACATTTCCCATGCTTGAGTGGGGAGGGCTGATCCTCTTTCCTGGTCACACTGTCCATCCCCTGCCCTGCTCTCTGCCAAAAGCTCTTTCAGAGAATACAGGTGTGCTCTGATTCACAGCTGAGTGCATAGGTCAGACCCTCCCACTGGCCTAAATTATGCCTGTGGCCCTTCCCTCAGACTAAGATCAGGGTACAATTCCCAGGCTGGTATTGTAACGAAACAATCACTCTTTCTCTGGAATAGTGTGGTCTGAGTCTCCCAGGTGGAACAAACCACCACTGATTCCCACCGCCCGATGCGATGTGGGCTCCCCTTCCCTTCGCTAGTGTTCTGGGTTGGAATAGCTGCATGGGACTCAGGCCCTCGGTCCCAGGGGCAGGGCTGTGCTGCCACACCAGCCCACCAGCTTCCTAGCCAGGCACTGCACAGTAGCTGCACAAGTTGACTCACTCTCTCCACAGCTTATTCTGTCCCCTCTCCCTGCTCCCCATTCACAATATTTTGGATCAGCTATTTTTCGACTATTTCTTCAAGCCGGATACTCTGCAGTTTAGCTTCAAGTATGGTCTACAGCAAGAGGAAGGAGCTCCCTGCTAGTCTATAGCCATCTGGGTATCTTCACCATTCCTGAAATATTTTGCAACACCCGCTAATGTTTTCAGGTTAAAGAGTATGTTTCCTTAAATAATAAAAAGTAAAGAACATATAGTACATGGCAGGAGAAATCATGACTTGAGTAAAGGGTTTTTGTTTCTTAGACTTCTGCTGGAATTATAATCATTGTTAGGTGTAAGTGGGGAAGACTCAGAGAGCTTCAGTATCTCAGTCAGCGTCAGTCTCAGAAAAATGGCTGCCGCCGAGTATAAAGTCCTCAAGAGATGCGAACTGGAGCCAAGGTATCAGAATGACTCTGTCTTGATTGCATTGTGCTCACTGATTACATTTAAAGGCTGTTTCAGAAGGAGCTACCGGCCTGGGTGTTTTAATGAGCTCTTTCCTTCAGTTATATCATCAACAAGGAGTCCGGACAATGAAGATGGAATACTCATGAAGGTCTAACGCCTTCCCAACCCCCCCCCACCCCCACTCTGATGTTTCCTGGATTGTTTGCAATGGTTGTGTAAGGAAAATACAAGAAGGTTCTGACTCTTGGGGATGGAGATATCCCAGCACAACCTGCACATACGGGAACAACTCAAGTTCTAGAGTGTACACACCTGCGCCCTTTCTCCTTTCCATCCCAATGTATGTAGCTGTCTCCCCGAGCTGGATCGCCTCTGTTCTCCCCCAGTCATGCTTTCCAGGTCCTGGTATGATAACTGTGTGCTTGTTCCTGCCTCTTTCTAATAGATTCGAATTGCTTCCTCACTCAGAGGTCTCTGGCTTGCCACTGGACTGTGGTCAGACAGGACAGAGTGGTTAGTGCAAGCATGTAAATGTACGGGTGGAAGCTGTGTCCCAGTCTTGTGATAACAAATACAAATGGCCCTATGCAAACTGATCTATAGGAACCCCATGCCTTTATTTCATTTTATTTTTCTTATGGAAGACTCCAGAAATAAATTTTAGCTTCAGCAGATTTATTGTAATGGTAGTTTTTCAAACTTTTTAAATGTCCTGGTATTTTCTCAAGTCAAATATATTTCTAGGGAAAAATTCTGAACATTCTGGTGTAATTATTATTAGAGTCACCCCCGAAGGCTCTTCCCAGGAAACCCTGCATAAAAGGGGTAGTTTCCTTTATCCACAAAAGTGTCTTAACTTTTTGTTTAATTGGCAGCGAACTGCATGAGGAACCAACTAGTTTTATGTCATTAATAGTAAAATTTTCCTGAGAAGCCTGCTTTTTGGCTTTTGAACACCACAGATTTTCCATAACCTTCATTAATGCCAGTGGGATTAGAAAGAAAATAATAATAATTAATTTTTGTTATTTCAGGTGTCATATAATGTTACCACTTACAAAGCACTTTCTAACACAATTATTTTTAGAAATATTCACATTTCCTGAGGGATAAGTAAGTGTTTTTTCCATATTTTACAGACAAAAACACTTGAACAGCAAGGTTAAGTGACTAGCTTACAGAAGCACTGAGACCCAATGTTGAGATCAGGCTTCCAAATCAACTTTCAATTTCTGAGACCACTTGACCACATTCTTTCTAAATGTAACACAATTTTTTGAAAAAGAAAAAAGAGGTTCTAACTGCTCTTAAGAACATAAATATTCTGAACTGAATTCTAGGTCAGAGATTTTCCAGTGCCTAAGAAGCATGGAAACAGTTAAGGCAGCATGCCATATTTAACTAAGAGGGCTATTATTGTAAATAATTCCATAGGTTAATTTATTCCTCATTTATATCCATTAATTCAACAAACACTTACATAGCAACTAATAGCACAATTATGAGTTAAATTGCAATTTTATACACATTTAAATATTACATATATTACACACACATTTATTGCTATTACTTATAGAGCAATTATTTAGTGTTTAGTGTTAGGTTGTCTGCTAAATGATTTACATATATTATCACATGCACTCCAGCATAAATTATCTGATTTAAGTATTAAACAACCTTATATGATAGGTGTTACTTCCCCAATTTTACAGGTGAGAAAATTCACAAGTTACACAGCATGTTACTTATTGATCCAATATTCAAATCTAGGTTGGTGTTTTAAAGAACATAGGCATTTATACTAGAAGGACTTGAGTTATAATGTTACTACTTACTAAGCAGCTTACAGGGGTATTACTTAATTCTATGTGCTTAAGTTTTCTAGCTTTGAAAATTGGAATTTTAATAACTAATGCCATTGTCCAATAACAGAAGATTCTTATGAGGAGTAAGGAAAACTAATAATAGTTCCTCCGAAAGTTAACATCCACCTTCTAAATATGACTTGAAAAGACTGGATATGGCTATTTTAAAATCTCTGAAATGCACAGTAAATGGGAGGAGAAGGTAAAGAACTTTTAGAACAAGGACCAAGCGAGGCCAGAAATCTAGCATAGCAAACTGAAGTCAGGAGTTGGGTTTCATGTCAGGCATACATTTGCCAGGCAGCCCTGAACTTTGATCTTCAGACTCATAGAGAAACAGGGAGTAAATGGCAATTCTAGGCCTTACACAAGGTGGAGAGTCAAATAATAATTCCTGTAAAATAAAATGGGGTTACCAAAGAGTTCTGTCTCATTGAAATAATGAAGAAAATATATCCCCAGATGAAAGCAAGAAACTTGAAAAGTGTAATATTTTGATAAAGAATGGTGAATAGAATGTGACTGAGAATTTGAAATAAATCAGTCATCAGGTTGTATTTACAACCTGGAAGTTTCAAAACCTTCCAAGTTGAGAATTCAGTTTAGTAGTAAATTAGTACTAAATTAGTAGCGCCCTCTAGACACTACAAGAAGCAAATAGAGAAATTCTGTGCATCTAACTATCTCACAAAGATATATAATAGAAAATAAGGAGGAGAGATCCAAGATGGCAGTGAGGAGAGAGGGTGAGTGAGTGAGAGAGTGAAAGGGAAGTGCGTGGATGTGTGGGGCACGTGTGTGAGTGAGGGACAGTCAGGACTATTGAGGGCTGATGGACCAGGCTCCCCTGGCCAGGCAGCCTCTACCGCTGATATCTCTCCTGGAGCAGCCAGCTCTGCCATAGAGACCGCGCCATCTTGAAGGGAAGAGTAGCTGTGACTGGGAGCCCAGCCTCACCTACAACCAGGGAGACCTCAAACACCACCCAGGACACTACAGCCACACAGGCCAGGGACCAGCTGCCTTGGCTGTGAACCCACAAACACCGCAACTCCAGTCTCTCCGGCCACAGGCTCCTAAAAAGGTTGTCCAGGGGGAGACAAGGTGGCTGCTGAATAGCTGGATGGGTCCTGCGCCTCCTCCTGGAGCCGGTAGAAGAAACAGCTGAATCGAATAACATCCACCTGGAACTGGAGAATTAAACACAGCTGGTGAGACAATCAGTGGACGGAAAGATCAGAGGTTGCTTGGAGAGAGGTGGGCTCAGGGATCTGGGCTGGAGGGAGAAACACATGCAGCCAGGACCAGAGTCTCAGAGGGAGACTTCACTGCACCAAATCCACATCCCACTGTAGTGCTGACTGTGGACGGGGTCCCACAGGGCTGCCGGCAGCCGGGGACTCCAGATCTAAGCCCACAGCCATGGGAGGCTGCTCCCAGAAAGGCAGCCTGAAGTTCCACGCCGGCCACACAGTGCCGGGGTAGAGACGCGCAGCGATGTGGTCACTGTCTTTATATTTTCCTTTCTTTTCCTCACTAAATCCAGTACACAGGGTCTTTCAATTACAAACACTCACTGAGGCTGCAATGCAGGGGAAGGTGGTTTTGTGGAAGCTGGGGAGCAAATAGGGAGAGATGATCAGGAAGCGAGCTCTGGGATAGTCCGTTCCTCCACCCCTGAACGGCCATTTTTCTCCTGAAGACCAGACCCCTCCTAGCAGTGCAGCTGCACCCAGCCTTGAGGTCGGCAGGGAAACAAAGATTCTAAATAGCCCCAGGGAGCCCTTGGGGCCTGGGTTGAGGGATCATTTGGTCCCGGAAACTAATACAGAAACACCACCACCTAGTGGCCGTGTCAGAAATAGACGCTTGTGTAAACACGACTGAAAGCAGGCAGGCAGACAAAGCTGGCAGATTGGTCCTGCCTGGCGGACACCAAGGCTGTAGCGTCCGATCGCTGGGGACTTCAACACAGTGCTGACTACCTAACAGGAACGAGACGTGGCAGGCAGAACAGTAGAGAGGGGTCTAAAACCAGCCCCCATAGGACATTAAAACCAAGCTGAAGTGAACGAACTTCACTATTTCTATTTTTTATTTGTTATCCTTTACTTAAGAAACTAATTTGTTCTCTTTTATTTATTTTATTTTATTATCATTTATACTTTTTATTGTTATTATTATTATTATTTTAACCTTTCATTTATTTGTTTATTTATTTATTTATTTTTGGATTAATGTTCTACATTCTATATTTATTTTTTAAACATTATTATACTCTATCTCATTTTTTCCTTTATGCCAACTCTTTTTTCCTCACTTCTCCCTTTTCCATCCTGTTTCTTTTCTCCTGTTTCTGTTTTAGTTTTTTTTCTCCTTTCTTTTTGACTCTTTGTTAACAATTGATCTTCTTTATCTGCTCTATTGATGCATTACTATTATAGTAGTCTCTGTTGGCTTCCTTATATAACTAATTTCCTCTCCCCTGCTCTAAGTCCATGCATCCTTCTCTTTTCCCTTTCATCCCTAGCCAATTTTTTTTCTTGTTGTTGTTGTTTGGTAGTTTGTTTGTTTGTTTGTTGTTGTTTTTTTTAATCTTTTGTTTTTCCTCTCTACAATTGTTCTCTTCTTCTACTAATAACTTAATTAGTTTCACTCACCAAACTCAGGCCTATCTGCTCTCCAGTCTCCTTTTCCAAAAACAGATGAATATATAGATAGATTAAAGAAAGGAAACTTTTTTTATTTTTATATCTATAAATTTTCTTTTATATATAGTTTAAAATATATTTAATTATTATTATTAAATATTATTTTTATTATTTTGTTTTTATTTATTTTAACTTATTTTAGTCTTTATTGAGTATTTTATGTTTTACTTTTCCTCTCATACACTCATTCTCTTTCTAACTCCTCTATACTGAATCATGGCCATTCCTCCATTCACCTTTCCCTTTTCTTCTGGAAATAAGCTCTGCCTCTTCAGATTTGGCTCCCCTCCTTTTTTTCTGGGTGATTGTTGATTGCATTTTTTGGATTAGTTATTTGTTTTATGGAGTTTTCTCCCCATATACGTATATTTTTTCCCTTATTTTTTCTTCTTTTTTTCCTCTCTTCCCTTTTATCCTTTTCTCAATATCATTTTTGCACTCTTTTCCCTCTCCTAATTCTCTTTTCTCCGGTGGTCTCCTTTATTTGGGATTGTTGGAGTCATGAGCACATTAGTGTTTTGTTCTCTCTTTGATGTGTCTTGTTGAGTTGTGTTTTGTGCCTTTTGGTTAACGTGGTAGAGAGTGAGCAACATAATAAGACACTCTGAGAGGAGTGAAAATGGGTAGATAAAGAAACAGCCCCCATAAGAAAGAAAAGGGGGACCACTGAAAAGGAAGTTAAAGAAATGGAGGCAAGCAATTTGTCAGAGAAAGAATTCAGAGCAAAGGTCATAAAGATGCTGAAAATGATAAAAGACAAATTCAACAACATGTGTAAGAATCAAGAGGATATGAAGAACCAAGAAGAAATGAAGAATGGCATAGCTGCAATAAAGAACACAATAGAAAGTATCAACAGTAGACAAGAAGAAGCTGAGGACCACATCAGTGAGCTAGAAGACAAGGTAGGAAAAAACAGCCAAGCAGAGCAGCAACTGGAAAAAACAAACACACAAACAAACAACAGCAACAACAAAAAAACTAAAAAGCAGGAGGAGAGCCTAAGGGAGCTTTGGGACAACGTGAAACAAAATGACATCCATATAATAGGGGTGCCAGAAGGAGAGGAAACTTAGCAAAGGAAAGAAAACTTATTTAAATAAATAATGACAGAAAACTTCCCTGATATTGAGAAGAAAAGACTCACACAAGTCCAAGAAGCTCACAGAGTCCCAAATAAGATGAACCCAAAAAGACTGACACCAAGACACATCAAAATTAAGTTGGTAAACACCAATGACAAAGTAAGAATCTTAAAGGCTGCCAGAGAGAGACAGAAGGTTACCTATAAGGGATCTCCCATTAGACTATCAACTGATTTCTCAACAGAAACCTATCAGGCCAGAAGGGAATGGAATGAAATATATAAAGTCATGCAAAGCAAGGGACCGAATCCAAGAATACTATACCCAGCAAGGCTGTCATTCAAAATTGAAGGTGAAATCAGAAGCTTCACAGATAAAAAAGGACTAAGGGAGTTTATTACCAACAAACCAGCAATGAAATAAATGGTAAAGGGACTGCTGTAAAAAAGAAGAAATAAGGAGAGAAGAAGGAACACAGGCATAAAGAATAAAAATGGCAACAACAAAACACCTATCAATAATAACATTAAATGTAAGTGGATTAAAAGCTCCAATCAAAAGATAGGGTAGCTGAATGGATAAGAAAATATGACCCATCTATCTTCGGTCTTCAAAAGACCCACCTCAGAATAAAGGACTCACACAGACTGATAGTGAATGGATGGAAAAAATTATTCAGACAAATGGAAATGAAAAAAAAAGCTGGAGCAGCAATACTTATATCTGACAAATTAGACCTCAAAGTGAAAGCCATAACAAGAGATAAGGAAGTCCATTTCATAATACTAAAGGGAGCAATTCAACAAGAGGATATAACTCCAGTAAACATATATGCACCCAATAAAGAAGCACCCAAATACATTAAGCACACACACACAACAACAACAGCAACAGCAACAACAACATCAACAAAAAAACTTCTGGAAGATATCAAGGGAGAGATTGACAGCAATACGGTCATAGTAGGGGACTTTAATACCCCATTGACACCAGTAGATAAATCCTCTAAACAAAAAATCAGCAAAGAAACATCAGTCCTAAATGACTCACAAGATCAGATGGAATTAATTGACATCTTAAGAACATTTCATCCCAAAGCTAAAGAATATATATTCTTCTGAACTGCCTATGGAACATTTTCAAAGATAGACCATATATTAGAACACAGGCTAAGTCTCTTCAAATTCAAGAGGATAGAAATCATAGCAAGTATTTTTTCAGATCACAAAGGCATAAAAATAAATATCAACTACAATAAAAACAATGAAAAAAATCAAGCACTTGGAGGCTAAATAGCATGCTATTAAACAATGATTGGTTTGCCAAAGAGATCAAAGAAGAAATAAAAACACCTTGGTAATGAACAACAATGAAAACACAATAATCCAAAATCTATGGGACATAGTAAAAGCAGTCTTGAGAGGGAAGTTCATAGCTCTACAGGCCTGCCTCAAAAAATGAGAAAAAAAAATGGCAATAAATTATCTAACCCTACAATTGAAAAAATTAGAAAGAGAGCAACAAGAATGGTCCAAAGTAAGCAGAAGGAAGGAAAAAATAAAGATCAGAGTGAAAATAAATGAGATAGACCAAAAACAAACAAACAAACAAACAAAACCTCGGACCATGGGCTCAGGTGAACGCCCCCAGCTCCTCCCGTCGCCAAGCCAGGAAGGCAGTTTTTGCTTGTTCATGCCTCAGAGTGGGGCTCCTGGGGGTGCTGACAGCCCTGGCCTCTCAGCATCTTAATGTGTCCTCTGCCCTCACTCGAGAGACCAGCCAGCTGGCCTCACCTGAGGACTTTAAACCATAACCACTAGCTCTGCACCGTCTGTATCATAGTGTGCAGAGCCCCATCCTAGCCGGGCCTCCTCCCCAGGGCTGGGAATGCCTGTCCCTTCCTGTGCAGAAGCCAATGTCCCCCTCTGCCCCATGGCCTGGGCCCCAGCCTTGTCTTCTGACCAGGAGCTGCCTGGCCCAGGGGGTGGTCAGGTCCTCCCTTCTACCCTCCCTCCCTCCTTTTTTATATCGGTGACTTTAAAGGGGACTCTGGTACTGGTATACTACTTATGGGGGTGCCAGAGGCACCTGGGCCTGGGTGTGTGTGGGGGGCTCGTGTTTCCATGCAGAGAAACCTCAAATAATAAAGGAGAAAGGCCCAGTGGGGGGGGGGGGGAAACAGTACAAAAGATTAATAAAACCAAGAGCTGCTTCTTTGAAATGATAAACAAGATTGATGAACCTCTAGCCAGGCTCACCAAGAAGCAAAGAGAGTGGACCCAAATAAATAAATTCAGAAATAAAAGAGGTGATGTAACAACTATCCCCACAGAAATACAAAGGATTATTAAAAAAATATTATAAACAACTATATTCCAACAAGCTGGACAACCTAGACGAAATGGACATATTCTTAGAAAAATACAAACTCTCAAATATCAATCAGGAAGAATTTAAAAAAAAAACTGAATAGGCTGATAATTACCAAAGAAATTGAAGCAGTAATAAAAAAACAAACAAACAAAAAAAAAAAAAAAAAAAAACTTCCAGCAAACCAAAGCCCTGATCCAGAAAGCTTTACAGGGCAGTTCTACCAAGCATTCAAAGAACAACTAAAACCTATCCTCCTCAGACTATTCCAAAAATTTCAAGAGGAAGGCATACTTCCCAGCTCTTTCTATGAAGCCAGCATTACCCTAATTCCAAAACTAAAGACACCACAAAAAAGGAGAAATACAGACCAATATCTTTGATGAACACAGATGCTAAAATCCTCAACAAAATTCTAGCAAATCAGATCCAACATTACATTAGAAAGATCATACATAATGACCAAGTGGGATTTATTCCAGGAATGCAAGGATGATACAATATCTGCAAATCAATAAATGTGATACATCACATAAACAAATTGAGAGACAAAAATCACATAAGCATATCAATCGATGCAGAAAAAGCATTTGACAAAATCCAACACCCTTTCTTGATAAAAACTCTCAGCAAAGTGGGAATAGAGGGATCATACCTCAACATAATAAAAACCTTATATGACAAACCTACAGCCAACATCATACTCACTGGGTAAAAACTAGAATCATTTCCCCTAAGAACAGGAACAAGACAGGGATGCCCATTTTCACCACTCCTGCTTGATATAGTACTGGAAGTGCTATCCATCGTGATCAGACAAGAAGAAGAAATAAAAGGCATCCAAATTAGAAAATAAGAAGTAAAACTGTCCTTATTCACAGATGGCATGATACTATACATAGAAAACTCCAAAGACTCGATCAAAGAACTACTAGATTTCCCTACCTGGTTTGGCTCAGTGGATAGAGTGTCAGCCTGTGGATTCAAGGTTCCCGGGTTCAATTCCAGTCAAAGGCACAGGACAGGGTTGCAAGCTTGATCCCCAGTGAGGGGTATACAGGAGGCAGATGATCAACGATTCTCTCTCATCATTGATGTTTCTAACTCTCTCTCCCTCTCCTTTCTTCTCTGAAATCAATAAAAATATATTTTTAAAAAAACTATTAGACTTAATAAGTGAATTCATTAATGTGGCATGATACAAAATTAACACCTAGAAACCTATGGCTTTTTTATACAACAGTAATGAACTCACAGAAAGAGAATTTAAAAAAAAAAAAGTCATTTACCATTGTACCAAAAAATAAAAATAATAATTAAGAAATCTAGGAATAAACTTAACTAAGGAGGTAAAAAACCTGTACTCAGAAAACTACAGGACATTGAAAAAAGAGATAGAAGAAGAAATAAACAAATGGAAGAACATATTGTGTTCATGGATTGTTAGAATCAACATCATTATAATGTACATATTACCCAAAACAATTTATAGATTCAATACAATCTCCATTAAAATACCAATGGCATATTACACAGACCTAGAACAAACTCTCCAAAAATTCATCTGGAATAATAAAAAAGACCCCGAATAGCCACAGCAATCCTGAGAAAAAAGGACGAAGTTGGAGAGATCACAATACCAGATATCAAGCTATATTACCAAGCCACAGTTCTCAAAACTGCCTCATTCTAGCAAGAACAGACATATAGACCACTGGAACAGAACAGAGAACCCAGAAATAGACCCAAGCTATTATGCTCAATTAATATTTGACAAAGGAAGCAAGAGCATTCAATGGAGTCAAGACAGTCTCTTTAATAAATGGTGCTGGGAAATTTGGTCAGATACATGCAAAAAAATGAAACTAGATCACCAACTTACACCATACACAAAAACAAACTCAAAATGGTTAAAGAACTTAAATATAAGGTGGGAAACCATAAAAATCTTAGAAGACTACATAGGCAGCAAAATATAAGACATGTGACCTAGCAATATTTTTACCGATACAGCTCCTAGGGCAATTGAAACTAAGGAGAAAAACAAATGGGACTACATCAAAATAAAAAGCTGCTGCATAGCAAAAGAAACCATCAACAAAACAACAAGAAAGCCCACTGCATGGGAGAACATATTTGCTAATGCTATTTCAGATAAGGTTATAATCTCTAAAATTTATATGGAACTCATACAACAAAAGGGAGATAAACAATCCAATAAAAAAAAATGGGCAAAAGACTTATATAGGCACTTTTTGAAAGAGGACATACAGAAGGCCGAGAGACATATGAAAGCATGCTCAAAGTCACTAATCATCTGAGAGATTCAAATCAAAACAACAAGGAGTTACCATCTCACACCTGTCAGAATGGCTATCCTCAACAAATCAACAAATGACAAGTGCTGGTGAGGATGTGGAGGAAAAGGAACCCTCCTTCACTGCTGGTGGTAATGCAGACTGGTGCAGACACTGTGTACAGTTTGAAGTTGCCTCAGAAATTTAAAAATGGAACTCCCATTTGAACCAGTAATCCCACTTCTAGGAATATATACCAAGAAAACAGAAACACCAATCAGAAAGTATATATGCACCCCTATGTTCATAGCATCATAATTTACTATAGCTAAGATTTAGAATCAGCCTAAGTGCCCATCAGCAGATGAGTAGATTAAAAAACTGTGGTACATTTACACAATGCGATACTATGCTGTTATAAAAGAGATGGAATCCTTTTACCATTTGCAACAGCATGGATGGACCTGGAGAGCATTGTGCTAAGCAAAATAAGCCTGTTGGAGAAAGATAATTATCACATGATCTCACTCATATGTGGGATAAAATGATCAACATAAACTGATGAACAAAAATAGATCCAAAGACAAGGTGGCATGGAACAGATTGTCCAACCTCGGGGAGAAGGCAGGGGAGGCGGGACTAGAGATCAACCAAAGGACTTGTATGGATGCATATTAGCATAACCAATGGACACAGATGCTGGGCCGGTGGGGGCTTGCGCTCAGGGGTGGGAGTCAGTGGGGGGTCAATCAGGAGGAAAAAGGAGACACATGTAATACTTTAAACAATAAAAAAAAAGAAAAGATAAGAAATCACATTTAGTAAAAAAGTAAATACTGACACAATGGGGTGGGGGTGGGGGGGAATGGAAGGAGCACAAAAAGTGAAACCAAAATAGAGCCACAAGGGCTTCAGATATGGATCTGTTAAATATGAAAATAAAAACACTGAACTTGAAAATATTTGCAACAGGAACTATAAAAATTGAGAAGATGATTGAAGAAATAACCAGCATAACTACTAGAAAATAAACTAAAAGCATAATTAAAATTAAAACTTGAGTTGTAAGTGCTAAATGGTTTAAATTATCTTCTCACACATAATTAAAAATCTGGTCAAAAGAATTAAAGACCCATTTGATGAAACTGGAGAGTAGCCACAGAGAGGCAGCAAATGGAGATAAATATACCTCTGACATAATAAATCAGGCAGGTAAGATTTACAGCACTGTGATTTTTGCTTGAGGATGCAGGATATGAGAAGCCACTGACATATTGGTTTGAGGTGTTGGAGGATGTATTTTAAGGCATTCAGAGCAGTGTGAAAGTCGGGGGAAATCCTTGAAGGAAATGAGCTATAAAAGGGTTAAGTCCCCAGATTTTACTTATAAAGTCCACGCCAAACATTTGCTGGCTGCCAAACTACGCGTGCATTGGGATGACCCAACAGAGCCCGTCATGTTTCATTTGGAACGTGAAAGCACTAGGGAAAGAGTGGCGCTCAAGGCCACCACAGCTAAAAACAGAGTTTGAACTTTGAATTGTGTCAAATTGGTTACATTGTGAAACAACAATCAAAAGAAACTTGCATGTTAGAGCAAGAGAGCAGAATATATAATCTCTAAAACATCTATAGTATGCCATTTAAAATTAAAGAATGATAAAGTAAACAGAAAATATGACCCATACTAAAAAGTAATTTCTTTAAAACATGAAATAGAAACTATAACCCATGGACACTGACAATCCTGTGGGGAGGGATAAGAGGGAGGTTTAGGGTTTGTGTGGAGGTGGGCAAAGGGAGAAGGAAATGGGGAACAGCTGCAATAGTGTCAACAATAAAAATTAAAAAACAAAACAAAACGAGGCCCAGGAAAATCCAAATTAGCGATTAGAAAATAGCAATAAGAGAGCAGCTATTGAGAGTTCCAGTCAAGAAGGCAGCGTAGGTGGACGCAGTGCTCACTAGCATGACTGCATGAAAATTACAGCTAAATTATAAAATAATCAACCTGGAGAACTACCCGAAGACTAGCTGAACAGAACTCCTATAGCCTAGGAAAGAGAGAAGAAGCCATTCTGAGAGACTGGCAGGAGGAGCATTGATGTGAAATGAGCTGACTCCACACTCACATGTAGTGGTTGATACTCTACAGGTATCTCACCTGCAGAGCTTCCCTTGAGGAGCAGGGGTCTCAGTCCCAGGCTGGTCTCCCCAGCCCAGAACACCAGTGCCAGAGAGAGGAGCCCACAAAACATCTGACTGTGAAAACCAGCAGAATTTCAGAGAAGCCCAAGACCACCTCGGAGACGCTGACCAGCGCTAGGGACCAGCAGGACCCATGGTGCCACACTGGCTCCTCACTGTGCCTTGGGTGGACTTGGGTACATTTCTTGGAGTTCCAGACCCCTTCATTTTGAGGTAAGGCTGTCCTGGGTGAGGTTTCCGGAATCCTGCCACGCAGTCTGAGTCATAGCACCATAATGCTGGGGGAAGCGGGAATGGCACCAGGTGTTAGACCAGTGGGGTTGCAGCAGACCTGTGTTCAGTAAATTCGGTACTTGAGTTCCAGCCAAGACTCACACTATAAGGGAACATTTGTTTAGAAAACCACAGAGGTACAAGTGATTCATAGAAGAAATGGGCTTAGGAGACAAGTGATAGAGGCAAAGAAGGGCTCTTGGAGCTTGGAAGTGAGGAAAGTTAAGTAAGATGATGTGTCTGAGGGAAGGAATAGTGGGCCTGCCCTGGGAGGAGAGCACACTGTGTCCTCTGTGCTAAGGGTTCTAAGGGTGGAGACTTTAGGGACGGTCCCAGGGGAAGACCTCAATAGAATATTCAGCAGCTTTCCAGTTGTGTCCTTTCAGGGTTGTGATCTGCACTGGCTGATTGCCCAACATCAGGGAAGGGGATCATTATACAATTCAGCTGATCCTGAAGACAGGCATGGCATAGCTTGTCTGGTTTTTCTGCTTTTCTGGGCCTGGAGCTGAGATACAACTGAAGCCTAAATGTTATCTCTAGGGAGGAAAGGTCAGTGGTCCAAACCACATGTCCAGTGACTGATGTGATACGGGAAGAAAGGTCATCTTGGGGATAAGGTCCCTCCCTACAATTGTCTGTTGCTAGGCACCCAGGATTTTCCACCCTGGTGACTTTGTGTACCTGGCCCATCATCTTTGCCCTGCTCATGTCTGTCCAAACGCCTACCAAAATAGCAAGAGCAAGCAGTGAAATCTTTCAAACATTAAAAGTCATAATAAAATCTGTACTAGCAGTCTTTCTTAAAAATCCCTCAAGGAATTCTAATCAAAGTCAGGGTTCACCAGAGACACAACAAGAGAACCTGAGTTGTGTGGCTCCAGAGAGAGGGCTACAGGGATGGCCACCATTGTCCCTTTTTGAGGTCTTCCCCCGCATGGCCAAATCTGATACATTAGCCAAGTGAACTCCACTTGCTCCACCCATACAACTCTCTGAGGCCCTGCTCCACCCAACTCATGTACCACCTGAGGCTCTCTTAACTGCAATCAGCCATTAGAAGCAGTACTCACTCATTAAAAAACTCCAGAGGAGTTCCAGTTAAACTCAGAAAGAGCCAAAGACATAGAGGAAGAAAGTGAGTTGTATGGTTTCAGGGCAAAGGATGAAGGGACAGCATCATTGTCCTTGTGTTAAGCCCTCCCCTCATGAGACCAAGTCTGGTTTTAAATTACCATGGTGAACTCCACTAGCTCCAACCTGATGACTCCCTGAGACACAGCCCTAAGAGACTACAGGTCCCAGGCAGGTGGCAGCTGGCATTAGTGTACCCTAAAACATTTACTGAGTAGTCACAGGTTCAGCAGTGGCAGCAAATCTGAACCTGCATCAACCTGGTAAACACCACTTACCCCATTCTTGTGACTCCCTGACAACCCATCTCAGCCAACTCATGTACACCTGAATATTTTATAGCAGCTAAGCCTAATGGGAAGCTAGCAGTGGCAGCAGGTCTAGAGTTGCCTTGTGCCATTTATTAACCTGTCCCAAGTCTGGTACTGGTAGCATCCTACCTCAGCTCACAGTGAGGCTTCTTCACACATATCCATGTCCACCATGGGCAGCTATCAACGGCAGATCACTTTGTAGCTCCTAACAGGTAGCTACAAGCCAGTCACACAGCATCTGACACTGCCTTGCACCAGAGCCCCTTCTAAGAGACTCCAGAACCAACACATCTAGTGGCTGGCTTCAGAACACAACAGAGCACTGCCCAATTAGATCCACAAATATCACATCTGAAGGGACTAGGTGTTGCTGCTGTAAATTTTGTTTCATGGGTTTAGCTCTAGAACAACAGTTTGTGGACTCTGGTTGTAATCATTCCTCTCAGTCATTCAACCTGTGGGTCAATTCTAATCACTGTCATACCAACAGCAACCAAGGCCCAACTACAAGAAGAGGGCACATACAGCCACACAAGGAATACTCCTAAAACGTGTGGCTCAGGTGATCAGGGAAACTGTGACACTTGGCCCCAGAGGACACCACTATATAATACCAACCTTCCAAGACTGGAAGATATAGCCAGTCTACCAAATACGTAGAAATGAACACAGAGATAGTCAAAACTTGTCCCAAATCAAAAAAGCAGGAGAAATCTCCTGGAGAAAACAACAGCAAAAACACAAAACTGAATGAAATGGAGGCAAGCAATCTATCAGACACAGATTTCAAAACACTGGTTATAAGGATGCTAAAGGAAATTAGAGATAGTAAGCATAAAATAGGCATAAAAACACAAAAAAGAGACAGTAGAAAATGAATACAGAATACATTAGAAGGAATTAACAGCAAATTAGATAAAGCAAAGGCTCTGATTGGAAATTTGAAAGACAAGGTAGGAGAAAACAGTAATCAAAAGAGCAAAAAGAAAATTATATATAAATGAGGATAGATTAAGTAGTCTCCGGAACAACATCAAGAGTAAAAACATCTTCATCATAGGGTTACCAGATGATTAGGAGAGAGAGCAAAGGATTGGGACCTATTTGGAAATAAAATAAGTAACTGAAAATTTTCCTAACCTGCTGAAGGAAATGGACATACAAGTCCAGCATTTGCAGAGACCCAAACAAGATGACCTCAAAAAGGGCCACACTAAGACACATAATAATTAAGATGGCAAAGGTTAGAACCAAAGAGAGAGTCATAAAAGCAATTAAGGAAAGGCAGTTCATTGCCTACAAGGGAGGTTCCAAAAGACTTCACAGAAACTTTTGAGGCAAAACCAAGATTTCTCTACCAGGATGGTTATGATTTAAAATTTAAGAGAAGTAAAAAGCATCCCAGACAAGGGAAAGCTAAAGGAATTCATCACTACCAAACCAGTACTACAACTAATGTTAAAGGAAATTCTATAAGAAGAAAAAAGAAAAGAAAAGAAATAATAAAATGTCAATAGCTATGAACCTATCACTAATAACTTTAAATGTGAATAGATTAAGTGCTTCTATCAAAAGACATAGGGCCCAGTTGGTGTGAGTCAGTGGTTGAGCATTGGCCTGTGTGCCAGGAGGTCACTGGTTTGATTCCTGGTCAAGGTGCAGGCTTGGTTCCACTTTAAGGCATGCAGGAGGCAGCCGATCAATGTTGACATTGCTATCACTCTCTTTCTCTGCCTTCCTCTCTCTCTAACAACAATAAAAACATTTTTTAAAACAGACATAAGGTAGCTGAATAATAAGAAGCCAAGACCCATGGGTAAGCTGTCTACAAGAGGCCCACTTCAGATGGAAATACACATAAAGACTGAAACAGAAGGGATAGATAAGAATACTAGTATTGCATGTAAATGGAAATCAAAACATAAAGCTGTGGTAGCAATAATTATATCAGACAAAATAAGGTTTAAAACAAAGTCATAATATGAAACAAAGAAGGATATTACATAATGATAAAGGTATCAGTTCAACAAGAGGATATAACCCTTAAACATTTATGCACCCAACATAGGAATACCTAAATACATAAAGCACATATTAATTGACATAAAGGGAGAGATCAACAGTAATACAGTCATAGTAGGGGACTTTAACACCCCCATTGATATCAATGGGTACATCTCCCAGACAGAAAAATTAACAAGAAAACCGTGGCCTTAAATGATACATTAAACCAGATGGAGTTTAATACATTTTTAGAGCACTTCATGCCAAAGCAGCAGAATATACTTTTTTTTTAAGAGCACATGAAACATTCTCAAGAATAGATTACATGTTAGGTCAAAAGTCAAGTTTCAACCAATTTAGGAAGGATGAAATTATATTAAGTATCTTCTCCAACCACAATGGTATAAAACTAAATATCAACTACAAAAAACAAAACAAAACAAAAACAAAAACAAAAAAAACACACACACAAAACAAACAAACAAACAAACAAAAACACAGAAAAACACACAATCACCTAGAGGCTAAATAACATGTTACTAAACAATGAATGGTTTAACAATGAGATGAAGGAGGAAATAATAAAACACCTTGAGACAAATGATAAAACAACAACCACAAATAAAAATCAATGGGACACAATATAAGCAATCACAAGAGTGAAATTAATAAAAATACAGTCCCGCCTCATAAAACAAGAAATATATCAAATAAACAATCTAACCTTACATAAAGAAACAGGAGAAAGAGCATGGGAGAACATATTTGCCAATGATACATCTGATAAAGGGTTAATTTCCAAAATATATATGGAACTCATACAACTTAACAAAAGGAAGACAAAAATTCCAATTAAAAAATTGGTTAAGGACCTAATTAGACATTTCTCCAAAGTGAACATACAGAAGGCCAAGAGACAAATGAAAACATGCTCAAAATCACTAATCATCTGAGAGATGCAAATTAAAATGACAATGAGGTACCATCTCACACCTGTCAGAATGGCTACAATCAACAAATCAACAAATGACAATTTTTTACCAGGACATGAAGACAAGGGAACCCTAGTACACTGCTGGTGGGAATGCAGACTGGTGCAGCCACTGTGGAAAAGAGTATGGAGTTTCCTCAAAAAAGTTAAAAATGGAACTCGCATTTGACCCAGTAATCCCACTTCTAGGAATATATCCCAAGAAATCAGAAACATCAATCAGAAAGAATATATGCACCCCTATGTTCAGAGCAGTGCAATTTATAACAGCTAAGATTTGGAAACAGCCCAAGTATCCATCAGTAGATGAGTGGATAAAAATGCCATAGTATATTTACACAATGGAGTGTTATGCAGCTATAAAAAAGAAAGAACTCTTACCATTTGCAAGAGCATGGATGGACCTGGAGAGTATTATGCTAAGCAAAGTAAGCCAGTAAGAGAGAAACAAGTCTCACATGATCTCACTCATGTGGAATTTAATGAACAAAATAAACTGATGAACAAAATAGATCCAGAGACATGGGAACATGGAAAAACTGTGAAATCTCGGAGAGAAGGGGGCGGGGGTGGGCTAGAAGGAGTCAATGGGGCAAGAAGAGGACATATGTAATACTTTCAACAATAAAGAGTTTTTTAAATCAGAAAAAAAGAAAAAGAAAATAATAGGCTTTTGATTAATCTATTTTTTTTTCTGGCATCCCTTCTTTCACAATAACCTTATAAGTCATAATCTCTTTTTCTTCCATATTTTAAAGCATTCTTTCTATATTTTGGGAATTTCCCTTTTGAAACTCTAATGCTTGTTTTTGAGGTTCATAAATAACTAGGACACTTATGTGTAGGGGAAAAAAAAACACAATTTAAGAGAGCAGCAGCTGAATACTCTGAGTTGGAGGCCCAGCTTGGCACTTACTGAGTCTGTAATCATGTTTAAATCAATGTCTAGCTCAAGAAGGGGATAGATAATACCTTCCTCATGAATGTTATTTCATATGTGAAGTTATAGTGTGACTACAAGCTGTGCAAGCTGTAGCAAATGGGAAAGGGGAAGACTATGCCTTTTCTCTAACTCTTAAAACACTCACCTTCATTTTTTTCAGGAAAGCATGTCAGTCATGTACTATTGTAGTAGGAATATCCTTCAAAATCATTGGTTTGGCTTAATTTTTCAAATAAAAAAATTACAGGTGCTGCACCATTTGCTTGAGGTAGGAGAATAAGCTTGCCTCTGAGGCTCTGACCCCTGCAGACCTCAGGTCTTCTGGCTGCCGTGTGGTGTCTGTCCAGTGCGTCAGGCCAGCAGGTAGCTCTGAGTGAAGGACAGTGTTCCCAGTAAGTACAACCCAGACATCAAGTCTCTATTGTCAAAAGATTCAAGTCACAAGTTTGTATATTTTACAGATTTTAAATTGTTATTAAATATTTCAAAAATTATATATATATATATATATATATATATATATATATATATATATATATAAAGCCAGCAACCAGAACACCATAACGACCAGAATGACCAGTCGCTATGATCCCCACTGTGGCCAGCAAACCAGCCCGATCAGGGGTGGGGCCGGCAGCCAACCTCCCTCTGCCCCTTTCCCCATCTAACCCTGCCCCTGAATGGATTCTCCCACCCCCATCAATGACGGGGATGGCTGGCCAATCTCCTGTAGCCCCTTCCCTTAGCCACCCCATCCCTGATCACCCCCCACCTCAATAGGGGGTGGGCCCAGCCGGCCAACCTCCTGCAGTCCCTGCCCCTGCCCAGCCCCACACCCAGATAGGCCCCCCCCACCCTGATGAGGGGCAGGGCAGGTCAGCCAATAACCTGCAGCCCCTCCCTGCATCCTGATGGGCCCCCACCACCTTGAATTGGCCCACAACCCCTCCCCCAAGCCAGCTTCACCTCCAATTGGTCCCCCACTCCAATCAGGGGCAGGGCTGGCAGACCAACCACCCATGGCCCTACCCCCAGACCACTGGCCCCTGATCTGCTCCCCCACTCCATTCGGGGGTAGGACTGGCTGGCCCACTGCCCACATCCCCTCCTACAGCCAGCCCTGCCCCCAATCGGCCCCCTCACACCAATCATGGGCAGGGCCCACCAGCCAATAGCCCGCGGCCCCTCCCCCCAGCTTGCCCAGCCCTGATTGGGCCCTGATCAAAGCTGGCTGGTCGACCAACCTCCCAGCATCTCCTCCTTCCAACAAGCCAGCCCAAATCTGCCCCGATTGGGGCCGGGCTGGCTGGACACCACCTGTGCACGAATTAGTAAACTGGGCCTCTAGTTAAATATAATCCTATATAATAAAGAGCTAATATGCAAACGGTTGTCATGTCCTCATGCCATCACGTGGTAACAGCTCAGACACTCAACACTGGGGAGAGAGAGGAATGGAGACAACTAGGCACAAATGAACTCACGAGAGAGGAATGGAGACCAGACAGGCTGCTACCTGGGAGAGGGACAAGCCGCCCACTCATGGTCCTCTGTGGCTGTGACCTGCCAGAGGGAGGAAATCCTGGGTCCCAGGTGCGGGGCACGGCAGAGGCGGTTAGGGGCAATCAAGCCAGTAGGGGAGCAGTTAGGGGTGATCAGGCTGGTAGGGGAGCTGTTAGGGTTGATCAGGCAGGCAGGCAGAAATGATTAGGGGGATCAGGCAGACAGTCAGGTGAGCAGTTAGAAGCTAGCAGTCCTGGATTGCGAGAGGCAGTTGGACTCCTGGATTGGAGAGGGTGCAGGCTGGGCTGAGGGACCCTTCCCCATGGTGCTTGAATTTCATGCACTGGGCCTCTAGTCTGAATATAAAAATCTTATATAACAAAAGGATAATATGCAAATTGACCCTGAGGGTGGAATGACCAAGAACAACCGGTCACTATGATGTGCACTGACCACCAGGAGGCAGACATTCAATGCAGGAGCTGCCCCCTGATGGTCAGTGTGCTTACACAAGGGGAGAGTCACTCAGCCAGAAACCTGCTCATGTCTGGCCAGTGCAGTGGTGGTGGCGGCAACCTCTCCTGCCTCTGCGGTAGCACTAAGGATATCAGACTAACGGCTTAGGCCTGCTCCCCCTGGGACATCCCCTGAGGTCTCCCAGGCTGCCAGAGGGATGTCTGACTGCCAGCTTAGGCCTGATCTCTGAGGGAGCAGGGGTCCCATGAGGAGTCCAGGACTGTGAGAGGGAGCAAGTTGGATTAGGGACTGCCCCCTCTACCCACCAAGTGCACAAATTTTCAAGCACTGGGCTTATAGTCTAATCTACTAAAAGAGAAACATGCAAATTGACCATATCTCTGCTACACCCACAAGCCACGCCCACAAGCCACACCCACCAGCTAATCTTGAGTGAATATGCAAATTAACCTAACTAAGATGGTGGTGGCCATGGAGCTGGAGCAAGCAGGAGGCTTGGGTTGCTTCCAGCGATGGAGGAAGCCAAGCTTCCCACCTGCCCTCCTGGCCCTGAGCTCTGCTTAAGGCTACAAAGTTTCAATTCTAGAAGATAAGTTAATCCCAGATACCTGATTCCAGCCACTGTGGCCTCTGCTCAAGGAGGGGCTGGGAGCCTGGATTGCCAGGGGCAACTGAGGCTTCCAGCAGACCGAGGCTACAAAGTATCAATTATAGAAGATAAATAAATCCCAGATACCTGCTTCCAGCCCACAGCCGTGGCCAGCCTGAAAATGGCCATGAAGCCCTCACCCAGGCTGGCCAGGCACCTCAGAGGGGACCTCCACCCTGAAAGGGGTGTGGCCAGCCTGAAAACAGCCCTCAGCCCCTCACCCAGGCTGGCCAGGCACCTCAGTGGGGACCCCCACCCTGAAGGGGGTGTGGGCAGCCTAAAAATAGCTCTCAGCCCCTCACCCAGGCTGGCCACACCCCCATGGGATGAGGGTCCCCACTGGGGGGCTTGACCAGCCTGAAAACAGCCCTCAGCCCCTCACCCAGGCTTGCCAGGCACCCCAGCAGGGACCCCACCCATATCTAGGAAACCTTTCAGGAAAAACCAGCTGGCCCTCACCCGTGCACCAGGCCCTCTATCCTATATAATAAAAGTGTAATATGCAAATTGACCCTGACAGCAGAGCAACTGAGAATGACTGGCACTATGACACACACTGACCACCAGGGGGCAGACGCTCAATGCAGGAGCTGCCCTCTGGTGCTCAGTGCGCTCCCTCATGGGGGATCTCTGCTCAGCCACAAGCCAGGCTGATGGCTGCCAGTACAGCGGTGGTAGTGGGAGCTTCTCCTGCCTCCTCAGCAGCACTAAGAATATCCGAGTGCAGCTTAAGCCTGCTCCCTGCTGGACATCCCCCGAAGGCTCCAGACTGCCAGAGGGATGTCTGACTGCCAGCATAGGCCTGATTCCCCAGGGAGTGAGCCTAAGCCAGCAGGTGGACATCCCCCAAGGGGTCCCAGACTGTGAGAGGGCACAGGCCAGGCTGAAGGCCTCCCCCCCAAAGTGCACAAATTTTTGTACACCGGGCCTCTAGTAAAAATATAATAAAACAAATCCATGTAAACACTACCCAAGTTAGGGAATAGTATGTTACCAGTGTAGGTATGTCTCCAGCTTCCACATGCCTCTATTATAATAGCCACTTCATATGTACCCACTATCCTGAATTTTATGTATTCATTTAAAAAATGTTTTTATTACATATCCGTAAATGACATATAAGTTTTGTTTTTATTTTTTAATTTTGCATGAATGGAATCATACTGTATCTATATCTTGTTCCAGATTACATTTTCTACTCACTATTGTATTTTAGAAATTTAATCATGTTGGTATTAGTTGCTAGAGTCATTCTTTTACCATGTACTATTTCAGTCAAATGTATGAAAGTACCATACTTTATTTAGCTATCACTCTGTGGGTATACCTTTGAGTAGTTTCAAATTGTGCTGTTATGAACATTGTGGCTATAAACATTCCTTTGTGTGTCTCCTGGTTCATATGTGCAAGCGGTTTTCTGGTGTTCTGGGAATAGAGGGGCTGTGGCATAGATTATGTGCTCACTCAACATGGTCGCGCCACTTTATGGTACCATCGTTCCCATGGCTCTGTATCCTTGGAAACTCTGGTGTAACTCTGTTTTACAATGTTGTCCCTCTGTTCGGTATGGATATGTCACTTTCAGCGTTGACATGCATTACTGAAAAGCATGAGGGATGAGTGAGTTCTTATTTGTTTTGTAGACCTTTTACATTTCCTCTTTTGTTACATGCCATCGTTTCCTTTGCCCACTTGTTCTGTTGTGCTCTTTGTCTTTTCTTATTGACTTATATAATGTATATTAAACATTTATGTGTGTGTCTGTATGGAAGAGCTCTTTTTTCCAGAGTGAAGGACAATGATCCAAATAGCTGTAGCCCAGAGGTCAAGTTCATAGTTTTGGAAGTTTTAATGTACAACATATAAATCTGTAAATGGAGATCAGTGATGGCCATGTGACTTGCTTTGAACAATGAATCACATTTAGAAACAGCCTGAGTTACCTGAGAGAGGAAGTTAAAGGAGCCAGTGTGTGCCATCCTCCCTCACCCCGCTAAAGGGGAAAGGGCTGAATGTGTCACAGTAAGCTCCTCCACTCTAGGTCTCTGAGTAGCTGCAGTGAGCAAATATTCTCCAAGGAACCCAAACTGATTATGTAATGAGTAGAATTTTGCTGTGTTAGACCAATACAATTTTGAAATTGATTGAGTAATACTGAACATTTTTACATTTTTTTTACTTGATAAATGTACTTGATAAAAATTAGAAATTGTGTGTTTTTAAAAAACAATAATGCAAGCCATATATTGGAATAAGACATTGACAACACATGTCAGGGTAGGTATTTGTAGTCAGTAGATATAACTGACTGTTAGAAATAATAAGAAATAAACAACCTATTTTTTATAACAAAATATTTTAGATGATTCACAACAAATATACAAATAGCCAATAAGCACACACAAAGATTCATAATATTGTTAATATTTAGAAAATGCAAACAAAATTATAGTGAGGTTTCACTGCACACACATTAGATTGGCAAAATTAAATAAATAAGATGATTATACCTCCTGTTGGCAAGAATGTAAAGCAACTGGAATTCTCCTAGCTGCTGATGGGAATATAAAATTTCTTACCCACTTGGTGACTTTAACAGTTCAAATGGCCTACAAACCTAATGCTGAAGTGCCGTCTGGTGCTGCTGAGCATAAGAAGGTTGTGCTGTGCCTGATGGAGAAAACACATGTGTGAGATAAGCTTCCTCTGGCTGTATTGTAGTACTGGTGTAGTAGCATGCAGATGGAAAGGTATGAACGGGGAGAGGCAGCTGGCGCCCGGAAGAAGTAAGTGTGAGACATGACAAACTGAAAACAGACAATGGAGGTAGCAGGCCCCTGTGTGAGCAGGAAAGATTCAGAGCCCTTTAGAGTGTGGTCTAACCAGTGGCATAGCACCTGGATGAAGGAACGTTATAACTAACAGATACATTTTTCAGTCATGAGGGAGGGGGTGGCTTGCTCCTTGCCTAGGGCTATCCCAGCCTAAGGGTATAAATCCTCTAAACTCCCAAATATCAGGGCACTTGATTTGGTCTAGGCTAACTCAGTTGCTCACTTAGGTGTTATCTGAGTATATTTCTTTCCTACAAATAAATCCTTGCCTACTTTTGCTGCTATTTGTTGCCTCTAGTTTGAATAATTCCTACAAGTAAGACAAGAACTGGAGGCACAGAATACTGTGTCTGGTTAAAAGTTATCTCAAACTAGAGACCCCTTTGACCACCACTAACATCTTGGTGCCATGACTGGGATTTCAGATTTCAAATTTCAAAGCTGTGAGTCTTCTGATCTCAAGGTCAGAGAAGAAAATATTTTGCTTTGCTTTATGTCCAGGATCGGGAGGGAAAGGCAGTAATTGTGTTTAACTGGGGAGAAATGACTGTGAGTGGGAAAAAAAAAAGTGACTAAAGTACCTGATGATGAACTGGTACAAAGATAAGATGCACAGCTTCCCTCAGTTTGCACAAGCAGACACACTCAGGTGACTAGTCTTTGCCGAGCTGTTGGAGAGTCCTCCTCACAGAATGCATGGGCTGCATAGGGATTCCAGAATGCACTTGTGATTAAATGTGACCCCTCCGGGCAGTGCATGTAAGGGCTGAACACCCAGAACTCCGGGTCCTTACGGCTGTTTTAGACGGCCTGTGAGAGAAACCAAGGCACATAAGAGGAGTGGGATGACCAGCCTCTGGAAACCCCCTCCACAACCAGCACACTTACTTTCACCCACCACATTGATCCCCTAGGAATTCCACTTGCATCCATGACTTCCTCCTGCCCACACTCCCAGCCCATTACATTGTCACACATAACTTGCTATGATTTAATGTGTCCTGCCTGCCCAACTGGACTTACTAATCTACATTCTCACCTTCCAATTTGTAGAAATTGTACTTTGGGAGATCGTTGCATATGCTGAAGATATAGGAGTAGACACCACATGTTGAGGGTATTATACTCCATCTCTTTGTCCAGCTTCTTTGAGCCTGCCAACGGAGCCCCTTCTTTCACATGCTCTGGGTAATCTCTGGCATGCATGAGACTCAGATCTTTTTACTCCACCCTGGTAAGGTTAATAATTCCTGGCTTTCACACTCTTAAGAGCTTTTCCAGATATTTAGAAAAGGCAGATAGGGACAGTAAGAGGTGCCTAATTTGCAACTATAGGGAAATCTTTGGAGTCACTCCTGGCCTAGGCTCCCCAAACTTCTTTTGAGTAAATGTGGCCTGCCTTATTTCTTTTGGCATTTCACATGCATGAGACAAGGAGCCCTGAAGATGGAAGTACAGGGGGAATAATTCAGGCTAAGTGGAAAATCTATCTTTCCTGCAGTGCCCACACCTACTGGGTTAACATCTTTCTCTCTCATTATAAAACCTCGCAGGAAGAGGGGTCAATCCCATTCTTAAGTCAATTAGCTGGAATAGCGATCCTCCAATTTTTTTTATGATGGTGGGCTCTGGCAAGACCAGGGAGCATACAATCAGGAAACACAGGAAGCCCAACAGGCAGGAGTGCACCCTGCAGAGGTTGTTTCAGGGAAGTACAAAAATTGTGGTGGCAACATCATAAGAGGAGTAGAGAAGCCCCCCATGTAGCGAGGCACACAGACCATGAAATAAGGCATCCTAGTACAATGTCTAGGGTGGCTAGGATGTAGGTGATGCAGCCTTTTTGCAGCAAGGGTTCAAGGATCTGGAGAAGGAGCTGTGACATAAATGAAGAAACTAGACAAGAAATATAAATTTAGAAGGCATTGAGGGAGCCAGATGGAAACCCTTCTCTAGAGGAATGGTCTCACTGAATCTCTGGATCCATGGTTTTTTTTATTTACACATTTTGCCCTTTAGCAAAGCAAACATACATATCAAACATAAGGTTTGGTATTCAGTAAAAGATTATCGGGTAGGGCAATTGCCTTTGGCCACCATTGTCTCTAAAGAACAATCATTGTATAGCCTTTAGCCCTTGATAAAAGCCCAAAACCATGGTACATCTACACAATGGAATACTACACTACTCTAAAAAAGAAGGAATTCTTACCATTTGCAACAGCATGGATGGAACTGGAGAGAATTATGCTAAGTGAAATAAGCCAGTAAGAGAAAGATAAATATCACATGATCTCACTCATTTGTGGAATATACTGAACAACATAAACCAGGGGTGGGCAAACTTTTTGACTCGAGGGCCACAATGGGTTCTTAAACTGGACCGGAGGGCCGGAACAAAAGCATGGATGGAGTGTTTGTGTGAACTAATATAAATTCAAAGTAAACATCATTACATAAAAGGGTACGGTCTTTTTTTTTTTTTTTTTTTTAGTTTTATTCATTTCGAACGGGCCGGATCCAGCCCACAGGCTGTAGTTTGCCCACGGCTGACATAAACTGATGAACAAAAAACAGATCCAGAGACAGAGAAGCATCAATCAGACTATCAAACCTCAGAGGGAAGGTAGGGGAATGTGGGGGTAACGGGGAGAGATCAACCAAAGGAATTGTATGCATGCCTAACCCAATGACACAGACAAAAGGGGTGAGGACATAAGTGGAGTGTGGGGGGTGGGGAGCAATGGGGGGATAAGGACATATATGTAATATCTTAATTACTAAAGAACAAAAAAGAGAAAAGACAAAAAAAAGTGGAGTTGGATTAAGTGGAAGCTACACAGACATTTTCCAAGGAGCAAACTGGAAATACAACTAAAATACAGAAAAACCACCCTGAAAAATCAACTAAAGACTAGCTGGAAAGAAATCTGATAACCAAGGATGGAAAGTGGAGACTGCATACAGACTGGTAGGAAGTGTGGAGGCACAAAAGGGCTGGTGGGGCACCCAGAGACAGAAGCTAAAGTTCTGAAGAGGTATCTCAGCTCTGGGGGGCTCACTGAAAATTCCGGAGTTCAAAACCCAAGCTGGGCTGCCTGGCCCAGAGCACCATAACTGAGAAAGATGCAAACATAACATTTGGCTGTAAAAAGCAGCAGGGTTTCCATCTGCTGGCACAAAACTGCTGGAAATGCAGGCACTATCATAAAGGGACAACACACAAAATTTCATGTGTAGCCATTCACCTTGGGCTCCAGCAGAGGGAGGGCAGAGTAGACTAGAGCTGTGTGAGCAGAAGCCAGATTTGGGGGTTCTGAGAATGGAGCTTGCAGGGCAGCCCCCTGGTTTCCTGTGCTGAGTCATTCCCTCACAATGCAGAAGACATCTTTCTCTGGCGAGCATTTGCTATCCAGGTAGTTTTTGCCTGGGGGGAAGGCAGTTGCCCCACTCTGTTGGAAGACCTCTCTCCCTACTCTATGGTCAATAGCCTGAGGCTAATTAAAATTGAATTTCAATGAGACTGCAAGCAGAGGTGTGTCTCTGGATGCTGTGAGTCTTTCCCTGATCTAATTCTGGGATGGGGACAGAAAAAGCAGACTTTGGTGGACATCTTAGTCCTTTCCACAGGAACCCAGCCACAGCCAAGGGAGCTACAAGCTCTGATTTGATGATAGCTCCAAACAGAGTACTCATGTCCAGTCACAAACAGCATCTGACATTGTGCTGCACTAGAGACTTGAAATTGTAGCACATACACAAACCCACACAGCAGCCATAATGGAGAGACAAAAAAACAAAACAAAACAAAAAAAACTCCCAAATGAAAGAACAAGAGAATTCTCCAGAAGAAGAGTTAAACAAAATGGAGATAGAAAACTTATCAGACATAGAGTTCAGAATAATGATGGCAAAGGTGCTCAAGAGCATGAGAAAAGATATATATTAACTATGAAGGATAACTTAGCACTAATAAAAAACATATTAGAAAGAAAACACAGCACATTAGGGGAGTCCAAGGATCCATTCAGTGAATTAGGAGACAGGGTAGAAAAAATTACTCAATCAGAGAAAAAAAAAGGAAAGATAATTTAAGAACAGGAGGACAGCTTAAGGGAGCTGTAGGACAACATGAAACTTAACCCATTGCAGACCAGTAGTTTTATTGCTATCTTTACCCACTGGCCAGATAAGTTTCAATTGAATGAGTACAAAAAACATTTTTACATAAATGTTAAAGGCATGCTTTAAAATTAAATACCCATTGGATTTTGAAGTTATTTATTACATGTTCTTACAAGCTAATATTTTTTAAAGAATTCTTGTGATTGGCCACAAGCCTTAGAAGAGAAAACACGAGAATTCTTGTCATCTGTCCACATTGTGTTAACAATATTGTTAACTTCGTATCATAGGAGAAACAGGAAGGGAAGAAAGTGAGCAAGGGACAGAGAATGTGTTTAAAGAAATAATGGCAGAAAACTTCCCTAACCTGGTCAAGAAAAAAGTCACACAAGTTCAGGAGGCAGAGAGAGTCTCAAGCAAAAAGAACCCGAACAAGCCCATGTTCAGAAACATCATAATTAAAATGACAAAAATTAAAGACAGAGTATCTTAAAAGCAGCAAGAGAAAAGCAAACTGTTACCTACAAAGGAGCTGATTTCTCTTCATAAGCTCAGGCAGAAGGGAATGGCATAAATTACTCAAGGTAATAAAAAACAAGGATCTGAAACCAAGATTATATATCCAGAAAAGCTATCTTTCAAAATAGCTAGTGAAATAAAGAGCTTCCCAGACTAAAAAAAAAAAAAAAAAAAAAAAAAAGGATTTTATCACCACCAAACCAGCAGTACAAGAAATGTTAAAGGGACTTCTGTAATGAGAAGAACTAGAGAGAGAAGCATAGGCATACAGAATTAAATTGGAAATATATAAGTACCTATCAATAATAACCTTAAATGTATATGGATTAAATGCTTCAATCAAAAGCATAGGGTAGCTAAATGGATACAAAATCAATTCTATGCTGTCTATAAGAGACCCACCTCAGAACAAAAGACTCACAAAGGATGAAAGTGAAGGGATGAAAAAAATAAATTCATGCAAATGAAAACAGAAAAAAAGCTGGGGTATTCATATCTGACAAAATGAATTTCAAAATGAAGGACATCAGAAGACAATAAAGGTCACTACATAATACTAAAGGGATTAATCCAACAAGAGAATAAAACCCTGGTAAACATATAAGCACCCACTATAGGAATACCTAAATATATATATGAATTTAAGGGAGAAATTGACAGTAATACAGTCAGAGTAGGGGACTTTATTGCCTCTCTCACTTCACTGGATAGATCTTCCAGACCAAAAATTAAAAAGGAAACAGTGAATCTAAATAACACACTGAATCAGATGGATTTAATTGATATTTATAGAACATTTCACCTCAAAGTTGCAGGATATACATTCTTTACAAGTGCACATATGTCATTCTCAAGGATAGACCGTGTGTTAGGACACAAAACAAGTCTCTACAAGTTCAAGAAGACTGAAAACATATCAAGCATCTTTTCAGATCACAATGGAATGAAATTAGAAGTCAACTACAGTAAAAACATTAAAACACTGGGAGGCTAAATAGTATGTTATTAAAAAATGAATGGGTTACAAAAGAGATCAAGAAAGAAATCCAAACTTCCTGAAAACAAATGAAAATGAACATACAACAACCCAAAATCTACGGGTCACAACAAAGGCGGTGCTGAAAGGGAAATTCATAACACTACAGGCATACCTCAAAAAAAAAATATTGTTGAGCTATTTAACCCTACTACTTAAATAATTCAAAAGAGAACAGTAAGTGCTGAGTAAGTAGATAGAAGGAAGCAATAAAGATTCGTGCAGAAAGAAATGACAGAGGCATCACAGATTTAAATACATATAGATGTGAAAACACATCATAGAATATGAAATTTCACATTATAGAAACATCAGTGACATATAAAAATTGGTTAAAAAAAGATGCAATAATTAGAGTAAAACATGTTTTGTATGGCTCTGATATAGGGGAGGAAAGGAGCAATGACTTCTTAGAGATGATCTTGATTAGGGATGTCACACTAGAGAGAAGTTACCTTACAGTGGTTCTCAACCTTCCTCATGCTGTGACCCTTTAATACAGTTTCTCATGTTGTGGTGACCCCCAACCATAAAATTATTTTTGTTGCTACTTCATAACTGTAATTTTGCTACTGTTATGAATAGTAATGTAAATATCTGATATGCAGGACGTATTTTCAAGAGTCATGACCCACAGGTTGAGAACCGCTACAGGCTTATGACCAGAACTTGACAAAGGTGTGATACTAAATTTCCAATTTGTAGGCATATGGTAGGAGCTCTAGAATCAGCTAAAGTAAAAACAAATGCTAGATGTTACACAGATGCACTCATTTTGACAAAGCACACAAAAAGCCTGCAAGGATCTTCAGGTACTTTCCAAATATATCCTGATTTGTGGGTATAGGAAAAAAAACTTTTTTGAGAAAAAGAAAAAACAAAGAAAACAAAACAAAAAACCAAAAAAAAGAGGAAGAAGAAAACATTTTAAGCAAAATGAAATTTCTAAGAACAAAATCAGCTTACCAAATGGTAACTTCTAATTACCTGCTGGTTTTCAAGTGTTCAAAAATTACAATTCATCATTCTCTCTTTTCATTGTTGTGTTGTTGCCACAAGGTAGTTTTACTTAACTGAAGCAAGAGAAGAAGACAGGAGATTCATATCCAAAGGCTTAGCCATTGTCTATGTACAGTATTTGGTCCATTATATATTTTCTTCTTTGCAGTTGGCTACATTTAACCTGTTTGTTGAGTTCTTGTCATCCTATTTACAACTACATGTGCAAATTACTGTCCCATATTTTAACATTTAGCAAGAAATAATACCTAGGACTGCCAGACATTGAGACCTTTGTCTGTCTAACAAGACTCTCCCTCCCCAATGGTCCTCTGCCAATAACACAGCCTTCGCCAACATTCCCCCAATGATGTTCTGTTTGCTTAATATATGGAAAGAAGCTCAAACTCACAGAGAATTAAAAAGATCTAGATTATAATAAAACTAGAGGCCAGGTGCACAAATTCATGCATGAGCAGGATCCCTTCGGGTTGCCTGTGGGGATTGGGTCCCAGCTTGCACCCCGAGGCTTGCAGCCCCAGCTTGCACCCCCAGCCTTTCAGCAATGCAGCCCCGCCTGGCACCCCACCATGGCCTGGGGCAGCCCCCTCACCTGTTCCACCATCCCACTTGCAGGGAGATTGATCGGGGCTGGGCCATTGCTCGGCTCACTCAGCACCTGGGTGTGCCGAGCCAGCTCAGTCAAGGTTCCGCAAGCCTGAGTGAGGGTGGTGAAGGATGAAGAAATGACAAAGAAAATAAGCTGGGTCTAGGTGGATCTCCTGTGTCTGGCTGAGGCCACAGAGAGATCCAGAGGCAAGCTGAGCCTTTATTTTATAGTCAGAGGTAAACAAGGTAGTGGTCACCATAGTTACAATGTTCTTGTGAGTTTCACTTGTTTTGGCAGCACTTGCTACATCTCCCTCAGCCAATTAGATTCCCAGATAAGATCTAAGGAGTGGCATAAGCTCAGGCCTAATTATGCTAAGAGGACTGTGCCCTTTAAGTTAGGTCTTGTTTGTGGCTTTGTCAACAGGTCAGTCCGAGGCTTAATCCTATAGCCATGCCCTACATCTGGGAACTGAGCAGTGGCCCTACTCCAGCTGGTTGCCATCTGTGGGGTGATCGGTGGGCGATCAGCATTGCGATAGGGCCCCTGCTTGCATCCCCATTGGCCTGGCACCGCCTGCTCACCTGTTCCACCATCCCACCATGGTCCCACTCTCATCAGGGCCCACTGGGGCCAACAGTGGCTCTACTGCTGCCCACTGTCTGTGCCCATGGCTGACGCCTCCGATGTTGCTCGCCACCCCTTGGTGGTGAGCACACGTCATGGCAAGCAGTTCAACTCCTGGTTTGAACTTCCCGTCAAAGAATTTGCATATTAGGCTTTTATTATCCTATCTAATAAAAGAGAAACATGGTAATTAGCCATACCGCTGCTACCCTTCCCATTGGCTAATCAGGGTGATATGCAAATTAACTGCCAGCCAAGATGGTGGCCGGCAGCCAGGCAGCTTGAAGCGAACATGAGGCTTGCTTGCTTCAGTGACAGAGGACTCCAATGTTCCCCGCCTGCTGCTGCCGGCCTCTGAGCTTGCAGTTTGAAACATTGTTACAAATATAGAAGCTAAACAAAACCCCAGAAACCTGCTTTCAGCCAGCCGAGATCTCAGAGCTGGAGTTGAAAGAGAGTTTCGATTATAGAACCGAAACAAACCAGATACCTGCTTTCAGCAGCCGAGGCCTAAGAGCTGGAGCCAAGCCTCAGAGCTAAAGCTGGCCCAGAATAAAAAAAAAAAAAAATAGAAAAATGGGAGTGGGTGGGAGCTTCAGTCACCTGCCAGGCTGAAAACAGCCCTCAGCCCCTCACCCAGACTGGCCAGGCACCCCAGTGGGGACCCCCACCCTGAAGGGTGTGTGACCAGCTACAAACAGCCATCATCCCCTCATCCAGGCTGGCCCAAGCACCCCAGTGGGGACCCCCACCCTTATCCAAGACACCCTTCAGGGCAAACCAGCTGGCACCCACCCATGCAACAGGCCTCTATCCTATATAGTAAAAGGGTAATATGCCTCCCGGCACCGGGATCAGCGTGACAGGGGGCAGCGCCCAAACCCCTGATCGCCCTGCAGCTCTGTGTGTGACAGGGGGCTGGGCCACAACCTCCCTATCCACCCTGCTCTGTTCGTGACAGGAGAAGGTGCCCCAACCCCCTGATCGGCCCTGCTCTGTGTGTGACAGGGTGCGGCGCCCCAACGCCCCCCCTACCCCACGGGCCTTGCTCTGTGTGTGACGTGGTAGAGCCATAACCTCCCCATCAGCTCTGCCCTGAGTGTGAGAGTGGCAGCGCCGCAACCCCCTGATCGACCCTGCTCTGTGGGTGATAGCGGGTGGCGCCCCAACTGCCCCCCACGGGCCCTGCTCTGTGTGTGGCAGGGTAGAGACATAATCTCCCCATCGGCCCTCCCCTGAGTGTGACAGGGTGTGACGCCCCAACCCCCTGATCCGCCCTGCTCTGTTTGTGACAGCGGGCGGTGCCCCAACTCCCCTATCGGACCTACTCTGTGAGTGACAGGGAGGAGCTCCCCAACCCCCTGATGGGCCCTGCTCTGTGCATGACAGGGTACAGAGCCACAACCCCCCTGATGGGCCCTGCTCTGTGCGTGACAGGGGGTGGCGCCGCAACCTCCCCATCGACCCTGCCTTGAGTGTGACAGGGAGCGGCGCCCCAACCCCCCAATGGGCCCTACCCTGAGTGTGACTGAGGGTGGCATCACAACCTCCCGAACCGCCCTGCTCTGTGCATGACAGGGGGCAGCGCCCCAACTCCCCAATCGGCCCTGCTCTGAGCCTGACCAGGGGCTGCACCTAGGGATTGGGCCTGCCCTCTGCCACCCGGGAGCAGGCCTAAGCCAGCAGGTCGTTATCCCCCGAGGGGTCCCAGACTGCGAGAGGGCACAGGCCGGGCTGAGGGACCTCCCCCTCCCCCTGAGTGCACAAATTTTTGTGCACCGGGCCTCTAGTATAGGATAACAGTTTACCAGATTGGCAAAGATTTACCAATTAATTATACTCAGGAATGTGGCAAAAGAAGTACTTTTACACACTTCCTGCATTTTACAGCATTTGTTTAACCTGAGGACCACTCGATTCCACTTCTGGGACTTTTTCTTATAGAAATATTTGCACAAGTTCAGGAAAACAAACAACATTCTCGTTGATCACTTTCTGGAAACTAATTCATTTGAGGAGTATTTTCTCTCTTTTTAGTAGAGGTTTAGCAGCCACTGTGTGAACATGTGTGAAGTCCATATTTTAAGATAAGAACAGCTTTTCCTCTCCTGGAGAGAGGAGATTTAACCCTTCACCTGGCAACAGAGCAGATGATGTTGTCTGGTGCAACTGGCAGATCAAAAACAACTGATTGGAAAAAAGAAATAAAGAAGTAAAGAATGTGCGTACCTTTGTGGTAGAGTCCTGCTCAGAAAATAGTTGCCAAAAATGAAAACATAAGCATGAGGTATTATGTCAAATAGCAAAGGCTTTATTCTGTCTGAGATAGAAAGCATCTGCCAAAATCAGGGCATCCACCTAGAAATGCCAAGAAAACCAAGATTCATTTTATGAAAGTTTTAAGTCTCTTATTGTGTATAGGGGGAAATTAATACTTTAATTTAGAATCACTTTTACAGCCACTGCTAGCATAGATAAAAATTTATAGTTTCACAGCTGTAGTTTTTAGATTTAATTAGAGGAATGGTTCCCTTTATGCAACAACTTTCTCATAGAGATAGGCTATGCTGATTTGAATTAATGTGCTTTAAGTAATTCTTACTGAGTTTCCTGCTGTGAATAGCTAAATAGAAGTTTTGTGGTTCATGATTTTAAAAGAATATTTCACCCCTGTAACTGAGTTTGGGATATATTTCTGCCCTTAGCAACAACAGTTTATAAACAAATACTTTTTTTAAGAACAGGAGAAGACATGGTGACCCTCTTTATTAGTTAGTTCTAGTTTTGTTGGAGAAATGTGTGCACAGTAATTTGGAAACTAAAAGAAAAATGTGTTATAAGGCCTTACCATTTCCTTCATAAATTTCACAAATCTATATACATAAAAAACCAGTGACCTGAACGCCATAATGACTAAACAACCGGTAGCTGTGATGTCTACTTCAACCAGCGAACAGGCCCAATCTGGGGGTAGGGCTGGCTGGTCAACTTCCCGCATCCCCTCCCACCAGCTGGCCCTGCCCCTGATCAGCCTCTCCCACCCTGTTTGGGGCCCAGAGCCTGCAGCCAACCTCCCACAGCCCCTTCCCCTGGCCAGTCCCACCCACAATCAGCCTGCTCACACTGGTTGGCTCACAGACTCTCTCCCTGGCCCACCTGGCCCCTGATTGCCCCCCCACCCCAATAGGGGGCAGGACTGGCTAGCCAACCCTCTGCAGCCCCTCTCCCTGTCTGGCTGGCCCCACCCCCAATGGGCCCCCACCTCTCTGATCAGCCCACAGCCCCTCCCCCCAGCTGACCCTGCCCCTAATTCCCCCCACCACAATAGGGGGTGAGGCTGGCCAGCCAACCTTCTGTAGCCCCTTCTTCTGTCCTGCCCCACCCCAGATCGACTCCCCACTCCGATCAGGCGCAGATCCAGCTGGCCAACCTCCCACAACCCCTCCCTTGGCTGCTGATCCCTGATCTGCCCCCCCATCCTATATGGGGGTGGGCCTGCCAGAAAATCACCCTCGGCCCCTGCCCCCAGCCAGCCTGTCCCTGATCGGGCCCCAATCAAGGGCAGGCTGGCCAGCAAACCTCCCGCCATCTCTTCCTCCCAACAGGCTCGGCCCTGATCTGCCCTGATTGGGGCTGGGCTGGCTTGACCCCACCCATGCACAAATCCATGCACAGGGCCTCTAATCTATCTATATAAAAGGCTAACTGTCTGTCCTACTGGTAGCTATGATGCAAACCGATCACCAGGGGGCAGGAGCTGCCATGATGCACATTGGCCATTTAAAAATAAATGGCACCATGGACATGGCACTCACAAACCAACACTTGGCTTCCCCCAAGTGGGGCCCCACCACCACCCTGGAATGACACCCAACCAAATCTCAGCCAATGCTCCCAAGACCCCATGGCGCAAAATGCAGTGACCAGCCCAGTCCAGCCCTGAAACAGTCTCTGTGGCCACTGAGTAATGATGTCACATAGCAACACCGGCTTCCTCTCCGAAGCTACTAGCCTCTTTGCAGTTTCTTCAGCCCAGGAACACAATATGCTTTATGACAAGGTGGAAACATTTCACACTGTAATCAAATACCTGTGAAGTGTTTTCCCATACCTCATCTCATCTGATCATCACTGAAGTCCTGGGGTAGGTAGATAGGCAACTCGGTGGAATCCTACTTTCTTTTCATTAGCCAGAAAATGAAGATTTAGAAAGTTTAGTAACTTGACTCACCTGAAAAGAAGTAAGAGATGGTGGACCTTGAAAATGACTTTAGGTATTCACACTGCGCAGAATATAGTTAAACACTACTGCAGTTAAATATTTTACCTTTTGCTCTCCCTGAATGATCTATAATAATAATCTGCTTTGTGTTGATATTGACTGCTGTGTTGCTGACAGTTATCTGAAAGAGAAGTTGGGGTGCTTCACTGAGCTGGAAAAAGTTTAGCTAAATCAGAAAGCAGGTCTAATTAAGCAAATATATATATGAGCCAGAGTCCATAATGTTCAAAATGATCAAAGGGAAGGCCAAACGCCAGGCTGTGTGCAGCAGGCTCAGGTGAGTGGGGACTGGCAGCGGGCTAAACTGTTGACCTCTCAGAGAGAGAGAGAGGTGGGGCTGATCAGCAGCTGCCATGGCTGCTGGAAGGCCCAGAGAAAGAAGCAGAGTCTGTTCCGCAGCCTCTGTGGCAGCTGATGATCAGCCCTTGCCTCTCTCTCTCTCTCTGGACATCGCCATCAGCCGAGCCTCTCTCTCTCTCTGAGAGGTCAGCAGTTCAGGCTGCTCACCAGCAGCCTGGGATGGCTGCTGATCAACCCCACCCCTCTGATCAGGCCTGGAGATAAGCCTGGAGACACTGACTGTCATAGAAACCAACCAATCAGAACTTAATTTGGGTGGACTGTGAAGGAAAAACCTAAGGTGGGTACTGAGGAGGGGTTTTAAAGGCAACAGCTGTTTGGTGTAAGGTGTAAGAAAGTTGTTCAATTTTTTAATGACCGGTTTGGCAGTATAGTGCATATGTCTGGCTATCAGTCAGATATAGGGTTATGTAATTTTGTCTGCCAAGAGCATCTTCTCCTGCTCAACCCCCCCCCCCCCATTTAAGCAACCCTATCCTATATAATCTATCTATACTAATAAAAGGTTAATATGCTAATTAGAGCAGGTCGACTGGCCATTTTCTGGACATCCAACTTTCTTCCAGACAAAACCATGGTGGTGGGGGCCAAGGCAGAGGCAATTAGGAGCGATAAGGCCTGCAGGGGAGGGCAGTTGGGGGCAAGATCAGGCCCGCATGAGAAGGCCACTGGGGGTGAGATCAGTCCAGCAGAGGAAGGATGTTGGGGGCTAGATCAGGCTGGCAGGGGAGGGCAGTTAGGGCGAACAGGCAGGCAGAGGCAGTTAGGGGCAATCATGCCAGCAGCGAAGGGCACTTAGGGACGATCAGGCAGGCAGGCAGAGATAGTTAAGGGCAATCAGGCAGGCAGGCAAGTGAGGGGTTAGAAGCCAGTGGTCCTAGATTGTGAGAGGGATGTCCGACTCCCAATCAGACTTAAATTGGGAGTCAGACAATCCCCAAGAGGTCCCTGATTGGAGAGGATGCAGGCTGGGCTGAGGGAACCCTCCCCATGCACAAATTTCATTCACTGGGATATATATATATATATATATATATATATATATATATATATATATATATATATATGGCTAAGTTGACTTATGCATGTGCGATACATATAAAGCTCTCACTGGCACCAATTGCACATGTGTATTTTGACCTGTCATTGTCGATCGTGAATTTGGTTGACACTTCTATTATAGAGAAAGGGCTAATAGTGATATTAAAATATTTCTTCTAATTAATTTCCTTTAATGTGCATGAATCCGTGCACCAGGACACTAGTTAATTATAAAAGAGTAAGGAGACAAATATAGATGATGCATATTTGCATGTTAAATTGTGAAAGAGTCTTGAATTCCATAGGCTAAAGGCAGAAGTGATTCACATGAGAAAAAAGAGTCTGGAGATCAGCATCCCACTTCGACGTACCCTCCAGTCTAAGAAGCAAGGCAGCCAGGGATGGTGTGGAGGAGTTTCGGTTGCTCGGTGCTTGGGAACGTGTTGGCTGCGTGGACTCAGGAACCATTAACTTCTAATTTACATGTTTTAATGTGAAATGCAGTTACACAACCATTTGTGTAGTTTCTTTTGATAAACTATTTTCTATAAAATATTGAATTTCAGCCAAATAATAGAAGCAGGAAATAGTACAGACGTATTTGATAATTTGACATTACAATACAGAGATTAAAGTAATTCATTTTACTTTATTACAGTTAACTGACACACCTAGACACACAATTAAAAAAGAATTAAAAAAAGTAAGCATACAAACATTTTATTATTTTTTTAAGATTTTTTTTATTGATTTCAGAGGAACAGAGAGGGAGAGAGCTGTAGAAACATCAATGATGAGAGAGAATCCTTGGCTGGCTGCCTCTTGCACACCTCCTACTGGGGATTGAGCCCAAAAATCAGGAATGTGCCCTGACTGGGAATCAAACCCTGACCTCCTGGTTCACAGGTCAATGTTCAACCACTGAGCCATACTGGCAGGGCCTAACCTTTTATTATTGTGACAGAAGTCCATCCCTCTCTCAGTTTCCTAGATGATGATTTCAATTCTCTCCTCTGTTCCTCATTCACCAACTTTTTTCTCAATTCTTCTTCTCAGCTGAAGCATAAGTTGCTATTGTTGAAGAACAGAAGCCTAACAGGAGAAATCCACAAGCTCTCACCACCATATCCATCTACTTGCATGCTCTGGGCCAGTATTCTCTGTCTCCTCTCTAGTTATTATCATATTTATCTTTGTATCTCTAAATGACATAGTGATATTGTATTGTTAGTTTGTAAGTTTTATTGATCATTTTTCTTCCTAATATGAAAATATCTATTTTTCCTTCTGCCTCATTATATATATAGTTCACATTTGTCCCCATAATCTTTAAAAGTCACATAGCAGTATGGGGTAGAAAATTGCTCCACTTTTAATATTCCAGGTAAATATTATATAATATTTACCACTTAGCTCCATAGTAAATTATGGTTACATTTGGCTTTACTTCACTTGTGTGTTGTTTTGGGGTTTGGTTTTTTATATATTTAGCATGATTTCTTTGCCAAATATTAGAATCTTATCAAAATACTTCTAAAGGCTTTAGATATTTTTCCATTCATGTTATCTTCCTGAAGAACAATGCCCCATAACTCCTGACCTTTCACACATATACAGGGTTCCCTTTGCTCCTTGTCCATAGCAATGTTGCTGAAATGTGCCTCACTGCCATCGTACACATTTCTTATTGCTTCCTGTGTTGGATTTCTAGCTTCCAACAACTAATGTCTTCCATTATATTGGTTTACTATTTTAAAAAGTCTTTGAATAGTAATTCTCCAATTATGTTCTAGAAAGGAATGCATTGTAGGTAGTGTTGCTGTTTTAGGACTTCCATGTTAAACTTATGTTTATTGAAACCATAATAGTGATTGCTAAACCATAATATACTAGAATAGGTTGTACTACAAACTCATAGAAAATTCATGTACTAAATATTTCCTTATGAGTATTTTGTAGACATCAGCAGTTGCAACTCCTATCTGATCAAGGAATGACCCTTATCACAGACTTGGGAAGTGTCAGCAATTCACATCAGAAACAACAGGAATGCTACCTACATGCCCTGTTCCTGGACATCAGCAGTAAAACTGCAGATGGAACAGTGAAACTAAGCACATAGGAGATAACATTGAAGAGCAGAGAAACTGAAATTCCTGTTTCCTTCTTCTAATGGTTCCCCTAAAACCCAGCCAGGACACCTGAGATGCCGAGAGGGTTTCAAAGGCTTAGCCAGCTGTATCAGGTTGTTGACTCCTGAATAAACCCATTTCCTTCTAAGCCAGAACTTGTCTCACGAGTTTAACTTCCATGGTTAGCTGAACCTGTGGGTTGTTTTCTGACTTCAAAACCTCATACTTGGTTACTTTTGTGTGCATTAAATACCAACTCCCATTCCTCCCTTTTCCCCAGGCCCTGGTAATTACCTTTCTATACTCTGTCATTATGAATTTCACTAAACTAGCTAGGTACCTACTACAAATCATGAAATATTTGTACTTTTCTGACTGTACATCTCTCTTAGCAGAATGTCAAAGTTCACCATGTTGCAGAATTTTGTTTATACTTTCACCTATTCATTTACACTTAGATTGCTTTAACCTTTTGGTGATTGTAAATAATTCTGTTATGAACATAGACATACAGATACTTATCAAGTCCCTTCAATCAGATCTTTTGGGTATATATCCAGTAGTGGAGTTGTAATAGTAATTCTATACTTAGAGTTTTATAGTTTTACCATTTATATGTAGAGTATGATCCATTTTGTATTAACTTTTATAAATTGTTTAAAATAAAAGTCCAAATTTTTTATTTCATGTTAGTACCCAATTTTTCCAGCATCATTCATTGAAAATACTGTATTTTTCCTATTAGAGGGACTTGGCAGAATTGTCAAAAATTATTTGGCCATATATGTGAGGGTTCATTTCTTGGCTCTCTATTATATTTATATTTCATTGTTCTATATATCTGTCTTTATGCTAGAATTGTTAGAATAGCCAGATAGAAAAATATGAGCTGGGACTAGGAAGACACAAGTGCAAGACATAACAAGGTGAAAACAGACAATGGAGGTGGCAGGCCCCTATGTGAGCAGGAAAGATTCCAAGCCTCCAGGATGTGGTCTAGCTGGTGGCACAGCACCTAGAAAAGGGCTGGGGAATGTGTGGCCCGCAGGCCACATAAGGCCTTCGAAATCATTTGGTCTTATCCTGCCGAGGCCGTAGGGATGAGTTAATTAAAGGTTTGACCCAATATGGCAGGCTAATTTTTAAGTTGATTATTTTGTATGGCCACGGAATGATGTTATAAATATCCAATGGCCCTTGGCAGAAAAAAAGGTTCCCCAGCCTTCACAATGAAAGAACCTTATGGAGGGGGTGACTTGCTCCTTGCCTAGGGGCATTCCAATTTAGGGCTGTAAATCCTCTAAACTCCCAAATATCTGAGCGCTTGGTTAGGTCTCAGCCAGCTAAGCTGCTCGCTCCGGGTTTGGTTTTGGCCAACTGAATGCATTGCTTTCCTACAAATAAATTCTCACCCAACTTTGCTATTATTGGTTGTGTCTTGTTTGAATTTATTCCTACAAGCAAGACAAGAACTGGAGTGCAGAGTACTCTCTCTGACCAGCGTTATCTCTGGCCAGGGACTCTCTTGCCCACTGCTGACAGTACCCACACTTTTTTTGTTTTCTATAACTTTTTAATCAAGTTTAAAATTAGAAAATGTAAGACATGCAGGTCTGTCCTTTTTCTAGATTTTACTTTTGGCTATTTAAGGTCTCTTGAGATCGCATATAAAAATAATAATAGATTTTTCCATTTCTAAAAAAACAACAACTGAGTTTTAATAGAGATTTCATTGAATCTATAGATTCCTTTACACAGTATCAACATCATAATATTATTTAAATCTATCAGCTCATGACCACAAAGTTCCTTTTCAATTATTTATTTTTTAAATGTCTTTGAGCAGTGTTCTATAATTTTTCATATACAAGTATTTGCCTCAGTTAAGTATATTTTTAAATATTTTATTTGTATGCTATTGTTAATGGAATTGTTTTCTTAATTTATTTTTTTAGCTTGGTCATTGTTAGTGTGTAGAAACACAACTGAATTTTGCATGATGATTTTGCATCCTGCTATTTTATTATATTTATGAGTTCTAAGAATTTTAACAGTGTGTGTATCTGTGTGTGCATGCATGTGCAATCTTTATGGTTATCTACATATATGATTATTACATCTGAGGACAAAGGTAATTTTTTAAATTATTATTTTAACTTCCATCTTCCCCAATTAGATGCATCACTTCTTTTGTTGCTAGTTATTTGGGCTAGGACTTCCACTACTGTGTTGGAGAGAAGTGGCAAGGGCAGGCATCTTTGCTCTGTTCCTGATCTTAAAGGAAACACCTATAGTCTTTATCATTGAGTATGATGTTAATGTGAATATTTATACATGGCTTTTATTATGTTGAGGTAATTTGCATCTGTTCTTATTTTGTGGAGTGTTTTTATCATGAAAATGTGTGGGATTTGACAAATGAATTTTCTTCATCAATTGAGATGATTCTATTGTGTTTCCCTTTTTACTGACTATCTGGCATATCATATTGATTGACTTTTGTGTGATAATGTAACTTTTCACTCCAGGAACAAAATCCACTTAGTCAAAGTATGCCATACTTTTAATGTTGTTGAATTTGGTTTGATAGTATTGTGTTGGGGAACTTTTCATCAAATGCAAAAGGGTTATTGGTTTGTAGTTTTCTTTCTTTGTAATGTCTTTATCTGACTATAGTATCAGGGCACTTTTGGCCTCATATAATGGACTTCCAAATGTTCCAACCTTTCTTTATGGGGAGAAGAGTTGATAAGAGTTTGTATTAGTTCTTCTTTAAATGTTTAATAGAATATACCAGTCAAACTATCCAGTTCTAGGCATTTTGAGGGGTATTTTTGATTACTAGTTTTATCTTCTTACAAGCAGTAATTCTAATCAGATTTTCTATTTCTCATGATTCAGTTTTGGCAAGTTGTGTGTTTTAGAAATTTGTCCGTTAATCTAGGTTATGCAACTCATTGGCATAGAAGTGTTTATACTAATCTTTTGTAATTCTTTTAATTCTTATAAAATAAGTACCAGTGCCCCCTATTTCATTTCTGATTTAAGTTATTTGAATCTTTAGGGTTTTTTCTTAGTCAATCTAGTTAATGGATTTTCAATTTTGTTAATCTTTTCAAAGAAATTACTCTTAATTTGTTGACTTCCACTATTGATTTACAGACTCTATTTTATTTATCTCTGCTCTAATTTTTATTTCCTGTCTTCTGCTAAATTTGGGTTTAATTTGTTTTATTTCTGAGTCCCCTAACCTGTAAGATTTAGTTGTTGATTTAGGACCTTCCTTCTTTTATGCTGTAAGTTTTAAAGCGCTACATTTCCCAACACCCCTGCTGATGGCATAAGTTTTGGCATGTTCTATTTTCATCTGCATTTGTCCAGGACGTTTAATAATTTCTCTTGTGATTTCTTCTTGACTCATTGATTATTTAAAATGATATTCTTTAATTTCTATATATTTGGGAATTTTACAGTTTTCCTTCTAACGTTGATTTCCAGTATTATTTCATTGTTATTGAAACAGAAATTTTAGGGGAATATAGGCAGACTTAGGGAACTTTTAGAATTGTGGTCCATGGAAAAAAACCGGGCTACAGACTGGGAGAAGATACATTTCCATAAGACAAGGGAGCCAGGCACAGTTACTTCTTCATAAGACAAGGGATCAGCAACAGATACATTTTCATAAGACAAGGGAACTGGAAGTAGCCAAAAAAGGTCTATATTTACAAAATAAAAAGGAGGGAAAAAGCCCAGAGGGAATGGGAGGACAATGAGGGAGGAGGACCTCAGGAGTTACTATAGTAACTAATTCAAAAGTGAATATTGACCCATCAGAGGGGATATCAGGACACAGGAACTACATAGAGTCTTTATAAACCATGGAAACAGGAAGTGGGTGGGACCCTTTCCCCCTCCCCATGTGGGAGTCTGTACTTTTCTTTGTGCTATACCACCTTCTGTCTGTGGATTCATTCTTAGACAAAGAATCCGGGTTCCAGTCCAAAAATTCTGTATCATTGTTAGGAAATATGCTTTATGAATCCAATTTTTTGAAATGTATTATGACTAGTTTTGCGGCCTGATGTGTGCACTTTCCTTGAAAATTGCCCTGTGCTCATAGAAAAGTGTGCATGAGTCTGTTATTTGATAAAGTGTTCTGATGATGTCTATCCGCTAATGGGTCTATGTCTTCCAGGCCTTCCATTTTCTTCTTGATCGTCTCTCTGGTTTTCTTTATGTTATTGAAAGTGTCTCCTACAATTACAATAGAGGTATCTTTGCCCCCTTTATTTCTTTCAATGTTTTTTTCATGTATTTTGGAGTTCTAATGTTTGTAGCACATACATTTATTATTGTTTTATCTTGTTGATCAATAGATATTTTATGATGATATAATGTCCTTTTTATCTCATGTGAGAATGTTTCATCTAAAGCCTATTTTGTCTGATATTAGTATAATTTAATGTATTAATTATTTTTTTATGAATGTTCTCTATATTTACTATTAGCATGACATTTCTCTTTCCATTATTTTACTTTCAACCTGTGAATGTGTTTAGATCGAAGACAGTATATATTTGGATCTTGTTTTCATTTTTTTTGTTTTTTATGTTTCTAAATCCATTTTGCCTGTCAAGTTTGTTGTTTTGTTGTTGTTGTTGTTTTGTTTTGTTTGGGGGGAGTTAATCTGTTTACATTAAAAGTAATTACTGATAAAGGAGAACATGCTTTTGACATTGCTATTTGTTTTCTATGCGTCTTATAATATTTTCTCCCTCAGTCCCTAAATCATTGTCTACTTTCGTGTTTACTTGAATTTTTGTAAGTGACACACTTTGATTCCACTCCTCATTCATTTTGTTTGCATGTGTTTTTATTTTATTTGTGGTTACTGTGGAGATTACATTTAACATACTGAAGTTACGACAGTTTATCTTAAATTGATATCAACTTGACTTGAATCATACACAAAAACTTTGCTCCTTTAGATCTCCTCCCTTAGGCTATTAATGTAACAGATTGCATCTTTATACATTGTACTAGAGGCCTGGTGCACGAAATTTGAGCACGGGTAGGGTCCCTAGACCTGGCTGGCGATCAGGACCGATCTGTGGGGCAACCAGCGGGGTGATCGAGGGGCCCCCACTGGCACCTGCTTTGGCCAGTCTGACACCACCAGCTCGCCAGCCCCGCCCCCTGCTGCTGGTCACCTTCCTCTGTGGGGTGACCAGAGGGGTGATGGGGGACCCTGCGGGCTAGGGGTAGCTTCTGTGTTGAGCATCTGCCCCCTGGTGGTCAGTGAGTGTCATAGCGACCAGTTGTTCCACTGGTTGTTCCACCAGGTGGTCAATTTGCATATTAGGCTTTTATTATATAGGATATCCATTAACAGAGGTTTATAATTACTTTTCTGCAGCAACAGCATGGATGGTCCTGGAGAGCATTATGCTAAGCGAAATAAGCCAGGCAGAGTGAGATCAAATATCACATAATCTCACTCATATGTGGAATCTAACAAACAACATGAACTGATGAACAAAAATAGACTCAGAGACAAGGAAACATTGAATAGACTGTCAAACCTCAGAGGGAAGGCAGGGGAAGGAGGAGAAGAAAATAAATCAATCAATGAAATAAATCAATCATATGCATATATGCATAACCCAAGGACACAGACAATAGGGTGGTGAAGGCCTGGGGTGGGATGGGGGGAAGGTGGGAGATGTCAATGGGAGAAAAAGGAGACATATGTAATACTTTCAACAGTAAATATTTTTAAAAAAAAGAAAGAAAGAAAGACTTGCCAGGATTGGTCATAGATTGTGATGTGTGTTATTTACACAACATTTTGTGAAATAGCAGGAAAGTTTTTACTATATGAAATTACTTACTATTAATCTACCCTGGTAACTGGTGGTAGATTAAGTAAACTGTGGGAACTGAAATTCATGTGCATCAGTGCTATGTTAAGTACAGACAACCTGTAAAAGCAGCCACAGAAACTAGGTAGAAGTATAGTACAGAACAGGGGTCATGAGGGATGGTTCACTGAAGGATGTAGCACCCCTCTGCTTAGAATTAGAGTCACTGGTTAACCATTTTTAGGTATACTCAGTAGCTCTTTTTTTAAATCTTTATTGTTAAAAGTATTACATATGTCCCCTTTTTTCCCCGATTGACCCCATGTAGCCTACCCCCTGCCCCTAGTTCCAGGCCTTTATCACACTATTGTCTGTGGCCATGGGTTATGCATACATGCATACAAGTTCTTTGATCTCTTCCCACCCACTCAGCAGCTCTTATTATTAGATGTAGAGATACATCCTCTCATGGTCCTGGGAATATCCATTTTGCACAAATGTTTTCATGGATATAATCTATATTATTTCATGACTTTTCTTATTAAATAGAAGCCTAGCTCTTTCATTAGTGACAAGTGCTAATGGTTTAAACTAATAAAAATTTATAATACATTAGAATATTATAATACTAAAATACTGTTGGCTACAAAAGTCACATTATATTTTGTTACATTGAATCACTTTAAATATCTGGTATATTTATATGTCAGCAAGAAAGCACAGATAGAAAACTGCCTCATTCATAATTGGATTCTGATACCCCTCTCAAAGTCTCATTGTTTTATTTTAATAGCAGCTGGGGTTCCCTACTTATTTGTTCCCTACTGTGTAAGGAGTTAGTGGGCTATCTGGAGGAGCATGCCTTTTAGCTGGATTTTTCCCTCCAAACCAAAGTAACACATTTTTGTTTGTAGTATTATTTTCCTTGATTTAAGCCTTTTGACCTGATGTTTTGATGCACTCCAGGCACACATATTTTCTCCTCTAAGAAGCTTGTAGGCCTCTTGAATTCCAACTAAGGCAAAACAGGGAACAAATATGCGGTCAAGAGATTTCCCATTCATGTCAGAAGATCCAGCCCAAAGCTCACACAAAAGCGAGTCCGAGAGGAGGCTTCCTGCACTGTTTTCTATGTCAGCCAGTCATTCGTCAGAAGCCCTGGTCTGACCCATCCCCGAGACCTGGTCAGGGAAATCCCAGCATTGATATTTATAATTATTTTGAGTTCAGAGTTCAGGAAGCAAATGATTCCATTTACTCATATGATACCATCTGGAAAAGAGGATGAGCTCAAAGTGTCCATTCTCAGTGTGATTAGAAGAAAAGGCACAGATTAGACCAATGGAGTACTGTGCATCATGATATTTATTCACTTATATTTTTAGCAATAACATCCACAGAGAAAGAAAATAAGACAACTGAAAAAAATAGTTGCAAAGGGTGATGGTAAAATAAATATGTTTGATATAGATTTGCAAACAAGTGTACACTTAGGACATTTTATATGTCACACTATATTTTATATCACTTTTAGCTGCATCTTGATATTAAAAGTTGCATGACCCAGTTTTGTACCTTTCGACAGGTAAAAGCAGAAAAGGTTGACAGGTAAAAAGCAGAAAATGACAACATTTGCCTAACCAATGGCCTGGACACCTTTGTTCTCGAGGGAATGTTAAAATTATAAAACAAGTGGTATGTTTTATATTTCCATTCATAAGTAAAGTATCCTGTCACATTTTTTCATCATATATTTTTAAAATAATTGTATCTGGACTTTGCACATGTTCTTCTTTTTTTTTCTTTAATTATCTCATGATTTGTTTTTTCCCCATAACCATTTATCCCCCTATGCCAGCCGTGGGCAAACTACGGCCCACGGGCCAGATCCGGCCCGTTTGAAATGAATAAAACTAAAAAAAAAAAAGACCGTACCCTTTTATGTAATGATGTTTACATTGTGGCTCTTGAGTCAAAAAGTTTGCCCACCCTGCCCTATGCCCTCGTCCACCTCCCCCATACCTTACCCCAGCAATCACACACTGTTCCTTCTGGTTTATTTTCTATTTTGCTCAATCCCTCAGCTTCCCCCAACACTCCCCCTCGCCCCTCCCCACCCCCCCCCCCCACGCACACACACACACCACCCGACAGCAGTCAGCCTGCTCTCTGTCTATGAGTGTGCCTCTATGCTGCTTGGTAGTTCATTTTTTAAATAGATTCCATATAATTGAAATCATAAGGTACTTGTCTTTCTCTGGCTGCCTTATTGCACCTAGCCTAATGCTCTCCAGGTCCATCCCTGCTGTTGTGAAGGGTAAAATGTCCTTTTTTTAAATAGGCATGTAGTATTCCATTGTGTAAATGTACCACAGCTGTTTTATCCATTCTTCTTAATGGGCATTTGGACTGCTTCCAAATCTTGACCATTGTAAATAACACTGCAATGAACATAAGAGTACATATAATTTTTGAATTAGTATTTTGGGTTCCTTCAGATAAATTCCCAGAAGCGGAATGGATGGGTCATAAGAAAGTTCCATTTTAATTTTTTGAAGAAACTCCATAGCAGTTTTCACAGTGGCTGCACCAGTCTGCATCCCCACCAACAGTGTACGAGGGTCCCCTTTTCTCCACATACTCACCTATACTTATTGTGTGTTGATTTAGATGATAGCCATTCTTACAGGTCTGAAATGATTTCTCATTGTGGTTTTAATTTGCATCTCTCTGATGATTAGTGATGTTGAGCATCTTTTCTTATGTCTATTGGCCATCTGTATGTCCTCTTCAGAGAAGTATTTATTCAGGTCCTTTGCCCATTTCTTAATTGGATTGTTTGTTTTCTTTGGTGTTGAGTTGTGCAAGTTCTTTATAAACTTTTGATATTAATCTCTTTTTAGAGGTATCATTGGCAAACATGTTCTCTCATTTTGTGGATTGTCTTTTAATTTTGTTGATGGTTTACTTTGCTGTGCAAAAATGTTTTATTTTTCTGTAGTCCCATTTGTTTATTTTTCTTTTGTTTTTCTTGCCCAAGAAGATATATTAGCAAAATATTGCTACAAGAAAGGTTTAATATTTACTGCCTATGTTTTCTTGATTTTTATATTTTTAAGTGTAGCATTTAATTCTTTAATCCATTTTGCATCATCTTCCTTCCTAATGAGTATTCATATTTTGCATCACTGGAAAAAATGTGACAAATCAGCATTTCTCTCTAAATAAATTTGTAACTAAGAATGTAAGGCATTATCTTTTAAAAATTATTTTATTTACTCATCGTGGTAGCACTTAACAGGTAACAGCCTGCGGAACATTTTCAGTCATTTTTAAAGCAGTATTTTTCCATTTGTAATTAAAACTATGGCTATCAAACACATTGCTATATACATCAGTGCATGACTAAAATTGACTGTCATCCCTTCCTATGATTTATAATCTTGTAAACAAGCATATCTCTTATTCTAAAAATTCAAATCTTTTTCTTCAAAGCTACTTGATTAGGCAAGAGAATTGCTAAAGGATCATTAAGTCTTTCCGAATTTTTCTCTTATGTATTTTATGTTGTCTTTTGTTTTTTTAATTTTTTCCCCAGTAAATTAAATGAGAGATATTTTGTGTTTGTATATGCCCTCCAAGATGATTACAAATAGACAGCAAACCTTAATGAAAAAAAACAAAAATATGTTCCAAGTGATACTATTGTATTTACCTAGTTATTGATAATAGGAAAGGAGGAAAGGGGGCAGTCAGACCTTATAGGCAAGTCATTTGAGCAGCATCAATGGGAAACTTCACACTACCCAGGAAACCACCCCGTGAGACAGATGCCTGTCCAGCAAAGCTGGGGGGCTAGGGCAGTGCTACTCTCAGTCACACCTGGGAGCAGAGGTCAGCGGCCAGTATGGGCGTGGCCACTGCACGTGCAGGGACATTAGGGGATACATAATCCCCTGAACAAAGGCGTTCTCTCTCTTGGGACTCACGTGCTCCGGACTCGCTCTGGGCTTTATGGTATTCACCCCTATGGCCCGCAGCCATGGAGGCCCACACATTGAACTAATGGCCTACGGCTAGCCCGACGCTACCTTGGACTATGCACATGTGGGACGGAAACTGGACTCTGATGTTAGCTCCACTGAATCCCCAGCTATCCTTCTTCTATGACTGGACTAAGAGAAATTGGACTTTTGAAACCCAGGAATGTAATTCCATAGAAATAAAGTTTTCTGCCATCTCATCTCCCGTGGGGTTCCCTGGAAATGTGTATTCTAGCGGCACCCCAAGGACTCCCCCAGCAGCTACCGGGGGTAGCTGTCACACAAGTGCAATGAGCACTCAAGCCCTCTTTCCTACAGGAAAAGCGATCGATAAACTAGAATTTTTCCCTGGGAATGTTGCTGTCCAACTCAGTAAGACCTGGGTTTCAGTTGGTCCCATAAGCATTAATTTGTCATCAACCCTGCGCTGGAGCCTGAGAAAATCCCTGGAGCTTGGAAACAAGCAGGACACAAGGAGCTCAGGGGGAACGCGGTTCACAATCACGGAGCCATGAGGGGTGTCATCAATGGGAGGTCAGTAGGGACCCCGCCGAGAAGAACCCCTCCCTCCTCCCCAGAGAAACTTCCTTCCTTTCTGTTTTCACACAGGCTAGTCGCAGGGGTGGGCAAACTTTTTGACTCGAGGGCCACAATGGGTTCTTAAACTGGACCGGAGGCCGGAACAAAAGCATGGATGGAGTGTTTGTGTGAACTAATATAAATTCAAAGTAAACATCATTACATAAAAGGGTACGGTCTTCTTTTTTTTGTTTTTTTTAGTTTTATGCATTTCAAATGGGCCGGATCCGGCCCACGGGCCGTAGTTTGCCCACGGCTGGCAGTGTCATCTCTTCATGTGAACAGCAGCATGCAGAGCGTGCTCTGGTGTCTAGCTTCTTTTGCAGAGCACTATGGTTTTGAGGTTTAGTCATGTGTATTAAAAGTTGATTCATTTTTACTGCTGAAGAGTTTATATGCCCATCCCCCTGTTGCTGGATATGTAGGTTGTTTCTCGTTTACAGCTGAGGATTGCAGAACTCTTGGCACAATAACAAATCTTTCCAAACCTCTGCCCCAGAGATGACCAAGCTCTCCCAGGCTTCTAGCAGCATAAGGCAGTGTCCTTAAAATGACCCCAGTCCCTGACTGAAGTTCCAGCCTGAGCTGCCAGAATGTACTGTTTGTTCTATCCAACACCTGCCAACAGCCTCTTGACCTCCCTGTTTGCAGGTTTTTCGATAATTACACTAGTAAATCCTTTCTCAAAAGGATACCTTTATATCTCCAAAGGATATAAAGCAACCTGTTGAGACATAAATGTATCTCTCCCAAATCAAGAGTGTCTTTCTCCAGGAGCTGAAAGCCATTTCTTTAAAATGTAATCATCACACAACTTGATGGAAAACAATTGACCATGTAAGCATGGGAACATTTCTAGATCCTTCATTTGTGTTTCAATGGTCGACTTATTTGTCTTTAAAGCAATGTCAGACTATGTTCACTACAGTAGCTTTATAATCAATTTAGAAATTAGGTTGTATAATTCTCCCCATTTTTTAATATGTATATTTATTTATTTCAGAGAGAAAGTGAGAGGGAGAAAACAATAGATCAATAATGAGAGAGAATCATTGATCAGCTGCTTCCTTCATGTCTATACTGTGGATTGAACCTGCAACATGGACATTTTCCCTGACTGGGAATCGAACCTGGTTCATAGGTTAAAGCTCACTGAGCTACACTGACTGAATATCTTCCCTGTTTTTTCTAAAGCTTAGTTTGGGAAAACAAAGTCCTTTGGGTTTCCATAAAAATTTAAAAATTAATTTGTAATTTTATACAAATGTTTCTGCTGGGGTTTTGATTGGAATTTTGTAGAGGATAGTTGACATCTTAATAATAGAGAGGACATAACAATCTAAACGGTGCTTCTCACAACGCTATCACTCTCAGCTTATTCAGGCATTCTTTAATTTCTTTTAGCAATCAACGGTTTGTAATTCTTCATGTAGAAAATCTCACACATTTCTTAAGTACAGCTCTAAGTTTTCCTTTCCGAACCTGATGATTTTGTAAATCCTATTAACTTAAATTTTACTTTCTGATGTTCATTGCTAGTAAGTAGAATTGAAATGAATTTTGATCTTTTATACTGCGGCATTCCTAAAGTCACTATATTATTTTTAGTATATTTTTGTAGATGCTGTAAGAGTTTTTATTTCACTTGATCATATCTCAATAAATATTCACTTCTTGCTTTCTAATCTATGTCTTCCAGGTTTTTCTTCTTCTCTGTCTCAATGGGATGAATTTCATAAAATAGTGACAGAAAACATTTTTGCTTTGTTCTCAATTGGGCGAAAACTACTCAATCTTTTACCTTGAAGTATGTCAGCAATTGAGCTTTCTTTCAGACTGAGGACATGTATACTTATTTCTAATTTGAGGATGATTTTAATGATGAATGGGTTTTCCATCCCATGCTTTTTCTCATCGCTTGAGATGATCTATTGACTTTTGAATGTCCAACTAATCATAAATATCCTGAAATAAATCTCACTTAATCATGTTTTATCTTTTTATTTATTGTTTGAGTCAATATGCTAATATTCTAAAAAAATGAGATCTCTCTATTCGGGCTTGTTGGAACACAAATGACACCTTTGTGCCTTTTATTTTTGTAGGTAAATATCTTTCAGAATAGAATTATAAACTGGTCATCATTAATAAAATGCCTGCATATCTTATGCTTATTTGGGGAGTTGATCATCAGTGTACATATTTCTCTCTATGTTTTGAATCTTCCCTTCAGAATACTGAGAAAGCAGAGACAACTGAGTATTATTAAAGAGCTTTTAAAACTATGTTAATCTGAATTTAAACTCTTGGTTTTTGTTTTTTTCATAGGTTGCTTATTTGCTCAAGAGGAAACTATGAGTAGAGATAAGAATTCAAACCCAGTCCAACAGATTGAACCAAAATGCAATAAAAGAGAAAGTTCATTTTCAAACTTTATTATGAGACAGGCCAGTGAGTGGGCCAGGGAGACTGAGGCAGAGAGCTGAACAAGCCGGCAGAGCAATGCCCAGCAGATGCAGAAGGCCCCTCCCTAGAGGTAACATCTAGGCTTCAGTGTAATTCAGTTCCAGATGCAGAAAAACAGCAAAACCAGGTGAGTGACACCAGGACCAGCTGTGATGACAAATGAGCCCCTGCCCTCGCACTGACCCTTCGGTGGTGATCACATCCTGGGGGAGCCCACCTGGAAGCTGATGAGTATTCTATTAAGACCCTCCCCTGGGACCTCCCCTAAGATTCCGGCCTGGAAGAGAGAGATAAAAGCCTCAAGACAAAGGACGCAGAGCTCTCCCCCAGGGACAGCACCCACCATTTCCTTTCCTCTATGTCCCCGCCTCCTCCCACAGGTGTGCATCTCCTAACCTCTAAGGGACCCCATGAGATTTGCAACCATGGGAGCAACGGGCACCAGCAGCTCATCCCAGGCTAACCCGTGAACCTGTTCCTTTTCTCTGAGATCCCAGAGAGCTAAGGCAGCCTGGCCTGGGCTCTCCTGTTGCTTCTTCTATGCTAATATCTTTCTTGTTTTACTGACCCCAGCTTCAATAAATGTTCCCCCATAGTCACCTGAGCTCACGTAGTGAAATTTATCTACACAAAGTCAAGAACCCACACGCTGGCAGAACCGCTCAGAACCAGGTCCCCTGTTTGGCAGCAACCCGAGACACGGATTGCCAGACTCGACATCTAGAGTTTCTAAAATTTGGAAGCAGACCCAAGAAGTTGTATTTCAACCAACTCTCTAGTCTAGCTGATGATGCTGGTCTGGTTACTACCCTCTGAGAACTACTGGCAACGATCTTAGAGGAACAGATTGACACTCCTGACCATGTTTGAGCTCCTAAGATACCAAGGTGCTTTGACATGAAATTCAAAATGAAAAGTATTTAGTCTTACCCATCTTCAAGATAGGGCTGAAATTTTTCATAACTCCCTGTTTCAATGAAGTACCATGGAAGGAACTGAGATTGGAATGAATCTGTAAAAGTGTTATGAGACATTGACTTGGATCCCAGCTGGAGACATTGGGGCGGGGAGAGGTATCTGAAGCAACCTTGGGCTTGAAAGATTATGCTCTTTCAGAAAAGGGGTGAGGTTGACACATAATCCTTTAAAAATGACCAAAACACTGCCAACACATATACGTGAAAACTCACTCACAAGAGAAAGCAACTACAGTGCTGGGGTCGAACCCCAGCAGGTCCAGGGGTCCCCATAGGTGTGGACGGAGTCGGCGAAGAAGGAATGACACAGAGACAGCGTTCAGTTGATCAGCAGTCTTGCCAGGATCTCTAGCCACAATCTCCAGCAAAGTTCTGTCTAGGATCTCCAGCAAAGTTCTGGTTAGGATCTCCAGCCAGGTTCTGTGTCCATGTTCTCTTGCTAGGTTCTCCAGGTTCTCCAGCCAGGTTCTGTAGACATGTTCCCTCGCTAGGTTCTCCAGCCAGGTTCTGTCCAGGTTCTCCAGCCAGGTTCAGTCACCAGGTTCTAGTCAGGTTCTCTTGCCAATTTCTGTAGTCAGGTTCAGTCCAGGATCTTTTGCCATGTTCTCTCGCTAGGTTCTGTCTCTAGGTTCTGAGGCCAGTTTCTGTCCAGGATCTTTTGCCATGTTCTCTCCAGCGAAGTTCTTCTGTCTCTAGAGAACGTTCTGTGTAGGTTCTGTGCCTCCTGGTTCTGTCTCTCTTTCTGTCTCCTAAGTTCTGTGTTCTAAGTTCTGTGTTCTAAGTTCTGTGTTCTAAGTTCTGTGTCTTGCTGTCTTGTTACATCTGTATTTATACCAGTTGATTCAATCCTCTCAATCTCTACTACAAAGGTTAGGGCGTTTCTTATCTCCATTCCAGGGAGTAAAGATTATGTAGCTTAAGCATGATTGTTTGTAGTTAAAGTGATTAACTACCCGCCTGGCACTTAGTTAAGGAGTTTTATCCCCTCCCTGACTTCAGGGGAAAATCCCTACCTGGGGAAACAACCTTTCTCAGAGACCTTGGTTAAAACACATAGTGCCAAGAAGGTGAGCAAACATTTTAAGAACAGTATGCCATATATGCCAGGTCCTTTGAAACAGCAAGGAAGGACCAGCTCCCGGCACTACAGCAAACTAATTCTGCAGTATGGACACATAATATTTCTATGAATGATTTATAGAAAGGCTTTCATGGATGTATCTTGTATTTTGAAGGTTTGGGGACAGAAGGCAAGTTACAAGTACAATAGTTTTACTCTTTATTGATCAAATGAAAAAATAGTTTATATATTTCAATTGAAATTATTATAATTTTATTTTATTACTAGAGGCCTGGTACATGGATTTGTGCACCAGTGGGGGTCCCCCAGCCTGGCCTGCAAGGATTGGGCCCAAACTGGCTCTCCAACATTCCCTGATAGGTCCTGGATTACAAGAGGGCACAGGCCAGGCTGAGGGACATCACCAGTGCATGATCTGGGCCAGGAGGGACCACAGGAGGGACCCAGGGCATATCTGGCCAGACCCCAACAACAAGCTAACCTAGCGATTGGAGCACCTGCCCCCTGGTGGTCAGTGCGCGTCATAGCAACTGGCTGAACAGTCAAACACTTAGCATATTAGGCTTTTATTATATAGGATTTCCACATATATAAGTATTGTGAATGTTGGAAATCAGGGTAATTGAACACAGCTACAACCGTCAGGTGAAAATATTTAGTTTTTCCTTGCTTCTTACCACTGTGAAGAAAGAAGATTAGGAGCAAACATTCTGTAGTTTAATCTTTCCACTGCCAAGTTTCACAAGGAGTCAATACTGTCTTCCAGTGGATTAATAAAAAGAATATCAACATGACATTAATAATTTACTAGACAAGCCAAAATACCTTCCTAGTGGGGTTTTGATAATAAAGTACTGTCATTCACTCCATCCACTTTAAAATCAAATTGAAGGCCTAAGGGAAAATCTCCCTTAGAAATTAACATTTTTCATGCTGAATATATGTATACTACAATAATACTTAAAATTGAAGTGATTTTTTTTTTCTGATTGCCATACAAAAAGAGAATAGGATAAAATTACTAATGTATCCATTGGAATGAGCCTGAAGATTCCCAGGTTCAACATCTAATTTACATTTTCAAAGGTCTTTCTGCAATGTTTTGTAATCCCTCACTGTAATATAATTGGCTTTTTCTTTTTCTGGTATGGTGGTTATCGCTTCTACTGATTCTCATCTTGTTAGTCATGGTTGAAAACAGGCGAAAAAACAGGTGCTTCCATTGTTTGTCTGCTTTTTATTGTCTTTACTTGAGTGAGTGCCATGGTGTCCTATACATAATAGGCATTTGATACATATTGGCCAAAACACAAAGCTAGCAATATAAGCAGAAAAAAAAAGAATGCTCTGTACCATTCATTCAATCTTTCTGTGAAAAATTCTGATCAAATAAGCTGTCCTTTATTTTTATTTTTTTATTATTTTACTTTTTACTTTCAATATTATTTTGTATTAGTTCCAGGTGTAAAGCTTAGAGGTTAGACAGTTATATGCTTTATAAAGTGATCCCCACTATTTCCAGTTCAGTCTGGCATCATGCACAGCATTTGCAATAATATTGAGTATATTCCCTAGGCTGCACTTTACATCCACATGCCTATTTTGTAATTGCCAATTTGTACTTTTTAATACCTTCACCTCTTTCACCCAGGACCCTCACTCCCTTCTCCCTCCTCTGGCAACCATCAGTTCGCTTTCTGTCCCAATGGACACATACTGCTAAGTCTGCTTGAATTGTGTTTGCTAATGTCTCCTTGTTCAAGACAAGTCACATTCCCTGCTTCCAGTGGTGGAAAGACTCCACCTTTCAATGGAGGAACTGAAGTCAGCATTGCAGAAGGGAGTTCATGCTGGGATAGAAAAAGTTTTATTATTTATTTATTTATTTATTTATTTATTTATTTATTTATTTATTTGAATTTATTGGAGTGACATATATATATAAAAGCCTAAGTGACTGTTACAACCAGTACACCGAATGACCAGTCGACTGGCTGCTATGATGCACACTGACTACCAGGGGGCAGACATTCAATGCAGGAGCTTCCCGCTGGTGTTCAGTGTGCTCCCACAGCCAACATCCTGTGGCTGGCCAACCTCCCACTGTCCCCCCTGCCCCCATGGCCAGCCAACCTCCCACTGTCCCTGCCCCCGGCTGGCCTGCCCAGATCAGCCCTGATTGCCAGCCAGGCTGAGGTATCCCATCCCTGCATAAATTCATGCACTGTGCCTCTAGTTGGTTAATAAAATTACATAAGTTTCAGATCTACAATTCTATAATACATAGTCTGTATATTGTATTGTGTGTTCACCAAACCAAGTCAAATCTTCTTCTGTCACCACTTATTTGTCTTCCCTTTACCTTCTTCTACTTTCTCATTCCCCTTTCCCTCTGGTAATCATACTGTTGTCTGTCTATGAGCTTTTTTTAGATGTTAGACTTAAAACCATAAAAATCCTAGAAGAAAACATAGTCGGACATTTCTCATAGCGATATTATTTTCTGATATATCTCCCCAGGCAAAGGAAATAGAAGAAAAATAAGTGTATTTGACTGCTTCAACTAAAGTTTTTGCACAGCAAAGGAAACCATCAACAAAATGAAAAAAAACAATCCATTGAATGGGAGAACATATTCACCAATTATACATCTGATAAGGGGTTAATATCCAAAGTCTATAAGAAAGTTATATAATTCAATACCCTGAAAACCACAGGAATAATCCAATTAAGAAATGGGCAGAGTGAATTGACACTTCTCCAAAGAGGACATACAGATGGCCAAGAGACATATGAAAAGATGTTCAAAGTCACTGATCATCAGAGAGATGCAAATTAATGAGATAGCACCTCATACCTGTCAGAATCGCTATATATATATATATATATATATATATATATATATATATACACATATATACACATATATAGAAAAGGCTAATATGCTAAGTGTCCCTCCCGCCTTCCAACTGGTCACTGTGCTGCACACTGACCACCAGGGGGCAAATGCTCAATGCAGGAGCTGCTGTGACGCACACTGGCCATTTACAAAGAAATGGTACCATAGACCTGGTGCCGACAAAGCAACACTCGGCTTCCCCCGCCAAGTGGGACACAGGCGCTGCCACCACCCCGGAACTACAGCCCACCAAATCACAGCCAATGCTGCCAATACCCCATGGCACAAACTGTGACCTACAGCCCAGACCAACATGGAAACATCACACAGCAAAACCTGGCTTCCTCTCCCTAGCAACTAGCCTCCTTGCAGTTTCTTCAGCCCAGAAACACAACTTGCTTTATAGCCAGATGTAAACATTTTACTCTTTAACCAAATGTCTGTGAAGCGTTTTCACCTGCCTCATCTCATTTGATCCTCACAGAAGTCCTGGAGTAGGTAGATAGGAGACTCAGTGGAATCCTATTTTCTATAATCCTATGTTCATTAGCTGGAAAACAGAGATTTAGAAAGCTTAGAAACTTGACCCGGCTAAAAAGAAGTAATAAATGGTGGACCTTGCCGAAACCGGTTTGGCTCAGTGGATAGAGCATCGGCCTGCGGACTGAAAGGTCCCAGGTTCGATTCCGGTCAAGGGCATGTACCTGGGTTGCGGGCACATCCCCGGTGGGGGGTGTGCAGGAGGCAGCTGATCGATGTTTCTCTCTCATCAATGTTTCTAACTCTCCATCTCTCTCCCTTTCTCTCTGTAAAAAAATCAATTAAATATATTTAAAAAATAAAAAAAATAAAAAATAAATGGTGGACCTTGAAAATGACTTTAGGTTTTCTCACTGCACAGAACATAGTTAAACACTTCTGCAGTTAAATATTTCACCTCTTGTTCTCCCTGTGTGATCTACAATAATAATCTGCTTCATGTTGATATTTACTGCTGTGTTGCTGACAATTATCTGAAAGAGAAGTTGGGGTATTTCACTGGGCTGGAAAAAATGTAGCTAAATCAGAAAGCAGGTCTAATTAAGCCAGTTTATCTATACATTTATAAAGTGCTCACTGGCACCAATCACACAGGCCATTGTTGATCATGAATTTGATTGACACTTCTATTATAGAGAGAGGATGAATAGTGATATTAAAATATTTCTTCTAATTAATTTCCTTTCAAAGTGCCCTAATTTGTGCACCAGGCCTCTAGTCTTCAATAAAACAACAAACAGCAAGTGTTGGTGAGAATGTGGGGCAAAGGAAACCCTTGTGTAATGCTTGTGGGAATTCAGACTGGTGCAACCACTGTGGAAAACAGCATGGAGATAACTCAAAAAATCAAAAATGGAACTGCCTTATGAGCCAGCCATTCAACTTCTGGGAATATATCCAAAGAAACCTAAAACACTAATTCAAAAGCATATATGCACTCCTATTCCTATGTTCATTGCAATATTATTTACAATAGGCAAGACTTGGAAGCAGCCCAGTGTCCATTAGTAGATGCATGGATAATAAAGCTATGCAACATTTACACACTGAAGTACTATTTGATGGTAAAAAAGAAGGAAATCTTGCCTTTTGGGACAGCATGGATGGATCTGAAGACTATTATGCTAAGTGAAATAAGCCAGTCAAAGAAAGACATACCATATGATCTTACTTACATGTGGAATCTAATGAATATAAACTAACAAACAAAATAGAAATAGACTCTGTACTTATGAGTCATAGGAGAAAGGGTTGAGGGACTGTGTGAAAAAGGCGAAGGAATTAAGGGAAAAGTTGTTATTTAAAATCCTGCCTTTCTATTGTTTCTGTAAGGAGAAATCCTTCTGTTCTTTAAAAATACAAAACCGTCTCGCTGATGCTGGAGGGCCTCACATTCCCACAGAGGAGGAGTCTGCTGCTTTCTTCTTCTCCACATTGTTTGCAACTGACCCATTGCTTGCAAGTTCTCATTTCTGAAATGCTAGTTGCCATGCAGTATCTATCTATCTATCTATCTATCTATCTATCTATCTATCTATCTATCTAATCTATCTATCTATCAGCCAGGGGCCGTCACATCCGAAACAACCAAATGGATGACCAAAAAGGCTGAGTGGGGTGACAAGGCCAGCACAGGGGTTAGTGAGGGACGACCAAATGACCGAACAGCAGGCTTCATGGGGCAAACAGGCTGGCAGGGGCTGTGAGGGGCGACCAGGATAGCAGGAGGGGCAATTGGGGGTGACCAAGCCAGCAGGGGGGGCAGTTGGGGGTGACCAGACCTGTGAGGGAGGGGCAGTTAGGGGCGATCAGGCTGGCAGGGGTGGGAATTAAGGGGCAACCTGGGATTGGGCCTTAACCAGCAGTCAGACTTCCCCAAGGGGTCCCGGATTGGAGAGGGTGCATGCTGGACTGAGGGGACTCTCCCCATGCACGAATTACATGCACTGGGCCTCTAGTCTACACTAATAAAAGACAAAGATGCTAACTGACCATACCTTCGCTACGCCCAAGCCACACTCACCAGCCAATCAGAGTGACCATATGAAAATTAACCGAACCAAGATGGCGGCCAGCAGCCACGGAGCTGGAGCAAGCAGGAGGCTTGGTTTCCTGGGTGATGTAGGAAGCCAAGCTTCCTGCCTGCTCTGGCCTGCTGTGGCCTCTGCAAAAGGCAACAAAGTTTCAATTATAGACGCTAAATAAATCCCAGATACCTGCTTCCCGCCAGCCTCCACTGGGAGCTTGGATGGCTGGGGGCTGTGGCCAGCCTGCAAACAGCCCCCAGCCACTCACCAAGGCTGGCCAGGCATCCTAGCAGGACCCCCCTCCTTGAAGGGGGTGTGGCCAGTCTGTAAAAAGCCCTCAGCCCCTCACCCAGGCTGGCCAGACACCCCAGCGGGACCCCCACCCTGATCCAGGACACCCTTCAGGGCAAACCAACCAGCCCCCTCCCATGCACCAGGCCTCTATCCTATATAATAAAAGGGTAATATGAAAATTGACCCTAACAACAGAGCAACTGGGAATCACTGGTCACTATGACACACACTGACCACCAGGGGGCAGATGCTCAATGCAGGAGCTACTCCCTGGTGGTCAGTGTGCTCCCACAGGGAGAGCTCTGCTCAGCCACAAGCAAGGCTAATGGCTTCCAGTACAGTGGTGGTGGTGGGAGCCTCTCCCACCTCCTCAGCAGCGCTAAGGATGTCTGACTGCAGCTAAGCCTGCTCCCCACTGGCAAGTGGACATCCCCCGAGGCCTCCCGGGCTGCCAGAGGGATGTCTGACTGCCAGCTTAGGCCCAATCCCCTAGGGAGTGGGCTGAAGCCAGCAGATGGTCATTCCCCGAGGAGTCCCAGACTGCAAGAGGGCACAGGCCAGTCTGAGGGACCCTCCTGAGTGCACAAATTTTTGTGCACCCGGCCTCTAGTAATGAAATAAAAAAGGCGTGGCAGCTGCCCTTGAGATACTCCTAGATATTATGGGATTATCTTGGTTATTCCATGGTTATATTATTATTAAATAAAACTTAGGACAAAAAGTACACACACACATACACACAACTCTGGCATTTTACTGAGTGCTACTTTCTATTGGCTAGAAAGAGAACAAAACATGTGTAAAATACAATTACAATCTTCAGTTTATTTTTATGGTAATTTCTAAAGTGCATTGCAATCACCATTCTTTCATACACATTCACTATAATTTCATAAGTTAGAACATCACAGTCAAGAAACATTACTTCACCTTTCATCCCTGTCTCCTTACTCTTGCAGTCCCATATCAAACTCCTTTTCCTATTCACAGCTAGAGTTCTCTTCTCCATTTAAAATACTTATTTTTGCCCACCTTTTGGTGGTAAGCATTAAACAATTGAAAAGACAGTAACAAAGGCAGGCCCCTTTTCACCTGTCTGCTCTCCCAGGCCTTCTGCTCAGAGGCAGCCAGTGTTTTATTTTTAAACACTCAATACATATTGATTAATTTATTATGTTTCAGGCATTCCTTCATTCAAAATATTAGCTGAGAAATGATTCTGTGGCACCTCTGTGCTAAGCGCTGGTGTTTGAACGTGAAATAAACCAAAGATAGAGGAGAGCTTTTCAAGCTGCCCAAGGTGAAGGACAGTATCTTCCCCCATCTATGGCTTATACAACGCATCACTAGAAAAATGACATTAAAAACATAATTGCAAGCACTCAATCATTACTCTCTGCAAACATGAAATAACTGTTAAGTTGTTATGCAAGATTCTAAACCAGCCGTGGGCAAACTACGGCCCGCGGGCCGGATCCGGCCCATTTGAAATGAATAAAACTATTGAAAAAAAAGACCGTACCCTTTTATGTAATGATGTTTACTTTGAATTTATATTAGTTCACACAAACACTCCATCCATGCTTTTGTTCCGGCCCTCTGGCCCAGTTTAAGAACTGATTGTGGCCCTTGAGTCAAAAAGTTTGCCCACCCCTGTTAAACCCTGGTTCTCCACTTTCTCATCAAAGCCAGGTAACCCGCACTCTCACTATATTCATCACTGTATCGCCATCTTTTCTGACTAGACACAAAAATAAGAAAGGTGCTTTCATACATTTCCTGTTGCTATCAATGCCAAGGATTTCCTCTCCACCACCTCTAAGGGGGTTGAGGTCCCCCTCTCTTTAGGGGACATGTTTGCTTGTATCGGACTCTGGTCATTAAAGGAAAGATGTATTCAAATGAAGTTTCAAGTGGGTCTCAGAAAAGTCTCCCAGCAAAGCCTGGCTTCCTCTTCAAGGGGCTCATGGGTAATGGAGGCAGACACTTTTAGTAACTGCAAATTACATAGTTATGCTTTTACTTATTATTCATACATTTTAGCAATTGCCTATATATTTTCTTATGAAAGTGAAAATAAACTCACTAAAATGTTCTTATCTCCTTTTCTTCCATTTAAAATTCATCACTATATCTCTATCTTTTCTTAGTCTTTTGGGCACCTTCACCACATAACATACACACACTCACAGATTGTATATACATATTTGAGCTTATACTTCCTATTCCTTAAATTGTATAATGTCTCTTAACTTCTTCCTTTATCAATTGACATATTAATTGACCTTTGTTCTCTGCATCTACTTATTGACTTTTGTCAATTGAAGTTTTACATTTTATGGATGACCTTATTTATATTATGCCCTGAAATTATAATAAAATTTTCCACACATTTTCTATAATTTGTTTGTAACCTGAAAATCACTAAGTAGTGATTTATTGTTAGTTTTACATTAATAATCCTATCTAATAATAGACAAACATGGTAATTAACCATAACTTCGCTACCTTTCCCATTAGCTAATCAGGGTGATATGCAAATTAACTGCCAACAAAGATGGCGGTTAACCACCAACAAAGATGGCGGCTAATTTGCATATGTAGGCTCAATGATGGGAGGCAAAAGGGGAAGGATGGAAGAACGGTGATTGGAAACCCAGCCGGCAGGCAAGAGCGGGGGGGCAGGGTAAAGGCACTTTGCCCTGCCCCCCACCCTGGATCCAAGAACCCGGGTAAAGGCCCGGTCCCCAGCTGGTGATCAGAGAAGCCAGGTGGGGCAGAGAAGAGGCCGCCAGTGTCTGCTTCTTCCCTGCCACCCACCCCAGTGGTGATCAGTGACCCCTTGAGGCAGGGAGGGACCCAGAACACACAGAAGCCAGGTCTTTTTTTTTTTTTTTTAGATTGTGTAATTATTTATTACAAATAAACGGTGGTTTCACATCTGTCAAAAACAGGTCCTCTTTTTACATGCGTGTCCAGGTTCTGATGTACAAGAAAGGGTCATGTGCTTAGTTCGTCCATTCAAAGCTCACAGGTCCATCACTAAATACTTTAAAAATAGAATGATCTCTTTTTGAACCAATCTGTTTAGATTCAGGATTAGTAAAACAGTATGGAACTAATGAAATACAGTGAGAGGAATTAGGAAGTGTGACACTGATGGTTCTGGGCATGTGAAGGGTATACATGGCCTTCCCTTCAGTTCTGCTGGAGAGATGAGCTCTGAGGGCCGGAGCTGCTCCATGCCCAGAGGAGGTGGGTGTGGTCAGTGGCTTTGTTTCAGAACTTCTTGCCAAGCAGAGAGCTTACCCGACCCACAGGAACCTTTTTACTCCAGAAAACAGAAACAGCCAGTTCCCAATGGGCATGGGAAAACCAGTGTCCCCTCCTGTGCATGGTGTCCTGATGGGGTGACGGGGGAGGTGGGCGAGGGGAGCAGTGCAGAGCTGTTAGGCAGCTGGAGTAGGAGTGGAAAGGCCATGAAATGTCCACAGTCCTGGCTGTGCCCACGGCCTGGGCAGCTCCTCCAGGCCCTGGCTGAGGGATTAGGGCTGATTCTCTCGGGAAGGGAATATTCCATGGGTGGGAGATTTACAGGCTCAGGGTGGGCCATGTGTTAGTTTGGGGCAAATCCCTCAGCATTCCTGCTGCCAAGCCCTCAAAGGAATGAGGCAGAGGCACCCCTCACCCCCAAGACCCCTTCATGGACATTTTAGCGTCTACATGATTTTTAATCCCTTCAGTGAGATTTTCTATCCTGCAGTCCCATCCCACCCCACTGTTGCTGTTTGTCTGCCGGCTGGGTCGAGCATCAAAGGGAAGGGCGTTTTATACTCACTGAAAGACTACTGATCCTACCGGGAAACCAACCTGTTTACTGTACTGTTGTAAATATCATAACCTTTATATCCTGTATATTGGCTTCTTTTAATAAAGTGAAATGTCTTAGGAAAAAAAAAGGAAAGGCAGGGCGGAACCCAGAAGACCCATATGGGGAGTGCCACTCAGCCAGAAGCTGGCTCATGGCTGGCCAGAGCAGTGGTGGTGGCAGGAGCCTCTCCCACCTCCGTGGCAGCACTAAGAATGTCCAACTAATGGTTTAGACTTGATCTGTTGGGGGCCTAAGCCTTTAGTTGGACATCCCCCAAGGGCTCCCTAGCTGCCAGAAGGATGTCTGACTGCAAGGTTAGGCCTGATCCCCTGGGTAGTGGGCCTAAGTCAACAGGTGGACATCCCCCAAGGGGTCCTGGACTGTGACTGGGCACAGGCTGGGTCGAGGGGACCCCCCCAACCCCCGGGTGCACAAATTTTTGTGCACCAGGCCTCTAGTCTATCTAATAATAAAGTAATATGCAAATTGGTCAGGATGCTGTCATGTAACAACCGATCAGCAGGCTGTGTGCACAGCAGGCGTGAGCAGGGACATGCAGCATCAGGGATGGGGATGGGGGAGGAAGGGCCCAGCAGAGGGCGGCCTGTGTTCCTCACAAGGCAGCAGTAGCTGTGAGTGCTTCTGATGGCCACTGGCACTTGCCCAGGGCAGGCCTGGTGCTCCAGAAAGCCACCAATGGCCACTGCCGCTTGTCCAGGGCTGGCCCAGGGCTCCGGCAAGCCACCAATGGCCGCTGCTGCTGCAATGGCCTAGGCTCAGGCAGCCTCGTGGCTGGCAGTGGCAGCAGCAGAGGCATGGTGGGGGCATCACCTTACCCTGATCACAAGGTTGCCTCTCGCAGGGGGCAGCCAGAGGCAGCAGCAGTGAGAGGGTGATGGGGGTGGTGCCTTCCCCTGATTGGCCGGTTGCCTCCCTCAGAGGGAGGCCAGACTGCAGCTTAGGCCCGCTCCCAAGGGGAGGGGGTCTAAGCCATCAGTAAGTCATCCCCTGAGGGCTCCCGGACTGTGAGAAGGGACAGGCCAGGCTAAGGGAACCTACCCCAGTGCATAAATTTCATGCACTGGGCCTCTAGTGTTCACAATAAAGCCAGTTAGATTCCTAGGATTGCTTTTTGTTTTGTGTAATTCCAGTGACTACCCTGTAACAATCAGTAGAAACAATAACAAGTATTTTGGACTGACCTTTTACCCCATCAATAAGAGGTTGTTTTAGCCCTGGTTTGGTGGCTCAGTTGGTTGGAGCATCTTCCCATACACCAAAAGGTTGCAGGTTTGATTCCTTGTCAGGGTACATATCCAGGTTGCAAGTTTAATCTCCAGTTGGGTTGCATGTGAGAGTCAATCAATCAATGTTTCTCTCACATGCATGTTTCTCTCTCTCTTCCTCTTTCTCTAAAAATCAATAAAAACTAATCTTCTGCTGAAGACTTAAAAAATGAGAGATTGGTTTAAGTTATTTGAGCAACAACTTTCTTGTGCCTTTCTTTTGTTTTTGGTATTTGTTTGTTTCACCCTGAGTATTTAACTTCCTTTCTATTTTATTATTTTTCCCTTTATTGACCATATTATGGATTTTTTAAAATATATTTTATTGATTTTTTACAGAGAAGAGGGGAGAGGGATAGAGAGTCAGAAACATCGATGAGAGAGAAACATCGATCAGCTGCCTCTTGCACGCCCCCTACTGTGGATGTGCCCGCAACCAAGGTACATGCCCTTGACCGGAATCAAACCTGGGACCCTTGAGTCCACAGGTTGACACTCTATCGACTGAGCCAAACCGGTTAGGGCATATATTATGGATATTTTACATTGATTATTATTTTATGGAAGTAATTCCATTTTTATCCTGAAAAACAGGTTTTATGGAGGCCTCTGAGTTTATATTCTAATGAAGAACCAATAAAATACTTGCCAAGATTCTTGGCAAAGCACATGAAATTTTTCCACTAACCTCTGTAATTTTAACACACATGTTCCACTTTTCGGATACCTACTTTTGGTTAGCTGAATTACTTTTCCTTAAGTATTCTCTTCAAAAAGTGTGTATGAAAGAGAAATGTATTGAGTCTTTATAATGGCAACAGTGTGAATACATTTAGAAATGCTTGATCTGAAATACAGACTCAACATTCTTTTCCCTCACTATTCTGTAGGCTTTTGTCTGCTGTCAGTTGAAACAGAAACTTTTAATTAGCTCTAAATATTGTTTTTATAGTCATGAATTTTAGCAATTACTTATGGGTTTTCTTATAAAACTTAGCTTCCAATGTTGCTGATAAGACACCCTATAATAAAATAATTTGCATACCTCTTTCATCATAGAAGCTTTAAAACATTATTTTGTGTTAAATTTCATATTAATGTATAAGTAAGGATAATTAAAAAATAATTTACCCTCATTGATATTCAGCCCTTTCCATCTGAAGGAACATAGCCTTTTCCAATTGAGAAAGACTTACTTATAGCCACATATAAATTATTATTATACTGCATATGAGTTATTTTAAACACAGAGATTATTTTTCCTAAATATTAATTTATTCTGTGTATTTTCTTCCCTATTAAATTCACATGCTGGAATAATTCCTGATCCTTGATTCTCTTTCCTCCTCTGTCATATCCGATCCCATTTCTTTTTTCTCTATTTGTTGTAAATACCACTTGTAGTGTGTAACCTTAAATCTCTGTGCCTTTTACTCCTTTTTAGCTTGTTTTGACTTAGCTCCCACCCCTGTGCTATACATTTCAATGAGTACTGACAAATGCATAATGTCAGATGTTCACAATTACAGCACTCCACCAAAAGTCCCTTGCATAATCATATATTTTAAATGTGTATAGTCCCTCAAATTTCTCTATAGTCTCCAATACAAGTTTTGTGTATATGTGTGTATTTTAATCTTGGCATATTACTTTTTTTGTTTTTTAGCACTTTGTTTCATTTTATATATTTATACTAGAAACCTGGTGCACAAAAACATGTGCACTTGGGTGGGGGGGCTCAGCCAGGCCTGTGCCCTCTCACAGTCTGGGACCCCTTGGGGAATGACCACCTGCTGGTTTAGGCCTGCTCCCTGGGGAATTGGGCCTAAGATGGCAGTCAGACATTACTCTGGCAGCCCGGCAGCTCTCAGGGGATGTCCACTTGCCAGTGGGGAGCAGGCCTAAGCCGCAGTCTGACATACTTAGCGCTGCTGAGGAGGCGGGAGAGGCTCCTACCAGCACCACTGTACTGGCAGCCATTAGCCTGGCTTGTGGCTAAGCAGAGCTCCCCCTGTGGGAGCACACTGACCACCAGGGGGCAGCTCCTGCATTGAACGTCTGCCCCCTGGAGGTCAGTGTGTGTCATAGTGACCAGTCATTCTCAGTCTTCCTGCTGTTAGGGTCAGTTTGCATATTACCCTTTTATTATATAGGATGGAGTCCTGGTTCACGGGGGTGGGGAGATGGTTGGTTTACCCTGAAGGGTGTCCCGGATTGGGTGGGGGTCACACTGGGGTGCCTGGCCAGCCTGGGTGAGGGGCTGATGGCTGTTTGCAGGTTGGTCAAGCCCTCTCCCCCAGTGGGGACCCTCACCCCTTGGAGATTTGGCCAGCCTGGGTGAGGGGCTGATAGCTGATTTCAGGCTGGCCACACCCCCTTTAGGGTGAGGATTCCTCACTGTGGTGCCTGGCCAGCCTGGGTGAGGGGCTGAGGACCGTTTTCAGGCTGGCCAAGCCCCTCAGTGACAGAAGCTCCCAGCCTTTCCTTTTTTTATTTTCTTTATTCTGGGATTTATTTACCTTCTATAATTGAAACTTTGTTGCCTTCAGTGGAGTTCAGAGCCGGCTCCTGCTCGATCCAGCTCCATGGCCACGGCCGGCTGAAAGCAGGTATCTGGGGTTTATTTATCTGCTATAATTGAAACTTTGTTGCCTTCAGTGGAGCTCAGAGCCGGCTGGGAAGCTTGACTTCCTCCATCACTGTAGCAACCAAGCCTCCTGCTCGCTTCAGCTCCATGGCTGCCGGCCACCATCTTGGTTGGGTTAATTTGCATATAGTCACTCTGATTGGCTTTGGGCGTGGCTTAAGGAATAGCGAAGGTACAGTCAATTTGCATGTTTGTCTTTTATTAGAATATATATATTTATATTGATTTCAGAAAGGAAGGGAGAGAGAAACATCAATGGGGAGAATCATTGATCGGCTGCCTCCTGCACACCCCTTACCAGGGATTGAGCCTGCAAATGGGCATGTGCACTGACCAGAAATCTAACTGTGACCTCCTGGTTCATAGGTCAGTGCTCAACCAGCTGGACTAGAACTTTATTTTTAACTAGAGGCCCAGTGCATGAAATTCAAGCACAGAGGGGGGGTTTCCCTTATCCCAGCCTGCACGAACATCCCTCTCACAATCTAGCACCGTTGTCATCTAACACTCACCTGCCTGCCTGCCTGATTGCCCCTAACCCCTCTGCCTGCCTTTCTGATCACCCCTAACCTCTCTGCCTGCCTACCTGATTGCCCCTAACTGCCCTCCCCTGTCGGCCTGATCTCACCCCCAACTGCTCTCCTCTGTAGGCCTGATCTAGCCCCCAACTTCCCTCCTCTGTTGGTCAATTTTGTTCTGATTGGTCAGTTTCTATGTCAGGCAGTGTCAAAAGCTCCATCTCCTAGGCAGCCATTGGCTCCTCACAGTTGAGCCAGATTTGGTTCTGATGGGTCAGTTGCTATGGCAGTCAGCATCTCTAGGCCTATCAACTGGGCCTGATCAGAAAGGCGGGGCTGATCTGCAGCCCCTGGAGAGAAATGGAGGAAGGCTGTTGGCCAATCTAGGAGAGAAAGAGAGGCAATTTCTGATCAACGTCTGCCACAGAGGCTACAGATCAGACCCTGCCTCTCTCTCTGCAGGCTTCTCGCCAGACCTGATCTGCAGCCCCCTAGGCAGTCAGTGCTGGGTCTGGGCACCCTGAGCAGTGCCAGTCAGTGCTGAGTAACCACGGAAACCCAGCACTGACTTCCGATCTGGTTGAGACTTCGGTTGTTATGACCCTGGCTCTTTATTATACAGACTAGAGGCCCGGTGCACAAAAATTTGTGCACTGGGGGGGAGGGGGGTCCCTCAGCCTGGCCTGTGCCCTCTCGCAGTCTGGGACCCCTCGGGAGATAATGACCTGCTGGCTTAGGCCTGCTCCCAGGTGGCAGAGGGCAGGCCCAATCCCTAGGTGCAGTCCCTGGTCTGGCTCAGAGCAGGGCTGATTGGGGAGTTGGGGCGCAGCCCCCTGTCATGCACAGAGTAGGGGAATCGGGAGGTTGTGATGCCACCCTCAGTCATGCTCAGGGTAGGGCTGATTGGGGGGTTGGGGCACCGTCCCCTGTCACACTCAAGGCAGGGTCGATGGGGAGGTTGTGGCACCACCCCGTGTCATGCACAGAGCAGGGCCAATCAGGGGGTTGGGGCACTGCCCCCTGTCACTGACAGAGCAGGGCCCATCAGGGGGGTTGGGGTTCTGTACCCTGTCACGCACAGAGCAGGGCCAATCAGGGGATTGGGGCACTGTCCCCTGTCATGCACAGAGCAGGGCCCATCAGGGTGTTGGGCCACTGCCCTCTATCACCCACAGAGCAGGGCTGATCAGGGGGTTTGGGAGCTGCTCCCTGTCACACTGATCCTGGTCCTGGGAGGCCTCGCGGCTCTGCCGATCCCTGTGCTGGGAGGCATATTACCCTTTTACTATATAGGGTAGAGGCCTGGTGCACGGGTGGGTGCCGGCTGGTTTGCCCTGAAGGGTGTCCTGGATCAGGGTGGGGGTCACCACTGGGGTGCCTGGCCAGTCTGGGTGAAGGGCTGAGGGCTGTTTTCAGGCTGGGGGTGACTGAAGCTCCCAACCGCTCCTTTTTTTCTTTTTTCTTTTTTAATTCTGGGCCAGCTTTAGCTTTGAGGCTTGGCTCCAGCTCTTAGGACTCCGCTGCTGAAAATAGGTTTCTGGCCTTTGCTTACAATGTTGCGATCCTGCTGGCTTAAGCCGAGCAGACTAAACCAGGTTTCTGGGGTTTTGTTTAGCTTCTATATTTGTTACATGGTTGCTTAGAGTTGCAGCTCAGAGGCCTGCAACCGCAGGGGGGAAGGTTGCAGTCCTCAGTCACTGAATTAAGTAAGCCTCATGTTAGTTTCAAGCTGCCTGGCTGCCGGCCGCCATCTTGGCTGGCAGTTAATTTGCATATTGCCCTGATTAGGCAATGGGAAGGTTAGCAGTCGTATGCTAATTACCATGTTTCTCTTTTATTAGATAGGACTAAAGGCCCGGTGCACAAAAATTTGTGCACTCGGCGGGGAGGGGAGTTTCTCAGCCTGGCCTGTGCCCTCTCGTTGTCTGGGACCCCTCGGGAGATAACGACCTGCTGGCTTTGCCCTGCTCCTGGGTGGCAGAGGACAGGCCCAATCCCTAGGTGCAACCCCTGGTCGGGCTCAGAGCAGGGCTGATTGGGTAGTTGGGGCGCCACCCCCTGTCATGCACAGAGCTGGGCAATCAGGAGGTTGTGATGCCACCCTCAGTCACGCGCAGGGTAGGGACGATTGGAGGGTTGGGACACCGTCCCCTATCACACTCAAGGCAGGGTCTATGGGGAGGTTGCCGCGCCACCCCTGTCATGCACAGAGCAGGGCCAATCAGGGGGTTGGGGCACTGCCCCCTGTCAGTCACAGAGCAGGGCTCATCAGGGGGGTTGGAGTTCCATACCCTGTCACGCACCGAGCAGGGCCGATCAGGGAGTTGGGGCGCTGCCACTCTCACACTCAGGGCAGGGCCGATGGGGAGGTTATGGCTCTACCCCATCACACACAGAGCAGGGCCCATGGGTGGGAGGTTGGGGCATCGCACCCTGTCACATACAGAGCCGCAGGGCAATCAGGGGGTTGGGGAGCTCCCCACTATCAGGCACAGAGCAGGGTTGATCAGGGGTTTGGGACGCCTTCCCCCATCACGAACAGAGCAGGGTGGATAGGGAGGTTGTGGCCCCTCCCCCTGTCACACACAGAGCCGCAGGGCGATATGGGGGTTTGGGTGCTGCCCCCTGTCACACTGATCCTGGTGCCGGGAGGCATATTACACTTTTACTATATAGGGTAGAGGCCTGGTGCATGGGTGGGTGTCGGCTGGTTTGCCCTGAAGGGTGTCCTGGATCAGGGTGGGGGGCCCCACTGGGGTGCCTGGCCAGTCTGGGTGAGGGGCTGAGGGCTGTTTTCAGGCTGGGGGTGACTGAAGCTCCCAACCGCTCCTTTTTTTTCTTTTTTCTTTTTTAATTCTGGGCCAGCTTTAGCTTTGAGGCTTGGCTCCAGCTCTTAGGCCTCAGCTGCTGAAAGTAGGTTTCTGGCCTTTGCTTACAATGTTGTGATACTGCTGGCTGAATTCTGGCGGACTAACCCAGGTTTCTGGGGTTTTGTTTAGCTTCTATATTTGTTGCATAGTTGCTTAGAGTTGTGCTTAGAGGCCTACAGCGGCAGGGGGGGAACGTTGGAGTCCTCCGTCACTGAAGCAAGCAAGCCTCATGTTAGTTTCAAGCTGCCTGGCTGCCGGCCGCCATCTTGGCTGGCAGTTAATTTGCATATCACCCTGATTAGCCAATGGGAAGGGTAGCGGTCGCACGCCAATTACCATGTTTCTCTTTTATTAGATAGGATGATTTTCTTCAAATGCATGATTGAACAAGTATGTCTCTCTATATTTAGAATGAGGGAACCGGAGTTCTACGTTTAAAACATGTGCATATAGCAAAATGTAATAGAGCTTATGGACTGACTTTTCACTGATGGGTAAGTATGTAGTGGAGAACCCTTCCTTAAACTGCGGGAAAGAGGACATATTTATTCTGGGACCCAAAACCCACAGTACTTTTTCCTTAGGTAGGAGGAAAAGATTCCTCTTTATATAGAGTTCAACCCAGTTTCAAGCTGTGGATTTCATTTCAAAACTTTATTGAAATCTTTCAATTAATGAAGGCCTACCTTTTCAGTAAATTTCACATACTTGAGTTTATTTTTTTTAATTATTTTTCTGTTACTTCAATAGATCTTGGTAGCCATGACACTCAGTCATGTGTGCAAAGTCTACCACAAGGTAAATAAAGTAATATTGTCTAAAACAATACACATGATAACTAACATTTAACATATACTCTCCTGTGTTATAAATACATTTGGTACCATGTTCCATTTTCTACAAAATTCAAGAGTTAAAGCTCTGATGAATCAAGACCTATGACTTATTTGTTGAGATGATATGTGTGTAATTTTGCAATGGTAACTACACTCTGAGGATTGTTCTGAAGCAACCTTGCACTCTCATCTACAAGTACAGTCACATACCACATAATGGTATTTGGGTAAACAATGGGCCACTTAACAGCAGTGGTTCCATCCTATCTAATAAAAGAAAAAAAGGGTAATTAACAGTACCTCTGCTATGCTTCCCATTGGCTAATCAGGGTGATATGCAAATTAACTGCAACAAAGATGGCGGCCGGCAGCCACGCAGCTGAAGTGAACATGAGGCTTGCTTGCTCCAGTTATGGAGGAAGCCAAGGTTCCCCGCCTGCTGAGGCCCAGCTCTGAGCTCCGGAAGCAACAATGTTTCAATTATAGAAGCTAAACAAACACCAGATACCTGCTTTCAGCAGGCCGTGGCCTCAGAGCTGGGAGCGCCAGTGACGGCAACAATGTTTTAATTATAGAAGGTAAATAAATCCCAGAATAAAACAAAAAAAGAAGAGGCTGGGAGCTTCAGTGGCCCACCAGCCTGAAAACGGCCCTCAGGCCCTCATCCAGGTTGGCCAGGCACCCCAGTGGGGACCCCCACCCTAAAGGGGGTGTGGTCAGCTGCAAACAGCCATCAGCCCCTCACCCAGGCTGGCCAGGCACCCAAGCGGGACCCCCACCCTGATCTGGGTCACCCTTCTTGTCAAACCAGCCGGCCCCTACCCATGCACCAGGCCTCTATCCTATATAATAAAAGTGTAATATGCAAACTGACCCTAACAGCAGAAAGACTGGGAATGACTGGTCACTATGACACACACTGACCACCAGGGGGCAGACGCTCAATGAAAGAGCTGCCCTCTGGTGGTCAGTGCACTCTCACATTGGGGAGCTCTGCTCAGCCACAAGCCTGGCTGATGGCTGCCCATACAGCGGTGGTGGTGGGAGCCTCTCCTGCCTCCTCAGCAGCGCTAAGGATGTCCAACTGTAGCTTAGGCCTGCTTCCCGCTGGCAAGTGGACATCCCCTGAGGGCTGCAGGGCTTCCAGAGGGATGTCTGATTGCCATCTTAGGTCCAATGCCCCGGGGAGCAGGCCTAAGCCAGCAAGTGGTCATCCCCCGAGGGGTCCCAGACTGCGAGAGGGCACTGGCCGGGCTGAGGTACCCCTCCCCCACCCCACCCACAGTGCACAATTTTTTGTGCACCGGGCCTCTAGTAAGGTTATAATAGGGAAAAATTTGTATTGCCTAGTGACTGTATAGTCATTGTAATGTTGCAGTACAACACAGTATTCATGTGTTCTTGGTGATGCTGGTGTAAACAAACTGGCTGTACTGCCAGTCATGTATAATTGTAGCATGTACAAGTATGACATGTACAAGTATGAAATATACAATTATGAATTCTAGTAAAGAATTCATAATGATAGTAAACAATTATGTGACCAGTTTATATATTTACTATACTACACTTTTATCATTAGAGTACACTGTTTTTTACTTAAAATAAACTAAAGGCCCGATGCACAAAATTCGTGCAAGAGTAGGCCTTCCTTCCTCCAGCTGCCGGCACCAGCTTCCCTTTGGCACCTGGGATCTGGGCTTCCCTCGCAGCCCCGGCTTCATCCAAAAGGTCATCCTGGAGGACATGTGGTCTAATTAGCATATTATGCTTTTATTATTAGAGATTGTTTGCTGCAAAACATGCATGTTATGTCAGCAGCAGCCTCATACATCTGTTTACCGCCTCTCCTGATAGCATCATTTTTTCTTGTGCTTCATTTCATCTCCTGTTGCTTTTATTTTAACACTAGTGGCCTGGTGCACCAAATTCATGCATGGAAAGGGGGGTTCCCTCAGGCCAGCTTGCACCCTCTCCAATTGGGGACCCCTTGGGGGATGTCAGACTGCTGGTTTAGGCCCAATCCCACATCTCCCTTGCAATTTGGGACCACTGGCTACTAACTGCTCACCTGCCTGCCTGCCTGATCTCTCCTAACTGCCACTGCCTACCTGTCTGACTGTCCCTAACACCTCTGCCTGCCTGCCTGATCGCTCCTAACCTCTCTGCCTGCCTGATCGTCCCTAACTGCCCTCCCTTGCAGGCCTGATCTCTCCCCCAACTGCCCTCCTCTGCTGGCCAATTTGGTTCTGATTGATCAGTTCCTATGCCAGTCAGCATCAAAAGCTCCACCTCCTAGACAGCCATTGGTTCTTCACAGACCCACATTTGGTTCTGATTGGTTGGTTCTTATGCCAGTCAGTGTCAAAAGCTCTGCCTCCTAGATAGCCATTGGTTCTTCACAGCACCCACATTTTGTTCTGATTGGTCAGTTCCTACACCAGTCAGCATTAAAAGCTTTGCCTCCTAGACAGCCATTGGTTCTTCACAGCACCCACATTTTGTTCTGATTGGTCGGTTCCTATGTCAATCAATGTCAAAATTTCCACCTCCTAAACAGCCATTTGCTCCTCATAGCACCCAGATTCTGTTCTGATTGGTTGGTTCCTATGCCAGTCAGTGTCTCTAGGCCTATCAATGGGGCCTGATCAGAAAGGGGGTGGGGGGCTGATTAGCAGCCCCGGTGGAGGCCTGGAGAGAAATGGAGGCCTGCTGGCCAGGCTGGGAGAGAAAGAGAGAGGTAAGTGCTGATCTAAAGCTGCCACAGAGACTCCAGATCAGACCCTGCTTCTCAATTCAGGCATCTCTTCAGGCCTGATTCGCAGCCCCCTCAGCAGTAAGTGCTGGGTCACCTAGCCTGCAGCCTCAGTGCTGGGATGCCAGGGCAACCCAGGCTGACTGCAGGACTTCCGGTTGGTCTGCCTCCGGTAGTAACTGGTTGTTAGGCACCCAGGGTTTTTATATATTAGGATTCTGTGCAGGCAGTAGCATAAGAGCAATAGGCTGCACCATACCGGCTAGAGGGGTGGGTGTGTGAGTGCACTACATGTTATTTGCATAACAGAGGATAATGTAAGAGCATATTTCTTAGAAGTCATTCCCATCATTAAGTAGCACGTAACTTTATACCTTTAGGTGGCATGGCCTTATAATTTTAAATAAAGAGCTTATTAATGGAATTTCTTGTTCACATTTTAATATGGGAAAGCATATTGCTAGGAGAGATGTCATCTGTTGGTCTTATCAGGATTCCCAATGTAAATGATGATTGCTTTTTTTCTTGTTGATTTCAAGATTTTCTCTTTGTTTTTCAGCATTTTAACGATGATGTGTCTAGTTGTAGATCTCTTTGGCATTCATTGAGCTTCATGAATTCACGGATTAATTATATTTACAAAATGGTAGAAATTTTTCCCATTATTTCCTCAAATATATTTTTACTTCTTTGGTCTCTCTTCCTTTTCTGTACCTCCATTATGTATATGTTGTTGCACTTCGTGGTTTTCCACATTTCTCTGAAGCTCTATTCATTTTTCTTTATTTGTTTTTCTCTCTGTTCTGCAGATGGCATAACTCAGTCTACCTTAAAATTCAAATTCTCTCTTCTTCGAGCTCAACTTTACCAGTGAGCCCCCAAGTGAATTTCCCATTTATGCTATTATAATTTCAACTCCAGACTTTGCATATGGTTTCTTTTGTAATATTTCTCTTTGTTGCTATTATCCTTTTTATCTGATATTACTATCACCTTAATTTAATTCCTCAACAATGTTTCCTTTAATTCTTTGAATACAGTGATAAGAGCTTTTTTCACATCTTTACTAAGATGCCATCTTTTCTACATTTGGGTACCCTCAAAGGAACTTCCTATTGCATGCATTTTCATTCCTGTGTATGGGTCACACTTTCCTGTTCTTTGTATGTTTCTTTACTTTTTATTGAAAACTGAACCCTTTATATATGCAGCCACAGTGGATGCCACATCCGAGTCCCCACTCTTACCTCCATTATCCTGTTGTTGTTTGCTTAGTGAGTTGGCTGGACTGGTTAAGCGTAGCCTATTTCCCCACAGTGTATAGCTTCTAATGCCACTCACCAGAGGGCACTGCCAGGGCATGTGCAGAGTCTCTCTGATGATCAGGTCTTAGTTAACATCTCTGACTGTGCCTTCCTGAACTTCCTGCTAAACTTAAGCTTTTAGCTGGTCTGCCTCCTTAGTTTCACAGTCTGCTGTTTCCTTCTACCAGTTGTAAGCTCATTGTTCTACTGTGTCTAACAACACTTTGGGGCATAAATACCTCCTCACCAGAATGGGATCCAATTAAAGTAGAGCACTAGGCATGAACAGAGTTTTGCCCATCTCCAAACCTTGCCCCAGTCTTAGGAGGGCCTTCTTAGCTATCTCTTTCATTAATTCTCTTTGCTGAACTTAAAGCCCATCTACTGTTTCATTTGCTGTTACTACCATCATGAAACTACTATTCTCCACTCATTTGCTTAATAGCAAGATATTTCTTGGGCATACGCTTCACACACTTTGTTTCAAATAAATGTGGTCAACTTAGTGAAAGATGCAGGAATCTCTGTTCTTTCAATCTGTCTTGTACCCTGGGCAGAACATCTATGCCATTGCCCTGGACCTGGGGGTAGAGACAGTGGCCTGCTTCTGCCAGATGAACAAATCTACTCTCTGTGTGGCCATTGTATGGTGATGGTAACATTCTTCTTTTTGGTTTGGCTCCCTCATGATGGAACCATTATAATTAATACCCAGAACTATTCACCTGCTGTGTCCAGGGTATAACTTCTGTCTTATGAATGTGGGTAAGAATGGGGAAGATACAGATCCTCTTGGCTGCACCTGCCTGGAATATAACTTCTGAAACACGTTTCTGAGGAGGATAATGAAAAATTTTGGCTGCCTATACTTCCTAAAGTACAACCATAGTTTTACACTGGGTGCTGGGAGAAGGGCATACCTATGGTCTTGGCCACAGACAGAAAGATTGGAGTCTTCTGCACAGAGTTGGGTATGAGAGTGGCTACAGGAGCAGATCATAGCTCAAATGCCACACACACATACCCATACACACTCAAGATTTTGGCTTTTCTTACCAACATCTAATAGATTTTTAAATAAACCTTTCTTCATTTTGTATGTGCTCCTAGGAAAAATTTCAGATACTTTAAATTTTAATAGAATTTTTACCAATTAAATGGTTGCTTCACTGGGAAGAGAGTCTACTAAACTACTCATATGGCCATCTTGGTAGTGAGAAAATAAATTTTTGACAACATGAAACTTATTTCAAAGACAGTGAGATTTTGGCAACAAAAGACATTGGCAGGCGTGGATAGCAACAAAATACTTTATAAATGGCTCAGGACTGTGGTAGGTCTTTGAACTGTGAGTGAGGTTGTGATATAAAGACTCCTATGATGTCAATGTACATGAAGTATCATAAACCACAGGATATTTGAGCTCCTGAGCTCCTAAATATTTGTCTTATTGGAAATCATTTGTTTAGTTTATATAAAATACTTATAGAATATGTGGATGTAATGCTTATGGTATCCCTAGAAACTTCAGGAAGAATTACCTATATTGTTTTACTAGGATAATAGAAAAAGGACATGTCACATTTAAATAATAAGGCATAAACAGAGTTCATATTGGTTGTTTAGGATGGTTCACTTAAACCAAAATGGATGTCCACCTCTGACCACAATCCTGAGAACGTGTGCATTGTGTAGAGGACATAAAAGATAGTGAGTTTCTTACATAAAAATGAACACAGATTATTCATTAACACTCCTGGTGAGAGGTGTGAGGGGAACTCATAGTAATTTTTCATTTTGATTGCAATTTTTATGTCATAACAACTATTATTTCAGATATTCAGGTGCTTTTGGTATAATTTCATAGTTTGAGTTTGTTGTTTGGCATCATAATCTTTTCCATCGGTCTGAAGGACAACCTTCCCAAGATTTGTCTTCTCTAATTATTACCCCTGATTTAATCAAAGAAAAGATGATTTTCCCATTATCATTGTTTCCCCTTCATTTCTCCAGCAGCACGTCAATTGACACTGCCATCTTTGTGACAGGTGAGACTGGAAAAATTATCAGGTGACCATTATCTACTTAATTGGATTTGGTTTACTTGTAGCTAAGTCCTGGCATTTCCAGAGTTCCCACTGTACTTCTTTAAGCCCTACTCCTTTAGGCTGTCACAGTTATTGAGCCAAAATACTAAGTTCTATGGAATAAATCAATATATGCTTCTTCATCACAACCTCTGTCTCTTGAGTAACTCCTATTGACGACTGCCTTCACTTACCACAATATAATTATGTAGCAAGTTCCAGCTAAAGTTTGTATGCATTTATTGAAACTGTAGGGTCAGACTTGTGCAACTATAACTTCTCAAAAACAACACTCTTAGATTCATGACAGTTGGAGAAAATATTTATTTTTACACGGTAAGATAAGGGTGAAGGATAGTGCTTTAGGTCCTCATAAGTCCCTAATTGGTTAGGAGAAAGGCTTTAAGACTATGGTCTGAATTGCACCTTCTGATATGCTATACTAAATCATTTTTGTTTCTGGACAAATTTTTGTCATACCTCATATAGTGAGATCAAAGCAGTAACTAGATTGGTTATTTTTGTTATATAAATACTAGTGGCCCAGTGCATGAAATTTGTGCATGGAGGGGGTGGTTCCCTCAGCCCAGCTTGCACCCTTTCCAATCAGGGACCCCTTGGGGGATGTCCAACTGTCAGTTTAGGCCCGATCCCTCAGTCTGACTGCCGTTTTTGCCCCGATCTCTGCGGGATCAGGCCTAAAACGGCAGTCAGACATCCTTCTCGCAATCTGGGCCCTCTGGTTCATAACTGCTCACCTGCCTGCCTGACTGATTGCCCGTAACTGCCCTATCCTGCCAGCCTGATCTTGCCCCCAACTGCCTTCCCCTGCAGGCTGTTGCCCCCAACTGCCCTCCCCTGCTGGCCTGATCTCACCCCCAATGGCCCTCCCCTGCCCTCTTGATCTTGTCCCCAATGGCCCTCTGTGCTGACCTGATCTTATCCCCAACAGCCCTCCCCTGCCAGCCTAATCCTCTCACCCCCAACAGTCCTCCCCTGCCAGTCTGATTGCCCCTAATGGTCCTCCCTGCCAGCATGATCTCATCCCCAACTGTCCTCCCCTGCCACCTGGTTGCCCCCAACTGCCTCTGCCTGCCTGATCATCCCTAACTGCCCTCCCATGCCAGCCTGATCTTGACCACAACTGCCTTTCTCTGCAGGCCCAGTTTCTACCAACTGCCCTCCCTTTCTGGTCTGATCTCGCCCCCAATGGCCCTCCCTGCCAGCCTGATCTTGCCCCCAAATGGCCCTCTGTGCTGACCTGATCTTGTCCCCAATGGCCCTCCCCTGCCAGCCTGATCATCTCACCCACAACAGTCCTCCCCTGCCAGCCTGATCATCTCACCCACAACAGTCCTCCCCTGCCAGCCTGATCATCTCACCCACAACAGTCCTCCCCTGCCAGCCTGATCATCTCACCCACAACAGTCCTCCCCTGCCAGCCTGATCATCTCACCCACAACAGTCCTCCCCTGCCAGTCTGGTTGCCCCCAATGGTCCTCCCAGCCAGCATGATCTCACCCCCAACTGTCCTCCCCTGCCGGCCAGTTGCCCCCAACGGTCTCTGCCTACCTGATCATCCCTAACTGCCCGCCCCTGCCGACCTGATCTCACCCCCAATGGCCCTCCTGTGCTGGCCTGATCTTGCCCCCAACTGCCCTCCCCTGCAGGCCTGATCTCTCCCCCAACTGTCCTCCTCTGCTGACCAATTTGGTTCTGATTGGTTGGTTTCTATGCCAGTCAACATCAAAAGCTCAGCCTCCGAGACAGCCATTGGTTCTTCACTGCACCCACATTTGGTTCTGATTGGTCAGTTTCTATGTCAATCAACATCAAAAACTCCGCCTCCTAGGCAGCCATTCGCTCTTCATAGCACCCAGAATCTGTTCTGATTGGTCAGTTCCTATGCCAGTCAGCATCTCTGGAACTATCAACAAGGCCTGATCAGAAAGGCGGGGCTTATCAACAGCCCTGGTGGAGGCCTGGAGAGAAATGGAGGCGTGACTGTTGGCCAGGCCAGAGAGAAAGAGAGGCAAGTTCTGATCAATGGCTGCCACAGAGGCTACAGATAAGACCCTTCCTCTCTCTCTGCAGCCCTCTCTCTGGTCCTGAGCCGCAGCCCCCTCAACAGTCAGTGCTGGGGCACCTCACCTGCAGTGGAAGCAGTTAGCACTGGGTTGCTGTGCCCAGCGCTGACTGCAGGGCTGACTTCCAGTTGGTTGAGCCTCGGTTGTGACCCGTCGTTATGACCCAGGGTGTTTATATATTAGAATATTACTTTAATTTAAATTGATTTTCAGATAACCCACGTTGATAAGTATTTTCCTTGCCTGTATCTCTACCCGGCACCATGCTTTTATTATGTTAGAATGCACAGTAACCGGCGTGGTGAAAACTTCCCTGGGAAACTCAGGCCTAGTCTTCCAACTTTACATCATGTGCATTTCATGCTGAAGGATTCATTATTTCTTGGTCATTTTGAAGATTGAGCATAAAACTAAATTCATAGAAATTCTATAGGTTTAAAAAAAAAGGGGATGACATGGACACAGGACTGAATCAAGTTAGCTGTTAGCTTTCTACCAACAATGGAATTTATTTTCTAGTTCCAGAAATGAGTGCTCTCAACATATATATCCTGTATAATAAAAGGCTAATATGCAAATCGAATGGCAGAACGACTGGTCGCTATGACATGCACTGACCACCAGGGGGCAGACGCTCAACACAGGAGCTTCCCCCTGGTAGTCAGTGCATTCCCACAGTAGGAGCATCATTCAGCCAGAAGCTGGGCTCACGTCTGGTGAGTGCAGTGGCAGTGGCGGGAGCCTCTCCCGCCTCCTCAGCAGTGCTAAGGATGTCTGACTGATAGCTTAGGCCCGCTCCCTGAGCTGTCAGTCAGACATGCCCCGAGAGCTCCTGGACCATAAGAGGGCACAGGTTGGGCTGAGGGACCCCCCGAGTGCATGAATTTTGTGTGCCAGGCCTCTAGTTTATACATAAACATGCAGGTACCCTAGAAAGAAACTGAGTTCCCAGTTTTAATCTTATTCTTGACTAGGTTTCTGGTAACACTGAAACTTTGTCAGCAAACAACCACTAGCCTGTCTTCTCTTCTCAGGGACTGACTTCATTAGTCAGCTCAGGTTGTCATGACAGCATACCATACCGAATTTTAAACAATAAAAAATTATTTTTCACATTTCTGGAAGCTGGCAGTTCCTCATTAAGGCACTATCTGCATTGTTTTCTGGTGATATCTTCCTGGCCTGTAGATGGCCCCCTCTGGCTGAGTCCTTGCACAGGCTGGCCTTCCTCGGGGCCTAGTGGAGACAGAGATAGCTCTGGTGTCTCTTCCTCTTCTTAAGGATACCAATCCCATCAGATCCAGGCCCTACCCTTATAACCTCACTTAGCCTTAATTACCTCCCTAATGGCCCTATCTTTGCATATAGTTAATTTGAGTGTTACATCTTCAATATATGGGTTTGGAGGTAACACAGTTCAGTCCTTAACAGGGTTCCTGGTAATGCCCCACTTTCTCACTTATCTAGTTTCTAGTCAGGTAGAAAGCCATTTGAATGTAGCTCCTGTGTGTAATCCAATATCTCAATGATTTTTCAAACTAACCTTATTCCCCTTCTCCAACATTTATCTGACTTCTATTGCTGGTGCTGAGTAAGGAAATAGAGAAGGACTGGGGGGGCGGGGGGGTCACCAATTAAAAGGAACAGGGAAACGTGTTTAAATAAAGTTAACCAAAGTCACACATTTATGTTGTAAATCTCTATGTGGTAAAACTTCAATTTATATTACAAACAGATTTCACCTACTGCCATTGCACATAGGGCCTCGAGACTTCAAACACGTTGTGGAGTGGTCCAAGGACGAAGGGAAGACTATCACTGTACATTGCTGTTCTCTCTGGAGCCCTACCCAGAGGTCACTCCATGCACAACAGCGCACACTCAGCAGACAGCTGTTGGTGGAACAGAGCCTCCCATGTGTGCATTTGTGGTGAAGGAACAAGACCTGCAGTTCAGTTATACATGGATTGAGACAGTTAACTGGATGCACCTACCATGCAGTCACTCAAAGTTTATTCAACACACTGCAATGCCGTTTTATACCATTAACTAAATATGCCAGCATAGTATTACATACAGGTAGTGGTACAGTTTATCAATGAAGGTCATTTTTACTATTCTATAAATTATTTTTATCCCAAGTTTTACATTTTGCTTCAAAATTCACTAGAGTTTAGTGGATATAGATGGGAAATATTAGAAATACAAATGCAAGAAACTAAAGATGACCATAAAGTCTGCATCCTCTGATAATGTACTGCCAAACCATGTGACTCTCAGAATCCTCTAAGTAACTGTGCAAACTTGCCACAAGAGAGGAGATACCTGGATTCATGCATTTGGTCATTGTCATATTCCCTCTGGATTACTCTTGTTCAACAGAAACCTGTATGAAATAGTGAACATATAAGGATAATTCTATTTATTTTAAGTGATAATATAATCGCCAAACCCATAATGTGTTATTTTAAGTAACAGCTTAGATTTATCAAAAAATATTTATTTTGCCGGAGCCGGTTTGGCTCAGTGGATAGAGCGTCGGCCTGCGGACTGAAGGGTCTCAGGTTCGATTCCAGTCAGGGGCATGTGCCTTGGTTGTGGGCACATCCCCAGTGGGAGGTGTGCAGGAGGCAGCTGATCGATGCTTTTCTCATAGATGTTTCTAACTCTCTGTCTCTCTCCCTTCCTCTCTGTAAAAGATCAATAAAATATATTTTGAAAAATATTTATTTTTTAGACTTTAAAAAAAGAACACAAAAGGTTAAAAAATAACTAAAAAACGAATAGATTTTGTCAGTTGGATTAAAGTTCAATCTATAGGTTAACATTTGTTTGGATGTGACAGCAAAAGAATATTTTATACCTAATTTTGTTTACTGACAATACATGCTTTTAGAAAAAAAAAATAAGTTAAAGTAGCACTTGTATTTAAATAATATGTGCTACTTTTTAAGGGAACATGTATTTTCCTTTACATTAAGAATATTATTAAGAATTTTATTTAAGTGAACTTTCTGGAAAATTTGTTAATAATATATTTAGTTTAAATGCTATTTATTTATTTGTTTCTTTAATTTACCTCTATGTGACAGGCAATATTTTAAATGCTTTAAAATTTAAAAAATTAATCTACTTAATATTATGAGATAAGTACTATTTTATCCCCCCTTACAGATGAAAAGAAAAGTATAAAAATTTTTTAAAAAACGTGTCCAATAATTTATGCACCATGGAATAATATTAAATTCATAAGCTATTTATGAATATTATATATTACAGTGGGAGGAATATTGGAGCCAAATTATTAGGGAAAATGGAATAAAGATGACCTCAAATGCCCATTAAGCCACAAAATTTCATGTTTCATGCATTCTCTGAACTTTCCATGGTTAGGAATTAAAAATACAAGATAATAATAATATGCACACACAATTACATACAGAAAAACATTGAAAGACAGAAAGACCTACAGACAGAGAAATGGAGCTTGTGTTTACCCCTAGAGGAAAATAATCCAGAGTTGAGGTTCTCCATGTCTTAGGGGAGTTGGTTTCCCACAAAACGATCATCTGGCCTCATCATGATTCAAAAGAATGACTTGTCACAAATAATACAAAACAAAGCCAATAGGGAAAAACCTGGCTTAGTTTTTAGCCATGTTTTATCAAGCCACAGAAAGCAAACAGCATCCATGGCTTCCAACATGCAGCATTAGCAGGCATTTTGCCACTTGAGGAGATTCTGCAAAACTGACCCTAGCTCTCTCCCTCCCACTGGCTGAATGCTTTTGGATGTGTGATTGGACTTCACTGATTTGTTTCTATCTTTCTCATGAATATATGAAGAAGATACCTCTCTACCTTTGGGGATAAGCAAAAATTTGAAAATTGCTGTCTTAAAGAAAAAACAAAACTTAATAATAATTAACAATAATAACTAGAAGTCCTCATTTCTTTCAAGTTTTATTAAGTCAGGTTTTTATTTTGATTAAGGCTAGTTTGGAAATAGTTTAAATTTAAAAAGGGAGATGGTGTTGTGGTGTATAATCGACCACCATCGTACATGTGATGCATACAGGAAATATTTTAATATTCAAGTCTACAAACATGCTAGGGTCCTTATATTCATCTACTTTGAAAAATTCAATTTTGTGCACTATTCTTAGTAAAATCTGGCAGTCCTCATCCACTGATACTTTACTGTCAAAGTATATCACTCTCAGAATTCCTCTAAGTAGGTTTCTTACTTGCGTTGTCTCCTTAACCTGTATTTCCTAAACACTAAGTTCACAAGAAATGGTTTCTCTCTAAAAAAACAAAAAAAATATGTCGCTTGACAAGAATCAAAACCAGAGCCACCATTCAGAGTGGAGGTGCTAAATTAATATCCCCATCATTAGTGCACATAGCATTTTCATGAGCAGTGGCGAGAAATTACAAGAGCAATTATACGAGTTTATATTACATGTAAACATTATTTAATGTTACAACTTATTTTCAAATGTAAGACAATTTATATCAACTGCCTTAGATTTTTTTTTCTAAGAAATCCATTTCTATTCCTTCCAAAATACAGGAATATAGCTGTCAGAAGCCAGATAGCATTAGAGTCCTTTGCTAACACACTTATTTTTTAGTAATGAGTGCCATGGATAACCAATTATTATTTAGGAATTGCTTATAATAACTGTGGAGGAAAATTTTTATAAGTCTTTAATGTTTCCCTGAAGAGTTAAATGTTAACAACATTGCTGGAGGCTAAGACCAACAAGTAGTTAGCATAATTATGCAAGAAGTCTGCTGGAAGGCTAATGGACTTTGATATTCAGCAAGGGCTGAAAAATCAGCATAATATTGTTGTTGGCTTAATGGCTGAAGGCAATCCTCTAACCTGATAATTTTTTATTATTTAACAAACTTTACCTTTGATATGCCCGTTTGCACTCCTAAAGAGCAAATGTGTATTCTAGTAAATAAAAGCTAATGGGTCAGGGCAGTCAGAGAGCCTCTCCACTAGAGAGTAAGGTCTCCACCTGGCTCTCCGAGGCCTTCTAAGTTTATATTTCTTGTCTAGCATATTCATTTGTGCACAGCCCCTTCTCCAGACCTTGAACCCTAACTGCAAATGGATGCAGCTTTCACACAACATGTCTTTGGGCAATGATAATCTTTAGATTTTGTTCTGATGTATTCTAGCTATGTGACCTTGGGTAATTTACTTGTCTTAGTTTCCATATTGAATTCCTATCTGAAATAAAAATTTTTGTGAGGCTTGAGTAGAATAAAATTGTTGCCTTAAAACCTGTATATAGTAAATCCTTCAAAGCCTGTGAGCTGTGTGTGTAGGTAGTGAGTGTTTGTGTGTACAAACATACGTGTATGCTTACCCATAAAATATTAAGGACAGAAAGAACTGACAAGAACTATAGAGAATTTTATGGACAACATTAGGCCTGACTAGGAAATCAATAATAAATGCAGAATGAATTAAACAGTGAATATAAATCTACAAATACAATAAAAACAATTTTTTAAAATAAAAATAAACAAGTAAATGAATTGTGTCCCATAACGAGAAGTACAGAACCCGATTTGTTGTAATCAAGGTGTTCTCTTCTTCTTTTTTTGAACTTCCCTTTAACCTCACTAATCAAAACACAACCAACTTGCTATCATTGTGCAAGGCAGGTCTCACTAAAAATTGCAATGAAAAAGAAGAGTGTGGGAGGGGTGAGCAGGGAAGTGTAGGTCAACAGCAAAACACTGCAAAGCTCAAAACGCAAACGTAGAGTTGCCTGTGGTTCTTAGTTGGCAGTTACACTATATTATCACCACTTCTACCATTAGTCAGACTATTTCAGTGTGGCCAAAGAATCTGATGTTTAACAGCCTTTTCATGTGATTCAGTACAAGTCACCAAAGCATTACATTTTGAAAAACAGAGATGTAAATTCTATCCAGAACAGGGATCTCTCATAAAAGGCCCATGTGCCACTGAGAGAAATGATTTTCATAAAGCATATGAACTTGTGTGGTTGGCAGACTTTTTCAGTCATCAGACATAATTTATTAACTTTAAGTTGTAATAAAAGAAATTTACTGATGTTAAGTTGATTTGTTATAATAGAGAACAATTTAAAAATCATAAAGCTGGGTGGAAGCAGGCACATATAATGATCAAAATTTTTACAATTATGAAAGCAGAGTTGAATAAGGCTATTGCATGTATAAATTTGGAGTCATTGAGTGTCTTATTTTCTACAGATTTGTACAAGCATATATTTTCAAAAGTATAGCACCAAAAGCTGTTTAACTTATTATGTTGGCTAAAACTTTGTTGGAAAGGCAAATCGTTAAAGAAAAATCTAACAATCTCAGGGTTCAAGGTGCTTACAAATTAACAGGTTAAGAAAGTCAGCAAAACTAATTTGAAAACCAAGTCCCTAATGAGCAGTGAAGAAAAGAGATGTCATAAGGTAGCTGTGATTGATTGCCCCTTGAATTGGGTGGACAGTAATGATAGAAGACTTCAGTGAGGAAGGGTTGTCTGATGACCCTGTGTCATCCACAGGTGAACCTGCACCAGGTGTCTCAGTTAAAAGACGGAGGCAGAGGAGTAAAGCATTTGAAGTTTCTTTGAAAGCTTTTACAAAATTAGAGTGGTCCAAGAAAGTTGATACTTTCTATGTGATTGGAATTATAGCAGGTGTCTTATTTACATTTATTTATTGAATTTTCACACCCAGAAGAATTTGGTTTTGGCATCTATTTTACAGATTCTGGGAGTAAATAATTGCTTTGAAATCATATAGTAATTGAATACAGGATGCAAATCATGATTGATGGCTCCAAATTTTGTTCATGTTATATCACATCATACCTATACCTGGTATACTTCCATCTTGGGGTGGGGTGGGGGGAAATAAGGTGAAGCAGATGTCAATGTGAGACCAATGATTTTTAAGCATAATTACTTCAAGTCATGGTGCATTTTGTTGCTATTAATTTCAATAATTAGAAGTTTGGGTTTTTTTTTTTTTCCTTCTGTATTCTGTCCTCAAATGTCTGACAATTTTATTTTAGGCCACCAATTTATTGTTGCAAGTACTATTCTCTCAACAAGATCTTATACCTGCTAACATGTTTAAAAACTACGTTGGTTGCCCTGGCCACTGTGTCTCAGTTGACTGAGCATCAGTCATTTCAGGAACCAAGAGGTCACCTGCTGCATTTCAGGTCAGGGCGCATGCCCATGTTGAGAGCTCGATCAGGAGGCATCCAATTAGTGTTTCTTTCTTCCTCTCTCTTTCCCCCCCTCTCTCCATTCTTCCCTTCCTCTCTCCCTAAAATCAATAAAAATATTTTTTAAATTATTTTTTGTTGTGTTCATTTCCCTATTTGGCATCTTTCACTACATTGAAAGATAGTTACTTAACAACAACAAAATCCTGGATTAAAGAGATGAAAATACATTTTACTTAGGTGTTTCATTGAACTTCTAATTCTGTAAGTGATATTTAATCTCAGCAAGCCACGTTTTCCTAATGTAAGACTGACTGACATCTGGGCAATACTGGGACTAGAGAATAGGGTCAGGAGCTAAAGCTAATCTCATCAAGGTTCTTCCAAGTAGAGGACCTTGCAGGCAGTGCACACATGGACCTTGTCTTCTTATCCATTTGTTAGAGGCACCTCTCAAAGACACCAGCGAGGGGTTCCCAATGGCCCCCTGAGTCCGTGAGAGAGGGCCGTACCCAACCTCAATCCTTGTCTTTCCTGTAAATGAATTTATACAAGAGACCTTGATTGTGTTGTGGAAGCCAACTTATTAAAGCCACTAAAGCATGCACTTTTATTAAAGAAGCAAAGCAAAAAACCTAGACATCTGGCTTATGAAGAGCAGACGGGGCTCTCAGCCAATCTGAAGAGCGAGTTGGGTAGGGGTCCGAGAGTGATATACCCTCCTGTGTATAGGTTTCAAATTATTTTGCTGAATATTTTGGTACAGATTAATTCCCAAGGCCACTTTTTACTTTACTGTTGCATCCCCAGAATTCATGAGAAGCATCTGGAAAACTTATCCTGCCAAGCCTTAGACTGCTGGCTTCTCTGCTTAGGGGGTAAAACTGCCCTTTATACCTTTCCCCTTTTTCCTTCCCTTTCTGCATTCTCTTTTTTTAATATATATTAAAATATATTTTTAAATATATATATTGCTGTTGATAATATTACATATGTCTCCAATTTCTCCCCTTTACCCACCTCCTCCCAACCCCCCAAGGTCTTAGAGTAATATGCTAATTAGACTGGACATCATTCTGGACATCCTTTCTGATGAAGCCAGGGCTGGAGGGAAGCTAGCCCAGGTCCTGAGTGCCTGAGGGCGGCCAGAGGAGGGAAGCCCGGGTCCTGGGTGCCGGAGGGAAGCTGGTGCCAGCATCTGGGGGAAGGAAGACCTACTCTTGTATGAATTTTGTGCATCAGGCCTCTAGTACTACATAATAAAATTCTAATATGCAAATCAACCGAATAGAGGAATGACCAGTCACTATAATGCGCACTGACCACCAAAGGGAAGATGCTCAATGCAGGACTGCCCCCTGGTGGTCAGTGCACTCCCACAGGGAAAACACTGCTTAGCCAGAAGCCCTGAGCCAGGCTAATGGCTGGAAAGTGTAGCGGCAGTGTCATGAGCCTCTCCCACCTCTGCAGCAGTGCTAAGGATGTCCCTCGAGGGCTCCCAGACTGCAAGAGGGTACAGGCCAGGCTGAGGGACCTGCCCCCCCGAATGCACAAATTTTGTGTACCAGGCCTCTAGTATGTATACAAGTTCTTTGGTTTATCTCTTCTCATACCCCAACCCCACATCGAGATATGTCAATCTGTTCCAGAAAGCATTCTCTCTTTTTGGGGGGAGGCGGGGGGTTAGCCATTTACTCTCAAGTGTCCTTGGCTGGGGTAGATAATAGTTTGAGTTATAAGCTGCCTGCAAATGGCCCACAGTGTTTGGCCTTGTTTTAACTTCCCTGTCTCAGTTTCCCTATTCCTCTTGCCCTGGAATTTTCCTAGATCCTCATTGTCCTGTAACACCTTTAACATTTCCTGTAATACTGGTTTTATGTTAATGAACTGCTTTAGCGTTTTCATTTTTTTCTGTCTTGGAAGCTCTTTATTTTCTTTTAATTTTAAATGATAGCCTTGCTGGGTTCATTTGAAGGTCCTTGTTGGTTTTTGTTTGTTTGTTTTGTTTTGTTTCATCACTTTGAATATTTTGTGAGGATCCCTTCTGGCTTGAAATGTTTCTGTTGAGAAATCAGCTGATTGTTCTATGGAGGCTCCCTTGCAGATAACTGTTTTTTTTCTTGTTGCTTTTAAGATTCTCTGTTTGTCTTTAACCTTTGCCATTTTAATTATGATGTGTCCTTATGTGGAACTTGTTTTTTAGTTCATCTTATTTTGGACTCTGTGCTCCCTGGTCTTGTATGTCTTTTTCCTTCACCAGGTTAGGACATTTTTCTGCCATTATTTCTTCAAATAAGTTCTCAATCCCTTGTGCTCTCCCTTCTCCTTCTTGTACCTCTATGACATGCATGTAATCATTAAGCTTGATGTTGTCTCAAGATTTCCTTAAACTATCCTCATTTTGTTTTAAATCCTTTTTTTTCTTTTTGCTGGGCTGATAGGTTATTATCTGCTGCCTTGTCTTCCAAATTGCTGATTAAATCCTCCACTTCATCTTACTTGCTTTTGATTCCTCTAGTGCAAGCACGTCAAACTCATGGCCCACAGGGACCACGAGGGGCCCCGCATGCAGCCCACAACTAATATTTTTGCAGCCCAGCCAATATAACCGTATGTAAGAAATGTTTTAATAAAGATTTTGTAACTTAATTCTTAACAATATTTTGTTTTACATAATTATTAATAACAAACTACAATGTTTGCTAATGGCTAATTACTATAATCATGTTGCATTCATTTCCCTTACGCACCTTACATGCAGGCTCACCATTTCTCCCCACTAATACTAGCAGTAAATGTTTTAGCAGCCGACTGCTATGCCATTAGTCTTGGACTGACTTGTTTTGTGTGCAACAAGAATTATTTCACTTTCAGAGAACAAGAAAAATAGGTTTATTTGTGTTACGCTTATTAATTTGTGCAGTTATTCAGTGTCTGGTAAGTTAATGTTCAAAAAAATATTAATTTTTATTACAATGCTCTATTATTTTATGTTAATGATTACTCATTTATTTCAACCTTTTGTATTCAGCATGTCTATTGAAATAAACCTATGTTTCTATGAAAATTGAAGCTTTTGTTTTTTTGTGGCCCACATAAGCTTAAAACTTGTTTATTTGGCCCGTGTTAGCCATTGAGTTTGACATGCTTACTTTAGTGCAGTGATGGTGAACCTTTTGAGCTCGGTGTGTCAGCATTTTGAAAAACCCTAAATTAATTCTGGTGCTGTGTCACATATAGAAATTTTTTGATATTTGCAACCATAGTAAAACAAAGACTTATATTTTTGATATTTATTTTATATATTTAAATGCCATTTAACAAAAAAAAATCAACCAAAAAAATAAGTTCGCGTTTCATAGGTTCGCCATCACTGCTCTAGTGCATTCCTCATTTCAGATATTATATTCTTAATTATTACTGTTTTGTGATATATATATATATATATATATATATATATATATATATATATATTGCATCTATGTCAGTTTTTATGCCTAGTATCTTTTTTATTTGAGTTATCACTTGGTTCATCTATTTTTCCCCTAAGTTTCTTGAGCACCCTTATAACCATTGTTTTAACTCTGTATTTGGTAGATTGCTTTATTTCATTTTTTGGGGGGTAGGTTTCTCCTGTTCTTTCACCTGGGTCATGTTTCCTTATATCCCCATTTTAGCTGCCTCTCTGTGTTTGAATATTAGGTAGACCTGCTATGTTTCCAGTCTTGGTAGGGCCTTATGTGGTCAGTGTCTTGTGTGTCTCAGGGTCACAGTCTCCCTGATTTTCTGAGCTTCGTGCTCCAGGAATATCACTTGTGTAGGTTATGTGATTGTTACTGCTGTAGATGAGCCTCGATTGCTATTGGCCTGTTCAGGGGTGGGGTTGACCCTCAGTCTGGCTGACTATAAGGATCAACCTCTGACCAGATCAACTTCTGAGCTGCTGCGTTGGGGCTGACCTCAGGAAGTGGAATTTGCTCCAGCAGAGTTTGGTGACTGTCAATATCTTCCTTGGATGTTGGTTCTGGGGCCAGTTTGGAGAGACTCTGGTGTGGGTCAGCGTCAGGCACTGCATGTGACCAGCCCAGGCTGTGTGGCTGCCCTTCCTGGGCCTGGGTGTGCACGGGAAAGGCCAAACTGCACACTGACAGTGGCTTCCACCAGCACTGAGTTTGCTGGTCAGCAAAAGGCCCCGGCATCCTGAGATCCACCACTGCCTGCCAGCTGCTAGCTGCCAGTTAAGCTCACTGACTGAAAAAGTCTCTGGCAATACATAAGTTGTGTGCAGTAGTTCTCAGTGAGCCACCAGCTACAAGCAAGTATTCACCAGACTGATACAGATTCTGTCTTGGTGCCAGTGCTGTATCTGAGGCCACTCCACAAAATTCTCAGTATACACTAGGGCCAGACGCCCCCTTCCAGGTCTCAAGAAGTAGTAGGGTAAGGCCAAGAGTGGCTGTGTGATGAGATGTCTCCACACAAGAACAATGGTGCTAATTGGGGCTGCAAATCGAAAATGGTCCTAGCTCTATGGTCAAACAATTCAGTCTCTCCCTGAGTCTGCCAGCATCTCTTGGGGAACCTTCCAAGTAAGTATGCACTTAGGCCAGGCTGGCTATAGCCAGCTGACTTCTTTTCAGGGTGTGAGCTCACCAGGGTGGGACCACCAGGAGTCCAATGAGTGGGGCTAGTGAATCTATCATCGAGGGCTGGCAGTTCCGGTGGAGAATGCGGGGGCTGAATAATAGCTTCTGCCCAAGAGCCACACAACTGACTCTGACAGCCACTTAGTTAATCTGGATCTCCCGAAGACCCCTCCAAGAAAGTGTACACCAGTGGCCCTGTCAGCTTTTCCACGGGGCCTGAACTCCCATCTAGCAGACTCCCATCTCAAACTAGTCAACAGGCTCCCCACGGATTTTTCAGAGCCAGATGTTATTTGGGCACTTCTCTGCTCTGGTGCTCTGAACTGAGGAGCCCAGCATGGAGTTGAGACCCCGCGTTCCTCATGGGGGACCTTTAGATCTAAGATACCTCTACAAATTCTCATCCACATGTGGGTGCAGGGCCAGCCCTTTCCTATCATTATGGATGTGGCTTCTTCTATAAATTTTTGGTTATAAAATTTCTGTTCAGGAAGTCTTCAGTTGGTTATTTGGGTTCATTTTCTTAAAATTTAGTTGTAAATATGTTTGGTCTTGGGAAGAGGTGATTGTAATGTTATTGCTCACTTGAGGTTTTCTTTGATCCATTGGTTGTTCATAAATTTTATATTTCTAAATATTTGTGAATTTTCCAGTTTTTATGTTAGTGATTTTTATTTTCATATAATTTAATCTTAAAAAATAATTTGTACAATTTCAATAATTTAAATCATGATAGACTTTTTTGTGATGCCTCATATTATTTAAGAATATCCCATGCATGTCTGAGAAAAATGTGTACTTTGCTTTGTTAGATAAACTAATCTGTATGTGTCTATTGAGTCTATTTGATATAAATTATAGTTTATGTTCAATGTTTCTTTAGATATTTTCTTTGTGGATAATCTATTATTAAAAGAGGAATGTTGAAGTTTCCCTGTTACTGCATTTATCTATTTCCCTCTTCAATGTAAATATTTACTAAATATACTTAGGTGCTTTGGTATTGAGTGCATGTATAGTAATAATTGCTACAAATGTTTGATGAATTTACCACTTTATCTTCTTAGGGTCTAATTACCATTTTTGTGTTAAATTCTTTTTTCCCCCCCTGTGATATAAATATAACTACCCACACATACACTCTCTTTTTTTCATTTGCATGGAATATCTTTTCCCTTTATTTCACTTTGAGTCTATATTTCCTCTTAAAGCTAATGTGAGTATCTGTCATGCAAGTATAATTGGATCTTATATTTTTAATCCATGCAAATACTCTATGCCTTTTAATGGAAGAGATTTATCCACTTACATTTAAAATAAATATTTATAGCTAGGGCGGTACTAATTTCTTCTTATAAATCGTTTTGTGCCTATTTTCAGTTTCTTTTTTTCCTTTATTTCTCTGTACTGTACTGTTAATTGATGATTTTTCATATTTGCATGTTTTTTATCCCATTTTCTTTATCCTCTGAGTGTCTATAGTTGGTCACTTGTGATTACTCTGAGTTTTACAAATTATACAGGGGTACAAGGAGAATAAGAGCTAGAGCAAGGTATTGAGAACCTATAGGAAGAAATAATGACTGAAAGCTTCCCTAATCTGGTGAAGGAAAAAGACACATAGTTTCAAGAAGAACAGAGAATACATAGCAAGGTGAAACCAAAGAAGCCCATTTCATAATTAAAATGGCAAAAATTAAAGACAAAGAATCTTAAGAGCTACATAAGAAAGGCAGTCAATTACTTACAAAGGAGCTCTCATAGAACTGCTAGCTGATTCCTCAACAGAAACAATTCAGACCACAACAGATTGGTGTGAAATATTCAAAGTTATGAAAATAAAGTACCTACAACCAACACAATTCTCCCCAGTAAGGTCATCATTTAAAATTGAAGAAGAAATAAAGAGCTTCCCAGACAAGAAAAAACTAAAGGAAATTGATACCACCAAAACAGCAGGATAAGTAAGGTTTAAGAGCCTGCTGTAAGAACTAGAAGAAGAAAACAGAGAAACACTTTTAAAAGAATAAAATGGCAAAAAATATGTATCTATCAATTATTACTTTAAATTTAAATGGTTTAGATGCTCTAATCAAGAGACATAGGGTAGCTGAATGGATAAGAAAACAAGATATATATATATATATATATATATATATATATATATATATATATATATATAATCAAGTGGGAGAAAATATATATTCCATGCAAAAGGAAAGGAAAAAAGAAACTGAGTAGCAACACTTATATCTGACAAAGTAGACTTTAAAACATTGGCTATAATAAGAGACAACAACAGGACACTACATAATGATAAAGACAGCAATAGAACAAGTAGATATAACCCTTGTAAACATTCGGGCACTCAACAAAGGAGCACCCAAATATGTAAAGCAAATCTTGATGTATATAAAAGGTGAGATTGATAGGAATACAGTCATAGTAGGCAATTTTAACACATCATTGACATCTTTTGATAGACCTACCACACAAAACATCATCAAGGAAACTGTGGCCTTAAATGAAACACTACATCAGATGAATTTAATTGGAATTTTAAGAGCTTCTCACCCCAGAGTAGCACTATATATATATATATATATATATATATATATATATATATATATTCTTTTTAAGTTCACATGTAACATTTTCTAAAATACACCACATGTTAAAACACAAAGCAAGTCTCAATAAATTTAAGAAGACTGAAATCATATCAAGGATCTTCTCTAACCATCCTATATAATAATAGAGGAATATGCAAATTAGCCATAATGCCGTATGTCACAACCCAACAGCAGGGACCTAGGCTGCATGGCGCCTGACAGTAAAACCTCCAAGATCATTTCACAAGGCCAGCATGATCCAAATTCCTCAACCAGATAAAGACACTACAAAGAAAAAAAATTATAAGCAATATCCATATATGCTCAAATCTTAAAAAAATATTATCAAACTGGGTCAAGAAATACCTTAAAAGATCATGCACTATGATTACATGGCTTTTATTCCAGAATACAAGGTTGGTACAATATCCACAAATCAATAAACGAGATCCAACACATACATAAGATAAAGAATGAAAATCACATGATCTTGTTGATAGATGCAGAAAAATCATGTGATAAAAGCCATTATCCATCTATGATAAAAACTCTCATCAAAATTGGGTACTTAGTAGAGGTAATATACCTCAACATAGTAATTTCCATATATTACAAACCCACAGCCAACATCATACTCTATGGACAAAACGTACATCTTTTCCTTAAGATTGAGAACAAAGATTCCAAAATGGTGGCAGAGAAAGTGGAAGCCCTCCTCCACCCGGACCCTGCCCTATCCAAGGCCTTCAACCCCCTATTGTCTGTGTCCATGGTAAACAAGTTCTTTGGTTAATCTCTTCTCGCCGCCCTCCCCCCTTCCCTTTGAGATTCTTCAGTCTGTTCTATGTTTCCATGCATCTTATTCTATTTTAATCATCAGTTTATTCTGTTCATTAAATTCCTTGTTCATTTATTTGATTTTTAGATTCAATTGTTGTTAGATATGCATTGATTGCCATTTTTGTTCATATTTTTATCTCTTCTTCTCTTCTTATTCTTCATCTTCATCTTCTTCTTAAAAAGACTCTTTAACATTTCTTATAATCCTGGTTTAGTAGCATTTTCTTGTCTCTAAAGCTCTTTATCAGGCTTTAATTATAAATGATAGCTTTGCTGGATAGATTAATCTTGGTTGTAGGTCTTTTCTTTTGCTTTTCATCACTTTGAATTGTTCTTGCCATTCCTTTCTGGCCTGCAAAGTTTCTGTTGAGAAATCAGCTGACCATCAAGTAGGTTCTCCCTTGTAGGTAACTAACTGTTTTTCTCTTGTTGCTTTTACTTTGTCTTTAACCTTTGGCATTTTAATTATGATCTTTCTTAGTGTAGGCCTCTTTGGGTTCATCTTGTTTAGGACTCTCTGGGCTTCCTGGACTTGTATGTCTACTTCTTTCTCTAGGTAAGATAAGGTTTATATCATTATTTTATCAAATAGATTTTCAATATCTTGCTCTCTCTATCCTCCTTCTGGGGCCCTCCCCCAATGTGAATGTTGGTACGCTTGAAGTTGTCCCAGCAATTCCTTATACTATCTTCATATTTTTTGATTCATTTTTCTTTTACTCTTCTGATTGACTGTTTTTTATTTTCTCAGCATCCTTTACTATACTGTTGATTCCCTTTAATTTATTTCTCATTTCAGTTAGTGTATTCTTCATTTCTGATTGATCCTTTTTCATATCGTTGATGTTCTCACTAATTTCCTTGAAATTATCACTAATATCCTTGACATTCTCACTAAGTCCCTTGAAGATCTCATTAAGTTCCTTGAGCACCCTTATAACCATTGTTTTGAACTCTGTACCTAATAGTTTGCTTGTTTTCACTTCATTTGGTTCTTTTTCTGGAGATTTCTTCTGTTCTTTCATTTGTGACATGTACCTTTGTCTCTGCATTTTGGCTGCTTCCCTGTGTTTTTTTCTTTGTATTAGGTAGAGCTGCTATGTCTCCTATAATTGAAAGACTGGCCTTGTGTAGTACGTGTCCTATAGGGTCCAGTGGCTCAGCCTCCCCAGTCACATGAGCTGGGTACTCTAGGTGCACCCCTGTGGAGTCTGTGTACACAGTCTTGTTGTAGTTGAGCCTTAATTGCTGCTGGAATCACTGGGAGGAACTGACCCCCAGGCCAATTGGTTGTGAAAGAGCTATTGTGCAGGTGACACCCCTAAGAAGCAGGACTTGCTTTAGTGGGGCTTTGGTGTTCACCACATCTTCCCCTTGAGTGTCTCACTCATGGATATGGTAGAGTTATAATCTGGGGTGATCTGAAGCTCTCCGCTGGGTGCGCCTGCTCTGGGGTCTCCCCAGAGGTGCAAAGTCAGCCACTGCCTGTACCCTGCCTGGGGTCACCTGGAAGGAGCTACTGAGTAATCTGCAGATGGCTGCTACTTGTTTGGGTCTAGGAGGTGTCCAGGAGAGCCCAGGCTGTGAATCTTGGCAATCTGCTGCTACTGCCAGGCCCGAGGGCACTTATAGAGAGGAATGGGGCACACTGAGTCCAGCTACTGCTTATTTGAGAGATTTTAGTAAAGTCTGAAGGATGAGCCAGGACAGGCCATTCATATGGAAAAGATACTACAAACAGCTTGGGTGGGGCAAAAGTGTAGGCCAGGTTGCTGGAGAGTCAGATGTGGCTACCAGTCAGCTCTGTGGTGGGAGGAGGTTTCAGCATAGGAACAATGTCTGCAATCACTTTTGTTTAGGGGAAGTCACCCCAGAGTTCTTGCCCTGATGCCTGTACTTCAGTTCCTCTATGTATGTTGCTGGATCCTTTCAAGCTGCTACCCCAGCACTGGAGCTCAGAGGGAGTGAGTCAGTATGTCTGTGCACTGGCTCTTTAAGAGAAACTGCTGCATCCCCAGCAGCCTCTGTGTCACTGAGACACAATCCCTACTGGCTTTTATAGCCCAAAGTTATGGGGACTTCTCTTCCCAGCACTGGAACCCTGGGCTGGTGGCCTGGTCTGGGGCTGGGACCCCTTCTTCCTCACAGGAGGCCGCCTCAGCCAAGATCTCCCTCCCGATTAGAAACACACCACCTCCTACAAGTTCCCATGTGCTTTACTTTTCACTTCTCTACTTGCAGGACTTCCATTTAGCCAGCTTTCAGGCGGCTCTGAATGATGGTTGTTCTGTACTTTAGTGGTAATGTTGATGTGGCCGTGGAAGGATGCAACTACCCACATTTGTCTATGCAACCATCTTGGTCCCACCCAAACCTGCATGGAACGATGCTCCAACCAATTGAACCACCTGGCCAGGGCAAAAATTATGATTATTTTAAAATCACATATTTACATGTCCTTTAAAATTTTTCAGTTTAGTCCTATCCTGCTTGGCTCAGTAGATAGAGTGTCAGCCTGTGGACTGAAGAATCCTGGTTTCAATTCCGGTCAAGGCAAGTGCCCAGGTTGCGGGCTCGATCCCCAGTGTGGGGCATGCTGGAGGCAGCCGATGAATGATTCTCTCTCATCATTGATCTCTCCCTCTCCCTGCCTCTATGAAATAAAAATATTTTTAAAACTTTAGTTTACTTAGACCAGTGGTCGGCAAACTGTGGCTCACGAGCCACATGCGGCCCTTTGGTCCCTTGAGTGTGGCTCCTCCACAAAATACTGAATTCTGCGCATGGGCCACGAAGTTTCAATTGCACTGTACATGCATGCCTGCACGTGGTATTTTGTGGAAAAGCCACACTCAAGGGGCCAAAGAGCTGCATGTGGCTCATGAGCCGCAGTTTGCTGACCACTGACTTAGACTATTAATACATCTTATATAAATGGCACAATACTGTATTATGTAACCTTAATCTTTTGCTCAACAGGTGATTTGGGTGAGTATTCATCTTATAGTTACTATGGTTAATCATTGTCCCTTATCTTTATAGAATTCATTATTTCACTTCTGTGATTTGTTTTTCCTATTACGTTATATGTGTTAATTTTTCTTCAGGGTTATATATAGATATTCTGACTACTCAAATGGAATTATGTTGTGTATTGGGATCAATCCTCTGTTATTATGTTGTAAATATGTTCTAGCACCGTACTGCTTTCTTTTTTTTTCACTATTAACATTTTCTTCTATAAGTGTTCAAATTTAATTTTAAATGTATCTCTATAACCCAGCTAGGTTGATTTGAATATTTGTGTGTAAGGATTTTTGTGTGAGGCAACTTTGAATTTACTTTTTAAATATGAATATCTTTTTTCCAGCATAATTCATTGAAATGTCCATATTTTCACCCTACTTGACAACGTTACAACACAGAGCTTTGCTCCTAGAATCCTGTTACATTTGATAGATTTTATGTGTCTATTCATGTGTCTGTATCTTATTCTCTTAAGTACTGTAATCATACTTCAAACTACTAGGGCATGTCTGTAAAGTTTGTCTTATCTATTTTAGTCCTTTGAACATCCACATAAATTAGAGAATCATCTGGTGAAATTAAACACACAGGGCCATAAACACACTCATGCACATAAAAACATCACATTTATGTTGGTTTTCTTTTTATTTTACTATAAAAGTAGGTTTAGAGTTGTGAATACACAAAACAGAATTTATTCTTGTATTATTATTCATTAATTATTGTATTATTTATTTGTATTACAACTGTAAACCTACTATTGCTTACCCTGTATATGTTGCAAATATTTCCTTCCAGTCTGTGGCTTGTTTTTAAAAATAATAATACCTTTTGTATAAAAATCTATTTTAATTCTGATGAAGTTCAATTTATTAAATTTTATTCTCCCTCTTTTTTAAAGTTTTCTGTGGCTTACACATTTTTAGTTATTATTTGTACTAGAGGCCCAATGCATGGAATTTGTGCATGGGGGACGGGGTTTCCCCTCAGCACAGCCTACACCCTCTACAATCCAGGACATCCCTCTCACAGTCTTGGACCACTGGCTCCTAATTGCTCACCTGCCTGCCAGCCTGGTTGCGCCTAACTGTCCCCCACCTCCCACTGCCCTGATCACCCATCACTGCCTCTGCATGCCAGCCTGATCACCCCTAACTGCCCCCACTGTTGTCCTGGTCACCCCTAACTGCCCCCTGCTGCTGGCCAGGTTGCCACCAACTGCCCCCCATCCCCCCGCTGGCCTGGCCACCCCTCATGGCCCTCCTGCTGGCCTGGTCACCCTATGAAACCTGCTGTTCAGTCATTTGGTCATCCCCCACTAACCCCACCACTGGCCTGGTCGCCCCATGCAGCCTGCTTGTTCAGTTGTTTGGTCGTCCCTCACTAACCCCACTGTTGGCCTGGTTGTAGACAGCCATCTTGTGAGGGTGTGAGGGTTACTTTGCATATTACCTCTTTATTATATAGGATATTGTATTAAGTAGGTATATAATTTTATTTATTCTTGCTTTGAATATGAATATTCCATTGTGCCAGCAGAGTCTGTTTAAAGTACCATCATTTCACTCATGGACACAGAAAACAGTATGGTGGTTACCAGAGGAAATGGGGTGGGAAGGATGGGAGTTGGAAGGAGTCTAAAATTTGATGATGGAAGATTTTTTGACTTTGTCTGATGGCCACACAGTACAATATACAGATTTTGTATCATGGAAATGTGCACTTGAAACCTATATGATCCTATTAACCAATATCACCCCAATAAATTTAATTTAAAAAATAAAAATAATAATAATAAAGTACTGAAGAGACCCAAGATGGCAAGTAGGTAAATGCCTATACTAAACACCCCCCACAACCACATCAAAATTACAACTAAAATACAGAAAAACCATCATTCAGAACTGCCTGAAAGCTGGATTAATGGAAGCCTTACAACTAGAGAAGTAAGAAAGAAAGCACATGGAGACTGGTAGGACGGGTGGAAGAGCAGAATGGGTTCGTCTCAGTGTGTGCTGTTTTTTAATCAGGAGGGAGTAGTCTCTGTGGAATCCACCTGTGAGGAGTAAGGGGCCCCACAAAATACTCCCATCCCAGGCTCCCAGAGATGGGAAGAGAAGTCCCTGTAACTATGGGATGTAAAAACTAACAGGGATTGTGGTTCACTGACATGGAGGCTCCTGGAGAATCAGCTGATTCTCTTAAAGGGCTGGCATACAGAATTGCCACTTCCTCTGAGCTTCAGCTCCAGGGCTAGGTTCCAGGGGACCCAGACACATACTAGAAGAAACTGGACTGTCTGGTATCAGGGCAGGAACTCAGAGTGGCTTTCTACCAGGTGGATGTGCTCACAGGGGTCATTGTTTCTATGCTGGGACCTCCCTGATTGCAGAGCTGACTGGTAGCCATTTCTTTTTGCTCTGCTCTGGTGATTCTCTGAGACCTCACCTCATCCAATTTTCAGCTCCACCTAACCTATGTGCAGTGGTTTTTGAATATGAATGGCCTGTTCTTTCTCAGGCTTCAGACTTTTCTGAAATCTCTCAAACAAGCTGCAACTGGGTCAGGGAGGCCCAAACCTATCAATAAAAGGCTCAAGACTTGACACTGTTACCACCGTGGCCTTACCTGGGCACATCCAAACATGATACAAACAGGATGAATCTGCAGATCTCTCTGTAGCTCCTGCAGGATGGCCCCATACAGTGGCTGACTTTGCACCTCCCTGGAGACCCAAGAGCCAGTACACCCAGTGGTCAGTTTCAGACAAGACTACAACTCTACACATCTATAAGCGACACACTCAAGGAGAAGACTAAATGAGAACCAAAGCCCCAATGAAGCAAGTCTTGGTCCATGGGGTTGTTTCCTGCACAGCAGCTCTCTCACTGTAGTTGCAACTGGTCCTCACAGCCAATTGGCCAGGAGGTCAATTCCTCCCAGTGACACCAACATCAATAAAGTATCAACTACAACAAGACTGTGCACACAGCCCACAAAGGGGTGTATGTAGAGTGCCCAGCTCAAGTGACTGGAGAGACTAAGCCACTGGGCCTTAGAGGACACCTACTACACAAGGCCACTTGACAAACTAATGGGAACATAGCAGCTCTACCCAATACATAGAAATAAACACAGGGAAACAAACAGCCAAAATGTGGAGACAAAGAAACATGTCACAAATAAAAGAAATGGCCCTGACCAGTTTGGCTCAGTGGATAGAGCATTGACCTGCAGACTGAGGGGTCCCAGGTTCGGTTCTGGTCAAGGGCATGTACCTTGGTTGCAGGCACATTCCCAGTAGGAGTTGTGCAGGAGGCAGCTGATCAATGTTTCTCTCTCATCTATATTTCTGATTCTCTATCCTTCTCCCTTCCTCTCTGTAAAAAATCAGTAAAATATTTTTTAAAAAATGAAAGAAATGGAAGAACACAAACTACTGGATATAGAGTTTAAAACCATAGTTATAAGGTTACTCAAGAATCTTCATGAGACCTCCAATAGACTTAGTGAGACCTTCAAGGATCTTAGTGAGAATGCCAAAAAAAATGAAAAAGGTCCAGACAGAAATTAAGCATACAGTGACTGAAATAAAGAATAATATACAGGGATTCAGCAGTAGAGTAGAGAATTCTGAGATCAAATTAATGACTTGAAATATGAGGAGATCAAAAACACCCAATCAGAAGAGAAAAAAGAAAAAGGAATCCAAAAATAAGATAGTATAAGGAGCCTATGGGACAACTTCAAGCATACCAACATCCATAACATGGGGGTGCCAGAAGTGAGAGAGAGCAAGATATTGAAAACCTACTTGAAGAAATAATTACAGAAAAATTCTCCTATCTGGTGAAAGAAATAGAATTATAAATCCAGGAATCACAAAGAGTTCCAAACAAGAGGAACCCAAAGGAGACCCCACAAAAACACACCAAAATTAAAATGCTAAGGGCTAAAGACAAAGAGAGAATATTAAAAGCAGCAAGAGAAAAGCAGTTAGTTACCTACAAGGGAGCACCCATACTACTGTCAGCTTTTTCTTCAACAGAAACTTTGCAGGCCAGAAGGGAGTGGCAAGAAATATTCAATTGGTGACTAGCAAAGACCTACAATCAAGATTACTCTACCCAGCAAAGCTCTCATTTGGAATTGAAGGTCAGATAAAGAGCTTCAGGGACAAGAAAAAGTTAAAGGAGTTCATCACCACCACATTAGTATTATATGAAATGCTGAAGGGTATTCTTTAAAAGGAAGAAAAGAAGAAGAAAAAGATAAAAAAATATGAACAATAAAAAGGCAATAAATACATATTTATCAATAATTGAATCTAAAAATGAAAACAACTAATAAGAAATATTATGAACAGAATAAACTGGTGAATAAAATAGAGTAAGAGGAATGGAAATGGAACAGACTGACAAATCTCAGAGGGAAATCGGGTGGGGGGGATGAAGAGATTAAACAAAGATCTTATATGCATTTATTACCTATGGACACAGATAATAGGGTGGTGAAGACCTGGAGTGAGACAGAAACTTACTGGAGAGGGGCAAATGTGGGGGGGGGGGTAGGAGAGGTACATCTATAATACTTTTGACAATAAAGATTTAAAATAAAAAAAAATTGCTCTAGGAATTTAAAAAAATAAATAAAACACAACGTACTATCATTTCTAGTCTCTATCTTTGCTACCGTTTGTTGTTTGTTCATTTCTTGGTGATAGCCATTATGACAGGTGTGAGGTGATATCTCATTGTGGTTTAATTTGCATTTTTCTGATGATTAGTAATGATGAAAACACTTGTGCATGTTTGGTGGAATTGATAATTGTAAATAATGTGGAAAACATTATAAAGTTTAATCAAAAAAATTAAAATAGAAATACCTTATGATCCAGCAATTCCACTTTGGGGTATTTATCCAAAGAAATCCAAAATATTAATTCCAAAAGATACATGCATCCTTATAATCATTGCAGCATTATTTACAATAGCCAAGATAAGGAAACAACCCATGTCCATCAATAGGTGACTGGATTAAGGAGAAGTTGTATATATATACAGTGGAGTATTACCAGGACATAAAAAGAATGAAAATTTGCCAATTGTGACTAAATGGATAGACCTAGAGGGTATTATGCTAAGTGAAATAAGTCAGACAGAGAAAGACAAATATCATATGATTTCACTTATATGTGGAATAGGAAAAAAATGAACAAAGAAAACAGAAACAGAGTCATAGATATAAAAAAAATAAACTGAAGGTTTCCTGATGGGAAGGCCAGGTGAAAAAGGTGAAGGGATTGAGAAGCACAAACAGGCAGTTAGAAAACAGTCCTGGGGATGTAAAGAACAGCATAGGGAAAATTGTGATAAATATTAGGGGGTCACTTGTAAGATATATAGATGTCTAACCACTATGCTGTACACCAGAATCTAGCATAATATTGAATGTCAACTCTAATTTTTAAAAAAAACATTTAAAAAAATAAAATTACTCTTATTTCTCTTTATAGGTTCTATCTCTCTTGAGATCTCCCATTTTGTATTTAATTATTATTCTATTTTAATTTAAATTTTTGAATGTAGTTTTATGTAGTTTTTAGCATAATTATTTTATCTCTCATTGTTTAATTTCCAGAGCTCTGAAACGGTTGTCTTTAGAAATTTTGCCATCTTTTAAATATATTTTATGGAAGTGATTTAATGAACTTATTAGGTCTCCATAGCTACAAGTTTTCTTCTTTTAGTAGATAAATTTTGCTTTGGTTTTCATTCTCAAACATAAATTATCCATACTTCTCTGAATCATACAGGGTTTATGTTTGTGTACTTTTTGAGTAATTGCCTCAGTGTGTTATTTGGATGTTACATTATCTGAAATATGGGTAACTACAAATATTTTATTTTACTTGACAAGTAAGTAATAACTAAAAAGAAAATTATAGGTTTTCCTATGACTTTCTTTGTAACTCACAACAATTATCAGTCTTAATATGAGAAGTACAATATCAGTTCAATTTCTTTTTATTTATAAAAAAGTAATCTTTTGTGTCTGGGAAATAGTGAAAACTTTTTCTCCTTCTTACCATTCAGAATTATTCTGTGGAAAATTCTAAGTATATATTTTGTCATCACTTGCAATTTGAACTCAGTGATTGTCATAACAAGAAGCTTATAGGTCTCCTGTTCCTTTAGTTCAAGGAAATTGTGGTCTTTTTAAAAAATATGTTTTTATTGATTTTAGAGAGCGATGAAGGAAAAGGGAGAGGAGAGAGAGAGAGAGAGAGAGAGAGAGAGAGAGAGAGAGAGAGAGAGAGATAAGAAACATTGATCAGTTGCTTCCCTGACCTGGATCAAACCGCAACCTGGGCATGTGCCCTGACTGCGAATGAAATCAGTATCCTTCATTGCACAGGAGTACACACAACCAAATGAGCCATACAACCAGGACAAATTGTGGCCTTCTTAACTATGTATTCTATCTTCTCTATCAATTTCATTTCTTTTTGCAATTCTTGTTAATTGCACACTTGTTTTTCTGGATCTACACACACACACACACACACACACACACACAACACAATGTTGGATATTGTATTTCATATAGAATTATAATACAACTCACAGCAGATATTCATTTTCTCTTTTCAGTTCATGTATATTAAGTTTTGTTAAAGAAAATTCACACTTTATATATTTTTATGCCTTCACTTAAACCGACTTTTTTGGGGATTCCAAGATGGCATCAGATTTAATTGAAGATACACTGACCTTCTCCCAGGGCCAGAGTGGAATTACAACTGAAATATAGAAAAATCATCCTGGATCCAACTGAAGACAAGCAGGAGAGAACCCTTATAACCAAGGATGTAAAGAGGAGGACATATTGAGATTGGTAGAAAGTGCAGAGGCACGAGAGAGCTAGCTGGACTCCCACAGGCAGCAGCTAAAGTTCCGAAGGGATATCTCAGCTGTGGGATGTTCCCCCTGTGGACGAAAAGGGGTCACATGCTAACCTGACAAGCTCAGGTGGTCTTGTAAACTCAAAGACCTAAAGTAACCACAAAGGATGGTCTGAAATTAACACTTTAACTAAAAGCTATCTTCCCTAAGGTCAATCTTTACCTCAACTAAGCCTATTGTCCTCTTGCCTTTTGACAACATGTCATTGGAATATCAAAGTAATTTTTTCTTTTTTTCTGGACCCCTCAAAGCACAGGCACCACTCTGTGGAGACTACAAATCCCCTCGTTGTTATTGAGTTAATTGTTGACTATTAACTATCTGTACCCAACTAAGTAAAAGAAGTATGTGCCTATCATTTACTTTGTATCCAATTCCAGAGGTTTCCCTGCTTTGTTATCTCGAACCTCCCTAATCTATCGTGAATAGAGTTCATATAAGCCACTTACATCTCCTCTTTTGATTGTAATGTATAAAACAAGGTAAAAAAAAATCACCATTCTTCGGAGCACTATCTCAATACATTGAGATTCTGCTGCCCAGCAATTGTCCACAATTTGGCTCACATAAACTCACAAAATTCTTTAAAGGTTCTAATGTTTTCTTATGTTTACACTCCTGAGAAGTTTGGGGTCTAAACCCAAAGATGGGCTCCCCAGCCCAGAATAACAAAACCTGGAAATGTGCCCACGTAACATCTTGCCATGAAAAGCACTGGAGGTTCTGCCGGGGAGGGAGAGATGGCTAGAAACAAAGGCACACTCTTCAAAAACCAATGCACTAAATTTCATTTGCAGCCACTCACCTTAGCCTCTGGCAGAGGGAGGGCAGAGTGGACTAGAGCTGCATAAAGAGAGTCTAGAGTTGGTGCCTCTCAGGAGAGAGATGAGAGGATAGCCACCAGGACTCCTGTGCTGAATCATTCTCCTGGGAGGCTTTCCCATCAGTGCAGCTTTAGCCTGAGGGAAGGCATTGCCCCGCCAATTAGAAACACTTACCCCTCCCTGTGGAATTACACTCTCATGAAGACTACAGCCTGAGGTTTATAAAGTGACTGAGCCTAACAGAGAGCTGCAGGCAAAGGCAGATCTCAGGTACATTGAATCTGCCTGACGTACTCCTGGGCCTGGAGCTAGGAAAAACAAATGTTGGTGTGCAGCTTGGTCCTTTAAATATGTACCCAGCCACATCAGAGAGAGCCACAAGCTGTGGATCGCTGATAGCTCCAAACACGGTACTCAGGGCCAGTCACAAACACCATCTGACACTTGCTTGCACTAAAGACCCTCCAAAGAGGCCTAAACCAAATAAACCAAATAAACCCAGGAGCCAGATTCAGACAACAAGGGAGCAAGGTCCAATAAGCTTCACAAGCAGCATATCCACAGGGAGATATCGATAGGCTCCAGATCCTGTTGAGGTTAATTCTGTTTTGTGTGATAAGCACCTGCACAGCAGCCTGCATGCTCTCCTGGGAATTGAGCCTCACTGTCAGCCATTCTGAGGTTGAGCCCATGCACAAATGGGCCAATAACAATCACGACTCAGTTACAACAGGAGGGCCCATACAATGCACATGAGGGACATTATTAGAGCACCCAGACCTAGTGATCAGGAAGATTATGTCACTGGGTCCCCCAGGTCACCTACTGCATAAGGCCACTCTACCAATACTGGGAGTAGTAACAGACCTACCTGATACATAGAAACAAACCCAAAAAGGCAGCCAAAATGGGTATACAAAAAAACAAGCCTTAAATGAAATAACAAGAGAATTCTCCAAAATGGAGAGGAAAGAAGACTTCCAAGCTCTTTTTATGAGACCCTCATTATCCTAGTTCCATATCCAGGTAAAGTCACTACAAAGAAAGAAAATTACAGGTCAATATCTCTGATGAACATTGATGCCAAAATCCTCAATAAAAATATTATCAAATCAGATCCAGCAATACATTAAAAAGATCATACATCATGACCAAGTGGGATTTATTCCAGGGATGCAAGGCTAATAGAATTATTTGCAAATTAATAAATGTGATACATAACATAAACAAATTAAAAGATTAAAAAACATATAATCATATCAATAGATGAAAAAAAAAGCTTTGGAAAAATCTAGTACCCTTATTCGATAAAATCTCTCTGCGCAATGGGAATAGAGAGATCATACCTCAACATAATAAAGGCCATATATGACAAACCTATAGCCAATATCATACTAAATGGGCAAAAAGTAAAAGCATTTCCCTTAAAAAGAGGAACAAGACAGGGATGTCCACTTTTACCACTCTTATTCAACATAGTATTGGAAGAGCTAATCTCAGTTACCAGAAAAGAAGAAAACATAAAAGACATCCAAATCAGAAAAGAGGAAGCAAAACTCTCATTATTTGAAGATGACATGATATTGTAGATAGAAAACCCTAAAGACTCCACAAAAAACTATTAGATTTAATATAAATGAATTTGGCAATGTAGCAGGATGCAAAATTACAACCAGAAATCAATGGCATTTTTAAACACCAATATTGAATTCTCAGAAAGAGAAACTAAAAAAAAACAAAAAAACAAAAAAACAAAACAAAAAAAAAAAACCACAATCTAATTCATGATAAAATAAATAGAGAAAAATATAAACAAGTGGATGCATATACCATGTTCATGGATTGGTAGAATTAACCTCATTAAAATGTCCATACTACCCAAAGCAATGTATAGATTTAGTGCAGTCCCTATTAAAATACCAATGGCATATTTCACAGATCTAGAATAAATATTCCAATAATTCATATGAGACCAGAAAAAAACAAACAAATAGCTGCAGCAATCTTGGGAAAAAAGAATATACTGTATATCAAATTACACTACAAAGCCATTATAGTGTAATTCACAAAACTGCCTGGTACTGGCACAAGAACAGGCATATAGATCAATGGAATGTAACAGAGAACCCAGAAATCCAACCAAGCTTATCTTCTCAATTAATATTTGATAAAGGAGAAGCCAAGAGCACAATAGAGTCAAGACAGTCTCTTCAATAAATGGTGTTGGAAAAATTGGACAGATACTTGCAAAACATGAAACTAGATCACCAACTTACACCATACACATGAATAAACTCAAAATAGATAAGAGACTTAAATGTGAGTTGTGAAACCATAAAAATCCTAGAAGAAGCCATTAGCAGCAAAATCTCAGACATTTCTCATAGCAACATGTTTGCTGATACATCTCCTATGGCAAGGAAAACAAAGAAAAAAATAAATAAATGGGACTACATTAAAAAAAAAAGTTTTGCACAGCAAAAGACACCATCAACAAATTGAAAAGGGATCCCTCTGTATGGGAGGACATATTTGCCAGTGATATATCAGAAAAGAACTCAGACCTGTCAGAAAGGCTACCATCAACAAACCTTCAGATGACAAGTGCTGGTGAGGGAATGGAACCCTAGTGCACAGCTGGTGGGAATGCAGACTGGTGCAGCAACTATGGAAAACAGTATAGACTTTCCTCAAAAATATTAAAAATGGAACTACCCTTTGACCCAGTCTTCCTACTTCTAGGAATATATCCTACTAATCCCAAAACATAATCAGAAAAATATATATGTATCCCTATGTTCATAGCAGTGCTATTTACAGTAGCAAAGATCTGGAAACAGCCCAAGTGCCCATCAGTAGATGAGTGGCTAAAAATACTGTGGTACATTTACACCATGAACTAATACGTAACAGTAAAAAAGAAGGATCTCTTATCTTTTGAGACAGCATGGAGAGACCTGGAGACTATTATGCTAAGTGAAATAAGACAGTCAGAGGCAGATAAGTGTCACATGATTGCACTTAATAGTATATGTGGAATCTAATGAACAAAATACATCCAGAGATATGGAAGCATGGAACAAACTGTGGAATCTCAGAGGGAAACCAGAGGTGGGTGGGTGGGTGGGAAGAGATCAACCAAAGAACTGTTATGCACATATGCATAACCCATGGACACAGGCAATAGTGTGGTGCAGAACTGGGGTGGGTGGAGTGGGGTAATGTGGGTCTTAATTTCAGAACCTTAGGAGAGCATTGTTGGATGTTTAATTTAAATTAGTAAAACCTATATGTTCACTGTTATATACATAAAGGCTGATACCAGCTTTAATTTTCAAAATTTGCCTTTCAAAGTTAATATTAACTTCAAGAAATTACAAGGGCAGCATCTATCCCCTGACTCAGGATTAATGGAGCTTTGAACTGAAGTCTCAGAATGAATCTGAAATCCCAGATGTTAAGCATATACTTAGAATATATGTAGTAGCATCTAAAACAAGGGTGCTCAAACTACAGCCCACGGGCCACATGCAAATACAAATATTGTATTTGTTGCCATTTTTTTTTTACTTCAAAATAAGATATGTGCAGTGTGCATAGGAATTTGTTCATAGTTTTTTTTTTTTAAACTATAGTCCGGCCCTCCAACGGTCTGAGGGACAGTGAACTGACCCCCTGTTTAAAAAGCTTGAGGATCCCTGATAATCCTCACCTTGGCTCTTTAACGCATGGGGGTGAGGGGGGTGGAACTTAAATTCACAGAGGCATGTTGAAGCCCACAGAGTCCTGGCAGCCTAGGAAGATATTAAACAAAAGCAAGAGCTCATCACAGAGGAAAATGTTAGCAAACAAATAAGGTTGGTGGCAAACTAGTGGGAATTCCCAAGGGCTCTCTGAGGCTATAAGGTACCATGGAAAATAATTCTGCAGCCTGATTCCATGCTTTTAATTTTGAGGAAATTGATGAAAATTTTAGCAGAGCCTGAGCTCAAATCCATAGGCATGGATTTTAAGTCCCTGGGAGAGGGCCTGAGACTGGAGACATTTTTATGATGTAGGATCACACACTCCATTTTACAGATGAGCATGTTCAACTCAGCTCCCAGGTCCAGTAGTTCAGGGAGCTGAGGTTCAGACCCAAGTCTCTGTGGCTCCAAACCTTTGCCTATTTCATCAAATCATACAGACGCTTCTTAGGACTAGAACACAAAATAGAAAGTTTCCCCTGTTTTACTGCTGTGTTCTTACGGGCAGGGAGAGGGAATGCCATTCTGCTCCTCCTCTCAACCCCCTTGTGAGGGCTCAGTGTGGGGTCTTCCTAGGATTTCTCTGGTGTAGAGGAGAATGGATGCTCCTTGTTGGTGCTGTTGTTTTGCCAGCGTGCACATGTGTTAGGGGTTTGTTTTGGAATTGGTCTGACCCACACGTCTCAGCAGGGGTATGAGAGAGCAAAGAATAACAACTATTGTAATGATAACGCTGAATTTATGGAGTGTTCCCCACATGCAAGTGGAGTGACAGGTTTCATTACTTAGAAACTCTCAGAAGGAAGAGCCATTAGTGATTTGTGAATCTAATGGTATTTAACAGTGCTCAGAAGAAAGTGATTGCTGCATTATTCACAGTAAGTACGACAAGAGGCTTTGCAGAGGAACAGAACCCATGGTTCGCATTTGTACTTATGTTGAACCAATAAAATCTTGCTTGTCTTGGATGACTGTCTCTATTAAATAATAGCAGAGGATAAAAAGACCACAATACATCTGTTTCCCCCTAAATGTGTTAGAGGAAGGGGACTAGTATGAGGCAATGCCTGAAAGCATCAAGCTCCTATTTGATGTAGCAACTCTTGCCCTGCAAGCACTTTTTACTCCCGGTTAGCTATGATCATTCCCTGCTCCTTGGTGCTGTAATGCTGAGAATCACCTGTGCCCCAGTTCCCTGACTAAAGAAAGCCTTTCTCCCTGGAAACTTCTCTTTAAACCAGTGAGAGTTCTGCAAAAAAGAAAAAAAAAATGAGTTTTAGGCTCAGAGATAATCTGTAGTCTTAGTGGTTTAAAAAGAAAAGTTCATACTTTTGTGGGGGGAGCATGTGCAGATCCATATGTGGCAGAATATTCTCAGAATGAATGTTAATTTTTCTGGAGTTGTTATACATGTTGATTTAAAATGGACTGCATTCATTTTTATTATAATATAAAATATAATTTGTATATCTAGTGGATAAGTAAAATAGAATATAAGAAACACCAGAGATAAAATATTTTAGAATAAAGCTAGGGAAATGCACAAACTCACTGCAGTTGGAAAACATGTCATTTGGGGGTGAGTGGAGGACCCATAGACACTGATTAGCCAACTCTTTGAATTAGTCTATTCTTAGGAGGTTTTCTGATTTTCCACTGACTGACTTCCAGCATATTTTTGTTAAATTTGTCAGGGTGACATCAGTCAATAGCATTTGTACATTTCAAGTGTACAATTCTGTAATACATTATCTGTATATTATATTGTGTTTTCACCACCCATAGTCTAATCTTGCATCACCATATTTGACCCCCATTATGCTTTTAACCTCCCCAACCCTTTTCCCTCTGGTAACCTTCATATGTTGTCTGTGTCTATGAATTTTTTGTTTGCTTTATAATCATTTATTTCCTTTTTTATATCCCACATATGGATGAAATCACATGGTTCTTTTCCATCTGACTTATTTCACTCACCATCATACTCTTAAGATCCACTCACGCTGTCACAAATTGCAGTATTTCATTATTTTCTTATGGCTGAATAGTATTTCACTGCATGTATGTACCACGTCTCCTTTATTCAACCATTCCTCAAAGAACACTTAGGTTGTTTTCATGTCTTGCTACTCTAAGTAATGCTGCAATGAAAATAGGGGCACATATATCTTACAAATAAATGTTTTCTTGTTGGGGGGAAGATTCCTAAAAGAGGGATCACTGAGTCTTATGATAGCACTGTTCTTAATTTCTTGAAGAGCTTGCATACTGTTTTTCATAGTAGCTGAAACAAATTTCTATTCCCAATAGCAGTGTATGAAGGTTTCTTTTTCTCCACATCGTCTCAAACAGCTGTTATTTCTTGTGTTACTGATAGTAAGGATTCTAAAAGCTGTGAGGTGGTATTTCATTGTGGGTTTGATTTGTATTTTACTTATAGAGAAGTTGAGCATCTTTTCATATACCTGTTGGTCATTTGTATGTCTCCTTGTGAAGTGTCTGTTCAGGTCCTCTGACCATTTTTTAATTGGATTGTTATTTTGTTGTTGTTGTTGTTGAGTGGTGTGAATATATATATATATATACATATACATATACATATACATGTACATATATATATATATATATATATGATCTAATAAAAGAGAAACATGCAAATCGACCTACCTTTGCTGGCCCAAGCCACGCCCACCAGCCAATCAGAGTGGCTATATGCAAATTAACCCAACCAAGATGGTGGCTGGAGCCATGGAGGTGGAGCAAGCAGGGGGCTTGGTTGCCCCGGAGATGGAGCAAACCAAGCTTCCCACCTGCCCTGGCCTGCTGTGGCCTCAGTTAAAGGCAACAAAGTTTCAATTATAGAAGATAAATAAATCCCAGACACCTGCTTCCAGCCAGCCTACACTGGGAGCTTGGGTGGTTGGGGGCCGTGGCCAGCCTGCAAACAGCCATCAGCCCCTCACCCAGGTTGGTCAGGCATCCCAGGGGACCCCCCCACCCTAACGGGGATGTGGCCAGCCTGCAAACAGCCATCAGCCCTTCATCCAGGCTGGCCACACCCTCATGGGGTGTGGGTCTGTGCTGGGGGTCTTGGCCAGCCTGAAAACAGGCATCAGCCCCTCACCCTGGCTGGCCAGGCAACCCAGGGGGACCCCCACCCTGAAGGGGCTTTGGCCAGCCTGAAAAGAACTATCAGCCCCTCACCCAGGCTGGCCAAAACCTCAAGGGGTGAGGGTCCCTTCTGGGGGGCTAGACCAGCCTGCAAACAGCCCTTAGCCCCTCACCCAGGCTTGCCAGGCACCCCAGCAGGACCCCCATCCTGATCCAGACACCCTTCAAGGCAAACCAGCCAGCCCCCACCCATGCACCAGGCATATAATAAAAGGGTAATATGCAAATTGACCCTAACAGCAGAACGACTGGGAATGACTGGTCACTATGACACACACTGAACACCAGAGGGCAGATGCTCAATGTAAGAGCTGCCCCCTGGTGGTCAGTGCGCTCCCACAGAGAGAGCTCTGCTCAGGCACAAGCCAGGCTGATGGCCGCCAGCATAGCAATGATGGTGGGAGCCTCTCCCGCCTCCTCAGCAGTGCTAAGGATGTCTGACTGCAGCTTAGGCCTGGTCCCCACTAGCAAATTGACATCCCTCAAGGGCTCCTGGACTGCCAGAGGGATGTCTGACTGCCAGCTTAGGCCTGATCCTCCAGGAAGCAGGCCTAAGCCAGCAGGTAGACATCCCCTGTGGGGTCCCAGAATGCGAGAGGGCAAAGGCCAGGCTTAGGGACGCCCCTGAGTGCACAAATTTTTGTGCACAGGGCCTCTAGTCCTAACTAATAAAAGAAAAAAAGGGTAATTAACCATACCCCTGCTATGCTTCCCATTGGCTAATCAGGGTGATATGCAAATTAACTGGCAACCAAGATGGCAGCCGGCAGCAACGCAGCTGAAGCGAGCAGGAGGCTTGCTTGCTCCAGTGATGGAGAAAGCCAAGGTACCCCCCCTACCACGGCCCGGCTCTGAACTTTGGAAGCAACAATGTTTCAATTATAGAAGGTAAGTAAATCCCAGAATTAAAAAACAAAAGAAAAAAAGGAGAGGCTGGGAGCTTCAATCACCCGCCAGCCTGATAACGGCACTCATCCCCTCACCCAGACTGGCCAGGCACCCCAGTGAGGACCCCCACCATAAAGGGGGTCTGACCAGCTCCAAACAGCCATCAGCCCCTCACCCAAGCTGTCCAGGCACCCAAGCGGGACCCCCACCCTGATCTGGGACAACCTTCAAGGCAAACAAGCTGGCCTCCACCTGTGCACCAGGTCTCTATCCTATATAGTAAAAGGGTAATATGCAAACTGACCCTAACAGCAGAAGGACTGGGAATGACTGGTCACTATGACACACACTGACCTCCGGGGGCTGCCAGAGGGATGTCTGATTGCCAGCTTAGGCCCAATACCCTGGGGAGCAGGCCTAAGCCGGCAGATGGTCATCCCCCGAGGTGTCCCAGACTGCGAGAGGGCACAGGCCGGGCTGAGGGACCCCCCCCCCCCCGATTGCACAAATTTTTGTGCACCGGGCCTTTAGTATATATAGAAAAGAGAAAGATGCAAATTGACTGTACCTTCACCACACCCACCAGCCAATCAAGAGTGTGTATGCAAATTAACCCAACAAAGACGGTGGGTTTATTTGCATACACAGGCACTGAGGGGTTGGGGGGGATGCTTGCATCATCGCCATGGTGATGATGCAGGTGTTCCACACCACCCCAGCTGCTCTGGGCCTCTGGGCAGCATGGGAAGGCAGAAAAGTGGCTCCAAGTCAGAGTGAAGGCCATGCCAGCAGCCAGGGGAAGGAAGGCCCATTCGCATCTCTGTTTATCAAAGATATTGCCTGGTTGTTTTCTTTTGTTGTATTTTCCTCACTAGGTTTTAGTATCAAAAAAACGTTGACCTCACAAAATGTGTTAAGAACTATTGACTCTTCTTAAAGTTTTCTGTAGCATTTGAGAAGGATGAGGATTAAATCTTCTTTGAATGTTTGGTAGATTGAAGCTGCCTGATCCTGGACTTTCTTTTTGGGGAGGATTTTGATGACTGTTTCAACTTCTTTACGAATGGTCAGTCTATTCTGATTCTCTAGTGTTCTATGGTTCAGTCTAGGAAGGTTACATATTTCTAAGAACTTGTCCATGTCTTCTAGGGTGTCAAATTTGGTGACATATAACCTTTGTGGTATTTTTGTGTAGTCCTTTTTATTTCTGGGGTGTCCTTTGGAGGTTCTCTTCTTTTTGATTTAGCTCATTTGAGTTTTTTTTTTTTATTCCTTAGTGAATCTAGCTATGGATTTATTAATTTTATTGATCTTTTCAAAGAACCAGCTCTTTTTTTTGTTTCTATTATTTTTCTGTTCTCTATTTTGCTTAATACTTACTATAAACTTTATTATTTTTTTCCCTTATACTTCCCTCTCATTACCCCTTTTGTTGCATCCCCCCCCCTTTTTTTGCTAATTCTTACCTCAGCATGTTTTTTTCCATTGATTTTTGGAGAGATTGGAATGGATAGAGGTAGAGTGTGAGAGAGAGAAAGAGAGAAAGAGAGAAGACAGTGAGAGACATCAATGCGAGATAGATATAGGATTGGTTGCCTCCTGCAGGTGCAACCCAGGTATGTGCCCTTGACTAGGAATCAAATCCACAACTCTTTGATGTGCAGGCCTATGGTCTAACCCCTGAGGCCTGGACACACCCCTAAATTTTTGATATATGGAGTTGCCTTTTTATTTTTCTCTGTATCTTTTGAGCTCTTCTGTTATTTCTTTTTTAACCCATTCATTATTCAATAGCATGTTGTTTAATTTCCACATATTTGCAGTTTGGCCAGTTTTCTTTTGATAGTTGATTTCCAGTTTCAAAGCATTATATTTAGAGAATATGAGCAGTGTAAAGTCAATCTCATTAAACTTGTTGAGACTAGTTTTGTATTTCAATATATGGTCTGTCGTAGAGAATATTCCATGTGCACAAAGAAGAATGTAAATTCTGGTGCAAATAGCTCTGTAAATATTCATTGTGCCCATTTAGACTAATGTGTCAGTTGAGACTGATATTTGCTTATTGATTTTGTGTTTGTATGATCTATTCATTTATGTGAATGGGGTATTTAATTCCCCTACTATAATTGCATTTTTGTCATTTTCTCACTTTAGTTCTGTTAGTATTTCTCTTATTTTGGTGCTCCCAGACAGAATGCTATATATTAATAAATATTTTGTCTTCTTGATATATTATCCCTTTTATGATTATAAGCTGTCCATCTTTGTCTCTTGTTACCACTTTTATTTTGAAATCTATTATCATTTTCCACTCTTTCATTTTGAGTCTGTGTTTGTCTTTGCAGCTGAGATAGGTTTCCTGAAGGCTGCAAGTAGTTGAGTTTTGTTTTTCAATTCATCAGCTATTCTATTGTGTTCCCTTCTTTTTTGTTACAGTGATGATTAATTTATGAGAACTCTCTACAGACATTTTATCTTTTGTTTTGTGTTAGGTCTGTGTCACCATTGCTAATTTTGTGTGTGTGTGTGTTTCTGTCAGTTAGTTTAGTTTGGTTGTATCCTACGATTGTCTCCCCTATTTCCTCTTTTTTTTTTTTTTATTTCAGAGAGGAAGGAAGAGGAAGAGAGAGAAACATCAATGATGAGAGGGAATCACTGATTGGCTGCCTCCTGCATATCCCCCACTGGGGACCAAGCCAGCAACCCAGGCGTGTGCCCTTGACCAGAATCGAACCCAGGACCCTTCAGTCCATAGGCCAACACACTACCTACTGAGTCAAACTGACTAGGGCCATTTCCTCTTTTTTTATGCTATGTATCCAAGTTCTAGATTTTTGTTTTGTGAATACCATTAGTATTATGCAAAAAAGTTTCATTTGCACAATAGTCCCTTTTCTTCTTGTTGCACCTGTGTAAGCTCAGTACTTTCCCTTTTCCTATTTCTGTTTTTGTTGTCACGAATTATTTCGTTTTATTCTGTGTATTTACTTTGAAGTTGCAGTATCCATTGTCTTTTTTTCTGTGTTTTTTTTTTTAAGTGTAAACACCATATTCTCAACAAGAGTTGCAAGTGTTTGTTTCTATCTCTCTGCTTGTCATCTTATAGTTTTGTATCCTTTTATTTTGTTTCAACACAGGTTTTGTGGTGGCAAATTTTGTCAGCTTCTGTTTGCATGGGAAAAAACCTTTATTTCTCCTTCAGATTTAGAGCATAATTTCTCTGGGTACATTATTCTTGGCTGGCGATTTCTCTCTCTCAACATTTTGGATATTTGATTCCACTTTCTACTAGCTTGAGGGGTTTGGCTAAAAAGTTCAATGATAGTTTAATGAGGTTATCTGTATAGGTTACTGTCTTCTTTTCCCTAGCTGCCTTGTAAATCAATTTTTGTAGCTTTTGACAGCTTTAATATAATATGTTTTGGATTTATATAATTAGGTGTGCTGTTAGCTTTCCAGATTTGAGGGCTTAGTTTTTTCCATAGATTTTGTAAGTTCACATTAATATTTGTTTAAATAAGTCCTCTGTTATCTTCTCCCTCTCTTCTTTTTGTATACCCACTAAAGGCCTGGTGCATAAATATCATGCACAAGGGGTGAGGGGGGGATGTCCCTCAGCCCGGCCTGCACCCTCTCCAATCCGGGGCATCCCTCTCACAGTCCGGGACTGCTGGCTCCTAACTGCTTGCCTGCCTGCCTGCCAGATCATCTCCTAACTGCTCCCCTGCCAGCCTAATAACCCCCTAACTGCTCCCCTGCTGGCCTGATTGCCCCTAACTTCCTCTGCATCAGCCCCTGCCACCATGGCTTTGTTCAGAAGGACGTCCAGAAGACACCCCGTCTAATTAGCATAGTACCCATTTATTAGTATAGACTAGGGGCCCAGTGCATGAAATTCATGCACTGGGGGGGGGGGTCCATCTGCCCAGCCTGACCCCTCTCACATACTGGGAGCCCTCAGGGATGTCCTTCGGGAGTAGGCCTAAGCCGCAGTCTGGCCTCCCTTTGTGGGAGGTGACCGGGCTGATCAGGGGAAGGCACCAGCCCCATCCTCCTGCTGCTGCAGCCACTGCCAGTCACCGCAGTCATCAAGGTGTTTGCATCAACACGGACTCCAGTTCCTTCACCATGAAAAAATGACAACTTTCTTTAGGCACTTTCAAGATGTGTCTTTCATATAATAATAATTTCTTTATTATTTTATTTTTATCCTCACCTGAGGATATGTTTCCATTGATTTTTAGAGACTGTGGAAGAGAAAGGGAAAGACAGAGAGAAACATCAAAGTGAGAGGAACACTTTGATTGGTTGCCTCCTGAATGAGCCCTGACGTAGGCCCCGGCCAGGGAGGAGCCTGCAACCTAGTTACATGCCCTTGGTCAGAATTGAACCCAGACCCTGACATCGGCAGGCCAAGGCATTATCCACTGAGCCAAACTGGCTAGGGCAGGATATGACATTTCTTAGCACTCCAGCAGCGGACCTTCGTTTTTTTTTCCACCAGGAGTGTGGTGAAAAACCCTAGATCACCTTTCTGGATTCTTATTACCCAAGTTACTAAGAATATTACCAGTGGCATCCAGGGAGCTTAGCCAATAAGCAGTCAGAAAAGGTGTTTCCTCTGTAGTTCACACCAATCCTTGGCTTGGCACCTCGGCCCCCATCTCCCTCCAATCGCCAGCTCCACCCTGGCCCAGGCCTGACGCCTCAGCCAGAGGCATTGACCCCCATCACCCTTCGATCACCTGATTGGCCCCTCGCCCATGCCTGATACCTTAGCCAGAGGCGTCAGGCCTGGGAAGGGGACCTCCAGACCCCTCCGATTGCCAGCTTCAGGCCGGGGCAGAGGACCCCCCATCTCCCCCAATCACCGGCTCTGCCCCCCGCCCAAGCCTGATGCCTCGGCCAGAGGCGTCAACCTCCATCACCCTCTGATCAACGATCGGCCCCTTGCCCAGGCCTGACACTTCTGCCAGAGATTTCAGGCCTGCGCAGGGGACCCCCATCTCCCCCTGATCACCGGCTTCTGGGCAAATTCTGGTGCTTCTGGGGCTGGCCTTCACGTGCGGCAGGCAGGCAGCTTCGCACACAGGGGCCTGGATGGCGGCTCTTGCACTGGCGGCTGCGCTCTCCTGCCTTGCCTGAAGTATGCAAATTAGCCGTCATCTTTGTTGGCAGTTAATTTGCATATCATGCTGAGGCATAGCGAAGGTATGGTCAATTACCATGTTTGTCTATTATTAGATAGGATTATTCTTATATTTCCCTTTCTATTGGCGTTCTCATAGAGTTGCTTCATTTTTATACTCTTGGTTCTCTCTCTTGTTCTATCTGAGTCATTTCTAAATTTCTATCTTCAATATCACTAATTCTTTCTTCCATTTGGTCTGCTCTCTTTCCTAAGCTCTCTAGTTCATTCTTGATCTCATCTATTGAGTTCTTTAGCTCCAGAATTTCTGTTTGGTTCTTTTTTTTAGTTTCAGTCTCTTTGGGAAAGTACTTCTTTTGTTCATTGATTTTATGTCTGAGCTTGTTGAATAGCTTTTCTGAGTTTCTTGTATCTCTGAGTTCTTTTTCATAACTTCAATCTAGAATTTTCTGTCATTTAAGTCATAGGCATTCATATCTTTACATTTATTTTCTGGAGATTTTTTATTTTATTTTTTAACTCCCTTGCTTTGGTTATTTGTTTTTGTTCTAAGTATTGGAATTAACCTTTTAGCAAGTTGATACATCTCAGGGTCTTTCATTTGTTTTTCGGTAGGTGGTCCTGATGTGCAAGATTCTGTTTTCAGTTTTCTATTACCTGCACTATTGGGGTTTCCAGGGTCTCCATCTGGCAGTGTTGCTTTATGAAAAATGCCTTGTGTTCCCAGGGGAGGTGTGTGTCCTTTCTACTATCTGTCACTTTGCTCTCAATGCAACCCACTCTGGTGGGATGTGGTGGCTATAGTTCTCCTGGCTTGTGGATTCCTTTTGCCACCTTCATGCAAACAGAAGCTTCCAGCCACACTGCTCTTTCTCCCCTCTTTCTGCTAGGCTCTGCCATGACAGGTGGGGAAAAGGATTGGTGGAATAGGCTGGTTTATGCATCTTTTGGTCTGTTCTTTCCAGTGGGTTCAACCACAATGAGTATAGATAATTCACTTTGGAAACTTGTTACTTCTCTTTTGTGACCTGTTGAGTGAGGGTTTTATGGCCAGGTAAGCCACAGAATGATTGGGGGTCAGGGGTTTACCCCATCTGTGGCTTGCTTTGTCAATGGTGGAGGCTTGTGGAATGATGCCACCCTTCGCACCATTTCCCTGTTCCTGTACCTGGGCTCTGACTCAGTGTGTACCAGCCACTCCAGCCCAATTGTTTCCTCTGCTCCTCTGGTCTGGTCTGCCTCATGGGGGCTACACACCACCCCTTCACTGCCATCAAGTCCACTGGGGCTCCCAAGAGTGCCAGACTGCATCTTTGGATTTGTCTCTGCCCTGCCCCCATCCCATCGCCCCTGTTTGTCCTATATGCTCACCTTCAGAAGTTTTAATGCACAGATCCTTCAGATGTGTTTGTATATTGAACAGGAAATCCTTTGTGAGTTATGATTGTCCAAGTTGGTGTGAAAGATTTCTTTTGTAGAATGTATACAGGTTTCTAGTTCAAATATGTAATATGTGCTTGTAAAGATTTTCTTTAATAAAGGTAATAATAATCTTGGCAAATATTCCAATACAAAGATGAATTGTACTTCATTATTTATTGTGATGGTAAATTTTATATGTCAATTTGATTAGCCACAGGGTGCCAGGGCATTTGGTAAAACATTCTTCTGGGTGTGTCTGGGAAGGTGTTTCTGGATGAGATTAACATTGGAATCAGTGGAGTGAGTAAAAGAGATTGTCCTTCCCAATGTGAGTGGGCCTCATCCAATAAATTAAAACCCTGAATAGAACAAAAACCTGAAGAAAAAAAAAAAAAAGAACTCTTATTGTTTGACCCCCTTGAATTGAAAAATCAGTCTTTTCCTATCTTTGAACTCTAACTGAACTATTAGCTGGTGTGTTGCTGGGTCTCCAGCCTGCAGGCTATCAGACCAAGCCTCCACCATTAGCTCTCCTGGCTTTCCAGCTTGGTGCCTTCAAGTCTCTGGACTTCTCAGCTTCCATCATCCTCATAATCCTATTTAATAAAAGGCTAATGTGCAAATTGTCCCCTTGGGATTTTGAGCAGCTGAGAGTTTGACCGCTCACTATGACCTGTGCTGACCACCAGGGGGTGGCGTGGAAGAAAGGAAGGCCCCAGCTGGCAGCTGGAAGCTGGGGAAAGGAAGGCCTCGATCGGCCCTGATCCTTGGCCAGGCGTAGGGACCCTACTGCTGCAGGAATTTTGTATACCAGGCCTATAGTAAATAAATAAATGAATAAATAGCTATTTACAAAATTATACAGTTATACATACACATACATAATTATTGGGTAAATATTAATATATATTTATGTTACTGTTATGCATAAGTATTTTGTAATATGCTTTTAACTTGTGCTAATATTGAGAAACTTGTATTCTTTTCCCCTGAGCACCTCCTCCTTCCTGGCCATGGTCTTCATGGTGGCAAAGGGAAGCACCAGGGTCTGGTGTCCCAAGCACTTCTTTATGTCAAACAGAGGCAGAGGCAGAGGCAGAGGCAGAGGTGGAGATGCCCACCAGGAGATGCCCACCGGGTTCCAGGTGCTTCTCATGAAGTTAACAGGACTGGCTCATGGAACCTAATGAGAAAGGGGACAGGCTCTTTGGAGAAAAGTCTCATGATTTCCTATCATCTTTCAAAAATTTCTGTTGCCAATTCTACCAACCAAAGTAGAAGAGCTTGACTTTATCAACACTACCAAGGAGCCCTGAAAATACACCTCACTTGGGTAACCAAAACACAAAAGGTTACACTGCAGAGCTGTTGTCTTCAAATTTAGTTAATTTAGTGACTATCAGATTTTTTTGAATGCCATCTGATTGAAAGAAAACTAAGATAATCAGTTTAACAAACAGCAGACCTTTTAAAGTCAGCAAGAATGAGGTAAAACCTGTGCAAATTACATTTAAGAAATCTACCTTTAAAATGATATATAGAAGAAGTATTTACCAAAATGTTGGTGCTTCCCTTTGGTGGCAAAATGTTGACTATACTGAGCATGCTTCCAGATGAAAACACCAATTGGAAAACGTTGGAAAAAGTGTTTACTTATGGGAAATTCATAAAATGGATGAAGTCAGACATGATGTATAAGAGCAGGTGGAAACTTTCCTCCCCAGATTTAAACTGGAAGAGAAATATGACAGGGAGGATGCCTTTTGCAGTCTGGGAATAACAGATGCCTCCGAGCAGGCCAGGGCACACTTTTTCAGAATGTGTTTCAGCAGAGACCTGTGTCAGTCTGAGGTGATTCATCAAGGAAGGCACAGAGAGGCGGTGGCTGCCACTGACACCTTCATGATGACGCGATGTATCAGAACAGTCACCAGGTTCAGTGCCGACTACCCCTTTCTTGTCTTTATCTAGCACATCTAAACAAACATCATTCTGTTCTACCAGCCAATTCTTCTCCCCATCAGGAAACACTTGGCACTGTTCATAACCTTTCTCCTGTCTCTAATAATCCACTTTTCTTCTGAAACTTCACAATACCTGCCACCCACAGAGACCTCAGCAAAAATCCAAAAATAAAGGGCCTAATTTAAAAAAAAAAAAAGTATGTATACATAATTGGCTTTGTTTCTGTGGACATCCCTATGTGAAATAACATGTGTGAATTCACTTGAAAATATTTATTTGTCTTTAAGTACATACAGGTATTTATCACACATATTAATATCTGTGACATATTTTGCATACTACATAAGATATAAAAATTACATCATATGTTATACTAGTATACAGAGGTCAGCACAATGAATGAAGAGGGTATATGCACCCCTATGTTCATAGCAGCACAATTTACCATAACTAAGATTTGGAAACAGCCTAAGTGCCCATCAGCAGATGAGTGTATTAGAAAAATGTGGTACATCTGCACAATGGAATACTACGCTGCAGTAAAAAGAAGGAATTCTTACCATTTGCAGCAGCATGGATGGTACTGGAGAGCATTATTCTAAGCAAAATAAGCCATTCAGAGAAAGATAAATATCACATGATCTCACTCATTTGTGAAATAGAATGAACAACATAAATGGATGAACAAAACCAGATCCAGAGACAAAGAAGCATCGATCAGACCATCCAATCTCAGAGGGAAGGTAGGGGAGGGCGGGGATAAGGGGGGGGGATCAACTAAAGGACTTGTATGCACGAATATAAGCCTAACCAATGGACACAGACATCAGGGGGGTGAGGGCATGAGTGGGGGGTTGGTGGGGGGCAATGGGGGAATAAGCACAAATATGTAATACCTTAATCAATAAAGAAAAAGGTGATGATGAAGTCATAAGTGTTAGAAGTAAAGCAGATTTAAGAGCATGTATTTGGGGAGTCACAGTTCTGGATTCCATTCTTAGTGTGACATTTACCAGTGATCAAATCTCAGGCATGTTTTTGGAACGGGTGGGTAGGGTTTGTAGAGTCATCTCTTTCAAGTCTATGTCAAAGTAGGCCATTTAGAAGAACTGGAGTTACTGGTTAGTGCCGGCATTGGAAAACTGAACAGTGATGAAATCTTGGGCATTCAATATTAGTCACTACTTTCTGTAAATGGTAGACCCATGCTGGAAACCACAAAAGGAATCAAGTAGGCCAGAGAGAAACACAGTTATCCACAGAGATCAGAGAAAGATTTGATTGCAGAGGAAACCAAAATAACCGGAAAGGTTTTTTATAATTTCATTATGCTACCCAGGAAGCCTGAGATTAATATTTGACTAATTGGGAGTATGTTAAAGCAGTGCATGGGTCACCAGATTCCTTATGTGACCAATTCCATGTCATGATTTGGCTTCATCTTTTGAGTACCATCTTTTTCATGAAGAAATTTTCTTTCCTTCTCGTTATAATTTACAAATTATTTTTATTTTTAAAGAAATGTTACAAATTCATTTAATTTAGTTAAGATACATAAACCTTAAAATTTAAATATATGAATTTTATAATATATAATAGTATATGTTATAACAGTATGTCTATATTCCGTTACATATGACTAAGACTCTGGAAATGTTTTATTTTTATTTTGCATTTGCTATATATATTTTATACACTTTATGCTTATGATTCAGTAGGATTGGGTTGGGTATGTGGAATTTGTATTTCTGAAAATTTCCCAGGTCATGTCAGTGGCGACCACACGTTGAGAATTGCTGTTCTAGCACCATATCTGGTAATTAATAAGACAGAGATTAAATTCCTAATGAACACAAAGAGAAATGTTACCCTCTGTTATAACTTGCTCTTTGGAGCGAGGCTCAGAGCAAAGTCATTGTGTTCTTGTGTGCAGAGCCTTTGAACTTTTATTTGATGAAGCTTTAGTAGAACATAAAGAAGAAAAACGTGGTTAAAGATTGAAGCAGACATTGATAAAAATATTTTCATATTAATATAATTATTAATTATATAAACACATTAAATTTGTGTGGTTCTTATTTACCAGTAAATCAATAAATATTTTATTTGAACTCCTGCTCTGAGAAGTCACTAATAGAGCTCGCACTGGAGGTTAGGGATTAATTTTATATTAGTCAGCTTTTGTATTGTTTCTCTTGTATGTTACCTCCCCATATCTTCTAAAATTGAGTCCTCTGTTTATCCAGCAGGACGTCCCATAATGTTATTTAATTCAATGTCATTTCCTTATAATGTTGATAAGGAAAAACAAATAAAAATAATGATCCCCATCCAGGGCCTCTGTTTATGTAGAGTTTGCATGTTCTCCCCATGTCTGTGTGGATTTTCTCCAGGGACCCTGGTTTCTTTTCAAAGGCCAAAGATATGCAGGTAAGGTGAATTCCATGTCTAAATTTCCCCAGTCTCAGTGAGTACAGAGGTGGGTGTGAGTGTTCCCAGAGATGGAAGAGCATTCTGTCCAGTGTGATTACATTAACCTAGATTCACCAATTATAAACTTGTACCACATTTAATTCCATTCCTCCTCTATAAACGTGTGTGTGTGTAGAGTTTTTTTGTAAGTTGCAGATGTCACATTTCACTTTTCATACTTGCTGGCATGTGCCTTTAAAGAATAACTCCCTATGTAACCACAGTAATATCATCACACCTCTAATATACCCATTGGATTCTGTCAACAAATATAAAGTCCACATTTAAATCTCCTCAATTACTCTGAAAGTGACTTTTATTGTCTATTTTTAAAATATCAGGATCTGATTATGACTTATACTCATAATTAATGGAAGCAAGAAAAAAATTAATTGTTGAAAGAAAATACTGTCAATCCAGAATTATATAGCCAAAGAAATTAGCCTTCAAAGATAAAGGAAAAATAAAAAGTTTTCCAAGACAAAAAGGAAATGCAAACTGAAGGAAAAACACCGCCAATAGAGTAATCTATAAAAATGCTAATGCAAGTTCTATAATGAAAAGAAATATAATATATATCAGAAACTTGAATTCTTACAATGAAATGAAATAAAATCAAACATATTGATAAAGGGGTAAATTCTCCAATAATATATGACAATACTAAACTATTTTATATACCTAACAACAGAACTTCATAAATGAGACATAGATCTGAAAGTGCCATATACATATGCACAGTTATAATTGGAGATTTCTATACTTTCATCTCTGTAATTAATAAAACAAGTAGGAAGATCTTCAATAGGTCATAGGGACCTAAACAAAACCATTAGCAAACTTGGCAAAATTGACTCCAAAGAATAAATATTGACCAAAATAGCTCATGTGTAGGCCATAAAACAAATCTTAACAAATTAACAAATTTGAATGGAATTAAAGCATATTAATTAATTTTTAGTCCATAGCAAAATTAAAATGGAAAGCCTAACACATTTATATCTGGAAAACCCCAAAATAGTTGGAATTTAAGTTGCACACTTTCAAATAAAACATATATATATATATATATATATATATATATATATATATATATATAAATCTGTTTAAGCTGATTGAAAATGAAAATACTACCTAACAAAATTCTTGAGCTAAAGCACTGCTTAGAGGAAAAACAATGACAACAAATTATTGTATTTTAAAAGAAGACAATTTCCTGGCCCTAACTGGTTTGGCTCAGTGGATAGAGCATCTGCCTATGGACTGAAAGGTCCCAGGTTCGATTCCGGTCAAGGGAATGTACCTTGGTTGCGGGCACATCCCCAGTGGGAAGTGTGTGAGAGGCAGCTGATTGATGTTTCTCTCCTATCAATGTTTCTAACTCTCTCCCTTCCTCTCTGTAAAAAATCAATAAAATATATTTTTTAAAAAAATAGATAAAATAAAATATCTGTCCTGGCTGATGTTGCTCAGTGTTTAGAGCATGGGCCCATGCACCAAAGGGTTAAGGGTGCGATTCCTGGTCAGGAACAAGTACCTGGGTTGCAGGTGTGATCACTGGCCCTGGTCAGGACACATGCAGGAAGCATCCAATCAATGTGTCTCTCTCACATCAATGTTTCTTTCTCTCTCTCTCTCTCTCTCTCTCTCTCTCTCTCCCTCTCTTTCCCCTTTACCTTCCTCCTGTCCCCTCTCTCAAAATATCAATGGGAAAATATCCTCAGGTGAGGATTAACAAAAAAATAAAACCTATGCCTTTATACTATAAAACAAGAGAAGAACAAATTAAACTCTTGTCCTTACCCTATCTAATGATAGACAAACATGGTAATTAACCATACCTCTGACATGCTTCCCATTGGCTAATCAGGGCGATATGCAAATTACTGCCAACCAAGTTGGTGGCCGGCAGCCAGGCAGCTGAAGGGAACAGGAGGCTTGCTTGCTCCAGTGATGGAGGAAGCCAAGGTTCCCTACCTGCTGCTGCCAGCCTCTGAGCTGCACTCTAAGAAACAATGTTGCAATTATAGAAGCTAAACAAACCCCAGAAACCTGCTTTCAGCCAGCTGGCCTTGGAGCTGGAGCCACAACAGTGTTTCAATTATAGAAGCCAAACAAACCCAGATACCTGCTTTCAATAGCCGAGGTCTCAGAGCTGGAGACGAGCCTAAGAGCTAAAGCCGGCTCTCAGTTCCAGTGACAGCCATAGAAGGTAAATAAATCCCAGAATAAAAACCAAAAAGAAAAAAAAAGGAGAGGTTGGGAGCTTCAGTCACCCGCCAGCCTGAAAACGGCCCTCAGCCCTTCACCCAGACTGGCCAGGCACCCCAGTGGGGACCCCCACCCTGAAGGGTCTGTGACCAGCTGCAAACAGCCATCATCCCCTCACCCAGACTGGCCAGGCACCCAAGCGGGATCCCCACCCTGATCCGGGACATCCTTCAGGGCAAACGAGCTGGCCCCTACGCATGCACCAGGCCTCTATGCTATATAGTAAAAGGGTAATATGCAAACTGACCCTAACAGCAGAAATACTGGGAATGACTGGTCACTATGATACACACTGACCACCAGGGCCAGACACTCTCTCTGAGCACACAGGAGAAAAGGCTCTTGCTCCCCACTGGTGTGAGTGAAGTGTAGGGTCCCCAGTGTATCCATTCAATCCGAAGGGAGGCTGGAGCTCATTTGTGATGGACGTGCTGGCACCCTACCTTGCCTTCTCTGACGTCACCCTGACTGTAAGTTTGGGGTGCATCATTGCACCCTTGCCAGGGTGGAATTTTGGCCATGCACTCAGGTTTTGCTGGTGGACTTGCGACTAGGGTCGCAGTTTTCCTTTGGAGTTTGTTAGAGTAAAGTGGGTATTTCCAAAGATTTCTCTTCTGCTAGGTTGCCCTTTCCTGGTCCTTTGGCTTAGAAAGAAAGTATTTTGCTGTTGTTTTGTTTATTTTTTTATTTATTTGTTTTAAATCTGTGCCAATTAGTATCTCTGGATGTCCTGCGTTAAGTCTCAGATATATGAGACAAAAAGGAAACCTAGGAAATTCACTACCATGCTTCTTTTCGGTTAACAATGTCCTACCCCGGCCATATTTCTTTCACAGTTTAGAGCCTTTAAGATTTTAAGTTGCATTTACCAGAGTAAATGAGTAAAATTATGTTAAATGTATTTAATCAGAAACAGAGATCTTTGCAGTAAATTTTTGATCTAACTATATAGAGATCCCAGAAAAATGCCTGGTGGCCCTGCCCAGAACTGTGTAGCATTGCCATACCTCCAGCCAGATGGGCTGAAAGAAAATCGTTTTAGCAGAGCCTTATGCCACCTCAATTTGAACGGGGACTCTCTTAGTAAGTACAAAGAGAAAATGAGCATTTAATAGGCTAACTGCTGTGTCTGCCACAAATTCCTATTGTGTAACAACTTATTTTAAAATAGTAAGTGCTATGGAAGGCCCCAGTGAGCTTTCTGTTGAAAGAAATATACTAAAATACACATACATAAAACATGTTAATGCCATGTGCATAAATGAGCATTTATGCATGTGGAGAAAACCAAACTGAAATGTTGGAAAAGCACAAGAGACCAATTCTGTATTTCTCACAGAGGCAGGAATGAGGGGCAATTTCAGTGTCTGAGTCCAGATGACCTAGAGCAGTGGTTCTCAACCTTCTGGTCCTTTAAATACAGTTCCTCATGTTGTGACCCCCACCATAAAATTATTTTCATTGCTACTTCATAACTGTAATGTTGCTACTGTTATGAATCGTCATGTAAATATCTGATATGCAGGATGGTCTTAGGCGACCCCTGTGAAAGGGTCCTTCGACCGCCAAAGGGGTCGTGACCCACAGGTTGAGAACCGCTGACCTAGAGGGATGTATTGCTGTATGCAAGGCTAATTAACGCAGAAACCGTGGCCTCATGAGCCTCAGAAATCTCACTTTGTTCGGGTGTAAGTTAGTCATAAAGGAAGCAGAGCATGTCATTTTGAGCTTACCAAGCTGTGGACAGACATTTTGGAAAGTCGGAGGGCACCTGATAAATATATTTGGCTTGTAGGTAGATCAATGAGTGTTCCTGAAATCCTACTGGAGTTAAGGACATTCACCAAATGCTTTTAAAGGGTGATACTAATATATAGAACAATTGATTGATACTGATGTTTATAAGGAGCTCTTTAACTAAATGATACTAATTGCTAATTATCTTGCTTACATTTAAGAAATAGCGTTTAATGAATGACTACTGTATATCACATTTTTTCATCAAACTATTCTGTTAATATTTTCCCATGCTATGCTTGCAATCACTAAATTTATTGTTAAATCTCTAAATACATATTAATAGTAGAAAATATATTTCTAAAATTTACAGTAAAAAGTAAATCTCCCTTTTCTCCTGTACTCAGTAACTCAGCACCTTTCTCTAAGAGGAAACATAGTTTATATATATTTTTGTAGCTTTCCATCTACAACCATATATGTGAGCATGAGTAGGTATTTTGTTTTACTAAAAAGGCAGTGTAATCAGCATATAATCATTTGTATCTGTATAACTTTATAAATGGTATGTCTTAGAGGTCATTTACCATAACAATTCTGGGGTCTCTTTTTTTACATATTAAAAAAAAAAACTTTATGGAGATGGTATAATATAGCATAGATAGAAAAATTGGCTTTCAACGTTGACTTTCTTTGTTACCCTGAGAGTTAGCTGCATGTGTTCCCATGCTGTTTTATCACTGTTGTGTTATATTCAATAACCTGGTTGTAATGTAGTTATATACCGTTTTCCCACGACGCTATTTTTCCCACTCATTTTCTTACGTGTCCGTGTTATGCTCTCTGGTGGTTTCTTTTTCTAGCTTCTGACGTGATGAGAAGGAAAATGGGTGGCAACTTTGGGGGCTTACAGCCTAGCTCAGTATCTAGTTAGACAGTGATCTCACTCCCCCGTTCTAACTGACCTGGGCGGAGCCGCAAAGCCCACCTGAGGGGCCACCACAAGCAGGGATATATATCAAGACCTCCCCACAAGGGCAGGTCAAGCTGGGTCATAGCCCCCTGGACTAGCAGCGCTGCAATAAAGGTTAAACTCTCCTCCCAACGAGTGCTGGCTGATCGTTCCTGTGCATTCTGCCACAACAGTAATACTAGTTGCCATTTATTGAGCATCGCGCTCTAGAAACACTCTGTAAGTGATGAGCATTTATGCATGTTGTGCCTGTTCTTCAAAAGCTTAACCCTATACCCACACCTCTCTGAAATAACACTGCATGCGTGTCCTGCATAATTAAAAACAAACAAACAGTAAACTGTTGAAGGGCCAGAATCAGTTTCTATCAAATTATGAAAACTTCATTTAAAGAACACCCTTTCATTTCCCATATGTATTTTTAGTAGAAATAAACTTTATAAAACTAAATATTATTGTCATAAAATGTACATAGAAACTTCTAGTAGACACTTTTTATATAGATTCACATATTATCCAGTTTATCTGGTTCCTAATGATATCAATTTGTTAGGTCGGAGAGAGCCCAGGATCGGATACATGCAGACATGACAAGATAATGGACTTCCCCTGGAATTTCTCACAGATCAAGGTGCCAGACACAGATACCAGCTTCTTCTCCCTGAATTCACATACCCCCACACAGATAAGAACTTCTTCCTGAATATTCCGCCCATTCCCTGCAGCAGAGAATTCCTCAGCTCATGTCCCCGCCCCTCACCCAACCGCAGTATAAAAAAAGCGCCCCCCTCCCTGTTGGCGTGAATCCACGTGCCCTGTCCTTGGGGTATGTGGGTCTCCCGGGGAAGCAGAATAAACCTTTTCCTTTCCTTTCTTTTCTGATTCACTGGACTCTATTTCTTGCGCCGCCTCTTGAGCCACCTAACCTAACACAATTCACAAAAGATGTTCATTTTTCCCACACATTTTAATCTCATATTTTATTTTAAATTTACATTAAAAAAATCCATACCAATGGAAAAGAAAAAAAAAGATAGTGTAGCAATATTTATATCTGACAGAATAGACTTCAAAATAAAGGTCTACACAAGAGACAATACTGGTCACTACATAAAACTAAATGTATCAATCCCACAAGAGGACATAACCTTGGTAAACATGTATGCACCCACTATAGGAGCACCTAAATATATAAAAAAATTTGGAGGACTCTAAGGGAGAGGTTGACAGCAATGCAGTCATAGTAGGGGACTTAACACCTGCTAACTTCACTGGATAGATCTTCCAGGGGAAAAAAATTAACAAGAAAACAGAGACCATAATGACACACTGGACCAGATGGATTTAATTGACATTGATAGAACATTTCACCCCAAAGCTGCAGAATATACATTCTTCTCAAGTGCACATGGATCATTCTCAAAGGTAGACCACATGTTAGGACACATTGCTTTTCCTTTTTGGTTCTCTGATTGAGTGATTTTTTTCTACTTTATCTCCTATTTCACTGATCTGATCCTCGGCTTCCCCTAATCTGCTGCATATTCTTTCCACAGTGCTCTTTATTGGCGCTATGCCATTCTTCACAGTTACTATATCCTTCTTCAAGCTGTTGAGCATTTTAGTCATCATTATTCTGAACTCTGTATTTGATAAATTTTGTTCAGCTCTTCTGGAGAATTCTCCTATTCTTTCATCTGGGGCTTGTTTATTTTTTGTCTCCCCATTTCTGCTGCTTGTTTGGGTTTGTGTCTATTATTAGGTAGATCTGCTATGATCCCCAATCTCTAGTGCAGGACAGTGTCAGATGCTGTTTGTGACCAGTGGTAAGTACTCTGCTTGGAGCTATCAGCAATCCACAGCTTGTGGCTCCCTCTGCTGTGACTGGATACCTTTGGAAAGGATCAAGATGGGCATGAAGGTCTGCTTCCCTAGCCCTGGGCCCCTAATTAAATCAAGGAAACATTCAAAACCTCCAGAGACCCCCCTCTGCATGCAGTCTGATTGTATTCAGAATTGATTAGCCTTAGGTTATGGACTACAGGGTGGGGCAAGAGTTTTCCATTAGGGTAGTGCATTGCTTCACCCCCAGGCAAAAGCCACATGGGGGGTAAAGGTCTGCCTTGAAGGATGTCCTCTGCAGTGTGAGGGAAGGGCTCAGGACAGGAAACCGGGGTGTCTACCTACAAAGTCTAACCCCAGAGCCCACAACCCTGACTTTTGCACACACAGCTCCAGTGCAATGTGAGTGGATGCACACAAAACTTTGTGTGTTGTCCCTTAAATAGGGTTGTGCATTTCCAGCTCTCTCCCTGGCAGACAGCAACCCTGCTGCTTTTCACAGCCTGATGTTCTGTGGGCACTCTTCTCAGATATGGTGCTCTTGCTCCAGATATGGCTGGCATATTTGCCTTGCTCCTGTTCTTAGGGTAAATGGTTTTAGTTTTTTCCCATTGAATATGATGTTGTCTGTAGGCTTGTCATATAAGGCTTTTATTATGCTGAGGTATGATCCCTCTATTCCTACTTTGATGAGAGTTTTTATCAAAGATGGCCGTGGGATGTTATGGAATGCTTTTTCGGCATCATTGACATATGGTCATGTGATTTTTGTCTTCCCAGTTTGTTTATGTGATGTATCATGATCATTGATTTGCGAATATTGTGCCAGCTTTGCATCCCTGGAATAAATCACACTTGGTCATGGTATGTAATCTTTTTAATATATTGCTAGGTCTGATTTGCTAATATTTTATGGAGGATTGTAGCATCTATGTTCATCAGGAATATTGGCCTGAAATGATCTTTCTTTGCAGTGTCTTTATCTGGTTTTGGAATTAGGATAATGCTGAACTTAAAAAAAAAAAAGTGGTTGGACGTTTTCCTTCCTCTTAGATTTTTTTAAAAAAATATATCGAGTAGGATAGGTGTTAGTTTTTCTTAAAATATTTGTTAAAACTCCCCTGTGAAACCATCTGGACTAGGGCTTTTGTTTGCTGGGAGTTTTTTGATTAGCGATTCAATTTCACCAATTGTAATTGTCCCATTCAGGTTTTCTGATTCTTCCTGATTCAGTTTTGGAAGATTGTATTTTTCTAGGAATTTGTCCATTTCATTCTCATTGTTCAGCTTGTTGGCATATAGTTGTTCATAATATTTTATTATAATCCTTAGTATTTCTGTGGTGTCATTTTTTATTTCACTGCATTCATTTTTTATTTTATTGATTGGGGTCTTCTCTCTTTGTTTCTTGATGAGTCAGGCTAAGGGTCCATCAATTTTGTTTATCTTTTCAAAGAACCAGTTCTTGGTTTCATTGATTATTATAAATTTTTTTAGTCTCTAGGTCATTTATTTCTGCTCAAATCTTTATTATTTCCTTTCTTCTACTCATTCTGGGCTTTTCTTCTTGTTTTCTTTCTAATTCTTTAAACTTTGGGGTTAAATAGTTTACTATTAATTTTTCCTGCTTTGTTTTGTTTTTGTTTTTATTTTGTTTTGTTTGAGGTAGACCTGTAGTGCTATGAACTTTCCTCTCAGAAATTCTTTTGCTGTGTCCCAGGATTTTGAGCTGTTGTGTGATCATTTTTCATTTGCTTCCAGGAAGTTTTTTTTTTCTTCCTTTTTTTATATCATTGGTAACCCATCCATTGTTTAATAATATGTTATTTGGCCTCCATATGTTTTAATATTTTTGAGTGTTTTCATTGTAGTTTATTTCTAATTATATCCTAGCATGTGGTCTATCTTTGAGAATGACACATGTGCTCTTGAGAACAATGCATATTCTGCAGCTTTGGGTTGAAGTGTTCTATAAATGTCAATCAAATCTATCAGATCCATTGTGTTATTTTGATTCACTGTTTCCCTGTTAATTTGTTGTCTGCAAGATTTATCCAGTGAAGTCAGGGGCATGCTAAAGTCCCCTACTATGATTGTATTGCTATTGTCTCTCCCTTGAAATCATCTAGAAGTTTTTCATATATTTAGGTGCTCCTATATCGGGTGCATATATTTTTTTACCAGGGTTATATCCTCCTGTTGGATCGATCCCTTAAGTATTATGTAGAGACTCTGTATTGCCCCTTGTGATGGCCTTGATTTTGCAGTCCATTTTTGTCAGATATCAGTATTGCCATATCAGCTTTTTTTTTTTTTTTCATTTCCATTAGCATGGATAAGTTTTTCCATCCTTCACTTTCATCTGTTGAGTCTTTTGTTCTGAGGTGGGTATCTTGTAGACAGTATATATTTGGTTCATGCTTTTTTATCTATAGAGCTACCCTACGACTTTTGATTGGAGCATTTAATCCATTGATGTTTAAGGTAATTATTGATAGCTACATATTTATTGCCATTTTAATTCTTTATGCCTTTGCTTCTCTCTATACATAAATATTCTTTTAATTACAGCAGTCCCTTTGTATTACTGTAGTGCTGGTTTGTTGATGACTCTTTCAGCCTTTTTGTGTGTGTGTGTGTGTGTGTGTGTGTGTGTGTGTGTGTGTCTGGAAATCTCTTTATTTCACCATCTGTTTTGAATAATAGCCTTGCTAGATATAGGAATATTGCTTTCAGATTCTTGCTTTTCATTATCTTGAATATTTCATGCCTTCTGACCTATAGAGTTTCTGATCAGAAATCACTTGATAGTCTTATTGGAGCTCCTTTCTAAGTAACCGATTGCATTTTTCTTGCTGCCTTTAAGAGACTCTATTTTTATTAAATTTTGACATTTTAATTATGATTTGTCTGGGGGTGGTCCTGTTTGGGTTCTTCTTGCTTTGGACTCTCTGTGCCTACTTAATTTTTGTGACTTTTTTCTTAGCCAGGTTAGGGAAATTTTCTGCCATTATTTCTCCAAATACATTCTCTATACCTTGTTCACTTTCTTCCCTTTAAGGCACTCCTAAGATGCAAATATTATTAAGTTTCATGTTGTCCCACCGCTCTCTTAAACTGTCCTCCTGTCTTTTCATTTAAATCATATCATACATCTTCTCAGATCATAATGGAATGAAATTAGAAATCGACTACATTGAAACAATCAAAAACATTCAAACACATTGAGGCTAAAAACAAGATCAAGAAAGAAAGAAACAAACAAACAAACAGAAAACTTCCTGGAAACAAATGAAAATGAAGACACAGCTTCCCAAATCTCTGGGAAAAAGCAAAAGCAGTCCTGAGAGAAAAATTCATGGCACTACAGTACTACTTCAAAAAACAAAGAAAAACTAATATTAAACTATTTAACCCTACAGCTTAAAGAGTTAGAAAGACAGCAACAAGAACGTAAAAGGAAGGAAATAATAAAGATTAGAGCATAAGTAAATGATGTAGAGCCTAAAAAAAATTCCAAAAATCAATGAAGCCAAGAGACGGTTCTTTTGAGATAAACCAATTTGATGAACCATTAGGCAGATTCATCATGAAACAAGGGGAGAGGACACAGATACACAAAATCTGAAATGAAAGCAGTAAATTAACAACTTTCACTGCAGAAATACAAGGGATTGTAAGAAAATACTATGAACAACAATATGACAACAAGCTGAACAATGTGGATGAAATGGGAAAATTCCTAAAAATATATATATAATATTCTAAAACTAAATCAGGAAGAATCAGAAAAACTGAATGAGCAATTATAATTTATAAAATTTAATCACTAATCAAAAAACTACCAGAAAACAAAATCTCTGGTCCTGATGGCTTCACAGGGGATTTTTTACCAAATATTCTAAGAAGAACTAACACCTATCCTGCTCAATATATATATTGATATTAATATATATATATTAAATCCAGGAGGAAGAAAGACTTTCAACCACTTGTTCTTTTTTTAAGGCCAGCATTATCCTAATTCAAAAACCATATGAAGAGACTGCAAAGAAAGATCATTTCAGGACAATATCCCTGATGAACATAGATACTAAAATCCTCCACAAAATATTAGCAAATCAGATCCAGTAATATATTAAAAAGATCATACACCATGATAAAGAAGGTTTTATTCTCAGGAAGCAAGGCTGGTACAATATGAACAAATCAATGATCCTGATACATCACATAAACAAACTGGAAAGACAGAGATCACACGATCATGTCAATAGACGCAGAAAGAGCACTCCATAACACCCCACACCCTTTCTTGATAAAAATGCTCATCAAAGTGGGAACAGAGGGATCACACCTCGACATAGTAAGGGCCATGTATGACAAACCTACAGCCAACATCATATTCAATGGACAAAAACTAAAATAATTTCCCTTAAGAACGGGACTAAACCAGGGATGTCCACTTTCACCACTCTTATTTAACATAATACTTGAAATCCTAGCCACATGATCAGACAAGAAGAAAACATAAAAAGCATCCAAGTTGGAAAGGAGGAAGTAAAGCTGTCATTCACACACGACATGATATTTTACATAGAAAAACCTAAAGACTCCACCAAAAAACTACTAGATTTAATAAAGGAATTTCGCAACATAGCAGGATATAAAATTAACACCCAGAAACCTATGGTATTCTTAACACCAATAATGAATTCAAAGAAAGAGAAACTAAACAAACAATCTCATTTACCTTTGCAACAAAAAATTAAGATAATTAGTAATAAACTTAACCAAGGAGGTAAAAGACTTGTACTTGGAAAACTGCTGAACATTGAAAAAAGAAATAGAGAAAGATATAAACAAGTTGAAGAATATACTGTGTTCATGGATTGGTAGAATTAACATCATTAAAATGTCTATACTACCCAAAGCAATTTATAGATTCAATGTAATTCCTATTAAAATACCAACAGCATATTTCACAAATCTATAACAAATATATCAAAATGTATATGAAACAAAAATAACTCTGAATACCCTGAGCAATCTTGAGAAAGAAGAACCAAGTTGGAGGAATCACAATACCAGATATCAGGTTATAATACAAAGCAACTGTAATCAAAACAGTTTGGTTCTGGCAGAAGAACAGAGATATAGATCAATGGAACAAAACTGATACAGAAGAAATTGACCCAAGCCATTATGATCAATTAATATTTGATAAACAAGGCAAGAACATACAGTGGAATCAACATAGTATCTTCAATAAATGGTGTTGGGAAAATTGGGCAGATACATACAAAAAGATGAAAGTAGACCACCAACTTGCACCATACACAAGAATAAACTAAAAATGTATAAAAGGCTTAAATGTAAGTTATGAAACCATAAAAATCTTAAATAAAACCATAGGCAACAAAATTTCAGGCATCTGTTGTAGCAATAGGAAACTAAGGATAAAATAAACAAATGGGACCACATAAAAATAAAAAGCTTCTGCACAGCAAAACAATCATCAACAAAACAAAAATGGAGTACACAGTGCGGGATATTTGTCAAGGATACATCTAATAAAGGGTTAATATCCAAAATATGCAAGGCACTCATACAAATTAACAAAAGGAAGACAAACAATCCAATTAAAAAATGGGCAAAGCACCTAAATAGATACTTCTACAAAGTAGACATACAGATTTCCAAGAGACATTTGAAAAAATGCTTGAAGGCCCTGATCATCAGAGCTGTGCAAATTAAAACAACAATGAGATATCACCTCACACCTGTCAGAATGGCAAACTGCTGAAAGTGGAAAAAAGAGATAGATCAACAAATCAAAAAATCGTAAGTATGGCAAGGATGTAGAGAAAAAGGAACCCTTGTGCACTGCTGGTGGGAATGCAGACTGATGCAGCCACTATCAGTATGGAGTTTTTTCAAGAAATTAAACATGGGATGGCCATTTGATCCAGTGATCCCACTTCGAGGAATATTTCTTAATTAACCCCAAACACCAATCAGAAAGAATGTATGCACCCCCATGTTCATAACTGTGCAATTTACAATAGTGAAGGTCTTGAAACAGCCCAAGTGCACATCAGTAGATGAGTGGATAAGAAAGCTGTGGTACATCTACACCATGGAATACTATGCAGCAGTAAAAAAGGAGGATCTCTGACCTTCCATACTGTCTCATAGAGGAACCTGGAGACTATTATGCTGAATGAAATAAGCCAGTCAGAGAAAGACAAGTATCACATGATCTCACTTATATGTGGAATCTAATGAATAAAATAGATCCAGAGACATAGAAGCATGGAACATACTGTGGAATCTCAGAGGGAACCCAGGGGTGGGTGAGTGGATGGAAAAAGATTGACCAAAAAACTGTTATGCATATATGCAAAACCCATGGATACAGACAACAATCTGGTGAAAGCCTCAGTGGGGGGCGAGTGGGGGTGGCCAGAAAGAGTCAATGGGGAACAAAAGGGGACATATGTAACACTTTCAACAATAAAGATTTGAAAAAAAGAAGAGACATTACACAATGATGAAAATAAATAATCTAATAAATTCTAAATGTGTAAGCATTGAATAGTAAAGTTCCAAAATAAATAAAGGAAAAATTGATAAGATTAAAACAAGAAATAAATAATTACATTTATTGGATACTTTGACACCTATATTCTTAATCAATGGAAAAAATAGACAGAAAATTAGTATGGCCTAGTTAACTCTATCAACTCACTGCACTCAACTGATTTTTATATAATATGACAATGAGAAACAATATATTTTTAAAAAAAATACACATGTGACATGCCCTGACTGGGTGGTTCAGTTGGTTGAATAGTCATCCCATACACCAAAAGGTTGACAGTTCAGTTCCTGGTCAGGGCACATACCTAGCTTGTGGGTTCGATCTCTATTCACGACAACTATGGCACGCAACCAATGGATGTTTCTCTCACATTGATGTTTCTCTCTTTTTCTTCCTCTCTCTCTAAAATAAAAAACAACAACAACAACAACACATATCCTCAGGTAAGAATTAAAAAAAATCCTATCTAATAAAAGAGAAACATGGTAATTGGCGTACGACCGCTACCCTTCCTATTGGCTAATCAGGGCGATATGCAAATTAACTGCCAGCCAAGATGGCGGCCGCCAGCCAGGCAGCTTGAAATTAACATGAGGCTTGCTTACTTCAGTGACGGAGGACTCCAACGTTCCCCGCCTGCCGCTGCAGGCCTCCAAGCTGGCAGTTTGAAACATAGTTACTAAAATAGAAGCTAAACAAAACCCCAGAAACCAGCTTTCAGCTAGCCAGTATCTCAGACCTGGAGTTGATACAGAGTTTAGATTGTAGAACCTAAACAAACCAGATACCTGCTTTCAGGAGTGGAGGCCTAAGAGCTGGAGCCTCAGAACTAAAGCTGGCTCAGAATAAAAAAAGAAAAAAGAAAAAAAGGAGCAGTTGGGAGCTTCAGTCCCAGCCTGAAAACAGCCCTCAGCCCCTCACCCAGACTGGCCAGGCACCCCAGTGGGGACCCCCACCCTGAAGGGGGTGTGACCAGCTGCAAACAGCCATCATCCCCTCATCCAGGCTGGCCAGGGACCCCAGTGGGGACCCCCACCCTGATCCGGGACACGCTTCAGGGCAAACCAGCCAGCCCCCACCCAATGCACCAGGCCTCTATTCTATATAGTAAAAGGGTAATATGCCTCCCAGCACTGGGATCAGCGGAGCCACCAGGTCTCCCAGCACCTGGATCAGCATGACAGGGGGCAGTGCCCAAACCCCCTGATCACCCTGTGGCTCTGTGTGTGACAGGGGGTGGGGCCACAACCTCCCTATTGGCCCTGCTCTGTTCCTGACAGGGGAAGGCACCCCAACCCCCTGATCGGCCCTGCTTTGTTCCTGATAGGGGGGAGCTCCCCAACCTCTTGATCGCCCTGCGGCTCTGTGTGTGACAGGGTGTGGCGCCCCAACCCCCCCCCCCCACCCCACGGGCCCTGCTCTGTGTGTGATGGTGTAGAGCCATAACCTCCCCATCGGCCCCGCCCTGAGTGTGAGAGTGGCAGCACCCCAACCCCCTGATCGGCCCTGCTCTGTGGGTGATAGAGGGCAGCGCCCCAACCCCCTGATGGGCCCTGCTCTGTGCGTGACAGGGGGGAGCTCCCCAACCCCCTGATTGGCCCTGTGCGTGACAGGGGGTGGCACCGCAACCTCCCCATCGACCCTGCCTTGAGTGTGACAGGGGGCGGTGCCCTAACCCCCCAATCGGCCCTACCCTGAGCGTGACTGAGGGTGGCATCGCAACCTCCCAATCCACCCTGCTCTGTGCATGACAGGGGCACCCCAATTCCCCAATCGGCCCTGCTCTGAGCTCGACCAGGGGCTGCACCTAGGGATTGGGCCTGCCCTCTGCCCCCCGGGAGCAGGCCTAAGCCAGCAGGTCATTATCTCCCGAGGGGTCCCAGACTGCGAGCGGGCACAGGCCGGGCTGAGGGACCCCTCTCCCCCGCCGAGTGCACAAATTTTTGTGCACCTGGCCTCTAGTATATATATATTTAAAATAATTAAATAAATACATATGTGACATTCACCAAGGTAAGTCATATTCTGGTCCATAAAACAAAGTCTAATAAATTTAAAAGACTAAAAACATTGGGAATTCTTTTCTTAAATGGTAATGACATCAATATATAAAAAAAATAATAAAATGATGTCTGCTAAATATTTTGGAATTAAATAATTCATTCTAAGTCACTGAATGGTTTAGAGGGAAGTCACAAGGAAATTATAAAATTTATTTTAAGCTTTAAGAAAATAAAAAGACTATAAAAATGTGTAGCATAGCAAAAGTAGTTATTAAAGGGAAATTTGTAGTATTAAATATTTAACATAGAAAAGAAAGGTGTTAAATTAATGATCTAAGCTTCCAACTAGAAAAGGAAGGAAAAGCAAAATACAAGGAAGAAACAGAAAAAGAAAATACTAAATAAGTATAGTAAGTATTAAATTGGAGGAAAAACATCAAACAGACTGTCAAACCTCAGAGGGAAGCCAGGGTTGGGAGGGTGGGTGTTAAGAGATCAACCAAAGAACTTGTATGCAAATATGCATTAATCCATGGACTCATACAATAGGGTGGTGAAAGTGGCAGGTAGGAGGAAGGGGCAGGTTGGGAGAGGTCAATGGGGGAAAAAGGGGACATATGTAATACTTTCAACAATTTCTTTATTTTTAAAAAATAAAATAAAATTAATTTAATTAGGATTAATTTTAAAAAGTTCTATCATCACCAGAGTGATCTTCCAAAGAAGAAAGGCATAATACTAATGATAATAATAATAATAATAATAATAATAATAATAATAAAATAGAAAAACTGTTTTAAACGTTACAATTCACTCAGCTGTGTGTGGCTCAGTGGTTGGGCATCCACCCCTGAACCAGTAAGTCACAGTTCAATTCCCAATGAGGGCACATGCCTGGGTTGCAGGCTCGCATCCCTGTAGGGGTGTGCAGGAGACTGCCTATCAATGATCCCTTTTCATCATTGGTGTTTTTATCCCTCTCTCCCTTTTCCTTTCTCTCTCTGAAATAAATAAAAACATATTTTTAAAAATAAAATAAAACCTGGAGTTATGTTTTTTTTTTTAAAAAAAAGCCTTTGTTAAGAAAGTTACAATTCAAGAAAGTTTTGATGAAATAAAAACTGATTTGAATATTCATATTGAAATAAATGCAACATTGTCTGAGAGACTTGGGAGAATAACCTAGAGTGGGTAATTTTATTAGTAGCTTTTTTTAAAAAATTGTGCAGATTCCTATTTTTTTAATATTTTATTGATTTTTTACAGAGAGGAAGGGAGAGGGACAGAGAGTCAGAAACATCCATGAGAGAAAAACATCAACCAGCCGCCTCCTGCACACCCCGCACTGGGCATGTGGCAGCAACCAAGGTACATGCCCTAGACCAGAATCAAACCTGGGACCCTTGAGTCTGCAGGCCGACCCTCTATCCACTGAGACAATCCGGTCAGGGCTATTAGTAGCTTTTTAAAGTTCATAGATTTTAAGAATAAAACAAACAAAATTGTGGTTGAAAACAAAATAAGTGAAGACAGAATAAAGGAAAAAATGTCAGTGTGGCTTCAAATGTATCTAATGCAACCATTTATTGACAGAGAATAATGTAAAAGTGCCTGTATGGTACTGACAGAAAGAGGAAGAACACATGATGAACAAATATGATGTTTGGATAAGCCCAACTGTATAAAGCTTACTGGAGTTGATCAAATAAGAGTTCAGCTAACTTTTTTTTCCCCCCATAAAATATTTTAAAAATCTGCCTGAGGGTGAAAAGTCAGTCAAGAGATGACTAGAGAAATTATGACCAAAAAAAATGTGTGATGACTATTGAATGTATTTAATTATAGAACTAAGAATAAACAATGTCAAGATGAAATATGAAGAAAATATTATATGATAATGTAAAAATAAACAACTAAAAAAGTAGGGGGAAGTAAAGTAAAAATAAATAAATAATAAAAATAAAACCAATTACTCTCTCAAATTATAATTGAAAAATTTAAAGTAATAAAATCTAGGCTTGCCAAACCGGTTTGGCTCAGTGGATAGAGCGTTGGCCTGCAGACTGAAAGGTCCCAGGTTCGATTCCGGTCAAGGGCATGTACCTTGGTTGCGGGCACATCCCCAGTAGGAGGTGTGCAGGAGGCAGCTGGTCGATGTTTCTCTCTCATCGATGTTTCTAACTCTCTATCCCTCTCCCTTCCTCTCTGTAAAAAATCAATAAAATATATAAATAAATAAATAAATAAATAAATAAATAAAATCTAGGCTTATCAATTGTTAATAATGTATTCATTTTGCTCGTATTCCTTCTGTCTCTCTCTCATACGCACATATGCATACATGCAAAATATACACGTACATATGTGTTCATTCATTTTTGCTGGTCGTAAGTTCTTCTCAAGAGCATTGCATCCAACGACTCTCACCAGCAATGTGTGAGAGGGCTTGTCTCTGCACAGACTTGTCAAAAGAACAGATGTCATGTTTTGATAAGTTAGAAAGGTATCTAATTGTAGTTTACACTTCTCTTATCAATAAGTTTGAGCAATTTTTAATATATTTAAGGTTCACTGTTATTTATTTATTTATTTTTTTTAGGAACAATCTCCTCATGTATTTTGTCCATTTTTCTTTTTGAGTGTTGGGCTTTTCCTGTGGTAGTTAACAATTTATTATATATTAAAATGTTAGTCTTTACCTGTAATATAGCTAGTAAATAATTATTTCTGACTTTTTTGGTCTTTGACTTTTGCTTACATGTTTCCTTTATGTAATGCATTAAAAATCTACTTAAATGTATTAATCTTTCTTTTCTTGCATTTAAATTTTGAGCCATAGGTAAATATATTTTTCTATACTCTCATAATGAAATAATTAATTTATTCTTTTGCTGATGTTATCTGTGTCTTATTAGTTTACATTTGTATCTCATATATTTGGGCATTATTATGATATTAGAGGCCCAGAGCAAGAAATTCATTTCGTGCATGGATAGGGTTCCTAGTCTCTGCTGGCTGCCAGCTGGGGCCTCCCTTCCCCTGGCTGCCCTTCACCACCACCCGCTGGGGCCTCCAGCCAGCCCCACCCCCTGGTCAAACTCCCTGTCAAACTCCCAGTGGAACTCCTGGTCGAGGGGACAATTTGTATATTAGGCTTTTATCATATAGTATACTAGAGACTTGGAGCATGGAATTCGTTCACTCAGGGAGGTCCCTCAGCCTGGCCTGTGCCCTCTTGCAGTCTGGGAGCCCTCAGGAGATGTCCAGCTGACAGCTGACTCCAGGGGGAGTGGGCCTAAGCCATCAGTCAGACATCCTTAGTGCTGCTACAGAGGTGGGAGAGGCTCCTGCCACTGCTGCTGCGCTCGCCAGCCATGAGCCTGGCTTCTGGCTCAGTGGTGCACCCTCTATGGGAGCGCACTGACCACCAGGGGGCAGTTCCTGCATTGAGTGTCTACCCCCTGGTGGTCAGTGCACATCATAGCGAGTGGTTGAGCAGCCTTAGCATATCATTAACATATTATGCTTTGATTGGTTGAATGGATGACTGGACACTTAGCATATTAGGCTTTTATTATATAGGATGATACTAGCTAAGGATCCAATTTTACCTTTTTCTAAATGGCTATCCATTATTAAAAGTGTATCTTTATTTCAGTGTTTTGAAATGTGACATTTATCCTATAAACAATTTATATTTTTGTTCAAAATTCTAGATTTCCTATTCTGTTTCAACCGTTCCTCTCACTGTCCCATGTGCCAGTGCCACTGTTTCAATGGCAGGGGCTCTCTAACAAGTTTATCTACTCTGGGCAGGTCTGCTTTCCTTTCATCGTTTTTCTAGTTATTTTTCAAAGCTGCTTCCTCTCAGTGAACAGTAGAAACTTTTAACTTGTCTCTAGAAACAAACAAAAAAGCCCTCATTAAAAATATATGTTTCTATTTGGGTACAAATGACAGCTTTATCATTATTACTCTTCATATCCAGGAATAAAATTACATCTTTCCTTTTGCTAAAGTCACCTTTTTTGTCTTTTAGTATGAAATGTGTAAAGTTTTCTTTATATAATTTATTCCAGAGCAGTATATTTTTATGTCTATTTTAAATGGGATTTACATCCTTAACTCATTGTACATATGAATACCATCTATTTTTGTTAGTTCATTTTATGTTCTACTATGTAACTGAATTATTTGTTTCATCATTGATATAATTTGCACATAGAAATCATTTTATTTTTCTTTCTATATTTTAATGTGTCTAATTGTTTTCTCTGGTTCAGTTGCAGTGCCTAATACTTCTAAGAAAATGCTAAATAGTAATGGAGATGGTTGCATCTTTAATGTTTTATTAACTTCAATGGGAATGGCTTTGGGGATTTCACTTTAGCTAAGATAAATCCACAATCTTTTTAATGACCACTTCGCATTCCATGATATACAGATAAAACAAGTTATTTAATCAGCAATATACAGATGAAAATTTAAAAATTGTTTAGCTATAACAACAACTGCTAAAAGGGCATATTTATAAGCCATTGCAAATTGTATGAATATATATGTAGAAGATATAACTAAAATGCTACATCAAGCAGTGTCTTATTTTTTATAGATGTTTCCAAATTTATGTCAATGTAAATTTACATTATTGAAACAATATATGTGATTCCTTGTTTCTTTACATCTTTGCCTTCCATATATTATACAATGTAGTTATATTTGACTAAGCAATAAGCAAATAGTGGTATTTTGTTGTGTTTTAATTTTCATTCAATAGAAAACATGCAAAAGGTGAACAGTTTACAATAAAAGGAATTGACATAGAGCACATACCATGAAAACATAGTAAACATTTTTTTTCATAAAAACTGTTTATTGATTGAAAAAGTATTATATGTATACATCAATTTTCCCTTTGTAAAACATTGTCAGCTTTAAGTACAGCTATGTGTCACATAACCAAGTTTTAGTCAATGACAAACTGCCTATATGATGGTGACTTTATAAGATTATAATAAAGCTAAAATACTTCCTATTGCCTTTAGGTACTGTAGCCATCACAATGTCATAAACAATGCATTGCGTAGATGGCTGTGGTGATGCTGGTATAAAAAATTCTACTGAGCTGCCATGTAAAAGTACAGCACAAACAGTATAGGTAGCACATAATACTTGATACTGATAATCAATGACCGTGGTGCCGGTTTATGTATTCACTATACCATACCTTTAATTGTTATTTTAGAGTGTACTCTTTCTACTTAGTAAAATAATTTGCTATAAAACACTATGCCATGCTACACCAGCAGCAGCCTCCTACATCTTTTGTTTACTAAATCTCTTGATTGTATCATTTGCCGTTGTGCTTGATTTAATTCCATGTTGATTTATACAGGAACGCGCTGTGCAGGCTTGTCGCCCAGGAGCAATGGGCTATGCCATAGAGCCTAGGTGCGCAGTGGACTGGACCATCTAAGTCTGTGTAAGTTCCGTCTGTTGTGTTCACACAATGACAGAATAGCCTAGTGATGCGTTTTCAGGACATAGCCATAGCCCCATTATTAAGCTACATATGACTGTGTATCTTTACCTTTTTGCAGTGATTTTGTCATCTGTAAGGATAGGTTTTAAGGCATAATGGGAAAGGTGTTCTACATGCTTAGTTTATTTTTAAAAATAAACAATTTAGGGAATTCTACTTAGATTGTTTTATGATTTGTTTTTTACACATACACATTTTATCTATTTGAAATATATTTTGGTAAAAATATGATATTCTGTTTTTATTTTTATTAATTTTCAGTCTTTCTATAATCTCCAATAATTTAAACAGTGCTATAAAGATCTGTTTAGATAAAAAAGTAATTGCTAACCCTGACATATCACTTACTATGTGCTGTACACTCTTCTAAGACCTCTCATCTCATCACCAAGATCATAAGCTGTTACTTTCCTTGTCTCACAGATGAAACGTGTAAGCACAGGGTGGAGATATAATGTGTCCAAGTCACACAGCACAGGGGTGGCTCTGGCATGTGATCCAGAGAGTCGTAGCCTGAGGTCCACGTGCTTTTAAACACAAGATGATCAATGAGAATGAATTAGCAGTGGTTTTCCCACCCAGAGGTTCCACTTTGGAAGTCTGTGTTGCAGAAGCTTCACCTGTGACCTGCAGCTGCAGGGGACCCTGAAAGGGCTTCCCTGTGCCCCATTTGGACACCACATTGAGAAGCTCTTCCAAATACCTCCTCAGCGCCAGGCATGGGGGCATCGTGCCTGTGGAGGAGCACAGAGACTCAAAGGGCAGTGCTTCATGTAGTGCTACGTCACCGTTGCCTTAAAACCCAATAACTCAAGGCTCTCACGTTTCCATTTGCCCTGAGCCCCACAAATCATGTGACTGGTCTTGTATATTATGTGTCATGGATACCCTGTCTCTCTGTTTTGTCCAAGCTAAGCATCTGTCTTTCCTCTGTCCTGTGTCATGCTTCTTTTAGATGATGACAAAGGTAAAATATAAAGAGGTATTCTACTTCGCCATTTTCAGTCACAGTGAGGATTCAAGCCAGGCACTATATTCCAGAGACTGTGTTTTCCACTTTACCATGATGTTTTCCTAAGAATAAAGACCTAATAGAGCCCTAACTGGTTGGGCTCAGTGGATAGAGCATCAGCCTGCAGACTGAGGGTCCTAGGTTCCATTCTGTTCAAGGGCAAGCCTGGGTTGTGGGCTCATCCCCAGTAGGGGGTGTGCAGGAGGCAGCCAATTAATGATTGTCTCTCATCACTGATGTTTCTATCTCTCTCTCCCCTCCCTTCCTCTCTAAAATCAATAAAAATATGTGTATTTTAAAAATAAGGACCTTGTAGAATTAAAAAAAAAAAAAACACGCCAAAAGCAAACAAACAAAAAAATAAACCTTCAGAAAAATAGCCAAATCAAAATCCTAATATATAAAAGGCCAGGGTTGAAATGACCAACCACAATGGAAGACTGACCAACCTGGAAGTCCTTCAGTCAGCGCTGGGTTGCTGTGGAGACCCAGCACTGCTGCCCAGGGGGCTGAGGCCAAGAGAGAGAGGCAAGGTCTGATCCACAGCCTCAGTGGCAGCTGTTGATCAGTACTTGCCTCTCTCTTTCTCTCCCTCTTTCTTACTGAGCTTTGCCAGCAGCCAGGCTTTTCTTTCTCTCCGGCCTCCTTGGGGGTTCCTATTCAACCCCGCCTCTCTGATCAGGCCCAGAGATTGGCCCGAAGATGCTGACTGGCATAGGAACTGACCAATCAGAACCAAATGTGGGTGCTGTGAAGAACCAATGGCTGCCTAGGAGGCAGAGCTTTTGATGCTGACTGGCATAGAAATTGACTAATCAGAACCAAATCTAGGTGGTGTGGGGAGCCAATGGCTACCTAGGAGTCGGAGATTTTGATGCTGGCATAGAAACCAACCAATCAGAACCAAATTGGCCAGCAGAGGAGGGCAGTTGGGAAGAGATCAGGCTGGCAGGGGAGGTCAGTTAGGGGTGATCAGACTGGCAGGAAGAGGCAGTTAGGGGTGATCAGGCAGGCAGGCAGAGGCAGTTAGGGGTGATCAGGCAGGCAGGCAGAGGCAGTTAAAGGTGATCAGGCAAGCAGGCAGGTGAGAAGTTAGGAGCCAGAGGCCCCAGATTGCAAGAGGGATGTCCCCAATTGGAGAGGGTGCAGGCTGGGCTGAGGGACCACTGCCCCCCCCAGCACAAATTCCATGCACCGGGCCTCTAGTTATATATGCAAAGGGTTATGACTTTGGACCGTGCAGAGAACTGAGTGTACACAGAAGTACTTCCAACCCAGCATATTGAAATGCTGAATAAATCAAAATGACAACAATTATTACCTTACTGAGCTTGAAAAATAGGTAGAGAAAATCTTCCTGCACTGGAGAATAAGAAAGAATTAGCAGCTGTGCCAGATGCTGCCCAGACTCCAGATGTTAAACCGCACATCCAGCCCAGGGAAGGAGACCGGGGTCCAAATGCGAGAGCAGGAGAACTTGGTGAGTACCTGATGGGAGGAAGCTGACACCCAGGAGACTTCTCAGAATCTGGAGCCTCCAATTCTCACACAATGGAAAATTGTCAACTCAAAGGTAGAAACAATGATGAGAAAGCTTGGTACTTTTCAAGAACTTTATGTAGAAAAATAAAATATTGCCAATTGGAAACTGAAAACCCAAACATTTCTTCATTAAGTTTTATACTTCAAATTTTGAATTATTTTATTATATATGAATCCCCAAGTCTCAAAATTAAATGAAAAGTAATTCAATCATTACATGCTGTAGGCTTGAGTTGGAGTATACTTAAACTGCCTTATAATAAATTATATATTCTGCAGGCTTTATGAGACTCCAAAGAATGATCAAACTCTAGTGAAGTAAGTGTACAATAAAAATAAAATAATAAATAGAAATGAAATTCTATTTGGAAGAGTTAGTAGGCACAATAATCAACAAATTAATGTACCAAGGATGAGAAGTAACAATATCTTCTGGAGGAGGCTACAAAATTACTGCTTAAATAATTAAATAGGTAAAATAAAAAATGGTATCCGTAATGAAGGAATAGAATAATATGAGAAAGAAAAGTTAAGTTGAAAATGAATCAATGAATCAACTAGAACATTTACAAAATGAAATTTTAACAATTGGATACTTAAAATTTACTTTAAATGGGATAACAGCTCATTACACTCAGCTGAAGACAGAATTCTATAACTGACTAATTGATTCATATAAATTGTTGCAGATATTTAAAAATTCTAATTATGAGAAAAAGAGTTAAGAGACATGAAGAATGGGAACACAGGACCAACACAATCAGAGTTCCCAAAGAGTTTGTACCGTATACCAGGCAGAATAAATACATCAGCTAACTGAAACTGCAGAAAACCATAGACAGAGATAAATATTAAAATAAAACTGTCAGTGTTGCTTCCTACTCTGTCATGCAAATAGTTTAGAATGCATCACTCCTGTACTCAAAACAAGACAAAAGATGAAAAAAATTAAGACCAACTCTTAGATCCTTCAGAGAGTTAGCAAGGAAAACCACCACCTCAAAATTTAGAGAGACAAATTGTAAAGCCGAGATCCAGCTTACTGGGCGCAGAGGTGCCGCCGGAGCAGGGCCCAGACAGCAAAGGGCCTTGAGGAACTGGTCAGAATGAGATGAATCCCCCGGGGGCTACCTTCTGAGGACAAGCATGTGTATTGGCATTACCTCCAGTAGCCCTGCTAAGTTCTAGGAGAAAATCAGAGAAAAAGCCCTCCCTGCTCTCAGCAGCAGGAGAGAAAATATATTTTAAATACACCCAGGGCACTGTTCTTTTAACAAAGGCCTGCCTTCGAAGAGACTGTTTCACCAGGGCCTGGCCGACCTGGGAAAGAAGGTGCACCCAGCGCCAGCCCCATCTCGCCCTGCCGTCTCACCTAAAGAGGAGAGAAGGGGATCCGCAGGAGCACGTCTGAAAGTCACTGTCCGTGGGCCTTGGCTGACAAACACTTTATATCTAATCAGGATTAGAAAAGGCTTCTGTTCTCCCCTCATCTTCCCACTACAATGCAGGCTCCTGCAAAACAAAGGATGAGTGACAGCTTCAAACATTGCAGGCCTCAGACCTCAGTGAGAACTGTCTCCAGGGACAGATACCCAAGGACAACAGGAGCAATAAAGAAAAGGGACATTAGAGAACACTTTAGTCTCTGACGCAACACGTGTCACAAACAATACTATCTGGCTTCCAGCCAGATAAATGTAAAATAGTATGCTAGAGATTGGTTACCTCAGTTTGTTTTACTAATATACCATTTCTACCCTTTCACAAGGAAATTATAAGCATACAAAATGCCAAAATATGCTTTGCCTTTTGCAAACACAAAATGTATGAAGAGAAGGAATGAGGATCAGAATAAGATATAGCAGGTATTTGGGAATTATCAGACCCAGAATGTAAAATAATTCTGATTAATGTTTAATGGGATTTGTTAGAAAAAATGAACAGCATGCACAAAAAAGATGGGTAATGTAAGCAGATGGATAATGGAGATTCTACAAAAGAAACAAAAGGTAATGCTAGAAATAAAAACATTTTACCACAAATATGAGACATCTTTGATGGGCTTACCAGTATGTTTGATGAGGACAAGGAAGAAATTAGGGAGCTTGAAGATTTGATAATATAAATTTATAAATCTAAAGAGCAAATGTAAAAAAAGAATTAAAAATTTAAAAAAAGGATGTCTAATAGTATTGGTACAATTACAAAAGTTGCAACAGACATGTAATGAGAATACAAGAACCGGGCAAAAATGAGCAGAAGAAATATTTGAAATAAAAATGTCTGAGAATTTTCTAAAATAATGACAGATACCAACTTAATCCAGGGGCTCAGAGAGTATCAAGAGGGATACTCCTGCCCCACCAAATTTATACCTTGGCATATCATATTCCAACTTCAAAAAAATCAAATACCAAAACAAAACAACAACAACAGAAAAAGCCTAAAACCAAGCCAGAGTCATTAAAACACCTTACTTAGAACACCTTCCCTAGGTACAAAGGTAAGCATTACATCATACACTTCTTAAAAATTATGCAAGCAAAGTGATGTTAGCACTATGGTGGCCTGAGTAATTCCTTTTTTCCTCTCCCCTTTGAATTACAAATAATAAAACAGTCATAACCAAAAAGAAGTGCCTCTGCACAGCACACAAGGACACCTGGTAGAGCCATCGTCAACCTGAAAGTGGGTGGGTTACATCACATCAATAAAATGAAAAGTAAAATCCTAAACATCTCAGTAGATACAAGAAAAGCATTTGATGAAATACAATATTCTTTCCTGATAATAGTCCTTAACAGACTGGCTACAGAAGGAACATAACATAATAAAGGCCATATATGACAAATTTACAGCTACATTGCACTCAATGAGAAAAAATTAAAAGTGTTCAGCTCCAGCCTGGTGGCTCAGCTGATTGGAGTGTCATCCCATACACTGAAAAGTTTGCCGGTTCAATTCCAGGACAAGGCACACCTTGGAGGCAACTGGTCAATGTGTCTCTCTCACATAGATGTGGTTCTCCCTCTCTCTCTCTCTCTCTCTCATCAATAAATATACCCTTGGGTGAATATTTTAAAACATTTTGAAAGTGGTTATTGTAAGGTTAGAAACAAGACAAGGATGCCCTTCTCACAGCTTCTGTTCAATATAGTATTGGAAGTCCTAGTTAGAGCAACGGGATAAGACAATGAAATAAAAAGACATCTAGATTTGAAAGGAAAAAGTAAAATTGTAACTGTTTGCAGATGATATCATATGATATACAGAAAATCCCAGAGTCAGTCAAAAACTGTAGAAATTAATCAATGTTTTCAGTAAAATCCCAAGATGAAAAATCAAAATACATAAATCAATTACATTATTTTAGACTGCAGAGGTTCTCAACCTTCTGGCCCTTTAAATACAGTTCCTCATGTTGTGACCCAACCATAAAATTATTTTCATTGCTACTTTATAACTGTAATGTAAATATCTGATATGCAGGATAGTCTTAGGCGACCCCTGTGAAAGGGTCGTTCAAATGCCAAAGGGGTTGCGACCCACAGGTTGAGAACCACTGTTTTAGAGTAATGAAACATCTAAACAAGAAATAGGAAACTTCATTACATTCACAATAACATCAAAAATAATAACATACTTAGGAATCAATTTAAACTGAGGAAGTCAAATATCTGTATAATGAAAATTTTAAAACTTCACTAAAAAATCAAAGATACAAATAAATGAAAAGACATCACATGTTTATGGGTCAGAATAATTAATACAGTTTGAGTGGCCATACTACCCAAAGCCATGTACAGATTCAATAGAATCCCCATCAATATACCAAGGCCATTCTTCACAAACATCAAAAAAAATAATTGTAAGATTTGTTTGAAATCACAAAAAAATCCCAACTAGCCAAAACAACCCTGAGAAAAAGAATAAGTTGGAGAATTACACTTTCAGATTTCAAAATATATCACAAAGCCATAGTAATAAAAATGGTATGGTACTGACACAAAGTTAGACACATTGACCAGTGGAACAGACTAAACAGCCCAGGATTAAATGTCAACCTATGTGGTTTAGTAACATATGACAAGGGAACCAAAAATTCCCAGTGGGAAAAGGATGGCCTCTTTAACAAATATGCTGGAATAACCTGGATAAAAACATGCAGAACAACAAAATTGGACCCCTATTATTTGTAAAATTTAACTCAAAATGTATGAGACTTGAACATAAAAGCTGACATCATAAAACCTGTAGAACAAAACTTAGGGAGGACATTACTTACTATTGGTCTTGGCAATGGTTTTTTGGACATGATGTCAACAGCACTAACAGAAAACCAAAAGCAAATAGAATTTTATGAAGCTCAAAGGCTTGTGAACAGAAATATAAACAATAAACAAAAAGAAACACATTTGACCCAGTAATCCCACTTCTAGGAATATATCCCAAGAAAACAGATACACCAATCACAAAGGATACATGCACCCCTATGTTCATAGCAGCACAATTTACCATAGCTAAGTTTTGGAAACAGTATAAGTGCCCATCAGCAGATGAGTGGATTAAAATATTATGGTACATCTACACAATAGAATACTATGCTGTTCTAAAAAAAAAAAAAAAAAAGAAGGAATTCTTACCATTTGTAACAGCATGGATGGAACTGGAGAGCATTACACTAAGCGAAATAAGCCAGTCAAAGAAAGATGAATATCACAGGATCTCACTCACTTGTGGTATATAATGAACAACATAAGCTGATGAACAAAAATAGAGCCAGAGACATAGAAACATCGAACAGACTTCCCAACCTATGAGGGAAGGTGGGGGGTGAGGGGGTAAGTGATCAACCAAATGACTTGTATACATGCATATGAGCATAACCAATGGACATAGAGAGTAGAGGGGGTTGAGGACATGTGCTGGGGGTGGGAGCTGCCGGGGAGAGGTCAATGGGGGAAAAAGGAGAATCATGTAATACTTTTAACAATAAAGAATTTTTTTTTAAAAAAAAGAAGAGTAGAGGTGCTGGTGAGGATGCAAAAAAAAGGTAACCCCTATATAAGTTAATGGGAGTGTAAATTGTTCAAACCCCTGTGGAAACCTATATAGAGGTTTCTCAAAAAAATTAAAAAAATAGATGTACCATATAATCCAGCAATTACACTGTTGGGTATCTATCTAAAGAACATGAAAACAAGATTTTGATGAAATATATGCACTTCCATGTTTATGGCAGCATTATTCAAAGTAGCCAAATGCCTAACACTGGGTGAAATGATAAAAAATGTGGTACATATACATAATGGCATATGTTCATGCATGAGAATGGATAATATCCTAACACGACAGGATGGATGGATCTTGAACACATTATGCTAAGTGAGATAGTCAGACAGAGGAAGGCAAGCACTGTATACTCTCATTTCTATATAGAATATATGAATGTAAAAAAACAGAGTGTGAAATGATTCACAGGGGTTATTGGGGGTGGATAAGATTGATAGTATTTAAAAGCACAAACTTGTAACAAGTAAATATCAAATACACAGTATAGTGAATATAGACAATGATATTTATAATAAGTAAAGCATAATATGCTAATTAGACCAGATGTCCTTCCTTCCTGACGAAGCCAGGGTGACAGCCACGGGATCGAGTCAGCCACCGCAGCTGCAAAGGCCTACTCTTGCATGAATTTTGTGCATCAGACCTCTAGTTGTACTATAATTATGTAATTTTACAAATATCGCTGTATCAGCAAGCATACTATCTACACTAATAAAAGAGAAAAATGGTAATTGGCGTACGGCGATACCCTTTTCATTGGCTAATCAGGGCTATATGCAAATTAACTGCCAACTAAGATTGGCAGTTAACTGCCAACAAGATGGCGGCTAATTTGCAAATGTAGGCACAATGCGGGGAGGCGAAAGGGAAAGCAGGAAGAAGCCCCCTGCCACTGACAGTGATCAGAAACCCAGTGGGGAGCAAAGAGCTGGGGGGCAGGGCAAAGGCGGCCCTGGGGCCGCCTTTGCCCTGCCCCCCAGCCATGATCAGAGAATCAGGCACCTTTTCTGCCCTGGCCAGTGATAGCAGGAAGTAGGGGTGGAGCCAGCGATGGGAGCTGGGCACGGTAGAAGCTGGCAGTCCCAGGAGCTAGGGGTCCCTTGCCTGGGCCTAAAGCGAAGCCCACGATCGCGGGGCCGCTGCCACTGCGGGTCCCCGCTGCCCGAGCCGGAGGCCTCAGCCAGAGGCGTTAGGCCTGGGCAGGGGTGGAGCCTGCAACCGCGGGGAGCTGGGGGTCCCCTGCCCAGGCCTGACACCTCTGCCGGAGGCCTCAGGCCTGGTCAAGGGGCCGATCCTGCGATTGGAGGGTGATGGGGGTCAACGCCTGAGGTCTCCCAGTATGTGAGAGGGGGCAGGCTGGGCTGAGGGACACCCCCCCGCCCCCCCACACACACCCAGTGCACGAATTTTGTGCACCGGGCCCCTAGTAATATATAAATGTATGAAAATAACACAGTATACACCTTAAACTTGCACAAATTTTACACAATAAAAAAGTACAAAGAGAGAGCGAAGTGAAATAATTAACATTTTTAAACAAAACAAAGCAAAACACAAACAAAAATTTTATATCCCACAAATTATCCTCAAACATAAATAAAAATAAATACATCCTAAAAGCAAACAAAAATTAAGGGATTTTGTTTCTATTAGACCTCTCACAGGAAATGTGAAATGAAGTTCTCTGAAAAGTAAAATAATATAGATCAGAAATTGGTAGATACATAAAAGAGGAAGAACATCAAAGAAGGAACAAATAATATTAAATTAAAATATTTTATGTTTTGTTCTTTACTGATGTAAAGATAAAGTTTGTTCAACTAATATCAACAATGTATTTGGCGATTTTATAAATAGGGAGAGTAATTGGCAGAAATGTGATAAAGGATTAGAGGAAGGAATTTCAAATACCATGTTGTAAGATGTGAGTACTACTTTTAAAGTGGTATAATATTATTTGAAGCTGATTTTGTAATAGTAGTAAATGTACCTTATAAAATACTAGAGTCCTGGTGTACAGATTCATGCACATTGAAAGAAAATTAATTAAAAGGTCGCCAACAGGGAGGGACTGGGCAAGACAGGCTGGACACGCCCTGGAGACGCCCTTCTGCGGTCTCTCCCTGGCCAGCTGCACCTGTGGGAAAGCTGGGACTCCAAGGTCATCTGTGAAGTTGGCAGGGTCCCTCCAGCAGGTAGGGTCCTTTGGCCTGGCCTGTGAGGATCTGCATGAAACCATCTCTCCAACATCCCCCAAGAGGTCCCAGATTGTGAGAGGGTGGTTCTCAGGGGATGCACCCCAGAATTGGGTTCCCTCCTCTCTGGTTCTGAATAAACTCAAGAACCACAACTGCCAAGTCACCACAGCTCAGGAGCTCCTGCATTGAGCATCTGCCCCCTGGTGGCCAGTGCGCATCATAGCTACCAGTCTGACAGTCGGTCGGATGATTGCTTAGTCTTTTATATATATAGACTAGAGGCCCAGTGCACAAAAATTTGTGCAATTGGCCTGTGCCCTCTGGCAGTCTGGGACCCCTCAGGAGATAATGATCTGCTGGCTGAGGCCTGCTCCTGGGTGGCAGAGGGCAGGCCAAATCCCTAGGTGCAGCCCCTGGTCGGGCTCAGAGCAGGGCCGATTGGGGAATTGGGGCACTGCCCCCTGTCACACTCAAGGCAGGGTCGATGGGGAGGTTGCGGCGCCACTCCCTGTCATGCACAGAGCAGGGCCAATCAGGGGGTTAGGGCGCTGCCCCCTGTCACTCACAGAGCAGGGCCCATGAGGGGGGTTGGGGCTCCTTACCCTGTCACGCACAGAGCAGGGTCAATCAGGGGGTTGGGGAGCTCCCCCCTGTCATGCACAGAGCAGGGCCCATTAGGGGGTTGAGGAGTTCCCCCCGGTCACTCACAGAGTAGGGCTGATAGGCGAGATGGGGCACCACCCCCTGTCACACACAGAGCAGGGCGGATCAGGGGGTTGGGGCGCTGCCACTGTCACACTCAGGGCAGGGCTGATGGGGAGGTTATGGCTCTACCCCATCACACACAGAGCAGGGCCCTTGGGGGAGGGGGGTTGGGGCGCTGCACCCTGTCACACACAGAGCCGCAGGGCAATCAGGAGGATGGGGAGCTCCCCCCGTATCAGGCACAGAGCAGGGATGATCAGGAGGTTGGGGGACCTTGCCCTGTCACGAACAGAGCAGGGCAGATAGGGAGGTTGTGGCCCCGCCCCCTGTCACACACAGAGCTGCAGGGCGATCAGGGGGTTTGGGCGCTGCTCCCTGTCACACTGATCCCGGTGCTGGGAGGCATAGTAGCCTTTTACTATATAGGATAGAAGCCTGGTGCATGGGTGGGGCTGGCTGGTTTGCCCTTAAGGGTGTCCTGGATCAGGGTGGGGGACCCCACTGGGTTGCCTGTCCAGTCTGGGTGAGGGACTGAGGGCTGTTTTCAGGCTGGTGGGTGACTGAAGCTCCCAACTGCTACTTTTTTTTTTTTTTTTTTTTTTATTCTGGGACAGCTTTGGCTCTGGCTCCAGCTCTTAGGCCTCTGCTGCTGAAAGCAGGTACCTGCTTTGTTTGGGTTCTACAATCGAAACAATGTATAACTCCAGCTCTGAGATCCCGGCTCGCTGAAAGCAGGTTTCTGGGGTTTTGTTTAGCTTCTATATTTGTTACAATGTTTCAAACTGCAGGCTCAGAGGCCGGCAAGGCAGGCAGGGAACGTTGGTTTCCTCCGTCACTGAAGCAAGCAAGCCTCATGTTAGTTTCAAGCTACCTGGCTGCGGCCGCCATCTTGGCTGGCAGTTAATTTGCATATCGCCCTGATTAGCCAATGGGAAGGGTAGCGGTTGTACGCTAATTACCATGTTTCTCTTTTATTAGATAGGATAGGTCAACCATTAAAGTAATTTTTTAAACCATATTAAGTCATATAGTAAGAAAGGGTATAGTATTGAATTATATAAAAAGGTCAATTAAAAGTATAGATGGCAGAAAAAATATGGAAAACATAAAATCCTATCTAATAAAAGAGAAACATGGTAATTAGCGTACAATCGCTACCCTTCCCATTCACTAATCAGGGTGATATGCAAATTAACTGCCAGCCAAGATGGCGGCCAGCAGCCAGGCAGCTGATGCGAACAGGGAGGCTTGCTTACTTCAGTGACGGAGGAAGCCAAGCTTCCCGCCTGCCTTGGGGCCTCTCAGCTGCACTCTAAACAACATTGTAACAAATATAGAAGCTAAACAAAACCCCAGGCTTCAGCCAGCAGGACCGCAACATTGTTTCAAATACAGAAGGTAAACAAAGGCCAGAAATCTGCTTTCACCAGCGGAGGTCTCATAGCTGGAGATGAGCCTCAGAGCTTAAGCTGGCCCAGAATTAAAAAAAAAAAAGGAAAAAAGGAGAGGTTGGGAGTTTCAGTCACCCACCAGCCTGAAAACGGCCCTCAGCCCCTCACCCAGGCTCGCCAGGCACCCCAGTGGGCACCCCCACCCTAAAGGGTGTGTGACCAGAGGCAAACAGCCATCATCCCCTCACCCAGGCTGGCCAGGCACCCAAGCGGGAACCCCAACCTGAAGGGGGTGTGACCAGATGCAAACAGCCATCATCCCCTCACCCAGGCTGGCCAGGCACCAAAGCGGGACCCCCACCTTGATCCAGGACACCCTTCAGGGAAAACCAGCCGGCCCCCACCCATGCACCAGGCTTCTATCCTATATAGTAAAAGGGTAATATGCCTCCCAGCACCGGGATCAGTGTGACAGGGAGCAGTGCCCAAACCCCCTGATCGCCGTGCGGCTCTGTGTGTGACAGTGGGCGGGGCCACAACCTCCCTATCCTCCCTGCTCTGTTCGTGATTGGATGGAGCTCCTCAACCCCCTGATCATCCCTGCGGCTCTGTGTGTGACAGGCGGTGGGGCCACAACCTCCCTATCCACCCTGCTCTTTTCGTGACAGGAGGGAGCTCCTCAACCCCTTGATCAGCCCTGCTCTGTGTGTGACAGGGGGTGGCGCCGCAAACTCCCTATCGACCATGCCTTGAGTGTGACAGGGGGCGGTGCCCCAACCCCCCAATCGGCCCTACCCTGAGCGTGACTGAGGGTGGCATCACAACCTCCCGATCACCCTGCTTTGTGCATGACAGGGGAAGGCACCCTAACTCCCCAATCGGCCCTGCTCTGAGCCCGACCAGGGGCTGCACCTAGGGATTGGGCCTGCCCTCTGCCACCCAGGAGCAGGCCTAAGCCAGCAGGTAGTTATCTCCCAAGGGGTCCCAGACTGCAAGAGGGCACAGGCCAGGCTGAGGGTCCCTCTCCCCCCCCCCCAAGTGCACAAATTTTTGTGCACCGGGCCTCTAGTAAATAAATAAAAGGACAGCAAACTAGAAATAGTTACAAACATGATAGACATTAAAAATTCTCCTGTGTGAATGACCATTTTAATATCCTAGTGTAAATACACAAAGTAAAAGAAACAAAGTGGATACAAAAAAAGAAAAACAAGAATATGTCCTTATAAGAAAACAACTTTAAAGATACAGACACAGAAACCATAAAAATAAAAAAAAATGGAGAAAGTTATACCATTCTAACACTAATTAAAAGAGAGTTGAATTGCTATATTAATTTCAGACAAAGCAGACTTCTGAGCAAGGAAAGTGGTCACGATGAAAGATGAGCATTACTAACTATACCAGTAAAGGGGTAAATTCTCAGAGAGTTGTGCATCCTTAATGTGCATACGCCAAACAAAAATGTCAAAATACTTGTAGCAAAAACATAAAACCTAAAGATGAAATAATTTAACCTATTATTATGGTTGGAGACTTCAACACCATTCTAACATTGCTAGACAAATCCAGCAGGCAGCAGGGAGAGAAACAGACATATATCAAGTGAACTGTATCCTCCATCAATTGAATCTAATTGATATTCATCTAATACTTCATCCATCAACACTGAATATGGTACAAATTTTTCTCATGCTTATAGAGATAGAGCACATTCTGAACATTAGCTAAAATTTTAAAAAATAACAGGAAACATAAGTTTAAATGAATAGAAATCATAACATGTATGCTCTTACCCAGAATGAAATTAAATTAGATATCAATAACAGGAAGATAACTGAAAAATCTTAAAATATTTAGACACTAGAGGCCTGGTGCATGAAATTCATGCACTCAAGATTGGGGGGTCCCTCAGCCGGCCTGCATCTTCTCACAGTCAGGGACCTCTCGGAGGATGTAGCAGTGTGCCGAGTGGCAGGTGGCCAGGGAGGAGTCCGAATCAGGGCCGGGCACCGCTCGAGCTCACCCTGGCCTGTTGTGCCTGCTGCTGCGAATTCAAGAGAGGCTCCTGCCATGGCAGCTGTTCTCGCCAGCTCTGATCCCGGCTTCTAACTGAGTGGCGCTCCCCCTGTGGGAGCACACTGACCACCAGGGGGCAGCTCCTGCATTGACCGTCTGCCCCTTGGTGGTCAGTGCACATCATAGCAACCAGTCGTTTTAGTCATTCTGCCATAATGGTCCCTTAGGCTTTTATTATATAGGCTAGAGGCCGGTCAGTGGCCGAAACTGGCTCTCCAACATCCCTTGAGGGGTCCCAGAATGCAAGAGGGCACAGGCCAGGCTGAGGGACCCCACTGGTGCACAATTGGGGCTGAGGAGGGATGTGGGAGGTTGGCCAGCTGGGGAGGGCTCCAGGGCATGTCTGGACCATCTTGCTCAGTCCCTATTGGCTGGACCCCAGCAGCAAGCTGACCTACTGGTCAGTGCACGTCATAGTGAGCAGTTGAGTTGCCTTAGCGTGTCATTAGCATATTAGACTTTGATTAGTTGAATGGTCAACTGGTCGACTGGACACTTAGCATATTAGGCTTTTATTATATAGGATTAAATAACTCATTCATAAAAAAAAACACAAGTTAAAGGTGATTTAAGAGTATTTAAGGTGATTTAAATAAAGGTGTGTTCCAAGTGGCCGCAGAGCAGCTGGCAGCTGTTCACTTGTTCCCAACCCTGAACCAGACTGGCAGCTGACCTGCAGAGCAGTTATCTGGAAAACCAGTTGAAGTGTAGCTGATCTGAAATACTGAGAACAGGGAACATGAAGGAAAGACAAGAGGAGACGCGGAGAGGGTGAGCCCGCCCATAGGCCTGTGTCTGGGAGGCTGGAGGGATATTGAGGCAGCGGAGCCCTTCCCCCTGGGAGCATGGGGTCTCACCCTAATCCAGAGCAAAGAGAAGGGAAGGGGAGCTCTGGTAGCATGGGGGTGGGCATCAGAGGGGACTCGGTCCCCCTGGGAGACTCACACCGCACCACCCCAGGCCAAGAGCATTTCTTGGGTACAGACGCCCACCATCCCGGGAAGCTGGCTGCGGGCTGGGGCTGCTGGAGGGGTCGCGGGCCAGCGGCGGGTCTGTTCCCTGCACCAGCAGAGGCTTTGGGGCCTCTGTTCTCTTGAAGGACTACGGGCAGAAAACCGGGCGGAGACTGGGCTGCGGGGCTGGGAAAGAGCATCGATGTTGCCCCCGCCTGCTAACCGTGGGGTCTGCCCAGCATGTCTGTTCTCATGCTCTGCTCGGAGGCAAAGGGGAATAGGGCCGGGATATTTGGTGGTTGACGTTCATGTGCCTTTTTGAATTCAGGGCACCGGGTGGTGGGGCTATGGTTTGGGTTCCAAAGGGCAGGAAGGAAATTCACATTGAGATGGAAGAGCAAATATTTGGTGAATACATTTTGCGGGGCCATCTTAACAACAAGGTCACGGAGAGGACCTGGGTCATACGGCCTCTCCGGGCTCCTCCCGTCACCCCCAGCTCTTACAGGAGCACAGTCTGATGCTGGCCCCCACGCTGAGCGGCCATCTGTCCCAATTCCTTTAGCCAGTTAGGCGGAGGGTCAAGGTTATCCCTGAGTCTTTTTTCCTTAAGAATAACCAGCTTAAAATGAATACCCCAAGGTGGGTTTTGGAGTGGCAAATCTTGGTTCCACTCAAAAGCAAATCTAAATAAGAATTTGTTATGAAAAGACTGCAGGTCTATCACAGGTACACCCTGTGTGAAAGAACTACCAAAGCAGTCGTTCTCAACCCTCCTAATGCCGCAACCCTTTAATACAGTTCCTCATGTTGTGGTGACTCCCAACCATAAAATTATTTTCGTTGCTACTTCATAACTGTAATTTTGCTACTGTTATGAATCATAATGTAAATATCTGATATGCAGGATGTATTTTCATTGTTACAAATTGAACATAATTAAAGCATAGTGATTAATCACAAAAACAATATGTAATTATACATGTGTTTTCCGATGGTCTTAGGCGACCCCTGTGAAAGGGTCTTTCGACCCCAAAGGGGTCACGACCCACAGGTTGAGAACCACTTGTACTAAAGGATGAGTTTAATCAAAAGTGCATTGAATGCAGAAGGCATGAATGGGGTTCAAGGAACAATGTACCTAAATGTTAGCAATTCTCTAAATAAAAAGTTTCAATTTCCCAGTGTTGTTTTCTCAACATCACAGCAAGAGCCATTGTTTTGTGCTTTCGAAATAACAAAAGCACTATTTCACTACTAACATGAATGGCGGACAGCATTTTCATATTTCTAGGATATGTTGGACTTTGGGTAGGTGAATATACCATCTTGACAAACTAGTGGTTAATTCTCTATAGAATTAGATGTTGCCAAGTTCATATTAAACTCTGTGCAAAGTAGGAACTGTCCAGGGCATTCTATTCGAGAACTTTTGTACGTACTAACACTGATATTTCAATTTGTGATAAATTCCAGTTGTATTTGATTTAATCCAGAACAGGCAGATGCATTGCAGGGGAAAGACCACTTAAACATGTGTGTTCTTTTGTGGATAGTGTCATATGATGCCTGCAATTTCCACCCGGGATTAACGTGATGGACTAGTAATGGCTGGGGATGGTCTGGGCATACTGATAATACACACAAGGTGCTCCGCTGGTCACACGGGCAGGGTGATGGCTCACATTCTTTGGATCAACAAAAGACTTGAAAGAATGAACAGAAGGCAACCAGAAAAAGGCTTCTTCACAAGTGTGCTCCTATATGGGTTCAACAGCACACATTTAAAATTCTTTAATTATTATATAGCCCAGCAAGTTAACCGGTTCGCAGCCATGAGGACACTTAGAGTCAGAAAAGGCATGGGAGGCTGTAAAATAGTTTGCCATTCCCTCCAGCACTTCCCAGTGAAGATACTGTCACAGGTGCCCTTATAAATATCCACTATTTAGGGATTACTTCAAAATCAGCTCTGGTAGGAAAATTATCATATGCTCATACACCAGAGATTTGTTCTTATTTTCATTTATTTGGCCACTGTAAGCACACATTAGCAAGATTCTTCTTCAAACTCTGAATAAGTCACTATATATTGTCTTTTAAAAATCTGAAAAGAAAAAAAAATTAAAACAAAAAATGTGGGAAAAGTAAGCAGAAAAAAACAGTGGAGGGATTTTAGGAAGGTAGCTGTTTGGGGCAAGATTAGTTCTGACTCTGCTATTAACTCTGTAAGAGTCTCATGGCAATTCATTTAAATGTATTTATATCAGTCTTCTTGTGTGCTATTAATGACTAATAACTGCTTCTTTAGCTATTCCAAAGCATGGGTTGAGAGGTCAATTAGTAATAAAAAAACAGCACTTTGAAACTACAAAGTATCATGTGAATCCCATCATCATAATTATTTTGCTAATTAATGTATCTTGGAAGTGTTCAAGTTTTCCAGTGGCTCAGTAGCAGTGACACCCATCAGTTTTCATTACCTGATTTTAATGAATCTTTCCAATCTTTTCCACAAGGACTCACACACAAATACAACCGTGCGAGCACAGGAATGAACACACTAGCTTCACACTCCTACCTTCCTGCTTAATTCTTCTCCTGGTTTACTCTGTAGAGATAGCTGGTATTTCAGAGCCTAAAAAGGCATAAATTTGTTTAAAAAATTAAATGGGAAAAGGCATAATCCTATATAATAAAAGCCTAATATATTAAGTGTCCTGTCGTCCAGTCCTCTGTTCAACCAACAAAAGAGTAATATACTAATGATATGTTAAGGCTGCTCAACCACTTGCTATGATGTGCACTGACCACCAGGGGGCAAATGCTCTGACTGGTAGGTTAGCTTGCTGCTGGGGTCCAGCCGATTGGGACTGAGCCAGATGGGCCGGACATGCCCTGGAGCCCTCCTGTGGTCCCTCCCCACCTGGCCAACCTCCTGTGTCCCTCCCCGGCCCTGATTGTGCACCAGTGAGGTCCCTTGGCCTGGCCTGCATCCTCTCGCAATCCAGAGCACCTCAGGGGATGTCAGAGAGCCAGTTTTGGCCCGATCCCGCAGGCCAGGCTGAGGGACCCCATTGGTGCACAAGTTTGTGCACCAGGCCTCTAATTGAAAAATAACTGAATAGAAAGCAAAAAAAAAAAAAAAGTCAAAGACAAACATAAAAACTAATGGTACACAGGTAAGAACTGTGTTTCTCTCACTCCAATTAGCAAAAGTATGTATCAGAATGTATGTGCCAAAGCCACGAAAATCCTCCTATGCTGAATTACTCTTGGCCTTAAAAAGTTTAGGAAAATTGAACTATAGCAGCTTTTAGCAAAGCACTTAGGAAGCTGACTGTGGCAGTGGGCAGTGGTGGGTGCAGAATTTCTGTGTGGGTGTAGATTTGGAGAAGGCAACTTATCCTATATGTAAAAAAAACAAAAAACAAAAAACAAAAAAACCCCTAACATGCAAATAGACCAAATGGCAGAACAACCAGTTATTATGATGCGCACTGAGCACCAGGGGGCAGATGAGCCTCTCCCGCCTCTACGGCAGCACTAAGGACTCCTCCAGGGATGTCTGGAAGGCGGACATCCCCCAAGGGGCCCCAGACTGCAAGAGGGTGCAGGCCAGACTGAGGGACCACCACCTCCCACCCCCCAGTGCACAAATGTCGTGCACCAGGCCTCTAGTAGAAAATAAATAAGAAAGAAGGAAGAAAAAAATAGAAAATGAATAAAAACAAAAAAATGAATACAGAGCCCAGGGATGCTTGGCATTTGGCTATTGGCTGACTGATACATATACTGCATTTCTGATCAAGAGGTGCATTTACAGCCAGCTCATGTGGTTCACTGATGAGCATCAACCTATGAACCAGGAGGTCACAGTTCAATTCCAGGTCAGGGCACATGCCCAGGCTTAGGGCTGGTCCCCTGTAGGGGGTGTGTAGAAGGTAGCTTTTCCATGATTCTCTCTCATGTTTCTCTCTTTCCCTCCCTCACCTTTCCTCTCTGAAACCAATAAAATTATTATTTTTTAAAAAATAGCTGCATTTACAGGGATATGAAAATTGCCTAAGTTTCAGTTTGCTGATGGGGCATCCTGGGCAGGAGTGGGTCCATCTTGGGCCTAGAAATGTATTTCCACACTTCGAAAGGCCCACACCTGCAACTGATCTTCAGAGGAAGCCTCCTAGCCAATGTGTGCAGAGAGCCCTTGGCCATGACTGACACTCAGCAGCAAGAAATAAAGCCCCGCAGCCATGTCATGTCAGGTCACACATTGTCACGGGCAGTTAGACAGGCATGAGCAGAGTAGGAGCAATAGGCCAGGTGTTGAAGGTCACCAGGTCAGAAAACCCTAGGCAAATGGGCAAAACAGGGATAGAACCTTCCTCCTCGAGTAGATTGTTGATCATGTGGTTTGGAACCTCCAGACCTTTCATATCTTATGCATTTTAGACGCCCTTAGTGGAGGAACAGGGGCCAGGGACAAGCCTTAGATGACTCATACAAGGACAAAGATAACCAGACATGCCCTGTTGAGTCAACCTAAAGAAGAAATAGTTACTCCCACCCAGCTAGCCCCACCGCTAGAAAAGGAGTTCTTGCTGACATCCTGGGGCAGCTCTTCCAGCTGCCTGCTCGATTCTTTGTGTGTACTTTCCCCTTGCTCACTGAATAAACTTGCTCTTTTGATTTGAATTATTTGGCTCTGAATCCTTCTTTTATTTTCTTTATTGATTAAGGTATCACATATGTGTCCTTATCCCCCCATTGCCCCCTGCCCCCACTCATGCCCTTACCCCCCTGGTGTCTGTGTCCATTGGTTAGGCTTATATGCTTGCATACAAGTCCTTTGGTTGATCTCTCCCCTTTACCCCCACCCTCCCCTACCTTCCCTCTGAGGTTTGATGGTCTGATTGATGCTTCTCTGTCTCTGGATCTGTTTTTGTTCATCAATTTATGTTGTTCATTATATTCCACAATGAGTGAGATCATGTGATATTTATCTTTCTCTGACTGGCTTATTTCGCTTAGCACAATGCTGATGGGCACTTACGCTGTTTCCAAAACTTAGCTATGGTGAATTGTGCTGCTATGAATATAGGGGTGCATATATCCTTTCTGATTGGTGTTTCTGGTTTCTTGGGATATATTCCTAGAAGTGGGATCACTGGGTCAAATGGGAGTTCCATTTTTAGTCTTTTGAGGTAACTCCATACTGTTCTCCACAGTGGCTGCTCCAGTCTGCAATCCCACCAGCAGTGCAGGAGGCTTCCTTTTTCTCCGAATCCTGGCCAGCACTTGTTGTTTGTTGATTTGTTGATGATGGCCATTCTCAAAATGGATAAAGGTCTTAGACATAAGATAGGAAACCATAAAACTATTAGAGAAATCCACAGGCAGCAAAATCTCAGATATATGCCAAAGCAGTATCTTTACTGATACAGCTCCTATGGCAATGGAAACTAAAGAGAAAATAAACAAGTGGGACTACATCAAAATAAAAAGCTTCTGAATTCTCCTTGAAGTGGAACTCAATTGCCGAGGTCTAACCTTCGCCACTAGCAACATGACATGGCTGACACTACTTCTAAGGTGCATTGACCGACTTCCATAGTGGCTTCACTTTGCTCCCTTCCCCGTCCTGCTTTCCCACTCCCTTAAGGGTTTCTCCCCCAAAAACTTCCTCAATAAAGCACCTGCAGGAGGATCCTCTTCTCAGGGTCCGTTTCTGAATAGCTCTACCTAAGACAGAGGGTAAAGGGGCTCAGTCTCTCCCGGGACCCAATCGCGTTTCAGACCGGGAATTTGCTAGCTGCCTCCAAGGTCTGGGGCTCTGCGGTAGAAACACTAATGTCCTCTGGGGAACTGGCAGCAGACAGGGAAGCGATGGCCCATGTTTGTATCCACTTGGCTGGGCCACAGATCCAGATATGTGATCAAACATTATTCTGGATGCTTCCATGAGAATGTTTTAGCATAAGATTAAGATTTAAATTGGAGGACTTTGGGTAAAGCAGATTAACCTCTATAATGCGGGTGGACCTCATGGAATAAAGACTGACCTCCGAGGACAAGAAGGCACCCTGCCAGCAGATGGCCTTCAGACTTGACCTACAACATTGGTTCATCCTTAGGTTTTACAACCTGCTGCCCACTCTAGGCTTTGGATTTTTGTTATTCTAAAGAACCTTGCTTAATGCAGGGCATATAAAACAATTTTTCAGTGACTTTGACATTGCTGAGGCCTCACAGATTCTTCTCTACATGAGATACATTATTAATGGGCGACAAATTTAATATAGTTAAACAAGGAAAAACAATCGAGTTGGAAAAGCAGTAATGAGCACGAATTCCTCGCCAGAGGATATAATATAGAGCCCAAGGGTGAGATAACATTTGAGTTAGGCTAGAACCCTAGGATTACAATTGAAACAGCTATTAAGAAATGAAGGGAGACCAAAAAATATTCCATAAATTAAGGTACAAATATATTTAAAATTTATTCATTTGTAAATATGAATGCTTAGAAATATTTTTGCAATTAAAATGCTTCTTAGAAATCCAGACTGCTGTATATAATACATACAAACACATGAAATTACATCTGTGAAATGAAAGAGTAACATTGTTCTATAGCTTTGCTCTGCATACACATTTACTTTCCCATAAATAAAAATACCCTGAATGAATGTAAATAAGTGCCACATTTCTCCATCTGTTAATTTGAGCATCACAAACAAATACAATAAAATTAAATATTGTAGAACCAGTGCCACTAAATTTCTGCTCATTTTCTATTTCAGTGGATGGCTGACAAGCATCTTTTCTGGCTTCTCCATGCGCCACATACAATCTTCTAAGCACCTGCATTTTTCACACTTAAGGCAACTGGCAGATTTAATTTTGAAACTTATTATTACTGAACACAGAAAATTGTATTTCTCTATTTCTAAGGCTAAAATTTTTACAGCGTAAGGTGTATGGATACTCTCTTTTCAACTTCCCTTAAGTTTGATGCCTACCCTCTATTTACTTAATAAATAAAAAGTATTTATTTATAAACAAACTGATGGCCCCTGAATCACAGATGAAGTGGATATAACATGTGCAGATGCCACCACTGATAAAGCTCAGTTACAGCACTGCTGGGTCGCAAACAAAGCCTTCTGATGTAGAGGAGCCTGACTACCCTAATAAAGCACGATTAATCCAAGTTATTGCATTGTTATTAGTACCCACTGTGATCATGGACCACGTAAGCTCTGGGACAAGGAAAGGTTACATCTTGGGCCCTATGAACTTTATATTTATAGAGAAATTCTAAACTTTAGAGGGAAATGGGTGTCTTCCAACACTCTGTCCTTTACCACACTCACCACCTTATCCTATATAATAAAAGGGTAATATGCAAATTGACCCTAACAGCAGAACCACTGGGAATCAATGGTCACTATGACACACACTGACCACCAGGGGGCAGATGCTCTATGCCGGAGCTGCCCCCTGGTGGTCAGTGTGCTCCCACAGGGGGAGCTTTACTCAGCCACAAGCCAGGCTGATGGCTGCCAGTACAGTGGTGGCAGTGGGAACCTCTCCCGCCCCCTCAGCAGCACTAAGGATGTCCAACTGCAGCTTAGGCCTGCTCCCCGCTGGCAAGTGGACATCCCCCGAGGGTTCCCAGGCTGCCAGAGGGATCTGATTGCCATCTTAGGCCCAATCCCCTGGGGAGTGGGCCTAAGCCAGCAGGTGGTCATCCCCCAAGGGGTCCCAGACTGTGAGAGGGCACAGGCCGGACTAAGGGACCCCCCTGAGTGCACAATTTTTTGTGCACTGGGCCTCTAGTATTAAGTATAAATGGTGTATATATAGTGAAAGGGAGGGAGAGAGAGGGAAGGGGAAGTGGGGAGTGGGGGGAGAGAGAAGAGATGGAGCACCAGTCCCGAGTAGCACAGCTGCCACTGTCAGATTCTGAATGCCCATCCCCCTCTGGGCCTGCTATCATTCCCTGGCGGCTCCGGGGCCCTCCACATGCAGGTTTCAGATAAACGGGATAACACGCCGTTTGCCAACATGCACAGTACTGATGTATTCTGGTTTGGACATGAGTAGCATGAGCACTGGCAGCAGAAACAGTAGTGGTTCAGATACACTTCTCCATTCTCTTTCTCTTCTGTAACAGTTGCTCCCAGGGGTGGGAACACCCAGACCTCGAAATCATTTGGCCTGGCCCTGCCAAGACATTAGGAGTGAGTGAATGAAATGTTTGACCAAAAACAGCAGGCTAATTTTTAAGTTGACAATGTTGCATGGCCTGAGAATGATGTCATAAATATCCAAATGGCCGTGGCAGGAAAAGGTTCCTCACCCCTGGAAGCTAAGGCATAGGTTTTATTTTTGTCAAATTAATTCTCATCAAAAGGAGTTCAATGTCCTTACTGGAACATCTGAAAATTCAGAGGCGCATTGGTGGTTGGCTCAATGAGTGAGCAGTGCTGCTGCCGATTGGTCAGCGTCCGGCTAAATGCTTTGGACTAACCTGGACAACAAAGCTGTCGGATCCAGAGTGCTGATGCCACACCGGCAAACCCACGGGTGGGAGGCCGAGCCACAGCAGGCCCGGCGCCAACCAGACCTCTCTGGGCTAAAGCCTCCCGATAAGCTTTAATTCCGCGCGCACAGAGACTTTCACTAAGTGCTTGTAGAATGGCCGAGTGACAACAGGAGACTCCTGGTTATTCCCCCACCCCTGCATATGTGTTAAGTGTCCCTTCACTGTACAGCCACCAGCGGCTCCACCTAAATTTACTTAATTTAAATTTAAACACTTTTTAAACTAAGTACATCCAAGTATCTAAAAAAGTTCTTTTCTTTTTTTTTTTTTAAGTGGTACAAAGGGGCATGGCAGAAGTACCAACAATAGATACATATCGTGCCTCTGGATAAAAAGAAGATCTACTTTGGGACGTATAGACTTTGTACCTTAAATTCAAAAATATTTATTCAGCACTACTAATTGTGACACAGCACTTTCTCTAAGTGCCGGAGAATCGGTGAGAGAGGAGACACCATTCGAAGTTGTTTCTGTGCATGTTGTTTGATGGTGGGCACCGTGAGGAGCCGAATAAAACTTCTAAATTCTGCCCGAGCCCTCTGCTCCGTGCAGCCTCCCCGGCTGTTCCACGCGTGGGCCTGGTGCCTCTCCCCTCCGTGTGCGCAGTGCCTCTCCCCTCCGTGTGCGCAGTGCCTCGCGGATTTTATGTCACCGAACTTCATATTGAATAGTTTAGCAGAACTGCCTCACCAAGTGTGTGTTTGCTAAAATCTATCTTTGCATCTTGGGTGTTAAACCAACCCTCGGACATTTCAGTGGGGGGACGGTGGGCGGGCGGGGGGGGGGAAGGGGGATCATGATATTTCCACATCTGCCAGGCACAGCGGAGAGACGGTTGGGCCGCAGGTCTGACCGGCTGCTGCTGCCGAAGTCACTTCACTCCTGAGAGCAGCAGATGTCGGCTGTCCCATCCGTGACCCACACAAACTGGATTGGGCTCAGTTGGCTTTTCAAACCTTCCCTATTTTTGCAAGGGATGATTAGCTTTTACTGTGAATTCAAGGGAATTTCTGGGTTAGTAGACTTTCATGTTTTCTAATGTAGTGCTAAGAAGATATCATTCTAACCTCAGGCAGATTTGGGTGTAAGTGATGATTCCGACCTTGGCTTTGTGACCTTGGACACATAATTGAAGCAATGAGTCTGTTCTTTATGTATAAACGTGAAAGTAACGCCTGGCCAGGGAAGCAGGCTGCGGGGCGCTCCCCCGGCTCAGGCGCAGCCAGGTTGCCACTTCAAACACATGGGAGCTTGTGTGTTGGTCTCAGACACGAAACTCCATTCCTCAGACTATAATCGGGTCAGGGAAGTAACTGGGAGATCCTTGGAAATGCTAAGATACTACATCATGCTTAGAAAACTACATTAGTATTTTACTAAGTCATTCTGTGGAATAAGTGATGGAATAACTAGGAACCAAATCTATATTTTTTTTAAATCTGCACCCAGAGGATACGTTTTTGTTTGTTTGTTTTTTATTTATTTTTTGGGGGTGGGGGGGTGGGGAGAGAGGTGAGAGAAACATCAATCACTTGCCTCCTGTAAGAGCCATGACCAGGGCTCAAACCTGCAACCTAAGTATGTGCCCTGACTGGGAATCCAACCCTCTCCCTTTTGGTGTAAGGATGACACTCCAACAAACTTAAATCACCCGGCCAGGGCACCAAATCTATTTTTATAACATCGCCTTAATGAAATACTATCATGTATGACAGACTTTGAAATACACAGTGGTTATAACTGCTGACTCCCCTGACCATTAGAACACACATGTGATAAAGCACGACTAGTAAAATATATCACAGTAGCCGAGTTCACGTCCACTTTATGAAAAATGGCCGTGGCTGAAATTTATTTTTAAAAAATGGCATTGGCTTTGGACTGGTCCTGGCTGCATGTGACTCATGGCTGCTCACTGCTCATGTGTGATGTTGAGCTGGCTGTTCAGTTTCTGTGCCTCAGTTCCCTTCTCTGTGACCGCAGGCACTGACAGCAGGAGCAGCCAAATGACCGTGAGTTGTATGGCTTAAATACAGTGGTCGGCAACAGTAGGCTAAAAAAAAAAAAAAAATGATGCAATAATGAATGCTTTACTAATAATTGCAAGAATAAACTCTGTGTCTTGTACTTACAACTGTCAGCCTACTTTTGCCTGCTCCTGTAAAGGTGCTGAGAAAAGCATCTGACAGAGTGAATGTGTGTCACTTTCTAGGGCAGTGGTTCTCAACCTCGGCTGCACATTAGAATCACCTGGGAATCTTTTTAAAATCCTGATTTCTGGGCCCCATCCTCCGGAAATTCTGTTTCTTTGTTATGGGGTGGGGCCACAACATTAGTAACAAAGAAACAGAATTTCCGGAGGATGAGGCCCAGAAATCAGGATTTTAAAAAGATTCCCAGGTGATTCTAATGTGCAGCCGAGGTTGAGAACCACTGTAGGACACCGCATCTTGTGGTCTTTCTTCAAATGTTCCAGAACGACAGACAGATACACAATCCTCACAGCCTGAGCTTTGTCCTGTTCCAAACTGGTTTGGCTAGTTGCAAGTAACCTTCGCCAAACACAAAGAACATATGCTTTATTTGTATATTCCCAAGATACAATAAAAGCATGTTTTTAGAAGCACACAACACAGTGTTAGGGGTACACATTAAAGAAAGCATAGAAAACCAATTCCACCAATTTTGTCTTTTTTTCCAGTGTCTCTACAGGAGACTGGCATGGCCTCATTACTGAGTGTTGGTCAGTTTTTCTATTACTTATTTTTGACCATATCCAATAGTAGGCTTTGATACCTGCCCATTTTTTTAAAGAAATGAGGCAGAGCTCAGGAAACAGCTATGCTCGATACCATGGCTTGATTGTTCTGACGCCCCCCAGCACCCAGGTGTTCTCAGGAGATATAGTGAACCTCCACCTACCTACTCACCCTTCGTCTTCCTCAACCACAGCAGCAAAGTGGAAGGGGCGGGGGCTTTGGGGAAAGCAGTGCAGACGGGCAGGGCTTCTCTGGCAGCAGACCCTGTTTTCACTGGTTTGTCTCGGTTTAATTTTAGAGTTCAAAGTTCTGGGGCCAAATTGTTCACTTAGCTCATTTAAAAAGTTATATTGGAAAACTTCCCCTTCACACTATGCCTGCTACAGGCTGATGAGAAGTAGACTGGCTGAGCGTAAACTCCCAGACGAACGTATGCAAGTGCACATTGAGGCTCCGAGCAAAGACGCTGTGTGATTGACGCCACTGGGAACTGACACGGTACAGCAGTGGTTTGATTTGCTGTGATGGAGTAAAATAAAATGCTTGTGGTTTAGGTAGGCACAGCTGTCAAGGGAGAAAACTAGCGTGGAGAGATTTAATTGCTGTCAGGACTGAGTGGGAGAACAGTAATGAGCAGGTGCCTCACTGGCTTGGAGTATTTAAGTATCTCCACTGCCTGTTTTCTGGGAAACGTGGAGTTAGCCTCATGGGTTAATGGACTGGCTGATAAATCAGCGGCTAATCCACTCTTTTTGTCATAGCTCTTGCTGCCTAAGTCCTCCATTACAGACACCCGAAGGGACTAAGGAGGCACTTGAAAACTGGAAAGAATTGCTGGTGCATTCATCAAGACCGTTCTCCTTTGCAAATGATAGAAACCCAGTTTTGACTGGAGTAGGCAAAGGCCGTGACCTGCTGCTCATCAACTCCGTGCTGGACGTCACACTTCCCCTCCACCCGTCCTGCCTTCCTACGCCGTGCTGGGAGGCTGGCCCACGTGATTCTTCCAGTAGGCCCCTGAGCTCTTTGGCTCTGCTTTGGCACCAGCAGAGACAACTTACAAAGGTGAGGACCTTGAGGTCCGGATACTCCTTCTTGCATCACCTGGTTTGGGCTACATTCCTCTGTCAAAGGTTACAGTTACCATCATAAAGCTTTCTTTATAGCGTTTTCTCTCTGCGTTCTGGTCATCTTCCCTCCCCTTACCCCGTCAGGCGTAGGACATGCAAGGGCCCTCCACTCTTCCTGCCCACGCCTGGTGCTTTCTTGGCTCTTGTCTTTGTAAACAATCTCTTGATTAAAATTCCCTCAATTACTCAGCTTGAAGAAAGCATGTCTTACCTATTTGGATCTTGTCTACTTTCTTCAAGTAAGAACTAAACAATCTAGCCCTAGCCAGTTCACTCAGTGGGTAGAGCATAGATTCTGGTCAGGGGCGTGTACCTGGGTTGCAGGCTCAGTGGGGACATGTGTGGGAGGCAACCAATCAATGTATCTCTCACATCGATCTCTCTCTCTCCCTCTCTCTCTGTCCCCCTCCCTTCCACTCTCTCTAAAAATCAATGGAAAAATATCCTCGAGTGAGAATTAACAGCAACAACAAAAGAACTGAAGAACCTAAACTATGGAAGTTCAAGAATATGGTTGTGCTCTGGAATAACTAGGACCAGAGACCAAAAATTTCAAAGATTTTTTTTCTTGAGTCCTGTGCCTTTGTCTTTGTCATGCAGGCTTAATTCTTCTCATTGAAAATAATTTAGACTAACTTCCTCCAGAAGGTGAGAGGAAACACCCATGTTAACGCTCAAGTGTCACTGCCCATGGCTTCCTTTACGAAGGAGAGTGGCTCTGTTTCTTGGCTCCATTTTGGAAAACACGGAATGGCCTCTGGTTACCTTTCTATTTCCTTGATTAATCAATTTTGACATAGGGCCAAGATAAATGCAAATATGGCAGCTTTCCCAAATGTAATGTTTAGAAAGATGTTTTCATAAAAGAAAACAGGACAGTATATAAAACAAGACAGCCATGACATCAATGATACACACATTCCTCATATTTGGATAAGTAAAGTAGTCATAATAAATAAGCCTTACTAACATGCAAAAAAAAAATGTACTAAGAAAGATGTACTATCCTCCAGGCTACGGTGTCTGTTTCAAATGTCTATCATTCATGTGCTAAATGACACATGACACACATGCACACTTTCATGGGCACACAACAGTGAAATCTGCCATTATGAAATCCTAATCTGAAACTACCATTCAATTAGATTCCAAAAATATAAATATTTCAAATCATAAAGCGTTCTTGGGTTCTTCCAAATAGATAGGTAGGTAGGTACGTAGGTAGATAGATAGATAGAAGGTAATCCTTATTTTTTCATAATGCCAAAGATGCAATAGAGCCAATCAATACTGAAGTTTTCCACATGCCTGAGCTGATCAGGGAACTTAATATTTAATTAGCCAATGAATGGATGGTTTAGAGTGGATCAGAAGTACAGAAAATATAAAATTCCCTAGGCGGTTTGCCTCAGTGGATTGAGCATCAGTCTGCGGGCTGAAAGGTCACTGGCTCCATCTGGTCAAGGGCACATACCCAGGTTGTGGGCTCAATCTCCAGTGTGGGGCGTGCAGGAGTCAGCCGACCAATGATTCACTCTCACCACTGATGTTTCTCTCTCTCTCTCTCCTCTCTCTTCCTCTCTGAAAGCAATAAAAATGTTAAGAAAATAGAATATAAACAAGTAAGAGAGAATTGGTGAATTCTGTATTCGCACTTGAAGAACACAAAACTCTGAGTGTCCATTTTGGCGATGCTTTCATTGTCATTGATTGATAGAGCAGGAACACCCAGTGGTACCGAAATAAAGAGGGGCCCTTTGCTAAACCCATAAATGTTCTGAAATCTGTACTAGTAATCCCTGCCTGCAAGCCAGGCCTGTGCTCAATGTAGAAATGCAAAAGGAAAGATAGCTGATGTTTAATGAAGACCAACCAAGTGTTAGTTTCTCTGTTGAAAACTTACAGAGGCATCTCATTTATTTCTTACTAGAGGCCTGGTCCATGAAATTCATGCATGGATAGGGTCCCTAGGCCTGGCTGGCGATCAGGGGCCAATCAGGGATGGGCCATTTGGGGCCTGCAAGCTGGGGGAGGGACGGAGCACGGGAGGTTGGCTGCCAGCCCCAAGGAGTGAGCCAGCCCTTGGACCCCCTGGGAAAGGGGCTGTGTCCACTGCCACCCACCCCCAGTTCCCTGTCCCAGCCCGGGACACAAAGGCCCCGGCAGGGTCAGGAGAGGAAGTGACGGTTGCTGGGCTGGAAAAGACGCTGCAGAAGGAACAGATGCTGGCTGCTGACATGGGAGCCCTTCCACTGCATGGTTCCCTGCCTCCCCCCCTTCTCCTTCCCTCACCACCATGCTGCCACCAGGGGAGGGACCACAGGAGGTTGGCCACCAGCCCTGAGGAGGGAGCCAGCCCTTGGGCCCCCTGAGAAAGGAGCCTTGTCTGCCGCCACCCACCCTCATTTCCCCATCCCAGACCAGGGCCCTGTCCCAATCAGGTGATCAAGGCCTTCCGGCTGCGGGGCCTTCCTTCGGGAGGTTGGCTGGCTGGGGGAGGTTGGCTGTGGGAGCTCACTGACCACCAAGGAGCAGGTCCTGCTTTGAGCACCTGCCCCCTGGTGGTCAGTGTGCATCACAACGATTGGTCGTTCTGGCTATTTGGTTGTAATGGTTGCTTAAGCATATATATATATATTTATATTAGGGGCCCAGTGCACAAAATTTGTGCACTGGGGGGTGGGGGTCCCTTATCCCAGCCTGCCCCCTCTCACAGTCCTGGAGCCCTCAGTGGATGTCCTACTGACAGCTTAGTGGGTAGCGGGCCTAAGCCACAGTCTGGCAGCAGCGACTCAGGGCAGGCTCCCCGTGTGTGTCTGTGTGTGTGTGTGTGTGTGTCCATTGGTGGCTGCCTCCAGCCACGCCACATAGGCTTGGAGCAGGCACCCCGTGTGTGTGTGTGTGTGTGTGTCCCCACTGGGGGCCTGACCCGAGCCATGTTGGAGGTTCAGAGCAGGCACCCCATGTATGTGGTGTGTGTGTGTGTATGTGTGTGTGTGTCCGCTGGGGGCCTGCCCCCAGCTGCACCACATAGGCTCAAATCAGGAGCCCTGTGTGTGTGTGTTTGTCCTCTGGGGGCCTGCTCCCAGCCATGCCACAGAGGCTCGGAGCAGGTGCCTTGTGTGAGTGTGTGTGTGTGTGTGTGTGTGTGTGTGTGTGTTTGTGTCCCTGCTGGGGGCCTGCCACCAACCACACCTCAGAGGCTTGGAGAAGGTGCCCCTCTGCATTGATCTCTCAGGGTCCTGGCCCACCTGTGTGTTGTTCTCTCCCTTGAGCGGTGGCCAGGGCAGGCTGGAAGCCTGGGTCGCCCCAGTGACACAGGCCCCCAGCCACTCCGTGAGCAGTGGCCAGGGTGGGTGAGAAGCTTGGCTTCCTCCATCACCAGGGGCAACCCAAGCCTTCAGGTCTGTGGCCGCCGCCATCTTTGTTGGGTTAATTTGCATACTCGCCCTGATTGGCTGGTAGGTGTAGCAGAGTGGCACCAATTTGCATGTTTCTCTTTTATTAGTGTAGATATTAGTGGTGGGGGGTGTCCCTCAGCCTGCCTGCACCCTCTCTAATTTGGGACCCCTCGGGGGATGTCCGACTGCCAGTGTGGGATTGGGCCCACACTGGCAGTCGGACATCCCTCTCACAATCCAGGACTGCTGGCACCTAACTGCTCACCTGCCTGCCAGCCTGCTCACCCCAACTGCACCCCCCCACTGGCTTTCTCACCCCCAACTGCCACCCCTGCCAGCCTGCTCATTCCCAACTCCTCCCCCCCCCCCACCACTGGCCTGATCACCACAAACCTGCCTCTGCTTCAGCCCCACCACCATGGCTTTGTATGGAAGGTCTCCCAGAAGGTCTCCTGGTCTAATTAGCATATTACCCTTTTATTAGTATCCTATCTAATAATAGACACACATGGTAATTGACTGTACCTTTGCTACACCTCCCATTGGCTAATCAGCGTGATATTGAAATTAACCGCCAACAAAGATGGCGGTTAATTTGCATACATAGGCTCCAAGCGGCAGAGGGAAGACTGAAGGCAAGCCGGAGCCACAAAGATGGAAGACTGAAATTGGCTCTGGCTGGAGTCGCGAAGATGGAAGACTCAAGGCGACTCCAGGCGGAGTGAAGGCCTGGGTCCCGGTTGCTGGAGGAAAACCTGTGCTGGCAGCCAGGAGAAGGGAAGGCCTATTGCACGAATCTCTTCATGCAATGGGCCTCTAGTAGATAGATAATAGCCCTAGAATTTGGTATTACTATGTCCATTGTCCATATGGAGAGGCTCAGGAAAATTAAAGTAATGGTAAAATCCAAATTCATAGTGTTGGGTCTGGGTTTTGACTCACTCTTTGATTACCTCTGTGCACTATGTTATTTCATGTTGGTGCCATCGGAATGCTACATATAGACACACCAGGCATGGCTACATAGGGTTAGGTGAGTGTGCTGTCAGTCTACCCACCATGAAGCATCCCACATCAGGCATTAGCTTGGTAAATTTACTACGATCCAGTGTCCTCCCTTATTTAGGCAGCCTCAGAAATCTGGTTTGCTCATTCACTCAGAGCAAATCCATCTTTGTCTGTTATACTAATATCTTAGATTCTGTGATTAACATATAACCTCAGAATGCCAATACACTAATTTATGAAGAAAAAAGTATGATTTTAAATGGCCTTGACTATACATGATCAAATAGTATAAGAAGATAGATATGGATCATGGAATTAGGACAAAATAAATTATAACTAAAATAGAATGTTTGATGATTTCCAGGTAAAATAGTCTGATGACCTTCCCAATGGGGCCATACTTGTATGAACTCATTGGGTAGATCTTGTCAGTGGTCACGTATGTGACTCTTTTTCAGAGTTTCTATAGATAAATAAGCCCCTATTGCTGACCTATTTTACATTAAGCTATGTTTACAATTCAAGCAGTTAAGTTAGAGAGAAAACCACTTAGTCTCTTTAAGAAATCTAAACAATGACATCCTCTATCTACTTTTATTTCAATGTACATTTTAACTTTTAAAGTTCCATATACAAATTTATTATTAAAACCTATGTGTTAGGAGATGGGTAAGGAGAATGTAGGTTCCATTTACACCTAAGTGGTAATTAAGTGTCTTAGACTCCAAGTGTCTTAAGGGAAATAAGATGAGAAGAGTGAGGGCCATAAAAATTGCTTGACACAAGAGGAGGCTCTTAAATTTGCATCTTGAAGTTTGGCTAAGTTTCTGAAAGCAGGCTTACTCTTACATAATTGGTGTTCAGCACACGCAGACATTCACCCTTGATTCGTCAATGCCTGTTATGTTCTGGACACTGTTCCAGGCACTGGGAATGCGTGCTGGGTCAAAGGTGATCTCTGTGAACCCTCAGTGTATAGTGTACAGGCAAAGGCAAGAGAGTCAAGAGTTAATTACAAGCCAGTGTGGTAAATTAAGTCATAAGGAAACATAGACTGTCTTATGGGGACAGGGAAAATCATTGCATCTAAACTAGCTCCATTCAAAGAGGATTAGAGGAGAAAGTTAGGCTCAAGAGAATGGCAACATAGGTCCAATATAAGACAATCAATGAAACACATCACAACCGTAGAACAGAGAGTGAGAAAACAAATATGTGCACATCTCAATTAACACAGGAAAGACATTTAACAAATCCAACACTTATAAATCGAAGAAAAAATGTCCTAACCTGAGGTGCCTAAGAATGTGACCTTATATTTATAAATAGAATCTTAGAAGATGTTAAGTGAAGATGAGGTCATAGTCTATTAGGGTGGTCCCTAATTCCATTGTGTGTGTCCTTATAAGAAGGGCATATAGACACGGACAATGGGGTGGTGAGGGCCGGGCAGCGGGGATGGGAGGGAGGACGGGAGTGGGCTGGAAGAGGTTAATGGGGGAAAAAGGAGGATCTATGTAATACTTTCAACAATAAATATTTTTTAAACAATTAAAAGAAAAAGAAGTAAAAGAAGGGCATGTGGTCTTGGCTGGATGGCTCAGTTGGTTTGAGCATCTTCTCATACACCAAAAGGTTTGAGCTCGATTCCTGGTCAGGGTACATACCTAGGCTGAGGGATCGACCCCCGGTTGGTAGGAGCAAGGGAGGCAGCTGATTGTTGTTTCTCTTTCCCTCCCTCTCTCTCCCTTCCTCTATTTCTAAAAATAAAATAGAAAAACACAAAAAGGCCATGTGATAGCAGAGGCAGAAATTGTACCCCTGCAGCTAAACCAGTGACCATCAGAACTAGAAAGAGGACAGGAAGGATTCTTCTCGAGACCTCAGAAGGAGTGGGCCCTGCTGACACCGGAAATGTGACTTCCAGTCTCCTGAACTGTCTGACAATGCATTTCTCTTATTAAAGCTCCACAGTTTGTGATATCTTTATGGAAGCCGTAAGATACTACATACGTACAATAATCTATTATTGAACCGTAAAAAGGAAGGGATGACTGATCTACACTAAAATGTAGAAAAGCCTCTAAAACATTACGTAAGTAAACAAACAAAAACACAGACACCAAAGGTGGTATATTGCATGTATTCATTTACATGAAACACTCAGAACAGGTAAATCTATAGAAACAAAATGAAACAAAACAAAACAGTTTGGGCATAGCCAGCAGCTCTGAGGAGGGAGCAATGAGGAGTAACTGCTTAATGATACAAGTTTTATTTGGGGAGATAAAAATATTTTGAACTAGAGAGAGGTGGTATTTGCACAATGATATGAACATAGCAAACACCAGTGAGCTGTTCACTTTAAAATGATTAATTTTGTTATGTGAATTTCACCTAAATGAAAGTGAAGCTATTGTTTGACATAGAATTATAAAGAGTTAAAGGAGAATTAAGCAATCACAGACAAAAGCTGGTTGGTGCTTATGCAAGTTCTGTCTTGAAGTTGCTTCTCTCCAGGTGATTATTTTTTCTGTTTTTTAATTTGGACATATCTAAAAGCGCCTTTCTTTCTAAAAATACATTTACATAAATGTTAAAAATATTAACTAAGGTCTCCAAGCTTTAATAGATAGCTAGAGAAATATATTACTTACAAATTTAAAGGTAACAGATGTCAACTGCACTATTTGGTTGAATAGTCAGATTCCAAGATAGCATGGATTCACAGGCTCCCATTCTAGTAAAGCTTAAAAATGAATCACTCAAAAATAAAAGCAATAATAAAAAGAAAAGAAATGAATCACATCATTTAACGGAGCCAAAAATGACATAACTATCAGAGAGGAAAATGTCTGTGGGTGCTTTAGTTAGAGAAATTATGCATGTTAATTTATGCTGCTTATTGGTAATGTTAAGAAATTTAAAAGAAAACTTTAGTCTAGAAAAATAAACAGGCATATTTGCTACGATTCACTTGGTTCATTTGAAGGGGTTTGTGTCTTCTCTTTTATTCTGATCACAAATATTTGCAGTGGGCACGGCCTCTCTAGCAGCTGCAGCTGCAGCTCAGGGGAGAGTGTGCAGTGGTGGAGGCGGCCTCTCCTGACCGCAAAGGTGGGTGTGGTTCCAGACTTCTCCGCACGTGCACTTCCCCTTGGGTAATTCTCTCCTTCTGGATGAGAAGCAAAATAAATCTTGAGATAATTTGATATTTTCATCATATTTATTTTCAAGCAATTAAACACAGAAATTTTGAGATGGATGGGAAAATAATTCTAAATGTTGAAACATCAAGCATTTTATATTCTCTTAAAAGAGTAAGGAAGCTTACTTTAATGAGTGCTCTTTTTCCTGTTGATACAGTGAGAAGAATAGCTGTGACAATCATATAATCCCTCTCTGGGTGGAAGCATATTACCCCAATGGACAGTATCAAATGCTTTCATCCTATTTAACAAAAGCCTAATATTGTAAGTGTTGTTCAACAAATCAAAGTATAATATACTAATGATATTCTAAGGCTGCTCAACCATTCGCTATGACATGCACTGACCACCCTGGGGCAGACACTCTGAGTGGTAGGTTAGCTTGCTGCAGGGGTCTGGCTGATCGGGACTGAGCTAGATGGTTTGGACATGCCCTGGAGCCCTCCTGCGTGCCTACCCAGCTGGCCAACCTCCCATGTCCCTCCCAGGCCCCAATTGTGCACCTGTGGGGTCCCTTGGCCTGGCTTGTACCCTCTCGCAATCCAAGACCCCACAGGGGATGTTGGAGAGCTGGTTTTGGCCCAATCCCACTCAACGGAGGAGCTGCCCCTGGTAGTTAGTGTGCTCCCAAAGAGGGAGCACAGCTCAGCCAGAAGCCGGGTTAATGGCTGGCAAGCACAGTGGTGGTGCTGGGAGCCTCTTGTGCCTCCGCAGCAGCCCTAAGCTGTCAGTCGGACATCCCCTGAGGTCTCCTGGACTTTGAGAGGGCACAGGCCAGGCTGAGGGACACCCCCCCTGCATAAATTTCATATATAGTCTACGTATAATGCACCAGAGATGAGAACCACCAAGGGAACATCTTCTGGAATCAAGGTCAATATCAACCCAACCAGACGAGAAACACAGAACATTGGGCCCCTGCTCAGGTCCACACAGGCCACCAGCAGGGACCAGCAGGGACTGATCTCTGGCTCTGCTCCGTGGTCTGCTCAGTCGGGGAGGAGGCTCAGTTCTGCTTGCCCTGCTTTTCTTGCCTTTTACCTGCATGGCTTTGGAAGGATACACTTTCTGTACCCCTAACTCATCTTCACAGACACATTTCTCAGAATAGCGTAATGAAAGGGGGCAGCAATAGAATGCTGGGGAGCCAGCTAGTATTGTAAGAAACGTTAATCATGCTCTGTTAAGCATGATTGTTTTATTCTGATTAAAGAAGGCCCTTCTACCCTGGCTGGAGCTCACCTGGAGTCTCAGCCCTTCCTCCCCATTTGGAGCTGCTATCATCATGGCCCTTTGAAGGTCCCCAGCCCTTTCTGCATCCCTGCAGGCCTTTGCAGACCTCCAGCCTGCTCACCTGTTAACTGCCCATCTGGCTCTCCCTTTGGCTATTTCCCCATGTAATAGGGGGAATGATTAGTTTGCATACCACTAAGCCGTTTGAAGACCCTAATCCTTTTGCATATTGTAAACTGCCCTTTTGCAGTTTACTTTTGCAGAACTACTTTTCCTTTGTAGTTCTACCTATACAAGCAGCTGGCTAATGGGAGCCTGGAGAGCAGATGTTTGTGGGTGACCTGCTGCCCTCCCACGCTACTGGCAAGATTGGAATAAACACTCATACATGATTCAACCCTGTCCCTGCTTAACTGGCTGGAGTAGCGACAGGCAGCCGGACCCCTTGGTTATCCAGTTACATTAAGACCTTTTAAACTACTGCACCTTCTTTGGGAGCAAAGGTTGTTAAAGGAATTCAGTGAGTTAAAACAAAGAAACGTTTAAAGCAGTAACAGCATAAAGTATATCCTCAGGAAGCTTTAGCCTTTCAAGATGAACTTATTGAATTATCATGCAGAGCTTCATGGTCAGTAAGAAAATGCCCCGACACCAGCTCTGTCCTTCAAAACACTCTCATAACCAACCCCATCCTGTTTCCACAAATTATTCCTCGTAGTTCAACTCCAAGCCTTCATCTCATCGGCCACATTTGCTTATGAGAAACCAGAGGCGCTTGGCATCCTTCCTCGCAGCCACACTCTGCCTGCCCAGGCCTGGCCTCCGTGGCCCCTTTCCCATCATCACTTAAATCTTACCTAGTGCCCCGGGCTGGGCCACTTACCTGGGTTACTAAATTTCTACTGATATTATGCTTTGAATTGTTTATCTTCTTATTTTTATCCCAAAACCTAGATTTTTAGGTATTTGAATAGAAAACTAATCATTTAGCCCTAACCAGTTTGGCTCAGTGGATAGAGCGTCGGCCTGAAGACTGAAGGGTCCCAGGTTCGATTCTGGTCAAGGACATGTACTTTGGTTGCGGGCACATCCCCAGTGGAGGGAGTGCAGGAGGCAGCTGATAGATGTTTCTCTCTCATCTATGTTTCTAACTCTCTATACCTTACCCTTCCTCTCTGTAAAAAATCAACAAAAATATATATATTTTAAAAAAGAAGAAAACAAATCATTTATATTTTTCTTGTATTCTTTCTCTCCTAATATCTTCTAGTGATATACGTCATTGATCAATCAATATTTACTGACCTTCTTGGCAAACTGATGCATGTGGTACAAATACTAATAGTAATAATCTGTACAGGGACCTAGTCCATGCAGTGCCCCACATACCGTGGTTCCTTAAGCCTCAGCTCCATGTTCAGTGAGAAGCCTTGGCCACTGCTACTACGTGCTCTCTTGATAAAATAGTTCTACTAGGCCTGGCTCAGTTAGTTGGGCACTGTCCCATGCACAGAAAGGTTGCCGGTTCAATTTTCGGTCAGGGCACATGCCCAGGTTGCTGGCTCCATCCCCAGTAAGGGGAGCGCAGGGGGCAGCCCATCAATGTTTCTCTCTCCCCTCCCCCTCTCCCTCCCCCTTCCCTCTCCCTTTCCCTCCCCCTCTCCCTCCCCCCCTCCCCTTCTCCCTCTCCTTCTAAAAAAAGTAGTTCTACTGCACCTTCAGAGTCACTTCAGCCTCCCTTTCCTCTAGATGATGATGTCACATTCTCCCCTTCTCTTCAAACATCCAGGTAGGGAACCTTTTTCTGCCAAGGGCCATTTGGATATTCATACAAAATTATCAACTTAAAAATTAGCCTGCTGTATTAGGTCAAACATTTAACTAACTCACATCTAATGCCTTGGCAGGGCCAGACTAAATGGTTTCGCAGGACTAGTATGACCCTGGGGCGGGACATTCCCCACCCCTGATTCTGGCACAAACTCCCCCATTCCCACCCTCAGCTGATGACCTCCTTCCTACGTCCAAATGGGAGCACCGTGAAGCGGCTGCACAGGCTTTTTCATGTACACCTACCCCGACTCCCCAGGAAGCTCCCTAAGGCGCACAGCAGCACGGCCACGGCCGCTGAGGAGGAGACTCAGCAATTGCAGAAAGAAGGGGCTTCTCCCTCCTTCTGAAGTCAGATAAGGCAGCAGCTGAGATAAAACGGTAGCTCTGGGATCTGACTTTCTGGAGGGACTGGGTAGCCTGACCTGAAAGTGGGGTGTCAGTCTCTCAGGAATAAAGAGGAAACAGCTGTGAAGGAGCCACACACATAGTCCTGACTCTTCCTTTCTGTGCAGGACTGCTTCTAGTTATGGTGGCTATACAGGGCCTCTCCGAAGGATGCGTCCATAACAGCAAGCAATGGCGCGTGTTTTCTCAAGACTGTACACCCACACCGTTTGCAAATCCCCTTGGATTTGCTTGTGTCTATGCTGCTCAGGGCCCGCCTTCCCTCCTGCCACTCCCTGGGCTGCAGCACTAAGGCCTCCCATGAAGGACAGGCCCCAGGCCCTGCTCCCCGGGATCCTGCTCTGTGACTTACTGGCCTATGACCAGCATTCCTGGGACATGAAATGAAAAAACTAAAGAAATAACTTTAATAGGGAATTGGCAACATCCCAGGCTGCTTCACACATTTATAGAATTGAATGCTTGCTGTGGTTCATAAATGAGAAAAAATTAGTCTCCTCAAAATTGCATGATTTAACTCCCACTCACTCACCTTTGACACACTGCAATCAACACTTCTGTGATTGAAAAGATAAAATTCCTGATTTCTTGGGATATGGGAGTTCCACTTTTAATTTTTTGAGGCAACTCCATACTGTTCTCCACAGTGGCTGCACCAGTTTGCATTCCCACCAGCAGTGCATGAGGGTTCCCTTTTCTCTAGATCCTCACCAGCTCTTGTCATGTGTTGATTTTTTGATGATAGCCATTCTGACAGGTGTGAGATGGTACCTCATTGTCTTTTTGATTTGCATCTCTTGGATGACTAGTGACTTGGAGCATGTTTTCATATGCTTCTTGGCCTTCTGTATGTCCACTTTCAAAAAGTGTCTATTTAGGTCCTTTGCCCATTTTTTATTGGATTATTTATGTTCCATTGACCTCTCCCTGGCCACTCCCATCCCCAGCACATGCCCTCACCTCTCTACTGTCTGTGTCCATTGGTTATGCTCATATGCATGCATACATGTTCTTTGGTTGATCCCCTCCAACCTTCTCATTCCTTCCCTCTGAGGTTTGACAGTCTGATCAATGCTTCTCTATCTCTGGATCATTTTTGTTCATCAGTTTATGTTGTTCATTATATTTCACAAGTGAGTGAGATCATGCAATATTTATCTTTCTCTGACTGGCTTATTTCGCTTAGCATAATGTTTTCCTGGTCCATACATGCTGTTGGGAATGGTAAGAGTTCTTTCTTTTTTACAGCAGCGTAGTATTCCATTGTGTAGATGTACCACAGTTTTCTAATCCACTCATCTGCTAGGGTGGTGGGGGGGGGGATGAGACATATGTAATACTTTAAACAATAAAGAATTTAAATTTTAGGAAAAGAGAAAAGATAAAGTTCCTGGATGGCAGTTTGGGGAACATGGTTCCTAGGTCCTCGCTTTGAGGCCAGTTTGCTGGCAGACTAGGGCAGCACAGGCACTGCACACAACCTTGGAGCTTGAGGGTTGTTCAGCAGGTGGGAGGGGGATCCTAAGGTTACCCTCATGTCCCCAAAGGTCTCTGGGTTTTGGCCAAACTCACAAACTGGCCAATCTGTGTGCTCAGGAGAGTCAGTGTCTGGAACAATCTGGATATAATTGGTATACAACTTAAGAATTATCTCCTTTCTCCCCTCTAGATAGTTAACATTTTCCAAATTGTCACAGGCACACTTAGCTTTTTATAAAATATCTCTGGGGACGATGACTTCAAAGCTCTCTCAGTAGCTAATTCAGAGACTAATAACCTTTCCCATCAGTTTTCGCTGCAGTTGAAACTGAATTTCTGGGACAATCAAAACTCATTTGTTTTTAGCATTTCTACTGGGAAACAATATCAACATGCAAGCTATTATAATAGGTTATCTGGCAGATGCATTTCAAAAAGCCAACAGTAATAGAATTATAATTTAATGATAAGGCGAAGAAAAAAGGTACTTGCAGCAATAGCTTCTGAAAAGCTGCTAATAAGAGCCGGTGCATCAGAAGGCAGCACAAACATGGGAAATGTGGACATGGAGTGTTGGGGCAGGAGCGAGAAGGGATGCGCTGCTACAGATAACACGAGCTCTCAGTGACAAGTATGGAGTGAGTACTTGCTCATGGGCCCACACAGAAGATCAGAGAGAATAAATAAATTGTCCAAGGTCCCTCAACTATACAGATAACAATATCTAAAGCAATCTTCTCAGCAAGCCCCAGGCAAGGCATTCCATATGATTGCTGATTGCTCTAAACAATCCATAATGAAGAAAAGGGAGGGGAAATTAGGTCAATGTGAAATTTGGGGAAAACTTATTACTTTTGTGACATATCCCACTGGAGAAATGAGTGTCCCATGGCAGGCACTGCTGGCTCTTTGCCCTACTTTCCATGAAACAGGACCTTAATTATGTTCAAGCGCCGGGGGGAGAAGGCTTATGCTTCAGGTGAGGCTGCATTCATGTCCAATCCGGGAGGTGTGTGGATTAACCTAAGACAGTGGTGGCCATGCGAACTCCCATGACACTGAGAGCTTTGGGGATGGGTGTGGGGTGAAGTCCTGGCTGACAAGACAAAGTACAGTCCCCAGAAAAGAGTTCTATCCCTCTTAGAAGCCACTGAGGGGGATGCTTTATTTTCTTTATCTTGCCCCTAGATTGGTGAGGACACAGACTTGGAAGCCATGCAACAAGCTGAGCAGGGAGGGCGAAAATGAAGGAATTAACAGCCCTGAGAACCAAGGTCCTTACTGAGAACACAACTGCATAAATGTTGGGACTCTGGCACATGGCTGTGATAAATAGAGCTATGAGAAAGCTAACTATTTTCCTTCCTTCCTCCCTCCCTTCCTTCCTCCCTTCCTTCCTTCCTTCCTTCCTTCCTTCCTTCCTTCCTTCCTTCCTTCCTTTTTCTTCCCTCCCTTCCTTCCTTCCTTCCTTCCTTCCTTCCTTCCTTCCTTCCTTCCTTCCTTTCTTCTTCCCTCCCTTCCTTCCTTCCTTCCTTCCTTCCTTCCTTCCTTCCTTCCTTCCTTTCTTCCTTCCTTCCTGTGGAAGGGAAGTGGTAGGTCAAGGAACATGACTATTCTGCATAAGCTCATCCAGTACAAAATACATTTTCTAATCAAAGGGTGAGAAAGAAAGATGATGCTAACATATGAAGCAGGAAAAAAATGTTGGGCAGTGGCTGAGCAACAATGGAGTAGAATTAAGAGTCTGGTTGAAGAAAGTTCCATTTATAAAGGATTTATGTTTAGTGACATGGGAGATGCAGGAGTCTTTGAACACAATAGCACAACCAATATAATTCTCTTATGAATCAATTTGTTAGGAAAAAGAAACATGGGGTGCGGGAAAAAACAAACTAGAAGGAAGGAGTGACTGACGCCTGTCCCAGTTCTCTCAGGCAGGCATGCTATAGGCGGAGCTTCCTTCCTGCGCCTGGGACAGAAATGTAGCTCTGGTCATCCTCAAAGCATCTTTGATGTCAGCATAAGTAACTGGGAAAATACTTTGAAAAGCATAACATAAATCATCATCATAACATGGTCATGACAGAAATATATTCCACTCATGGAGCACTTAGTTTCTTACATTCCTGTAAATAAAATATATGGACATTATTTTTTTTTTCATATAAGAAAACTGAAGCTTAGAGCAATTCTTGTCTAAATTTATAAATATAATCAATGGAAGAACTGTTTTACCAATAATTATATGTATAGACAGATGTGGGGAAGCATGAGACTTGGTTGAAAAGTTTGTAAGGAGGACATCCTGAGAAAAGGGAAGTGTGTGGACGGCCGCCAGGCCTATTTATCAGAATTCCGACTTAGGGTAGTGTAGAAGGTGGCACCCCTAATTACTTCTTGAATTTTCCAAACAAGTCTGTGCATATGCAGACCCCCAGGTGTTTACTGGAATCCTTACGCTCAATCCCTGGATACCCTTTCCTGGAGGACAATGTAAACACATGTGTCCTCTCAAGATCACTCACCCTACTGATTGCATCTAAAGCTAAAATTCCAATAAAAACTAACGAGACAGGCAACTGAGGCTGCCTGGCTGCTGACAGTCAGGTTGCCCCTTAGCCTTCTCTTTCACAGTGAAACTGTGCCAGAGTGATCTATTCATCCATCGTTCAGGGGTTGCTGGTCAGCCCGGCAAGGTGGTGCCCCATGTGAGAAGCCCCAGCAGACAAACTTAGCAAAAATATCATCCTTTTATTCCTCTTGTCCATTTACACTGGGCTTGTCCTAAATTGCTGTCTATTTTTTCCATTTACAATATGGTAGAGATTGGCATATAGAGTTTATTTCAAATTACCTCTTGCTAAATTCATGGAGGTTAATCATAGCCAACAGGCATTTGCTACTTTATTTCTCAAGAGCAAGAAGAGAGTACAACTTGCAAGCACAATGGATACATTTCTTATCCAGCTACCATAGAGTGGTCTTCTGTATGAACTCCTCCATATGTTTGTAGTTCATGCAAAATACAGTTTTTTTGTGAGGGATTAATGAATAGGGATGTGTTCCTTGTTCAAATGAAAAAGATTTTTTTTAGTGAATTTATTAATGGTTTATTGATTTTTAAAAAGAGAGGAAGAGAAAGAAACATAGATGTGAGAATGAAATATCCACCGGCTGCCTTCTGATGCCCCCTACCAAGGATTGATCCTGTAACCTAGGCATGTGCCCTGACAGGAAATTGAACCAAACCTTTCCATGCATGGGTGGACTCCCAATCAACTGAACACACTGGCCAGGGCAAAACACAGATTTTTAAATTAGAAGCCAAATCACTCTTTTAAAAGCTCAAAAGCCAACACTTCAAATGAAATTGTTTTAACCTATTTTATATGGGTCCTGCCAAAATATGATCTGGCTATCTGATGTTTTTGTGTGATTGCAAGTTAAGAAAATCTCCTTCCAACTGGCCAGTGTTGCTCAGTGGTTGAGCATTGACCTATGAACCAGGAGGTCACAGTTCGATTTCCAGTCTGGGCACAGGCCCAGATTGTGGGCTCAACCCTCTGGGGGCATGCTGAAGGCAGCCCCTTGATGATTATCTCTTTTCATTGATGTTTCTATCTCCCTCTCCCTTCCTTTCTGAAATCAATAAAAATACATTAAAAAAAGAAAATCCTCTTTCACTTAAAAGTTTTAAATGTAGATATATGTTGAATGTCTAAATGCATTTTGAATGTACATATATTGTGTTTTATAAATATACTAGAGGCCCGATGCATGAAATTCATGCAAGGGGCTCGGCCCCCCGCCACCGTGGCAGCCGCTTCAGCCCTCACAGCCCCAGCTTTGTCTGGAAGGACATCCGGAAGCATGTTTGGTCTAATTAGCATATTATGTTTTTATTATTATAGATGTACATAAAATTAATATGCATAAAATAATAAAAGAAAAATAAGATTATATATTTAATATTAATCACAAAATATCAGCTCTATAAACTAAAGAGTTTGTAAATCAGGCCCTGGTAAGCATTATATACACTATCTGGTAAAGCTGAATATAACTTACTTTATGATCCAGAGTTTCTTTCCAAAATACAAATGCGTATCTACAAAATTTATATATTCCCTAAAAAACATGTGCATGAAAATGCATATGGAAACAATATCTGTAACTAAGAACTGGAATCAACCCAAATGCTTAATAACATTAGAAAGGAAAAATAAAGATGGGTCTCAAAACATGATATGTGCAAACGAGTCAAATACAAGAGGGGAGAGACATGATTTTATTTAGGTAAAGTCTAAGAACAGACAGGTTTGCCTATAGTGTTAGAAGTAAGAAATGTTGGAGGCTTTGGAAATAACTAGTAGGCTGCCAGAAAGACTGCCTCTATCAATCTCTGTTTTGTGTATATTTATAGAAATTGACAATGCCATACCAGTAGTATTGGGCATGGTACAGTAGTAATTGGATACCTAATAAGATAATTCAGGCAGAGATCCTAATTTCACAATTCTGTATTTGAGAGACAAGCTGCACAGATTTTGTCCTCAGTGTGTCCTTTAGAAAGCTTGCAGGTGGGCAACCCTGCGTGGCCGGTTTGTTCCCACGGCCTGCTCTGCAGTGACTGGTGGAACCCGACTCCCCAGCTCCTCGGTAAATTACCAGGGATAGCCAGAATTTACCTGAAGATTATGAAAATTTATAATAATGAGCTCTTTTTACACATCGCTTCAAAATGTGTCATATAAATTCACCATCATATTTATTTTAAAAAAGGTACATTCAATTGCTTTCAGCTCATACAGTTCTCTGTCAGGAATGGGTTTCTATTATACAATCACACTCCCACCCTTAAGAAGGATTAAAATAAGACTATTTAGGTATAATAAATGTTGCATTGTGAGCTGCTTTTTTCATCTTATAAAAAGAAAAACATGAAATTCTTTGTGAGTTCAATTATGAAAACATTGACTTTATGAATGTTATTTTGTTCTTGGTTTATCATGCAATGCACAAAGAGAGCTTTGAACCAAGTACTATTTCAGATCTTTTAAATAGTTTTGCTTTGAGGATAATGGTTTTGTTTAGGAAACTACTCTTAAATTATTATTTTTATTTTCTTGCCACTGTCCTTAACTGTATTTTTAATAATTTTGTTTTCCAGATAATGATATTCATTCTCACAGCCCAGAAAACTTCAATTTAAAATAAATATTTTATTCATTTACCCCTTATTATTGCACTATCTTTTATTTAAGAAAGATTATATGTATATATAAATCTTTAGATGTATGTGTGTGTGTGTGTGTGTGTGTGTGTGTGTGTGTGTGTGTTGCCAAAGGGCATTGAGTCTTGATTATCTAAGGACTGTTTTGGTCAAGTTAGGATAGTTGATTGAAATGTGTACTAATGAAGTCAAGTTTTGAGGCTTCAGACCTGAAGGGAAAATAGACTTTACCCACAAGCAGATGAGCTGTCTAGTAAATACCTCAAGGAGCCCTAGGACTTAGATATCTTCATACCTTTACCTATAAATAAATGAATAAATAGATGATAGATAGATGAATAGAGAAATAAATATATAAGATTAAATCAGTTTCTCATTGATGAAATGCCTAGCTGCAAATATCTAATTTTTCAGAATTTCAACAGTATTGGTAAAATGTGTCATGCATTACAATATATATTACACACTCTTCAGTTCATCATTCCCCAAAAGAAAGATTGCATTAAGAGCCTAAATATGTTGGGCACTGTGTATGGTGCTTAACATGCAGGGGCAGATATGACACAGTGAAATACCTCAGAGAATCCATAACTAATTATCAATTAGTTAATAATTGCTTAATAATTAACATTTAGAGTGCACTAGAAAACGTATATGCAAGAAGGGATGACAGAAAGAAGGGAGCCAATGACTTTATGGTCATACTTATGGGCAGGTGAGGAAATGAGATAGAGCTCTTTTGAGAAAATTGAAGTGTCTATGATAGAATACCTTGCAACTTCTCTGCTTATTCTTTCCATTCCTCTTTCCTTACTGTTCTGTTAGAAAGCACCTTTTTATGTTTTCCCCCCACATTCTTTAATGCTTCTTCTTTTCTATATGCCTTCAGTCCCTCTATATCCATTCTCTCTTTTTACATATACTTTTATACATTTTTTCTTAACCCAGAAAATTCATAGTTCTCTCATACTTTTAAAATAATATCAAATCATTTTTATGTCCACCCTTCACTCAGTCGTTTGTTTTATGTAATGCCTTCCTTAGGAATTAGTCTGATTTCTCTGTTATGTCTTCACCTTCCCTTCCCTTCTTAATCCACCATAACAAATGCTGCTCTTACTAAGGTCACCAACAAATTTCAGTTTTGGAATATTTGAGGCTTTTCTGCATTTCTGAGCCTGTCTGGTACGTGGCTAGTGCTCGACCATTCTTCTTCCCGAAAGAGCGCCTTCCTTTAGCTTCTCTGCAGATGCTCTCTGGGTTTCTCCCGTGTCTCTTAGGGATTTCTCTCATTTCCCTCTAATGATTTTCCTTCTGTTTCTTCCTAAATGCTAGCGAAACATGTTGGACTTAACACTTCACAACCTACACATTCTCAGCTAATAGTTCTATGCTTCCCAAAAGTTTGCCTTCAACATAAGCCTCTTTATTATTCTTCAGAATTTACTTCGGAAAATATTTTTGAAACATACACACAAACACACTTTATGGGGAAACATTGAAACCAAGTTTCAAAATATAAGTAAGAAGTTAGCAAATGGAGATAGAGAACATACTCAGCAGGGCATATAAAAATCCAGTCAACCCTAGAAGCATGACATGGCATTTGGGGCTGGAGAACTACAGTTTGCTTGTTGGTGTCAAAAAATATTAGGGGCATGGCAAGAAAAAATACCATAAAGATAACGAGAACTAAAATTCAAACCAAACAAAATTGGGATAGCATCCTTCAGAGTTTCCTCTGCTCATTCTTTGGGAGAGGCAGTCCGCAAATGCGGAGCTTCAGGAAGAATGGCCGGCCGTCTACTCCAGGAGCCCTGAGGACTGGTGAGGGGAGCTAGAGGCAAACACGGCAAGTATGGGGAACCTAGAAACAGTGAGAAGGCTCTTTGCCTCCAATGCTATTATTCTGTTCATCCCTGTCCCCTGTGAGGACCCTAGCATTATCTTCTGGGTCTTTATAAATTGCACAAGGCCCCGTCCATATCCAGTGTCAATCTCAGTGTTTTTTCTTTAATAAGCCACTAATCCACCAGAGAAATAGTCTACAAACTTTTGGATAGCAGAACCTTTTGGATGCAAACCAACAAACACAACTCTAAAGTGTTCCAATAGACACATGTTTATAATTATATGGACGGCTTGTACTAACATGCAGTATATCTTACAAATATGCATAAAAGAATGTTTTAAATGATAAAATAAAGTTGGAATTAAATGTTTTGAAAGAGTTAATGTCTTTTAGTTCAAAAATCCCTGTAGCTTGAATGTGTGTGCATACAATGACTTCATATAGTGTGATTACTTCATATAAATGTGACTCACACATATACATATTTAGTGTTTATTCTGAATTACTTTTGAAAATATTGCTTTAAAATTTTAATATAGCATTTTTAAAGAGCTTGTTCTAAGTTCAATTTATTTTGATATTGTTTTTAATGATTATCATATATGAAAAATACCCCTCACCAAGGAACAATTTATAAAATATCCACTTAGGCATGATTCTTGTTAATAATGCTGGTTATGGATTTGTATCTCCATTTCAAGTATATATTATGATTTTGAATGCTTTTGCTGACTTTTTGCTATATCTAATTAGATTCTCGTTTTTTTTAACCTCTATGTTTCAATGAAGATTCTCATTAGAATTAGAAGTGTCAGCTCTGCCAATCTTTATTGTTGGTTTACTAGTAGTTTGTATTAATTAATATAATCTTTAATTTATAGTATTAAAGGTATCATTTCAAGTTACATGTCCATTCTGCAAAATTATTTTAGATGAAGTTAGACTCTATAATTTATAAATCCATTTAACCAGGCACAAAAAGGTTGCAATGCCTTGCTACATACTAAAAGTAGACAAGTGAATGAGAACACCATTCTGAATCCTTTGTCCTTTGAACTTATAATCAGTATACTTCAAACAAAATGAAGGGTGTTAAGATATAATTTCAAAAGTAAACAAAGCAAAGCAAACAAAGAAAAAAAAGGACTCTCCTAGAAAATAAACACTTGTCAAATATTTGATTCAACTATTTATTTTATTATGTAAATAGTAACAAGGGCAGGGAGGTTCAAATAACAGTTAAAGAGCTGAGTTTTTAATGGCAGTTTAATGGAATGACAGAATAAGGAACAGTCACTTGGTTACATACCCTATAGAGCAACAAACCATATCCCTTAGGATTACCTTTTATGCCCAGCATTTGCATTTCTACTAGAAAAAAAAAAGTGAAAAATTAGCACTCAACCTCACTAAGTCTAGGAACTCTAATAAAATATAGTGTTTGAACTCTGGCCAGCATTGTGAAATGGTTAGAGCTTTGGCCTGTGCATTGAAAGGTCATAGGTTTGATTTCCAGTCAAGGGCAGGTACCTGGGTTGCAGATTTGATTTCTGCATGTGTGGGAGGCAACCAAGCAATGTGTCTCTCTCACATTGATGTTTCTCTCTGTCTCTCAATCTCTCTTTCTCCTCCTCCCTTCCATTCTCTCTAAAATTCAATGGGAAAAATATCCTTGGGTAAAGATTAACAACAAAATAAAACAGTATTTTGAATAAAGTGAATTCTAATGAATGAAAATTCGTAGGTACACTTGTTCTCATGTTGATCACCTTTATTCCAATTTCCAAGTTATAAATAATTTTTCTGAACATTTTGAAATGTGTTCTTTCCAACACTGCTCATAATAAGGATAAAATGCAAGGATAAAAGTGACCTAATCTAAGATACAAAAGTGGCCTAATCTTAGCACAGTATGGCATAATGAGAACCACTTAAGATCAGTGGTCTATATTTTTCAGGAGATATTATTTGAATCAGCAAGGTCACAAAAGATATTTTGTAGTACGCATTCTTGAGACAAACAGAGAAAGAAATGCACTGTGTAATTGTTTTTATTATATCAGTAATAAGATTTCACTGTGCGCTTACTGAGAGCAAAAGGCTCTATCTTATGTGCAGAAATATAAGGACAACAGACAAAACAAACAAACAAACAAACAAACAAGCACACAACTCCCTGGAAGATGATGCAGAAGAACAAAGAAGAAAGGTTGAGGCGATGTGTAGAATTATGTCTTTCAGAATTCTATTTTCTTATCAACAATTTATTGTGAATCTACTTTGCATTTGTTTGGGAAGTAGATATAAATCTGTGTCTTTAATATGTTTTCATACTAATCATTTTTTTATTTTTTTATTTTTTTTAATATATTTTATTGATTTTTCACAGAGAGGAAGGGAGAGAGATAGAGAGTTAGAAACATCGATGAGAGAGAAATATCGATCAGCTGCCCCCTGCACATCTCCCACTGGGGATATGCCCGCAACCCAGGTACATGCCCTTGACGGGAATAGAACCTGGGACCCTTCAGTCCGCAGGCCGACACTCTATCCACTGAGCCAAACCGGTTTCGGCACTAATCATTTTTTTAGAGAGAGAGAGAGAGAGAGAGAGAGAGAGAGATGCAGTGAGATATACAGGTAACACAATTGTTGTCTGTAAGTGTAGTGTGACATACAGGCCAATATGGATAAGTTCCAGGGACACGTGTTTGGAGCGGCTTCCCAGGGGGAAACACTTGACCTCTATATCTGGAAAGATTAGAAAATATTTTCCAGGTGGACAAGGTGGAGAGAAGCATGCCGATTGGACCTGCGGTAGAGCTAGGTGTGGGACTGCAACAGCACTGCGAGCTCAGGGAAACAGATGCAACAGCAACGCTTCTCTCAGAGTCACTGGCAGATCTTCCATGCAATGTCCTAATTAACCTTTCACAAATCAATGACTGTTGATGCTGCTAGTTGGGCTCCTTCAGCCCTCCTATCAATTTCTTTAAGTAATAATCTTCTTTATTTCTGTAAGTTAATGGGCAAGTTAAAAACTGAGCTAAAAAACAATGTATTCATTTTACGCCCTTAATCAGTATTACATGTGACAGTGTGGGAACAGTGGCTAAAAAAGCATTATTCCACGAAAACTGGATTCTACTGCATACTTCATCGCTTTGGATAAACTATTCCATCTCCTCCTGCTGTCAGGTTTTTCATCAATTAAATGAAAGTTAAGAGTGGTAAACAGAGGACATTCAAAGCCTCATATTTGCCCTTAAGCTCTAATGCCTACACATATGAAAATGAAGACGTGCCTTTTCAGAGTAAGAATGAACCTTAATTTAGGAGATAACAGGTAGCTATTTAGCTGATAGCAAAACCAGATCATAAATCACCTGCAAGCAAAGGGCAAGTAGATTTTCAAAAGCCAAGTTGGCAAGAGCTTCTCCAAGGATGGTCCAGGGGAGGGAGGCCTCGGAGTGAGTGGGTGTGTCAGGTCCCACCACCAGAAACAGGCACATAGTTTAAACATCATCTATTAGCTTTTGTGTCAAAGCTTCGGTTACCCACAACCTTTGAATTGTAGTTTAACTTCACTTTTTTTTTCACATGTAAATAGTATGAGCCAAATGATAGACTTTTAAATTCTCAAGCAGCGGCATTTCTAATGAGGAGTGACAAACCTGGCAGTCAGAGCTTAAATCTGACCTCTTGTATGCCTGGCTGGGTGTCCTTCTCTGAGTCTACCATTGTAACACTGATCTCATCTTGCTTTATTAACGTGACAAATCTCTGTTCCAGTTAGCAAAGACTAGAAGATTTTCATGATGAGTTATCTTAGAGGCAGGTACACCCAGAGACTATATACATGGTTTCTGTCATATTTCAGGAACAACTTCTAATGAGTTTATTATTTCACATCACTGATTGAGGGATAAGTATCATAAAAAGTAGCACATAAATGAAGTATCACTTTCACTGGTTTTCAAATTTTATATCAGATATAATTAATGCATTACAATTAATACATTTGTAGCCTCCAACATCTAAACCACTATTTTTCACAATTAAAAGAATGAAAGAGGAGAACCAAGATGGTGGCATAGGTAAACACAGTACTCACTGCCTCCCACAGCCACATCAAAATTACAACTGAAATACAGAACAGCCATCATTCAGAACCACGTGAAAGCTGGCTGAATGGAGAAGTAAAAAAGAAAGCACATAGAGACTGGTAGGGGGGTGGAGGCACGGAATGGACTGGTCCTATACCAACATATAGCATGTTTTTAATTGGGAGGGATATCTCAGCTGTGGAGACGTCCTATGAGGAACAAGGGGTCTTAGCCCTACACAAGACCCCTCAGCCCAGGGTTCCAGTTCTGGGAAGAGAAACCCTCGTAGCTTTGGACTGTAAAACCCAGCGGGGATTGTGGCTAAGAGACATGGAGGCTGCTGGAGCCCCAGGCAATTCCTCCTAAAGGAATTAGTACACAGACTTAATCAGACTCACTCCCTCTAGGCTCCATTGACAGGCGGCTTTGGGGAACCCAGGGATACATAAGGGGAGGAACCGGGTTGTCTGGCATCTGGGCAGGAACTTGGGAGAGGCTTTCTCCCAGATAGGGGTAATGGCAGGGGTCATTATTCCTGTGATGAAACCTCCCTGCCACCCTCCACCACAAAACTGGCTGAGTCTCCATCAACCTGGCTCACACTGTATGCCCCACCCTGGTGATTCTATGAGACCCTGCACTACCAATTTGCAGCCCCACACAAGCTGTTTGCAGCAGCTTTTCCATATGAATGGCTTGTCTTGGCTCAGGCTTCAGACTTTCCTCAAATCTGTCAAGCAAACAGCAACTGGTATCAACATTCCCCATTCCTCTCAATAAGAGGCCCCCAGGTCTGACACTAGCAGGTACTAGGCTGGCACAGCCTGCATTGTTTCACAGCTTGGCCTCTCCGGGACACTTGTAAGCCCAACACAAGTACCAGCCATCTGAAGATCGCTCTGTAGCTCCTGATGGATGGCCCTAGGCAGGGCATAAGCAGTTGTTGGTTTTGCAACTCCCAGGAGGCCTCAGAGCTAGTGCACCCAGTGGACAGCTTTGGACCACCCAAGATTACAACTCTACACATCCACCAGTGACACACTCAAGGGGAAGACTCAGTGAGCACCAAAGCCCCACTGAAGCAAGTCCTGCTCCACAGTGCATCTCCTGCACAGCAGCTCTTCCACTGTAGTTGCAGCTGGTCCTCACAGCCAACTGGCCTGAGGTTTAATTTCTCCCACTTATGGCAACAGCAATCAGGTTCAACTACAATAAGACAGTGCACACAGCCCACACAGGGGCACACTTAGAGGGCCCAGCTCAGGTGACTGTGGAGGCTGAGTCACTGGGCCCTATAGGGCACCTACTACACAAGGACACTCTATCAATTCCAGGAGACACAGCAGCATCACACCCAATACACAGAAACAAACACAGGGAAGCAGCCAAAATATGGAGACAAAGAAACAGGTCACAAAAAGAATAGAAGAAATATCCAGAGAAAGAACTAATTGAAATGGAAGGAAGCAAACTACTAAAAACAGAGTTCTAAACAATGGTTATAAGGTTGTTCAAGGAACTTAATGAGAGCTTCTAGGGCAGGGGTGGGCAAACTTTTTGACTCGAGGGCCACAATGGGTTCTTAAACTGGACCGGAGGGCCAGAACAAAAGCATGGATGGAGTGTTTGTGTGAACTAATATAAATTCAAAGTAAACATCATTACATAAAAGGGTACGGTCTTTTTTTTTTTTTTTAGTTTTATTCATTTCAAACTGGCCGGATCTGGCCTGCGGGCTATAGTTTGCCCACGGCTGTTCTAGGGATTTAGTGAGAATTTCAAGGACTTTATTGAGAATTTTAAGGAAATTAGTGAGAACATCAAAGGCATGAAAAAGGCCAGACAGAAATTAAGCATACACTAACTGAAATGAGGAATAAATTACAGGGAATCAACAGTAGAGTAAAGGATGCCGAGAATCAAATCAGCGATTTGGAATATGAGGAAGCAAAACACCCAATCAGAAGAGAAAAAAGAAAAAAAAATAATAATCCAAATCTATGAATATAGTGTAAGAGGCCTCTGGGACAACTTCAAGCATATCAGCATTTGTATCATGGGGGTGCTGGAAGAAGAACGAGAGCGATATTGAAAACCTAGTTGAAGAAATAATAACACCCCTACCTAGTGAAAGAAATAGACTTATAAGTCCAGGAAGTGCAGTGAGTTCCAAACAAGATTAACCCAAAGAGGCCCACACCAAGACACATCATAATTAAAATGCCAAAGCTTAAAGACAAAGAGAGAATCTTAATGGCAGCAAAAGAAAAGCAGTTAGTTACCTACAAGGGAGCACCCATACGACTGTTGGCTGATTTCTCCATAGAAACTTTTTAGGCCAGAAGGGAATGGGAAGAAAAATTCAAAGTGATGAATAGCAAGGACCTACAACCAAGATTACTGTACCCAGCAAAGCTATCATTTAGAATTGAAGGTCAGATAAAGAGCTTCACAGAAAAGATAAAGGTGCTCATCACCACCAAATCATCATTACATGAAATGTTGTTGAAGGGTATTCTTGAAGAAGAAGAGAAGAAGAAGAAGAAGAAGAAGAAGAAGAAGAAGAAGAAGAAGAAGAAGAAGAAGAAGGAGGAGGAGGAGGAGGAGGAGGAGGAGGAGGAGGAGGAGGAGGAGGAGGAGGAGGAAGAGGAGGGGGAGAAAAGAAGAAAGAGGAGGAGGAGGAGGGGAGGAGGGATAAAAATATGAACAATAAAATGTCAATAAATACATATCTATCAGCAATTGAATGTAAAAATAAAAATAAATGAACAAGAAATTTAATGAATAAAATAAACATTAATTAAATAGAACAGAGGCATGGAAACATGGAACAGACTGACAAATCTCAGAGGGAAGGAGTGAGGTGGGATTAGATTAACCAAAGATCTTATATTCATATATGCATTACCTATGGACACAAGCAATAGGGTGGTGAAGGCCTGGAGTGGGGAGGTAATGGGGAGGAGGAAAGGGAAATATCTGTGATACTCTCAACAATAAAGATTTATATAAGAAATTTTCTATAAACTTAAAATTTAAAAACAATGTCTGTGGAATTTTAATCACCATATTAGTGAATTGATATGAGGAAAATAATTCACATGGTCAGATATTAATTTATTTATCAGTTTAACCCAGGTTCCATCCAGTTTCTACAATCTCCCAATTTTATCAAAGCATATACTTTATGGAGAGCTTTGTATGTAGCAGAAACACATCATATCATCATTACTTTTGAAAATTCTTAAGAAAAATTCTCAAATTTGGAAATAAGTTGGTGATGGATAGAGACATACTTTTTAAATATCAGAAGGTAGTACTCATTAGCAGGCCCAACAAAATATTGTTTATTTCTAGCAGAACAAACCTGGGTATGATTTTGTAATTTACTACAGATGCTCCTCACTTACACTGGCTAATGTCCTGATAAACCAATCAGAAGTTGAAAATATTATAAATAAAGTATTCACTTAATACACCTAACCTACCAAATATCAGAGCTTGCCCTCGTCTACCTTAAATGTGCTCAAGACACTTACATTAGCCTACAAAATTATCTAATACAATGACACACTGGGGAGCATCAATTGCTCACACTCGGGATGGTATGGCTGATTGGGGGCTGCATCTTGCCTGCGAAATATCAAAATTCAAAACTTAAAGTGCAGTTTCTCCTAAATGCTATTGCTTTATACCAGTGTTTCTCAACCTGTGGGTCACGACCCCTTTGGGGGTCAAACGACCCTTTCACAGGGGTCGCCTAAGACCATCGGAAATCACATATATACTTACATATTGTTTTTTTGATTAATCACTATGCTTTAATTATGTTCAATTTGTAACAATGAAATTGGGGGTCACCACAATATGAGGAACTGTATTATAGGGTCGAGGCATTAGGAAGGTTGAGAACCACTGCTTTATACCATCATAAAGTCAAAAAATCATAAATCAAACACTGTACATAAGGGGCCATTTGTACTTGATTTGAGCTCACTATTGTGAAGTTTCATGTTAGCTTACACATTATTTTTCAGCTATATTTATATTTAAGAAAGGGTTACATGTTATTGCCTATATGAGATTAACCAATTTTATTATTTTAAAATTTTAATGCTGCAATTCTCAAATTCCTCCTCAAATGTTCTTGGAAGAAACTCTAACGATGTCTCTGGTCTCTTCACTAAGCATTTGACTAATCTTTGACCTGTGCATTTGTTGTTGAATCTCAGGTTTCCATTTTTTTTTTAAAGCTAATATATAAATGTTAGTATTAATGTTATCCTCTTGGTATCATAGCATGGGGATTAACCACATAGGCTTTAGAGTGGGACATATTGGATTAAATCCAAGCTTTGGGTCATATTAATTATGTGGATTTGGAGAGATCTCTTAACCTCTTAAAATTCTCATGATTATATAGTACACATAGTGATAGCAACTACTTCCTTTTTTTGGTGTGAAGATTAAATAACATAAATCATTTTAAAGTACTTGGCGAAAGTCTGACACTCTCTAAGTACTAAATGGGCATTGGCTTTTGTTATTGAACTAAAAGAATCGTGTTCTTGGGATATGGGTGTTATAAACAATGGCTATGATAGATTGTGCAGCTCCATAATTGCAAGAGTTTGGAGGATGAGAAAGCACCCACTTATACATATATTACTGTAATAACTAAAGTAAAATTGCTTATGTTTTACTAGAGGATTCCCCCATCAAATGCAGTAGAGTTGGTAAAGAAACATTTCCCGTTTTCTTAATGGTCAAAATGCTGAATTGGATTTTCTTAAGTGAAAAGTGTCTACTCCTAAATCCTTTTAAATGTGTCCTAGTTCCCAAACGACAGGTTGGAAATTGCTCTCAGGGACCATACATTGCATAGTGCAATATTCAATGAACCTTTCAAAATCTGCTTACTAATGAACTCTTGCATGTTGACATGAGGCTAATATAGGTTGTCCCTAGATTATAGCCCTGTTAAAATATGAACTTTTCTGAATAACTGGATGTCCTCAAATAAGAAATATAGACTCTCGGTGTGGACCCATTAGCAGATGCTTGAATTGGACTTGTCTTATTGCCTCACCGAGTTATATTCATATAAAAGGATGGGAACTAGTCACTGAATTTTCCTATTTATTTACTTACGTTTGCACTGCTCTTCTGTAAAGCAAGTAAAGAATGGGTGCCCGGAGTCCAGGAGTCATGCCTGTGATTAACTAGTGACAAAAACAAGGTTAGTGCTAATCAAAGTGGGGGCAGTGTTCAAATAAGCAGTCTTTGACCCAGATTAAAAAGATTATGGCCAGGACAAGGGCAGAATAAAGAGGAATGAACATGGTGTCATTCATACAGCTTGCCATGGCCATGCTTGGGGAATTCTTATACCTAAACTAGTTTTCATTCACCACCCAGCACGTTCCTGGGCTTGCTCCTTTTACTGTGAGCGGTGTATACAAGAGATGCCAACTCTAAAACATTACCCTGACCCAGGAGCAGTTAGGAGGGCAGGCTACCACCAAGCATGTGCCTGCCTCTGGGAGACAGCACACACTATTGAAGATGCTCTAATCAAGAAAGTGTTGCATGGTATTATTTTAGAAAAAGTGAATCAGATTTTGAAGGAGACAGGTTTTAATTTATACCATGGTGCTGTTATATGTACTCTATAGGATCTCAGGGGACATTTTAAACTTTCCACATTCAGTGTTCTCATCTGTAAAATGAGGATAATACCACCAAAACTTGCAGGGGCACTGATAGGACTAAACAAGAGCAGAGTGCTCCAGTGACTCAGGGAGACAATGGGTGGGAAAACAGTGCCTGGACAGTCTCCTGCTGGGTGACGTTAGCTTCCTTTTGTTCACCTATGGGAGTGCTCCCAACTCGTTAATCTTAATCCACATTATTGTCCCCAGATAATTAGCATAGACCTCCTCCACTCTTTCGTTGCCTATATGCTCCTTAAAATTGGTCTTCCAAGACATTTGGCTATTTAAAACATCCCATTGTGCTTTGAGACACTCTCAAAAGAAAACATTCCATAAGGCAGAAATGAGTGTCTCTATGTTGATGACATACTTGCTTTGTCTACAACAAAAATGTTTCTAGAAGCACAATCATCACATCTGCTTTTTAACAGCAGTAGTTTCCAAAACTCACGGCCTCAGAGGAATATAATTTTTGCTTTTAAGAATAATGTGTAAGCTGAGAGTTACAAAGTGATTGGGAAACGAAATGGCCTGTGGCCATTGGAGAATGAGTGCTCCACAGTGCAGATTTCCATGCTCCACATAAGCAAGAAGACAGGCTGGACTGAATCATCTGATGCATTTTGGCTCAATAATGCAATAAGTGAAGGTCTCTGGTCATGTTTGAGGAAGAATTCTCCGTTCACCTTCCAAGTCACTTCATCCCCTTTTGTTGAATCGAGAGTGACTCCAAGGGCAATTTACTTAAATTCATTCCAAAAATGTGCATTCTCGTTTATTTCTGTCTTAACCTGGGTACCTTTGTCTGCTAAATCTAGGATGAGCCCATAATTCTGCAGCTGACAGGTTAGCAGTGCTCACCTACATGGATGCAAACTTTACACTTGGTAGTTCTTTAATTACTCATATGTATTGGCTGATCTTATAAAAACATTCTGATTTACTCTTTCCAATTACCCCGTAAGACTCTAGATGTTTATAAATTGTAACTACTTGGTGATATTGCCAAGTGGTGAGAGGTAAGGGGGGTTATGCTGTGATGCACCTGGCCTGATTACCAGTGTTTGAGAGAACAGTTTAAAGAGAGAAATTGCTGACTAAAAGTTAATGATAAATTAAATCTGAATTTCTATATTTGGCTTTTGATCTTTTAAGGCAGATTATCTCACCACATGCCAAAGTCACAGGTCCATAAATCATTTTCTTTGTTCTGATATGGTTTTATGTCATTCTTTTTTATTATTATTATTGATTTCAAAGAGAGGAAGGGAGAGGGACAGAGATATAGAAACATCAATGATGAGAAAGAATAATGGATTGGCTGCCTCCTGCATACCTCCTACTAGGGATCAAGCCCACAACCTAGACATATGACTGACTAGGAATCAAACCATGACCTCCTGGTTCATGGGTTGATATTCAACCACTGAGCAACACTGGCCTAGCTTTTTATGTCCTTCTTATCCTATACATACCACTGGCTTTTTGACTTAAGCTTAACTTTCTCTGTGGCCTTCTGGCCTGTGACACCTGTGTTGTCTTCACAGTACTGCCATCCTGATTCTCTACTCAATCGGTTTCAGTTTGTTGTAGTGTTTTATTCCCCCTAATAAAAATCCAAGTCTCTTTTCTCTCTCCAGTGCCTAATGGCACTGATTTCCACTGTGCAGATGGAAAATAAAGAAATCCAGCATGTAAGAACAGGTCATAATTATAAGATGCTTACTCTTTCAATAAATTGACTAGTCAAAATAAAACTCCTTCCTCATTTTTTCCATACATCCCTTCCTCATTTGCTTTTCATAGTAGTTTTCTTGTCCATATCAACTTCATTTCATGAGAATAAATATATTATTTATAAGAAAAAAATGGCACAGATGTATAGTGTTTCCCCAGAAACATGAAAATGGTTCTGCTCTGAAGCTTAACTTCAAAGACTAATTACCCCACAAGGTATACATCTTATGTTTGTTACAATTTCTCAAGTTCCTGATCAATGCATGTGGCCAACTGGCTGGGTACACTGTGCAGAGAGCGTAGTGTGCCTGATCATCTGTGACAGCGCTAGGAAGGTCTATTGTTCTGCTGTCCTGTTTAACTAGTAAGTCACCTATTTGACTATATCTCTTTTCCTCTGAAGGTTTTGATTTAATCTAGTTAGAGAAGGAGCAGATCCGTGGGAAATCTACTAACTAATGCTATTTCTGCGTTGTTGTCTTTTCATGAGTATAAGTTGCATAAATGTGCTTCACTTTGGAGTTAATTTCTTTTTTCGGCCTCTGCTGAGTTTGCTACGCTTATGCTTACTCATACTTTTAAAGCGGGCCTCTTTTTTATTGAAATTTTACTTCCCTTCAAGAATTTGTACCCATTATAATTATAAATACCATTGAAATTTTACTAAGTGAACACACCGCGGTAACCAGCCCCACCAACTCAGATTATTCATTTTCTGAGTGAGGAATATGCTTGCTGATACAAGCCTAGGGTATTCTTGGTTTACTTGTTGTGTAATTTCATTCCAGAAAAATCTGATTATTACACTAGTTAATGGGGAAAAACATTTATGAGCTTGGCTTACAGATGTCCTGGTCATATGTTAGCAGCTGAGTTCATATTCTCTGCATTTCTACAACACCACTCCTAATGGCCCTTAAAGGCAGTAATGAGCCCTGGCAGGGTAGCTCAGTTGGTTGAAGCGTTATTCCGATATGCAAGGTTTGGGGTTTGATCCTAAATAAGTGTATGTACAAGAAGCAACCAATGAATGCATAAATAAGTAGAACAACAAATGGATGTTTCTCTTTTCCTCTCTCTCTCTCAAATCAATCAATCAATAAAAAAATTTAAAGATAATAATGAAAGAACATCTACCAAGTAAACAGAATTTCAGGCAATACATCTGTTTTCTAATTTCCATAGAAGGAGATATGGACCAACTTTGATTCACAGTTATCTAGTGATTCACAAAAAAAAAAAATATATAAATAAATAAAACAAACAAAAAAAAACAACAACAAAAAACAAACCACACACCCAAGATTTTTAAAAAGCTAACAGGGAGATCTGGAGGATCAGTATGTGGACAGACTACTAAAAATGGGTGCTCCATATAAATATTTATTATATTTTTTGTTTACACTTTTTTCAGGTTTAATTTATATACAATTGACAAATAAGATTGTGTAAGTTTAAGGTGTACAGGGTGTTGATTTAATAAACTTACATGTTGCAAAATGATTCCTACCATAGCATTAGCTAACACCTCCATCATGTCACATAATTACCATTTTCTTTTGTGGTTAGGATATTTAAACGTTCAATTATATAATAGAATTTTATTAACTACTAGAGGCCCAGTGCACGAATTCGTGCAGGGGTGGGGTCCCTCGGGATGGCCTGTGGAGATCGGGCACCAGCTTCCACCCCCAGCCTCACAGCCCTGCAGCCCTGCCTGGTACCCCACCTTGGCCTTGAGCTACCCCCTCACCAGCTCCACCATCTCACCTGCAGGGTGATCTATTGGGGCTAGGCCCCCCGCCCGGCTCCCTCAGCTCCTGGGATCCAGGCAGCAGTCTTGTCCCCCCCCTCCCCCCGCCACCTGCCACCACCACTTGTAGCAGTCTGCAGGGCAACCTACAGAGCAATCAGGCCCCCGCCTTGACCTTGCACTGCCCACTCACCTGTTCCACCATCTTGCCCCAGTTCCACTCTTGTTGGGGTCCATCAGGTCCATCAGCGCCTCCTCTACCACCCACTGCCAGAACTGTGTAGCCAACACCTGCCATGTTTTGTGCCGCCCCCTGGTGATCAGTATATGTCATAGCGAGCAGTCGAACTCCTGGTCGAACGACTGCCTAAGTGGACAATTTGCATATTAGGCTTTTATTATATAGGATAAATAAACACCATGGTGCTTATTGGCAGGGTGAATCCAAAAACAAATGGCCAAAGCATCTGAAATAGAGTCTTGCAATAGCTCAGCAACTTGGAATTCCTTGAAGTGGAGTTAATTTGGTGGATGCCACTGCTGAATGCCTAAACTCCCTACAACAATGGCCAACCCTGACCCCCTGACCAGTACTATCTCCTAGGGGGGCGTACAGCCACTTGATTGATAGAAAGTTGATTGTTTCAATCTCTTTATTTATAGAGAAGACATTGATTTCCCTTTAGGAAAACATGAGCTTTTTTCGGATAGTGATTTATGTTCCACCACACAAAACTTCTGCAGCACCAACAATCTCCCTCGTGAATTGTCATGGAATTCCACAAATGATCACAATGTAAATCTTGTTACAATATTCATTTTATAGATATGTAGATATAGCAAAAGGCTCAAATCTAAATTTGATGGCATTTCCTTGCCATGAACAGATCAGTGAAAAGTAAGTCAAGTGGAAGTCAACACCCTGAGATAGTGAGGAGCTTGCCTCCAAGATACAATATAAATCTTACACCAGCGTCCAGCGCCTGGTACAGTGTCCCCATAGCCAGACTGCCATGGAGTGTAAGTGGGTGCTCTACCTCGCACTATCACATCTGATACATGTTAGAAGCTTCTTGCTCCTATCCCTGCATAGACTTGATGAGTTCAAAGGTTCTGATGACTAAGGGAGAATCTTGCCACCATGGAACACAGTTGTGGTTTCAATAAACTTAATTTTGAGAATGAGGTTGAATATTTGGGGTACTTCATGCCACTGAATTAAGAGGTAAAGAATGGGGCATCTGACATGGTGATTGATTGCCATAGAGAAACTGGATGGTTGCTACACAGTAAGTCCAAGAAGGGATATGTGCATATCTGGAGGGATTCATTTGAGTACCTTTGAGTGTTTTCATATTTAATAATAAATGTAAAAGTAATAAAGGTCAATTGTGACAACCCCCCAAAAAACACCCCACCACTCCTAAGGACTTTGATCCTTGGACTGGTCAGAGAGAGAGAGGAGAGAGAGAGAGAGAAGAAAAGAGGGAGAGAGCAGCTATAATTATCAATTGAGCTTTCTGGCCATCAACATAGCAGGGAATATAGGGGTTATGTTTGTGTTACTTAAATATCCCTTCTCCCATATGTTCCTGCTAGCCTTATGTAGAACTAGTGATATACTATTTCCATGCAAACTCTGACATGATGCAATTAATATCACTTTGAATTAATTGATGACTTTTGATGGGATTTTTTCATTTGCTTTGAAGTTGTATTTATATCTAAAGAAAGGATAGGAACAATGCTGCCAAACAAAAGAGATGGACTGTACTATTAATTTTCCATTTGTGTTACAGATCCATTTTCCTCCTTTGCTCTGCTTCATGCCCTGGGGGGCTGGCCTCTACTGTCTGGTTATTCTGGGCTCTTTGTCTTCTGGCTTCCACATCTGCAGGAAATCAGAGGCTGACATTATTTCTCCAGCTCCTTCTCTGCCAATTTGTGACATTCCTCAATTCCCTAATTCCTTTTGGTCAGCATTTCTATCACATAGCTTTCTAAAATTATATGCCCCTTGGTGCTAAACATACTTTATTGGTATTTTTAATAGCCCCCACCCCCTGACCTCTATACCATTTGCAAAGTTCTAGTCAAGTAAACTCTCTGAGTATACTCTCTGTTTCCTGCAACAATCCTGTGGTATCCAAAATGCTGTTGATGCTTTTAAGGTATTTGTCATAAATGAGATCAGTCTGTTGTTGCTTTGTGGTCAATATTATCAAACTTTGTTACTACTGCACTGCTAGGTCACATCATGAATCATATTGATTTTTTTTATAACTTCTTATTTAAATTTAAAGTTGCAAGATGCTGCAAAAAGTAAAATGGAGATCCCAGTGTACCCTTCACCCTGATTTCTCAAACTTGTTGAGTTTTAAAAGATTATTTTTCCCCAAACTTTTGTTTTGCTTTGTAAATTCTTCTATTTTTTTCATGATACTCTGCTCTTTCCTTTGTGTTTTTTTTTATTCTTTTATTCCCTTATACCAACCATGTTTATTTTAGAATGCTCTATGATTTAAATGTGTTATTTTTTAACTTTTGTAGTATTCACCCTCAAGTTTGGTGTTTTGTGATTTTTACTACTGATGAATTGCTTGGCCACCTAGTCATCTAGTATGTAATTAATGGACATGGGTATAAAGCTATATTTAGTACTGGTTTCTTCTTTAGTGCCCCTCCCCTTTGAGTGTGAGAACATTTCTGCAACATGGATGAACAGTGTCTCTGCTAGAACTGTAACATCGGAGACCTCAGGACAGAATCTAAATAATGACATGAGAGAAGAATGATTGCAAAAGGAGTCTATGAAGGTGTAGGGCCAACAGAGAACAGGGAGGGGAATGGCCCCAAGCAGCGGGACAGTGACCAGCCTCTAGTCCACAGCCTGAGGGTGCGTGAGGATCTGGCAAGTGGCTTTGGGTCGTCGGGAACATTATTTAATCACTAGGAAGGCCTGGTGCATGAGATTTGTGCACTGGGGTCCGGGGAGGCGGGTTTCTCAGTCCAGCCTGCACCCTCTCGCAGCCTGGGACCCCTTGCTCCTTACCGCCCACCTGCAGCAGAGGCGGGAGAGGCTCCATTCACTGCCGCTGCACTTGTCATCCCTGAGCCTGGCTTCTGACTCAGCGATGCTCCCCTGTGGGAGCGCACTGACCACCAGGGGGCAGCTCCTGCGTTGGGTGTCTGCCCCCTGGTGGTCAATGCACGGTTCAGTCAATTTGCTTACTGTGCTTTTATTATATAGGATAAGAGTGTTTTTTAATAGTATCTTGAAACAGAAAAACCAAGATGGAAGGAACAATTAAAATATGTGGTAATGTAAGTAAGGTCTGAATTTTTAAAAATTCTGTTAGTTTACTTGGAACAATGTGCGTACTATGCTAAATAGCTAGTTCCCCCTCTTCTGATAGGCTGATGTCATCGAACCCCCAAAAATACAATGATCTATTCTATTATAAAAAAAAAATTCACAAAGAGGAAAGAGGTATCAATCAACAACTGCATTCTGAAATTTTAGAAGTCAAAAGAGATTAAAATTATTATTCTTATTTTGCAATTGCATAGCTGTTTCATTTACAAGATCTTTACAATTGTATTTGTATGTGTGTTTTTATTTGCTTCCTTTTTCTTCAGCCCTGTGGAGGGTGCCAGTGTCACTGGCCTTATTGTAATGATGAAACCTCTGAGGCAACTAAGATTGATTTTTTACTTTGGAAGAAGAGCTCACAGGTAAGAAGTCCATTTAAAATTGCAGAGGTTTACAAGAGATAACAAGAAAAGGAAAACAAATATATTTTGCACTTAGTAAATTAAGATAAGCCCCATTTCACATTAAAAGCATTTTTAAATCCTGAAACTTTTTTTCCATTAATCAGAATAATATATAGCACCTTCTTGGACCAAAGGTTTTTGATGCTAAGAAGCTTGTGTTCAAATTTTAACTCTGCAATTTACTACCTGTGCAGTTCTGGTAATTTTTTTAAATTGTCTTAATTATATCTATCTATCTATCTATCTATCTATCTATGCACACACACAACAAATATTTAGTTCAACAAAATTTTATAGCATAATTTAATAGTAAACACTCTTGTACTAATATGTGCAACAAATACAAGAGAAATTTACTAAGCAATATTAGAAAAATGGTGCTATTGAATAGCTTATTTCCAGAAGAAATACAAATATCAATAATCTGAGAGTACAGATTGAGTGATTAATATAATAAGATTTGTCTTGTATATGAATGGTACTGTAAGGGGAAGGATGAGTGATGGTAGATGCCAGTCACTACACATACACACAGCACACACCCAACTTAAAGGTTCTTTGACACCTGAGCACATACTGCGTTGCTTGTTCAAACTGACATGGTTTGCGTCCGAGAAGCAGCATAGAACACTTTGAGGTAAAGAACTCATGACACCAGAAAGGGATTAACACATCTCCCCCCAGATCATCTGCCTCAGTATAAGTTTCCAGACACATTTTGTAAAAATAACTTCTCATAAGAACAGAAAATAAAACTGTACATATCCCATGCCTACAGCAAAACTAGGAGATACAGAATTCTACAAATTTTAATTCACTGGGAAAATAGGTAAATAAGAATCTGAAATTACCAGAGTCAGGTCTAGAAGACTCTCAGGGGAAAGTCATGATGGGACTACATTAAAAATGGAGCATGCTACCCTGCTGGCATGGCTCAGTGGTTGAGTGTGGACTTATGAACCAGGAGGTCACGATTCGATTCCTGGTCAGGGCACATGCCCGGGTTGCAGGCTTGATCCCCAGTGTGGGGCGTGCAAGAGGCAGCTGATCAATGATTCTCATCATTGATGTTTCTATCTCTGTCTCTCTCTCCATTCCTCTCTGAAATCAATATATTTTAAAAGAAGAAAAGAAAATGGGGCCTCCTTGGGGGTCTGAGAGGCGGCCCTGATTCTGTTAACTCATCCACAGAGAGTGTCACTGGGAATGGGAGAATAACGGAAACATTGCCGAGACCTGACGGACCACAACACCATCTACGGAAGCTTCGAGAGGGTGAGGGATGGAGGAGGCTGCTGTGGGAGGCAGAGCTTCTGTGGGGAAGGGATGCACCCCAAGTGAGGAGACTGTCTCCAGGCTGACAGGAGGGAAAGGAGAAAGTGAGAGGTGGAAATCAAAGGATCTACAAAAAAACTGCACACATTAAAAAATCACAAAGCCCTTTAGCCCTCCAAAAAGAGAAAAGTAATTCATTTAAAAAAATACAAACAAACAAACAAAAAACCCCTGCACTTCATGGTTTCAACAAAAGACTATGAATTTTAGCTAGGAAAATAATAAGCCAAGTCGTAGTTTTACCATTTCCCATAAATACATCAGATGCTACTAGTTCAGAAAATATGAAAACAAACATAAAAAAGCAAAATCCATAAATAACCTCTGCTAAGAAGAAAAAAGTACACACATTTTCATTAATTAAAATACTACCCCTAAGTATCAAGCACAAAATGGACAAAAGCATAATAAAAAAGAAATTAAGTGCCATTAAATAGCCAACTGAAAATACTAAAGACTGTCTAAATTTAGAAATTTAAAAACTCAGAATAAAAGTGAACATACAAAAGGAAAATCTATATACATAAGGAGACGATATGCTAATTGGTCCCAACGGTGTGACCACTAAGGAGGAGGCTGCCTGCACATGCGTGGTGGGGCGTTGCTCCCGTAGACGGGGGTAGAAGAAGGGAGGCGCCCGGAGGAGGCCGGTGCCCAGGAGAGCTGGGGTGAGAGACCATAGCGCCCCCCTCACCAGTCCTTCACCGCCCCCGCTCACCTGCCTGGGGAAGGAGCACAGGCAGGAGGGGGAAGGTTTCCACACTCTTCTCCAGTGCCATGACGTGGTGGAGCCGCCATGTAGCTCTGGAGACAGGGTGGAAGTGGGGAGGCACCCGGAGAAGGCGGGACCAGCCCAAGGCGACTTGAGGGACTGAGGGTGGGGCTTGAAGTGGCCAGAGGAGGCCAGAGGGGTCAGGGGGCTGGGCCAGGTGCACTGGAGCTCTGCGTGGAAAGGTTAGGGTGTCAAGGCAGGGTGGCGGGTGGGTGGGCAGGCCACATGATTTTGCGCACTGGGCTCCTAGTGTAAAGTAAAACAAATAACAAAAATTGAAGAGAAAGACTAAATCATCTGAGAACTGATGTCTGAGTTCCAAGATGGAGAGAGAATAGTTTTGAATAAAAGTCTAAACAGATTAAGAAGATTAATGAAAACAACTAAAGACTTGAAACCATCGAGGAAGTAATAAGGGCTACAGAGGAAGCAGAAGGTAGAGAAAATGGGTGCACACACACAAGAAAATACCCAGCAAAGAATATCAAATTGGTATATATGTGGAACTGTTATTTAAAATAATGATATAAAAGTAAAATCTCCAAAAATAGAAGGGGATATAAAGATCTAACTATTCAATGGGTCCACAATTTACTTGAGAAGACAGACTGGCCAACACACCTTAGTAGAACTAATTTACATACGACCCTCTTTAAAAAAGAACCAGCTACATTGAGTGAAAGAACACAGGAGAGGAGCTGATTTTGCAGGAGCCTGTAGAAAGCAAGAGCACAGTAGAAAAACATGTCAAGACAGTCAAGGAAAGGGAGGCAGGTGCTCATGCTGAGAAAGGCAGCACCAGGGTTGAAGCTCCTCCCCGATCTGTACCCTCACCAGAGTTAGCCACCGTCTCCCTCTATTCCCCGAGGTTAATTTTGCTTTTTCTGAGTCTACAGAATGCACTCTTTTATTTCTAGCTGTTTTTGCTCAACTCCATATTTGTGAGATCCATTTGTATCTTTTTTGCAGCAATAATTTATTTTATTTTCATTGCTGATAGTAACACATGATTACACACTATTTCTTAATTTATTCTAGTGTTTATAAATATAGTTCCAAGTTTGGGGGTATTCTGAATAGTACTATTATTTGTGCACCTGTTGTGTGGCATACATGTGTCCCCTTGCTGCTGGGATACACACAGAGTGGAATTGCTCAGTCACAGGAGACTCGCCGAGGAGTTTCCGCAGAACTTTGACCAACGTGCACTTCCACCCGGGGGCACAGAGCTCTGCTCGCTCCAGCCAAGGGAGCAGTTGCACTTCCTTCAGGCTCCAGGGCATGCCCCTGATGGCTACGGAGATCGAACACCTTTCCTGCATTCACTTATTTTGATTTTCTCTTTTTAAAAATGTTTGCAACTTTTACTCATTTTTAACTTGTTTTTTGATAACAAGAGTTATTTATATACTAGAGGCCTGTTGCATGAAAAGATTCATGCAATAGGCCTTCCCTTCCCCTGGCTGCTGGCACCGGTCTTCCTCCGGGACCCGGTACCCAGGCCTTTGCTCTGGCCAGAGCCGCCTTCAAGCCTTCGCTGCTCCAGCCAGAGCCGCCTTCAAGCCTTCGCTGCTCCTGCAGGAGCCACCTTCAAGCCTTCGCTGCTCCGGCAGGAGCTGCCTTCAAGCCTTCGCTGCTCCAGCCGGAGGCACCTTCAAGCCTTCGCTGCTCCGGCCGGAGCTGCTTTCAGTCTTCGCTTCGCCGCTTCGTGCCTACATATGCAAATTAACCACCATTTTTGTTGGTGGTTAATTTGCATATCTTGCTGATTAGCCAATGGGAGGCATAGTGAAGGTACGGTCAATTACCATGTTTGTCTATTATTAGGTAGGATTGTATTTACAAAATATTAATAAAATAATTATCATAGGTATATTTATTTTCAATATACATGCAAATACATATAGTGAAACAATCTGTGGCTTCCCATTCTATGGCTTTGTTTCTCACAATCTTAATGATTATTATCATTTTTAATATATTTTTATTGATTTCAGAGAGGAAGGGAGAGGAAAAGAGAGATATAAACATCAATGATGAGAGAGAATCATTGATTGGCTGCCTCCTGCATGCCCCCTACTGGGGATGAAGCCCTCAACCTCAGGCATGTGCCCTTGACCAGAATCGAACCAGGGACCCTTCAATCCACAGGCTGACGCTCTATCCACTGAGCCAAACCAGCTAAGGCTTAGTGATTATTTTTTAATTATCATATGTTCTTAATTTTAATAAAGTTAACATCTACCTTTTTTGTATGTTTTCCATTTAATTAGGAGTGCATATATACAGGGTGTCCCCCCAGAAATGTATGTACACTTTAACAACTGAGAGCTCAATTTTGAAAATGAAATGTATTTTAATAAACACTGCCTTTATAATTATGCAAAGTTTATGTATACATTTTGGAGGGTATCTTATTTTATGGCTTGGGCATGGGCTATATTTGGGTTTGTACTTATATATTTACATTATTGAATATTAAATTTACTCACATGACATAAAATGTTTTAAGTGTCCAGAGAAAAGTCTCATTTCTGTTTCTCATTTGTCTAATTTCCACATTCTCTGATAGATAACTACTATTATCCATTTCTTGTGTATCTTTCCGGATATACTCTTTATGTGGATAACACATAGGAATATGAGCATATTCTCCTTGTGTTTCTTTTATAAACATGAAGAAAACAGGTAAACATGGAGTGAAACCAGATAAGCATATATCTTGCTTTTCTGTTAAAACATCGAGGAGACCGTCCTGTTCAGTCCAGTTCTGTTGGAACCGTAATTTATGTGTATTCCATGTCGGCAGGCTTTCGCTACCACAGAAGCATTGCGACAAATACTCCCATACATGCATGCATTCCAGACGAAGGCACGCCTCCTTAGACTAGTCCCCCAGGGTGACATTGTGTGTCAAAGGATGGGTACATGGGTAATTTTGAGAGATATTGCCAAACTTTTCTCTACTGGGCTTATAAAATCTGACAATCTAGTAGTGGAGGAAGCAAGTGAGCATGTTCCCACAGCCTCACCAACACTGTTATCAAGCTTTACTCTTTTTGCTAATCAGATAGTGAAAGACACATTTCGGTGGTTTTATCTTATGTGTCTATTGCATGCGTGAGGATAAGCCTTTTTAATGGACTGACTTTGTAGAGCAGTTTTAGGTTCACAGTGAAATTGAGGAAATGGTACAGGGAGCTCCCACATACCTCTCCTTCCTCCCACAGCAGAGCCTCCTCCACCCTCAGCGTCCTGCCCTAGACTGCTGTTGTGCTGCCGTTGATGAACCTGCACTGAGACGACCTATCACCCAAAGGCCATGGCTCACGGTAGAGTTTGCTCTCGGGGTGTACATGCTGTGAGTCCAGACAGATGTCAGTGACATGCATCTGTGCCATCACAGTATCACACAGAGTAGTCACTGCCCCAACAGCCTCTGTGCTCTGCCGTTCATCTTCCTGCCCTTCTAACCTCTAACTACCACTGGTCTTTTTACTCTCTCCACAGTTCTGCCTATTCCAGAATGTCATATAGTGAAATCATACTCTATGTAGCCTTTTCAAATTGGTTTCTTTCACTTACTGATGGGCATTTAATGTTCCTTCATGTCTTTCCATGGCTTGATAGCTCAGTTATTTTCAGGGCTGAATATTATTCCATTGTCTGGATGGACCAAAGTTTATTTATTCATTTACCTACTGAAGGACATCACGGATGCTTCCAAATTTTGTCAATTATAAATAAAACTGCAATAAATATATCTGTGCAGATTTTTGTATGGACATAAGTTTTCAACTCATTTTGATAAAAACCAAGGAGTGCAATTGCTAGATTGTATGGTAAAGAGGATGTTTAGTTTTTGTAAGAGACTTTCAAACTTCCTTCCCAAAAGTGGTTGCAATATTTCCATTTCCACTGCAATAAATGAGGGTTTCTGTTTTTCTACATCTGTCAGCATTTGGTGCTATCACAGTTTTGAATTTTGGCCATTTGAATAGGTGTGTGGTGTTATAATTTGTAATTCTTTAATCATATGGGACGTCGAGCATCATTTCATATGCTTATTTGCTACCCATATATCTTCTGTCAGGTCTTTTGCTCATTTTTAATTAGGTTGTTTCTCATTGTTGAGTTTTAAGAGTTCAGGCCCAGCGGGCATGACTCAGTGGTTGAACTGATGTTCAACCACTCCTATGAACCAGGAGATCACAGTTTGATTCCTGGTCAGGCCATATGCCTGGGTTTTGGGCTCGATCCCAAGTGTGGGGTGTGCAGGAGGGAGCCAATCAATGATTCTCTCTCATCATTGATGTTTCTCTCTCTCTCTCCCTCTCTTTTCCTTTCTGAAATCAATAAAAATATATTTTTAGAAAAGAGTTTTTTGTATATTGTGCATAACCATTGCTAATCAGACACATCTCTTGCAAGTATTTTCTCCAATTCTGTGGCTTGTCTGTTCATTTATACACACACACACACACACACACACACACACACACACACACTAGAGGCTCAGTGCATGGATTCATGTAGCAGTGGGGTCCCCTTGGCCTGGCCTACAGAGAACAGGGTAAAACCAGCGCTCTGACATCCCCCAAGGGGTCCCAGATTGCGAGAAGGCATAGGCCAGGCCAAAGGACCCCACTGGTGCATGATGGAGGCTGGAGAGAGACTGCCGGAGAGCTCCAGGGCATGTCCGGCCTGTCTTGCCCAGTCCTGTTTGTGGCCAATTGGGGCCGCCTGGCTGGGGAGGGACCGCAGGAGATTGGCCGGCCTGGGAGGGGGCAAAGGGAAGGATCCAGGGTGTGTCCTGTCCATCTTGCCCAGTTCCAATCTGCCGGACCCCAGCAGCAAGCTAATCTACCGCTCAGAGTGTCTGCCCCTGGTGGTTACTGTGCATCATAGCGACTGGTCAAATGGTCAAATGGTCGGGCACTTAGTATATTAGGCTTTTATTTATAGGATATTTAATAGCTATCTAGTTCTTTTCTATGAACTGTCTATTCAAATCTCTTGATGGGCTTGGATTCTGGTGGAGGGACAGTGGCTTGTGGGTATTTCCAGAGATGTAAAGGGAGAAACAGAATTGTGTGGCTTGGGGACAAGGGCTGGAGGGAGGGCCACCATTGTTCCAGGATTAGGCCATCCTCCTGCCCTGCTGACTGGCTCCATCTTTCCTGTGTTGCGCCCTCCCCCACACAGCCAAACTTGAATTTCAACATCTACATTCTTATTTTCTCATGGTTAGTGTCTTTTAAAAAGACAGTGTTAACCCAAGGTCAAGAAAATATTATCTTGTTTACATCTAGAGTCTTAATTTTTCCAGCTTTCATTCGCATATACACCTTCAGTTCATCTGGAAAGGATTTTTAATTTGTGGTGTAAGGTAGGGATTTTTTTTTTTTTCTTTCAGTTATAGCACAATTTTCTAAAAAATAAAACATTTGCCCCATTAACTACAATGGAACCTTGTCACAAGTCCAAGAAGTGTGTTTGTGTAGATTTGTTTCTAGACAGACACTTTTCTTTGTTATTGGTTTTATACATCTTTGTAAGAACAATGTTGAATATCTTGAGCTTTCTGTGTTTAAAATGTCTTCCCTGCAGTTTCAATTGCTTTAATAAGTGTAACACATTTCATATTATTTGTTTTGGTATATCCATAGCATAGAATATTATTCAGCAACAAAAAGGTAATAAAATATTGATACAACAACAATCTGATAAGCTGAAAATTATTTTTTTTAAATATTTTAATTGAATTTTTTTTTAGAGAGAGAAGAGAGGGGATGAGAGAAACATTGATGTTAGAGTGAAACACCAATCGGCTGCTCGCTGCAAGCCCCCCCACCAGAAATTGAGTCCCCAATCCAGGCATGTGCCCTGACTGGGAATCAAACTGACAACCTTTCAATGCATGGGATGATGCCCAACCAACTGAACCACCCTGGCCAGGGCTGAAAATTATTTTGAGTAAGACTAACCAATACCAAATATTTACATATTGTATTGTCTTATTTATATAACATTCTGAAATGACAAAATTATAAAAATGGAGAGCTTACTAGTATTTTTTTCCAGGGATTAAAAAGGGGATAGATGTAGGGGGCAATAGTTGGTGTGACTGAAAACAGGTAACATAACATCTTTTCAGTTGTGTAAGTGTTCCATAGCTCGGCTGTATCAAAGTTGTTGTTCTGCTTGTCAATATTGTGTTATAGTTTGGCAAGATGTTATCATTGTTGAAAGCTGGGTAAAGGCTACACAGCTTATCTCTGTATTATTTCTCATAGTAATAATTGCATGTGAAACCACAATTATCTCAAAATTTTCATTGAACAAAAATTTAGAAAAGAAAAAAATTAAATATATTGAAAATAGATATTATGTGCCCCAAGTGGGCTGGAGGAGGTGACACATGTTGAAGAACCAAGAGTGCTTGCAAACATGTTATCCTGTCATCTCATAACCGAATAAAGGCCCAGGTAACCCGCATTTATCCCACATTGAGTTAGTTAATCAATACATCTTCACTGAATGGAATCTACATTTAACATAGCAAAAGCACAGAGAAAGTAATTTTCTTTAATTTCACTAACTATTGAGCTAAATGACTTACAAAGTAATCTCTCGCGTGATGTTCATGAACCCTCAGCAGTGAAAAGGGAGAGATGGGTATGAGCCTCACTGCTTGACAGTCACTTCACCTCTGAAACTCTAATATATTGTAGGTGTCAAATGAGAACCACAGTACCCTTCATAATGAAAAGTACAATTACTTTAAAGGTTAAATAAATATCCAGGTAAAATAAAAGTATTGACGCTGATGAACTTTTCAAGTGTAGAGATTATTGAAGAATTAAAGCAGTGTTTCACCAGAGGAGATGGGTCCCTCCATGGTGTCACAGGAAATGAATTTCGGAGACAAGAGTCACATGCACAGGAGGGTTTTAAGCACAGGATTTGTTGGAGGGAAAACAAGGGAAGGCTTAGGGTAGAAGAGGCAAAATCACAGTGATGGGAGCTTGCCTAGCCCAGGCTGCCTACACTCAGGAAAGGAAGTTACAGATGCGAAAGGAGACTCCTTAAAGCCCCTGCTTTCCTGGTTGTGGGTCTCGGGGGGCGGGGGGGCGCTTAGAGTTTAGGAGAAAGGAAAGCAAAGAGATGGCCGGAGAGAAGGAGAGGCAGCAGGATGCAGATGCCTCACTTAAAGAGGCGCTTCCCCGGCAGGCCCAGCCGCAGAAGCGGGTCCGCGCAGCCGGTCTGCCCCATACATTTAAACTACCCAAAGGTTAAAGGTAGTAGCAATTGCAGAGAATTATTTTATGAAGAAACCAAAACTCTGCCACCCTGATGCTGCTTTGGGAGTATATTGATTTTAAGCTGTTATTATTAAGAACAAAAGATTCAAAACAACATTTACCCCTCCCCCGTTTTTTGCCCAAAAGAGTCAAAGAAAACCAGTTGGGAAAGGAGATCTTAGCATGTTCACCTTAGCTACCTTGACCTACGTGTGGGAAACAGAGGGCTTCAGGCAAGGCCTGTTGGCTGGGTAGCCCTGTGTCCTATTGTTTCCGAGTCCCCTGGCACAGATGTTCCTGTCATGCGTGTTCTGCTCTTCCTCCACCACCTGTCAACCGCCCACTCTCACTTCTGAAATCTGATACTCCACTTCCCCTTTCTCCTTTTTCTAAAATGTCTTTTATACTGAATGTTGCCTCATTGTCTTTGGAATGTTTATGGATGCATTATGTCCGTGTGAATCCCTGATGCACATGTATTAAACTTTGATTTCTCCTGTCAGTCTGTCTCTGTTAATTTGGTTATTAGCCCAGCCAGAATAACTTAGAAGGTGGGAGGAAAAGTATTAATATCTTTGGCCCTCATAGTTGCATGCTCATATTTATGGTTAAAGGTCAGGAAGTTTGTGAAGATTTGAAGATTGTTCTTGGATTATTAATACCATAGAATCATCCTATCTAATAAAAGGGTGATATGCAAATTAACCATCACTCTGTCACAAAGATGGTGGCGCCCATAGCCACAAGATGGTGGTGCCCAGTCCTCTCAGCCCTGCCGGAGTCCCCCAGTCCTGGGGGTTTGCCGATGAGAGCGGGCAGCGTGAGTGGCCTGGCAGATTGCTTACTTCATCACCATGGCAACAAGGCAAGCATTCCACCCTGGCCTCTGGGCAGCAGGCATGGAGTAGCCGGGTGGGGGGGGTGGGGAGGGGGTAAACACTTCCGTCGTTGCCCCGGCAACAAGGCAAGCAGTCCATGCCCGGCTGCAGATGGGCCTCTGGGCCTCAGAGAGCCTCTAGGCAGCAGGCACGGAATGGCCAGGCCTTGCAGAGAACTACTGGCACACTGGTTCATGCACAGTTATAATTAACTACTAGTTCATTATAACTATGTGTGCATGTGTGTGTGTGGGGGGTGGGGGGTGATAGTAATTGCAGTCAGGTATTTGATCCAAGATTTATTTTGGTGCATAGATGTGTGTTCACTCACATGCATTGTTGGTCTCTATATCAGCACCTAGTTAAAGAATACATGGTTATGAATACTGGGATATGAATGATTTTTCTTTTAATATATTAATAGTTACATATAGCATACATATTTTGAAAACAATAAGGACTTTTGATTGGCAATGCAGGCACAGAAGACCACATAAAATAGATTTTAATGATATCAAATATAAGAAACATGAAGTGAAACTCCAGAGACAGCAACAATAGTCCCAAAGGCTAAAGCCAAATGCATATATGGTGTGCATGCATGTGCCTGTGTTAATTAGTTCACGTGTGTGAAGGCCTACACCAGCCGTGGGCAAACTATGGCCCGAGGGCCGGATCCGGCCGTTTGAAATGAATAAAACTAAAAAAAAAAAAAGACCGTACCCTTTTATGTAATGATGTTTACTTTGACTTTATATTAGTTCACACAAACACTCCATCCATGCTTTTGTTCCGGCCCTCCAGTCCAGTTTAAGAACCCATTGTGGCCCTCGAGTCAAAAAGTTTGCCCACCCCTGGCCTACACTCGGAAGATCACTCAAACAACTGAGCCACAGCAGCCAGGGCTATTCCCACTGCCTTTTAGGTTAGCCCATGTCTCTGCCTCACCTCAGAGCTTCTGATCATCCTATATAATAAAGAGGTAATATGCAAATTGACCATCACATGCTCCCACAAGATAGCTGCCCCCATGTGGGCACAAGATGGCCAGCAGGGGAGGGCAGTTAGGGGCAACCAGGCCTGCAGAGGAGGGCAGTTAGGGGTGACCAGGCTGGCAGGGAAGGGCAGTTAGAGGTGACCAGGCCAGCAGGGAAGGGCAGTTGGGGGCGATCGGGCCAGCAGGGGAGAAGTTAGGCATTGATCATGCTGGCAGGGTCGTGGTTAGGGGGTGATCAGGCAGGCAGAAGTGGTTAGGGGCAATCAGGCAGGCAGGCAGGCAGGCAGGCAGGTGAGCAGTTGGGAGTCAGCAGTCCCAGATTGTGAGAGGGATGTCTGACTGCCTGTTTAAGGGATCAGGCCTCAACCAGCAGTTGGACATCCCCCAAGGGGTCTCAGATTGAAGAGGGTGCAGGCTGGGCTGAGGGACAACCTCCCCCCTACCCCCCCGCCCGTGCACAAATTTCATGCACCAGGCCTCTAGTTCTATATAAAGTTACAAGAGTCATCTTCCTTTAGCCCTGTCTTCAAATTGACAGTCTCATGTGTAAAGGCCCCTAGTGTTGCCACTGCCTAAAAATATCTCAAATGTTATCCTAGAAATCAGTCCCATTTTGCCTTGCATTTAATTAGCTAATGTGAAGGAAATGTTTATTAACCCACAGCTGCATATCATACTTTTAAAGATTCTCCTGAATGAAATTGAAAGTAGATGTTTCCCTAACATTTCTGCTGATCTACGTCTTGTGTGAAATGGAATTCAAATCAGCAATTTTCCATAATACTTTTTTCTCAGTTTAATTAATCTTTGCCATAACCCTCTGTAATTATTATTTGCATCTTTATACTAGATGTTAAAGCTTACATGTGGATCTATCTAATATGTAGATAGACCCTGTGCACCATGGAGACAAGGAAAACCAGTTTTCACAATATGGGGGACATTATACAGCAATATAGTACCCGATGAATAGTTTCCTGAGTAATTTGAAATAATGATTTCAGTATTACTGCACCGAACAATGTGATGCTCTGGTCTTGTGTGGCTAGAAGAGCGATCCTAGACTGTCCTACTGAGTAAGGAATCACAGTGTTGCTGTACAATAGGTTCTCAAAAATATTAAATATAATTAATGTTTAGATTTCCAATATAGAAGACCAAATGTCTATTTTATCTTGACTTGCCATTTAGAGAAACTTTAAAAATATATTCAATCCTATAGAAATAATGCAAAAGTTAAGTTTTTTTCATATGTAAGTTATGTGCCCCAAATCAATATATCACTTTTTGCTTTTCAAAATATTTTTATCTGTACAGTTACTGTGATACACACAGAAATTTTGAGCCAAATAATTTGGGAATTCAAGTTATCCTCTTTTCACCAATAAAAAAAAAAAAAACAAAAAACAAAAAACTGGTTTCTAATCTATTGCCAATGATAAGAATAAGTAAAATTATTTTCTCATTCTGAATTATATCTTTTTTCTTACTCAGCTATTTTAAAATAGAGTTTTAGAAGAAGCTCTACTGAATCCCTAAACTGTTTTGGGGGTTGAAAAATATTAATAACTTTTCTCCCACCTTCTAAAGTTTTCTGGCCAGGATAATAAATTAACAGAGAAAAATTAACAGAAGAAAATCAAAGTTTAATACATGTGCATGAGAAATTCACTAGACATGATAAAGCCATGATTATTCTAAGACAGTGAGGTAACATGTGTATATAAGATATTTCAGACAAAGAGGATAAGAAAGGGAATGGGTGTTAGGTTTCAGAAGTGAGAATGGGGGGTGTGAGAGGAGAGAGTCTCATCTCCCCCAATTGTTAGTAGGAGTGGATTTCTTACACTGCCCCAAGAAAAAGAATGTCTGAGACTTGTTTGGGAGGATGTAATATTGAAGAACACTTTATTTTTTGTGGAATCAAAACCCTGAGTTTCAAGGTTTCATTTCCCTCAGTCAAAATTCCATCTTGCCTTTAGCAGGGCTAAAATCAGTGCCTGGGTGTAGAATGTGCTTCCCATATCGGCCCAGTCCATCCAACATAAGGGTAGCTCAATTTGCTTCACTGCAGCCTGTCAGTTTCTTGTGTGTGGGGACCACATGTCCACATTGCTATGGAGGAAACACAGGCGAATTCAAGGAAGCTAGGAGCAAGCCAAGAGCACAAGGTGGAGAGAGCTTTGTTTAGGAGCTTATGCATTACCACATTTTTGTGCACTTGCAGTGGCCACACCCATTCTGGACAATGATCTCTGCTCAAAGGTGTGACTGACAGAAAAGTACCTGCCCTCTGTCACTCAAACTTTGCTGGCATGCCTCTATCTTCCCTTTGTTGGATCCCTTCCGCCATGTTTTGTGGGAATCAGCCGTAGTTCCCTGGGGAGTGCAGTTGCAGCTCCCTGGTGAAGCTGCCCATATGGCATGGCTGCAATGTCTGGCTCCCTTTGCTCCTTTTTTGTTATTAATAACTAGCTAATTACAACAGCATCACAGGTAGTTGAGCAAGAGTGGAACACACATGGCAGAAAACTTCCCCTGGGAGACTCAGAAACAGCGGGTCACAGTGGGTAGCGAGCTAACAGGCAGCTTCCTGAAGCTTTCCTATTTACCACACTTAACTCAAATTACTCGAAGGTGACCATCCTAAGATCTCCTTCCTGAAGCAGGTTTCTCTGTTTGAATATTTTGGGCAGGAAAGGAGGAAAGGTGAATGGTTCTTTGGAGTCTAATTTCTATTTAATAAACAGCTTAAAATCAGTATCCCCAAAAGCAGCTTCAGTGTGGAAAAATGTTGGTCCCTTTACTGTATACTCTTCTTTTGATATAATGTATTTATTTGAATTTTTTCTGTATTTTAAATAATTAGAATCACCCTAGCTTGTTTGGCTCAGTGGATAGAGCTTTGGCCTGTGGACTCAACAGTCCTGGGTTCGATTCCTGTCAAGGGCACAAGCCCAGGTTGCAGGCTTGGTCCCCAGTAGGGTGTGTGCAGGAGGCAGCCAATCAATGATTCCCTCTCATCATTGATGTTTCTATCTCTCCCTCTCCCTTCCTCTCTGAAATCAATAAAACTATATTAAAAAAATAGAATCAAGTGTTCTAGAATAATAAGGTACTTTTTATTGTACCATAAAGTCATAATCGGGTCTTCTAACTCTTCAATTCAAAAATTTATTGAGAATTCAAATTAAGTACAAGATAGAAGAAAATGTTCTTGCTCCAATGCATATTATATCCAATAAAGCAAAACATACAAGCATCTTGGAAAATGGTGAAGTTTTTATGAAGTATAGTAAATGGAAAGTAATTTGCAGTATGTATTTCTTATTACTAAGCCAAGATATAAAAATGTCTATGAAATTCTCTGTAAGAACTTATCTAAATTGATTTATTTAATGAACATTAAACAAAAGTGACATTCATCAATTCACTACTGACCAGTAACTACTACACTATTACTTACTTGTTATATAAAATTGCAAGTTTCTCCTTTGTTCAAGAAACATAATAAAAACACTTTAAGCAAGAATAACTTATTTTCAGAATGGTAGATGTGCCCTGAAAAAATCAAGGAAACATCGAAAACCTGTTAGCATCGGTAGCTTACTAATCTGGGAGGGGGTGGCAAATGTCAGGACAGCATCCCATCGAGCTTGATGGTGAACAATAGAATAAACAGACTTATTCACTCAGGGCCTCGCAAACTTACTCCTGGGAATGGACAGGAGAATCTCCCTGGAGGTGCCAACCGGGTACCGAACTCCCAGAGGGAGGAGGAGGGGACATTCCTCTGCTGGGACCTGTGCAGTAGAAACCAGATGCCTTGACCCACCCCCTGGACATGCACAGTGAGAGGCAGGTGCTGACAGAGAGGGGCAGGGCCTCGCCTGGGGGAACTGGAAAGGTAATCAGGTTGGATAGAGGGCAAAGAACCCCAGGAGGCCCAGGCAAAGGGTTTGCTGAGAGGAGAGTCTGACTCAGGCCAGGGAAAATTCAGAAAAGTGGGTGGATGGTTTGAATGGACTTAACAGGTGCCTATGTCCCCAAAGGTGTGTTAATTCCCTTAACCTCAAATAAAATCTTGCCATCATGTTTAACTTCTCCACATGCAAGCCTTTTGAAATTATCTTCTCTCAACATCACAAAAGAACTCCTTTTCACCAGTAAAAATAACTGCACTCACAGTTTGGCAACATATTTCAATTACTTTTCATTAATAATTTCGTAATTCACTAATATCGCGCCCCCCTCCCCCCAAGAAAAAAAGTGCTTCAGAAAAATGTCAGTCATTTAGTATTAACTCTCTTTTTAAGGCTTAGTGGTAGATATGTTTGTTAACATCCTGTTATTTTCCCATATTTTTTTATCCATGTTTAAAATTTAAAAAATAGAAAGTAAGAAAATTTCAAGAAAGTTATGATTTTGAATATGTTCGAAAATTATTCTGATAATGAAAATAATCAGAAATGATAAGTATTCATTTGGCATTTCTTAATTTATTTTGACAGCTCAGAATATATGACATTTTCACCGAGTCAAGTATCTGATTGTTATGGCTGAGGGCTGAGTATTGGGACAGCTGACAAGGAGCAGTGGAACCAGCTCTGAAAGGTGGGTGACTCGTGAAAGCACAAAACAGCGAGAGCAATAAATGATGCCCAACTTACTTTGACCACCTGTCAAATGCAAAATTGGTCCTAGTATATTCATCTTAATTTTGTAAAAAAAAACCCGCCTGTTTTTCTCAATTCACACCAGTCTGGGATAAAACTAGTGTCACAAGAAAAGTTTTAAAGTATTTTTATAACATAAAGAAGAGTTGTAACATTAAAAATTCTTAATAGGAAAAATACCTCTATAAATAAGTCACTTGTAAGAAAGATGTCGCCGAAACCGGTTTGGCTCAGTGGATAGAGCATCGGCCTGCGGACTGAAAGGTCCCAGGTTCGATTCCGGTTAAAGGGCATGTACCTGGGTTGCGGGCATATCCCCAGTGGGAGATGTGCAGGAGGCAGCTGATCGATGTTTCTCTCTCATTGATGTTTCTAACTCTCTATCCCTCTCTCTTCCTCTCTGTAAAAAATCAATAAAATATATTTAAAAAAAAATTAAAAAAAAAGAAAGATGTCGATAAAATATATTTAAATTATTTTCAATGTCATTTACAATTAAATTAAAAAATCAAGTGAGATAATCTTATGAATCCTGAGAAGAAGAGGAAGAAGAAGAAGAAGAAGAAGAAGAAGAAGAAGAAGAAGAAGGAGGAGGAGGAGGAGGAGGAGGAGGAGGAGGAGGAGGAGGAGGAGGAAGAGGAGGTGGAAAAGGAGGAGGAGGAGGAGGAGGAGGAGGAGGAGGAGGAGGAGGAAAAGGAGGAGGAGGAGGAGGAGGAAAAGGAGGAGGAGGAGGAGGAGGAGGAGGGGGAGGAAAAGGAGGAGGAGGAGGAGGAGGAGGAGGAAAAGGAGGAGGAGGAGGAAAAGGAGGAAGAGGAGGAGGAAAAGGAGGAGGAGGAGGAGGAGGAGGAGGAGGAGGAGGAGGAGGAGGAGGAAAGAAATGCCTTACTAAGTAAGGCTCCTGGTGGCTAACTGGGCTCAAATTTTTAAAGAACAGAGCCCAGAAGCCATTTCTACACAGAGGCCTCTCAGGCAAACTGCACCTCAGGGAGAAGCCTGCACTGACCTGCTGCCTCCAGGCTGAACTGCCTGCCTGCCCTGTGAACCTGTCATCTGAGCAGCCCTTATGAAGGAATTCCTGAATCCTGTTTCAACCAATAGGACTGAGGTTTTTCCTATCCAATCAGAGCTGTGCACTGTCCACCAATCAGAGTGGATCTATCCTGACGAATCAGGAAAGTAGCTTTTGGACCAATCAAACTGCAAGGATTTGGAGTTCTTATTTGTATAAGGACAGACCAATCAGGGACCAGGAGTGGGGATGCCTGTCCATATAAGTCAGCTCCCTTCTGGCTTGGGGAGCACGTTCCCTTTCCATTGGTGATTGAAGACTGCGTCTCCCTGGCTGAGCGGCTCACTGAAGAGGTCTCACAGGAGCAGAGCTGCACAGGCCAGAGCAGACTGGCACAGCAAAGCAGACCAGAGCAGGATGGAGCAAACCATGGAGTGAACCTGCCTCCAGGGCCCCTGGCCCCAGAACTGTTCCAGCTGTGCTGCTTCCACAGCCATGCACTGTCACAACTGAGCTGTTTTCCACCGCACCCCAAATCGGGAATTCCTGTTGGCCTTAAATTGACAGCAATGACCATCACAATGCAAGGATGATATCAGAATTCATTGAAAGTTCTAGAAACAATTTTTGTTGTTAATCCTCACCAGAGGATTTTTTCCCATTGATTTTTTAGAGCGAGTGGAAGGTAGGAAGAGAGACAGAGAGAGAAACATTGATGTGAGAGAGATACATCAACTGGTGGCCTCCTGCATGTGCCCTGACCAGGGCTGGGGATCAAGCCTGCAACCAAGGTATGCACCCTTGACCAGAATCTAACCCAGGACCCTTCAGTCCATGAGCCGACACTCTAACTCCTGACCCAAAACAGGTAGGGCTGGAAAATAAATTTCATACGTGAATAGTGGCATTTAGTAAACATAAATCAGGATTCAGAACTGGGTTTATTTGCTAACTTAGTAATTATATTTTTGATATCCTATATAATAAAAGCCTAAGTGGTGTCACACCCTCATGCAATGTCATCACAAGATGGCCAAAAGATGGCCTGCAGGGAAGGGCAGTTGAGTGCGATCGGGCTAGCAGGGGAGCAGTTAGGTGTCAATCAGGCTGGCAGGGGAGCGGTTAAGGGATGATCAGGCTGGCAGGCAGAAGTGGTTAGGGGCAATCAGGCAGTCAGGCAGGTGAGCGATTAGGAGCCAGCAGGACCTGATTGTGAGAGGGATGTCCCACTGCCGGTTTAGGCTCAAACCGGCAGTCGGACATCACCCAAGGGGTCCCAGATTGGAGAGGGTACAGGCTGGGCCGAAGGACAACCCCCAGTGCATGAATTTCATGCACCTGGCCTCTAGTTTATTATAAGGAAGTAATCATAGAAGGGCACAAAGGCCTATTTAAAATAATAAATCTCCTTTAACTTAAAGTAATGACAATTTTTAAAAATCCCTAAATTTCCAGTAGCAGAGGATTAGTCATATAAATTATGGTATATACATATTATTTGATTGTTAACCTTGTTTTCAAAAGAATATTTATTGGCATGTTTTCATTATACAGCTATTTTTTTTTTAAATGCCACAAATGCCATACACAGTAACACCTATTAAAGCAATAGACTTAATAAGGTTTGGGGAAGTGGCTATATATAGCAAATGTCAATGCCGGGCTTGACAAAGGAAAACAATACTGTCATAAAAATTTCAGAAACTTTTTAAAATATAGTTTAGTTTCTTTTATTTTAGAAAAATTTTACATGTACAGAAAAATTCCAAAGATAGGACAGAGTTCAAATATAGCCCATACCCAGTTTCTTCTATTATCAACAATTTACAATAGTGAGACACAATTGTCATAATTAATGAAACAACACTGAGGCCTTATTAACTCAAACCCAGAGCTTTTTTCAGGTTTTATTAGTTTTTACCAAATATCCTGTTTTTCTGTTCTATGATTCCATCCTGAATATCAACTTACATCTAGTTGTCATGTCTTCATAGGCTCCTGTGGGGTGTAACATTTTCTCAGATTTCCCTTGCTTTTGATGACCTTGACAGGGTTGAGGAGTGCTTGTGAGGTTTTCTTGTAAGATGTGCCCAAATTGGAATTGGTCTGTTTTTCTCATGATTAGGCTGTGGTCATGGGATTTGGAGGAAGATCACAGAGGAAAAGGGTAATTTTCTGACACCTTCTCAAGAGTGCGCTCTGTCTACATGAGCTGTGACTGCGGTGCCCACCTTCATCCCCAGCAGGGGCAGTGCTTGTCAGGGACTAGGAAGCACCTGCACTTTCTCCTGACCCACGCTCTCCTCCTTAGCAGGAAGTCACTTTGTGCAATCTGCATTGAGAAGCAGGCTTTTGTCTCTTCTACCTGATTTATTTACTTCACCCAGCGATTTCCAACCTTTTGCATCTCATGGAACACGTAAACTGATTACTAAAATTCTGTGGCATACCTAACATATATTTTTTTTGCTGATCTGACAAAAAAAAGATATAATTTTGATTCATTCACACCCGATGACTATTGTTGTATTGGCTGTTGTCATTTTTTTGTTTGAAAATCCAAGAGAAAAAAAGTCATATTTTTGCATGTTTAAAAAATATTGTGGCACACCAGTTGTAAACCTCTGATTTAATAATTTACTTATACAGTATGAATGGCTGGATATTTATTTTATACTTTGGATTATAATAAAGTTCAATGTATTATATTGCTCAAATTGTTTCAGCTCTGGCCTTGATAAGCTTTTACGCACTTTGACAAATCCCATCAACATAAGTTGCTTGACCTTCTGGCCCACACTTCAACATGCTCCATGATCATCTTACTCATTTCCTGTCCCGGTTTTAGAATAAGCCATTTTCCAAGGATCCGGGTTCTTTTTATTGGGTAATAGTATTAGAAAACAAGATCTGGGTGCCGGAAATACTTGTTGCAAATGAGTTATCATTGCCTCTATGCCCTCACAGTTGACTGAACCCAGAAAAGTGAGCATGTTTTCTATAACCAAGCTATATAAACATTTATAAATATTTTCATATATGTATCTTTATATTATGGGGATAAGTTACTAATGATATTTCTAACACTAATCCAACACCATATATACAATAATAAGTATATATTATTTATATATGTGTATGAATAATTATATTCTTATCCCCTTGCTTATGTAGGCTTCAACTCCAGCAGTGAAATCTGTGTTACTCCACCCAGCAACCATTTACATAATCTTTCAATTCCAGTGTACATGTAGAGTAGTTCTAGCAGAATTAGCCTGTACCTTCATGACAAGCGCTGTCATTGATGAAGGTATCTATGTGCAGTTGGTTTGCCTTTAATCTTATAGACACCATTCATTACCAGTTACTTAAGTCAGCACATTTTTTCTAAACCTTTCAGTGATATTGAAATATATCTGTACTAGAGGCGCGGTGCATAAAATTCTTGCACTCAGGGGGGACCCTCAGCCCTGCCTGTGCCCTCTCACAGTCTGAGATCCCTCAGAGGATGTCTGACTGACAGCTTAGGCTCGCTCCCCATGAGCGGACCTAAGCCAGTGGACATCCTTAGCGCTCCCATGGAGGCGGGAGAGGCCTTCTGCAGAGGCCTCTGTGCTCAGCAGCCATGAGCCTGGCTTTTGGCTGAGTGGTGCTCCCCGTGTGGGAACTCACTGACCATCAGGGGTCAGCTCCTGTGTTCAGCATCTGCTCTCAGGTGGTCGGTGCACTTCATAGTGAACAGTTGCTCTGCCATTTGGCCGATTTGCATATTAGTCTTTTATTATATAGGATGCTACTAAATTGTCACATTTTGTATTCCATCCTGAAATCCTCTGATCTTCAAAAGATAAATATTTTAAATTTTCTTACAACAAGATTAACTATGTGTTCTATAGTCTGGAAAATGCATTGTGTAATAGCTACCATTACAATATCATATAGCGTACTTTTACTACCCTACAACATTCATGTGTTTAATCCCCCCTCTTCCATCCCAAATGCTAGAAACCATGGGTATTTTTACCATTTCTATAATTTCATCTTTTCCAGAATGTCATAACCTAGTGGGATTTCTGGAAGTAAAATCCATGAAAGAGTTGGTGCCACCTCAAATTGTGGACAGAGTGGTCCAAATGCAATTTCAACAATTTTCCGAAATTGCCATCAAATTCTTTTTTTTTTTTAATTAAATCTTTATTGTTCAGATTATTACATTTGTTCCTCTTTTTTCCCCCCATAACTCCCTTCCTCCCAGTTCCCGCCCCACCCTCCGCCCTCACTCCCCACCCACTGTCCTCATCCATAGGTGCACGATTTTTGTCCAGTCTCTTCCCGCATCTCCCACACCCCTTTCCCCCCCAAGAATAGTCAGTCCATTCCCTTTCTATGTCCCTGATTCTATTATGATCACCAGATTATTTATTCACTTGATTCTTAGATTCACTTGTTGATAGATGCATATTTGTTGTTCATAATTTGTATCTTTACCTTTTTCTTCCTCTTCCTCTTCTTAAAGGATACCTTTCAGCATTTCATATAATCCTGGTTTGGTGGTGATGAACTCCTTTAGCTTTTCCTTATCTGTGAAGCTCTTTATCTGACCTTCAATTCTGAATGATAGCTTTGCTGGATAAAGTAATCTTGGTTGTAGGTTCTTGGTGTTCATCACTTTGAATATTTCTTGCCACTCCCTTCTGGCCTGCAAAGTTTCTGTTGAGAAATCAGCTGACAGTCGTATGGGTATTCCCTTGTAGGTAACTGAGTTTCTTTCTCTTGCTGTTTTTAAGATTCTCTCTTTATCTTTTGCTCTTGGCATTTTAATGATGATGTGTCTTGGTGTGGTCCTCTTTGGATTCCTTTTGTTTGGGGTTCTCCACGCTTCTTGGACCTGTAAGTCCATTTCTTTCACCAGATGAGGGAAGTTTTCTGTCATTATTTCTTCAAATAGGTTTTCAATATCTTGCTCTCTCTCATCTTCTGGCACCCTTATAATTCAGATGTTGGTACGCTTGAAGCTGTCCCAGAGGCTCCTTACACTATCCTCGCATTTTTGGATTCTTTTTTCATTTTGCTTTTCCGTTTGGGTGTTTTTTGCTTCCTCGCATTTCAAATCATTGACTTAATTCTTGCGCTCCTCTGTTCTGCTGTCGGGAGTCTGTATAATATTCTTTATTTCAGTCAGTGTATGCTTAATTTCTAGTTGGTTCCCCAATATAACATCGAGGGTCTCATTAGTTTTCTTGTAGATCTCATTAAGTTTATCGGCGGCTTCTAAACTGTTCTTGAGAGACCTTAAAAGTGTGGTTCTGAACTCTATATCTTCCATTGACAATTTTGTCCTGTTTCTTTGTCTCCGCATTTTGTTATGCTTCCTTGATGCACCCCCTAGTGGTCTTTGTTCGTGGTCTTATAGTTAAATCTTGATTGTTGTAGCTAATTCCAGGGAGGGTTTGACCTCCAGGCCAAGTGGCTATGAGAATCAGCTGTGTCAGCAGTGAGAGAACTTCTGTCCTCTAGGGAGGTGCTAATCTGGCGTTTGCCTGAGGCTATCCGGCAAATGCCTCTGTGTAGGGCTTGGGCGGGGCGGGTTGCACAGGATCAACAGGGTGGGCCGGAGAGAGCAGTTATGGCGGCTCTCAGTCCTGTCCCCAGGGGCTCTGCCTCCCTGAGTCCCAGCACCCGCTGCAAAGCTCGGAGAGAAAGCTGCACTCACTCTGACCTAAGCCAGGCAGTCCCGCTTCTCCCGTTTGAGTCTGGGTCCCTAAAGACTCGCCCGGATCTGGAGCTCAGAGTCTGCGACTCCCTCCCGATTGAAAACGCCAACCGCGCCCTCCGCCGCCAGCCCACTCCGCGCACCCCGCACCTCAGAATTTGACTTCAGCACTGCGCCTTCTCTGAGTGTCCGTATGCGTTTCTCTTTCCTCCTAGTTGTAGGACTTCCACTCAGCCAGCGTTCCAGTGGTTCTGGGTGATGTCCGTTCCGTCTTTTAGTTTCACTTTTGAAGTAGTTGTTCAAAGCAGCAAACTCCAGCATTAACCTATGCCGCCATCTTGGTTCTCTCCTGCCATCAAATTCTTATCAGTGGATTAGAGGCTCAGTGCACAAAATTTGTGCACTCAGGGGGGTACTTCATCTCGGCCTGCACCTTCTCACAGTCTGGAAGCCCTAAGGGGATGTCCAACTGATGGCTTAGGCCCGCTGCCGTGGAGGCGGGAGAGGCTCCCACCACTGCCGCTGTGCTTGCCAGCCATGAGCTTGGACTCTGGCTGAGCGGCACTCCCCGTATGGGAGCATACTGAGCACCAGGGGGCAGCTGCTATATTGAGTGTCTGCCCCCTGGTGGTCAGTGTGCATCATAGCTACTGGTCATTCCTCTATTCAGTCGATTTGCATATTAACCTTTTATTATATAGGATTAGAAGCCTGGTGCATGAAAATTTGTGGGGGAGTGGGCCTAAGCCACAGTCTGGCCTCCCTCTGCAGGAAACAACTGGCAGGCCAATCAGGGGACAGTGAGTGGCAGCCCCGTCCTCCCCAATTACCCTTTCAGCGCCACTGGTCACCACTGCCCCCCCACCAATAGCCATCCTCTCCCTTTGCCCGCTGGCACACGCCTTGAATGGCCTGGCACCACCTGCTTGCCAGCCCCACCCCACCACTGACTAGTTGTTCCGCCATTCGGTAGATTTACACATCACACTTTTATTACATAGGATGGTTCTAGCAGTGTCTCTCCAGGCAAGCAGGTCTCCATTGGGACTTTCCAGATTTGCGTTGCAATCCAGATTTTGGTGAAGGAGAGGCATTTGCCCAAAAATTTCAGGTTTCTCATGATTCTAGGAATAGTTATTGATTTTTAATTTTTTCAGTTTTATCTTGATGTAAAGATGGGACTGAAGAGTCCTAAGCTCTTTACACATTAAAATTGAAACTGAAAGTTTTAGGGGCTTTCAAACTTTTAAGTAAAATTGTAGAAACTTAGCCATGGCCGGTGTGGCTCAGTTGGTTGCCATATTCCCTTATACTGAAAGGTTGAGGTTCAACTCCTGGTCAAGACACATGCCTGGGTTGCATGTTCGACTCCTGGTTGGTGGGTCGGGGGGCGGGGGGGGGGGTTGCAGGAGGTAGCCAATTGATGCTCTGTTGTTGCATAGATGTTTCTCATGCCCTCTCACTTTCTCTCTCTCTAAAAATCAATAAAAATATATTTTTTAAAGGGTAAAGACTTTCTCAGATATATGGATTTAAAATGTTAGAAGAGGTCTGGATTATTAATGTGTTTGTGTGTCTCTTATACTAAGGTGGTAATTAAAGCTAATGATGTGTATAAGATTGCCTGGGGGAGCCTATTAGAACAGGAACCAGGGTCAGGCAAGTGTCAACATTTAATAGCCAAGTAGAGGATGGACCAGGGGAGGTCCTGGGGCATCTAGCATTTTTAAGAGAAAATAAGAATGTTGTGATTACACAATGGAAAATGTTTTCACAAGAGACAAATCATACGAAGATTGAAAAATATAGCTATTTAATTAGTAGCTTAGTGGTATTTGGTAGTATTGGAATTATTTCAGCAACGTGTAGTGGTGGCTATTATGTAATGGTTAATGAATCAGTGGGGAAGAGTAAATGTGAAGTTTTTAAAATAGATCACATTTTAGAGATTGGAGATAATTTATATATTTAAATTTGTTGGAAAGAATATATTTGAGGAAATAGATATGATAATATAGAAGAGAAAGATTGTGATCAATAATTTAAGTGGGTAGAGTTAATAGTGTAAAATTAGGACTATGAAATCACAGATGATAAGAGAGAGGAACACATTTATATATATGGAAAAATGTACCTAAATATATTAGCAGAGATTGTTTCTGATTGGTGGGATTTCCTGATTTTTTTTCTTGGACTTATTTTGTCAAATCATCTAGCACTGATCATATGCTAGCTTATAGTTAGAGGGGAAAGTTGACAAAACAACAGTAACAAAAAATATATAACAATAACCAAGACTCCTCTCTAGATTTCCTCTGACTGGAAACTGCATGGGTGATAGTCTGCGTTCCTAATTTCATGTGATTTACATTCCAGGAAAGTAAACGTTAATGCATATAGAATATCTTAATGTAAGGTAATAAATACCAACTGAGGGTTACATTTGAGGCTATGAAAATGGCCATATTTTTCAAGCAAAAGAGATTTTTATGTAATTTAAGTGCCCTATCCATGACACAAAGAGTAGCATCATTAACTTTGGTAATTGTTATTTTGGAGAAATTATTTATTTTTATGGATGTTCAAAGAATGAGGCTGTCCTTGTCCATTCCTGTCTATTGATTTGTCCCTCAGCTGACTGACAAGAGGGCCAAAGAGCATCCAAACACTGTGAAGACACTGCTATGTTTATTCATTCTGAGTAGAATTGACGGCTGCAGAAATGCTGGCCTTATTCAAAGTCCTGTGTTCACATAATCGTTTACACATAAGCTCTGCCAGCCAACTTATTTTTCCTTTTTCAACTAAAGTTCATGTATCTGGAGCTTACTAAAAAAGACAAAGCTATGAGACTGTGAGATGAGATTTTCCTATCAGTGACCAACGAAAGCATGAATAAACAGATTTTTGTTTATACAATGCTTTTAATAAACATGATTTTAACAATTAGAGAAAACTTTGGCTGTCTTTCTTAGATGCTTAGTTTGTCTAAATTGTATATTTACTAAGATGGTAAATTATATATAATTACCAAAAACAATGATGGTAACCCGAAGTCAGGCTTTCCTTATTTTTGGATTCGGTTATTGCTAGAAGGATTGCATTTTTTTCACTTTCAAATTAATTTCTAACTAGAGGCCTGGTACATGAAATCCATGCATGGGTAGGGTCCCTAGGCCTGGCCGGCAATCAGGGCCGATCTGTGGAGTGGGGTGACCAGCAGGGCGATCAGGGGCCTCCCCGCTGGCACCCGTCTTGGTTGGCCTTAGGCCTGCGGGCTTGGGGAATCTCCTGCATTGAGCATCTGCCCCCTGGTGGTCAGTGCACATCATAGCTACTGGTCATTCTGCTGGATGTTCCACCATTGGGTCAATTTGCATATTTAGCTTTTATTATATAGTATATACTACTATTTACATATGTGTTCCAGGTATTGGTAACAGTGAATATTAGAATGTAGAAAATATTTTTCAAACATTAATATCTTCCATTCGAACTAAGAAACTGATACATCCAAGGCGACTTTGTTCACAGATTTCTATGAGAATATTTGAAAAGTCTGATGATTTGCTCAAAGTCTTTCAATATGACCTCTCCTTTCCAAAATAAACCAACTTCCTTGCCTGGAGTTGAGATTCTTTGTAATTTGAAAAGAAATCTCCGCCCCAGCATTGTTTATCACCATTTCCTTTCTCCTGTGAGATTAACACCAAATTGAACTCAATCTCAGGCCCTCTGGGAATTGTCACACATATTGTGATAATAAGTTACAACTGATGCAAATTTACTTCATAATTAAGGAAAGCTTGGATCTCAAGATCTGAGCCCCAGCATTCACATATCAAAATTAGCATGTTAACAGAATGAGATGCAGCAACAAATTCAAATGACTTTATTAATCGGTAGCATCTCTGTTTAATTCACTCTTAATTAACAGTGTGTCTGTTAAATAACATTGCCTGTTTGGTACTCTGCATGATCTTGGATGAATCAAAAGAATTCGTATAATAGCTGTAATAAAATTAAGCTCACTGAGTGATATATATCACTGAGTTCTGGGAATCAAATAAGCAAAAGTTTCTAACTGTCAAATTAAGTGGAATAAGTTAAAGTAAATTAAAAATGTGCTTCCCCAGAGATGCGATACATTATATAATCATTTTATTTCTCTTATTTTATCTTAAGACAGAGGCTGGGGGCTGTTGTGAACAGGTATTGAAAGGTGTCTTTGTAGTAGAGAAGTAGAAAACAAATCTAAATAGAATGTGTATTCCTTTTTGTCGTGTTTCATTAAAAATCAATACCTAAGCTGCCCAAACCGGAGTTGACTTAATATTTGTTTCTGTATGTTTCACTTAGCTTAAAATAATTATTGTTACCATGTTGATATTCACGTTATTGAAATTAAAGTATTGAGTAAATATTTTTTAAATGCCATTTCCTCTTTTTCAAAAGAGTAGACATTAATTTCACTGGACTGTGCCTGGAAGGCATTATCTCCTTTAGCTTCAAAATTCATGAAATTCATCATCCTGGTATTTTATTGGTGGGACAAGAATTTAAATCAAGACAAGAATTTCATTCCTCTTCAGAAATGTCTGAATAAGGTGCCATCTAAATTGTAAAATAATAGTAATAATGCAAGAGATGCTAGAAAATTCTTTGCATTTAATGTCACAATGCTCTAGGAGCTGGAAGTGGGCAGAGCACAACACAACCCTGAAGCAAAGGGACTTACTAGTAATTTCATGAGGAAGTTCATTTTAGAAAAGTTCATGCAGGGCTATGGGCAGCAACCCATCTGACATCATGGAAGACCACAGACTTCAGGTCAGGGCCTGTGTTTAGCACACTGCATGCTAGTTAATTTGTAGACACTTAAAGGCAGATGGGAATTCCAGCATGACCTCAGGCAACCTCTCTGCACGTGACGTTGGACAAGATGCCTAAACTCTCCTTTATGGAAAATAAGTGGGGACATAATCGTACCCCTGGAGTTACTGTGAAGAGTAAATGAGCTAATGCTCTAAACACATCAGAATACTTACTCCCTGAGTAGGCTTTTGACTTATGTTTCATTAAACATAAGATATTTTCTCTTTTTATCTCCTTTTTTTTCTTTTATTCCTTTTTAACATGTCCCATTGTGATTCAAATACAGATGAAATTATTGCCTTCACTGAACTGCTGTATCAAAAAGTTGAAGATTGTATATGCTAGCTACTGTTTTATAGTGGAATTATATACATAACTATAATGTCATTATGAAGAATTATGAAACAATCCTATCATTAATCAGTCATTGCAAGTAAAGAGAAGACTTAAACCAAACTCAAGTATTATATTTCCAGCTTTGGGGAATAATTGTTTAGGACATATTATGATTGTGTGTGGCAAATACCTACATATTTCATTTCTAGTAATCTCCACTCACTCTCCCATCATCTACTAGTATAGCCACAGTCCATCCACCCAGCTATTGAGGAGCCTAAAGCAATAGCAATTACAATTACGGCTGAGCTCAAGATTGCCTTCAGCAACGCGCCTTGGGAGATAGCTTTCATGTTGTCATTTATTAAGTAGATCTTTGCTTGCCAGGAATTGCTCAAAATATCTTCCCCTCTGGCATTCCTGAGTATCAATGTTTTTATTTTTGTCATTTTAAAAATGCCAGTATTTCTGGAAGAAATAGAAATTAAATTGATAGCAATTGTTTTTCCTGATTAAATTCATTTATTCAAAAATGGGAACCACATTTGAAATATGTAGAAGGGAGAGGTTTGTAACATGGACCCTGACTTATAATTATATGCACAACTCATATTCACCATATATATTTCATGTTATATTGAATATATACTTATCTCCATGTATATATACATATAAAAATGTTTTTTATGTATTTATATATCAACACACACACATATATATGTGTGTGTGTGTGTGTGTGTGTGTGTGTGTGTATTTTTCTGTGTGTGTGTGTGTGTGTGTGTGTGTATCCATCTAGGTTTATATACAGGGGTGGGCAAAAGTAAGTTTACAGTTGTAATCTACATTAATAAAAGGGTAATATGCTAATTAGACCAGGAGACCTTCTGGGAATCCTTCTGGACAAAGGTGGTGGGGCTGAGGCAGAGGCAGTTAGGGGCAATCAAGCCGGCATGGGGGGCAGTTGGGAGCAAGCAGGCCGGTGGGGTTGGGCAGATGGAGGCAAGAAGGCTGGCGAGGGGGGAAGCAGGTGGAGGTGAGAAGGCCGGCAGGGGCGGCAGTTGGGGATGAGCAGGCTGGGGGGGGGGAGCAGTTGGTGGCAATGAGGCCGGCAGACAGAGTGGTTAGGGGTGATCAGGCAGGCAGGCAGATGAGTGGTTAGGAGCTAGAGGTCCCGGATTGCGAGAGGGATGTCTGACTGCTGGGTTAGGCCTGATCCCTAAACCATCAGTCAGCCATCCCCCGAGGGGACCCAGATGGGAGAGTGTGCAGGCTGGGCTAAAGGACACCCTCCCCCCATGCACAAATTTCATGCACCGGGCCACTAGTGTAATAATAAAATAATTAATACTCACAAATATAAACCTATCACCCACCATGTAAGATATACATTATGTATATCAAGTGCACTATCTATCACCTATCTATGTATGCTCATAATGAGTATGCAGAGTGAGAATTGGTCCAAGGTCATAGAACAAGTGATCAGTAAACAGAGGGTAGATTCCATCTCAGTTCTCTTTGGCTACAAAACCTCGGCTTGGTATATGGAAACTCCTTTTTTATTATTTAAATGAAATCTCTCCATGGTTTTGATACATGATATGTAAGACCTCATTTTCATAAAAGAGAAAGACAAAGAGCAGGTATTTAAAAAACCCAAGTGTGTAAATTTCCTCTCTAGTTTTAAAAGACACAAAAGGATAATGAAGTGGATCACATCAGTTTATTATTTGCAGCTGCTGTTTATAATCTCACAACTCAAAAAGATTTCACTTCACCATGAGCTACATACCAAACAAATAATTTAAGTGTTTTCTTTGAATGAAATTTTAGGTTTCTACATCCAAGCTTTCTCCATTTGTGGCTCTTCAACTCTTTATGAATCACAGAACATCTTTCATTTTTTACTTTTTCATAAAAAAGAAGATGCAAGCAGTACTCAAAGAACACAGAGCTGGACAGAGGCAGCCAGTTTCCAATTATTCTCCGGAGATGCCCATTCGAGGTAATGCCTGTTGAACATAAAGGTTTACGACAGTCACTAAATCCAGCTGCTTCATAGACAGTCTTACTAACATTTTAAATACATGTCAGAAAGCAATTTTTACCTAAACAAACAAACAAAAGCATTAAGTCAGTAGAAGAGAAAAGAAAGCTATTATTGTACTAGCAGTATTTTCTGAAGAATACTACCTGGGCCAGTTGTGGTTCTTTGGTTCTATTTTATTTTTTGCTTTTCAGTTCTAGTTGTAGCCTTTGGTCTGCACTGCAAAGTATACTGAGACATAATGAAGCAAACACCCCAAAAATCCAAGGTGGGTCTGATACTGGCCCTCGTTTGAATCCAGGCTCCTTCACTTATTAAGTGTTCCCTAAGCTCCAGTTTTGCCACCAGCTCCTCCATATAGTGTGGCAGTTAAAATTTAATGAAATCCTCCATTTGGAGATCTTTGTAGTATCTGACACTTAGTGCTCAAATAAGGTCAGTGCTGATGATAATTCTGGTATTGGTAATGATGATAATGATAGGTTTAGGTAGTGATTAATGATGCTAACTATTTAGTGAAGGTGGCTATAATCTGGGCCAGAGCCCAAGGAGATTACTATCCTTATATTTAAAAGGACCCCAGCTGTATATTTCTTAAAGGAGGAGAATTCAGGACTGATATTCACCTAGAGTGTATTTTGTTCAATCTGCTCTTGGCCATGGATGGAAATCAGAAATAACTCATTAGCTTTGGCCAGGGAAATAGGACTGATCCTAATCCCCAGTGACCAGGTCAGGTAAGTGTGCAGACAAGCTCAGTGTCTGCCTGGGAATGTTCCACACTCCCAGGAGGACTTACCGTTTCTTCCACTAACACAGGAAAGTAGGCCTCGGACCTCGCTCACTTTTTATAAATTACTGAAAAGGGTTTACAATTGTGAATTGTATCTCTTACAATTCAGAAGTATCATCCTCAAGGACCTGAAAGGCATTTCTTTGAAAAGTAATCATCAGGTGAGATAGGGCCACTGTCTCCCAGTTTCTGTGGGGAAATAGAATCCCACTTCCTTAATTGCCTGCTAGCTGGCAGACACAGCAGACCTAATTGCATTTACACCCACTAACCCTTTCTAATTTTCACTTCCCCGACACTACTGAGCCCTGCTGGGCCCTCCCCACTCCCTCCCTCTCTCTTTAAAATGCCCAGTGGCCTCTGCACAAATCAGAAAGGAACTCAGTTTCTTCTCCTGCTGCCAGCAGTTATTGAATGAAATCCATTTTTACTGCTTCAATTGATAGCTGGTTTTGTTTATCTTTGACAACTCTTATTTTTTTTTTAATTAATACTCAACTAAGGATATTTTTTCATTGATTTTTTTTTTTTAGAGATGAAAGAGAGAGGGAGAAACATCCATGTGAGAGACACATCCATTGATTGCCTCTGTTAGGTCTGATCAAATAATTGGATCAATACCACCTCTCCTGTGAAACTGATCTTTAGATCATTTCACAACTGATGCTCCCTTTCACATAGACCACATTCTATTTGCTAAGACCAGTAACTTTCCACTCTGGACTTGCCCGTGTTCTAGATCCACCCAGAGAATTCCCCACTCAAAAAAGCCTGCCTAGAGTCCTTTAAAATTTCTGACTCCTTGTTTCTGGGTGCTGAAGCCATTTGGGGGCTCAGTCCATCTGTTTTCCCAGATGACCTAATCTATATATATAAAAGGCTAATGTGCTAAGTGTCCAACCATCCAACCTGTCTCTATAATGCACACTGGTCACCAGGGGGCAGATGCTCAATGCAGGAGCTGCCCTGATGCGCACTGGCCATTTACAGAGAAATGGCACAGCGGACCTGGAACCCACAAACCAACACTCGGCTTCCCCCAAGTGGGACACAGGCCCTGCCACCACCCCAAAGTAACAGCCCACCAAATTGCAGCCAACACTGCTGAGACCCCATGGCACAAAATCCTGCCCACAGCCCAGCCAGCTCGGAAATGGTGGCTGTGGCCTCCAGGTAATGACATTATGTAGCAACGCCTGCTTCCTCTCCCTAGCAACTAGCCTCCTTGGAGTTTCTTCAGCCCAGGAACACAACTTGCTTTATAGCCAGGTGCAAACATTTCACACTTTAACCAGATATCTGTGAAACATTTTCCTGTGCCTCATCTCATTTGATCCTCACAGAAGTCCTGATGTAGGTAGATAAGAGACTCAGTAGAATCCTATTTTCTTTTCATCAGCCAGAAAATGGAGATTCAGAAAGCTTAGAAACTTGACCCCACTGAAAAGAAGTAAGAAATGGTGGACCTTGAAAATGACTTCAGGTTTTTTCACTTTGCAGAATATAGTCAAACACTGTTGCAGTTAAATATTTTACCCTTTGTTCTCCTGCATGATCTATAATAATAATCTACATCATGTTGATATTTACTGCTGTGTTGCTGACAATTACCTGAAAGAGAAGTTGGGGTGATTCACTGGGCTGGAAAAAGTTTAGCTAAATCAGAAAGCAGGTCTAATTAAGCAAGTTTATCTATATATGTGTATATATATATATATATATATATATAGTTCTCGCTGGCGCTAATTGCATGCATGTGTTTTTATCTGTCATTGTTGATCATGAATTTGATTGACACTTCTATTATAGAGAAAGGGCGGATGGCGATATTAAAATATTTTTTCTAATTAATTTCCTTTCAATGTGCATGAATCCATGCACCGGGACACTAATCCTATCTAATAAAGAGGGAATATGCTAATTGACCCTCACACTGTTGCAAAGATGGCAGCACCCACAGCCAATAAGGAGGGAATATGCTAAATGACTGCCATGCCCTAAAAGATGGTGGCACCCACAGCCACAAGATGGCTGGCAGGGGAGGGCAGGGGTAGACAATCAGGCCAGCAGGGGAAGGCAGTTAGGGGCAACCATGCCAGCAGGGGAGGGCCGTTGGGGGCGATTGGGCCTGCAGACGAGCAGTTAGGCATTAATCAGGCTAGCAGGGGAGTGGTTAGGGGCTGATTAGGTTGGCAGGCAGAAGCAGTTAGGGGCAATCAGGCAGGCAGGCAGGCGAGCGGTTGGGAGCCAGCATTCCCAGATTGTGAGAGGGATGTCCTACTGCCGGTCTGACTGGCAGTTGGACATCCCCTGAGGGGTCCCAGATTGGAATGGGTGCAGGCTAGGCTGAGGGACACCCCCCCCCCCCCAGTGCACGGATTTCATGCACTGGGCTTCTAGTAAATGTATTATACTTTACCAGTTTTTGCTTCATGTGTACCTCCTTCTGTGACCCTAACAGTTTCCCGCACACAACCAGACTAAGTCCAGCATCAAACCTGCAACCCAGCTATGTGCCCTTGACCAGGAATCAAATCTGTGACCCTCTGTTGGGTGCAAGCTCCTCAGCCAGGGGCTTGACCCCTCTGGGTGCAGAAAATTGGAAGAAGATATGAGTGACAATAGGTAGGTGGGACATGCTTTATTATGAACAAAACAGCCAACAACTGGCTGGCCAGTGGCGCCTTATATACACACTCAAACAAAAGAGGTCTCGTGGCAATTAGTGATGTCTGTGCTACATTAACATAAGCAGGGTACATAAGGGTGAGCTTGCACAGTATGTACAGTGTTACTGCTGAGTCATTGTTTCCATGCATGCTTAGGGGAAAGGGGCCTTTACCATAGTAATACTGCTGTGTCCTCGCACGCATGCTTATGGTGAGTGGGCCTTTAATCTATGGCATACTTTGGTCAAGGCCCCTACACTCCACCCCTTACGGTGGGTTTCTATGGGCTACCCTGGCCCACATGCCAGCTCCTTGAGCACAGAGTCCACAACAGCAATAGACTACAACATGTTATGACCAGTACTCTGGCCCCAATAGCAAAACTCACAAATGCCCAGCGCCATACTCCTGACAGTCCATCCCACCAAGCTCAGAGGTAGTCATGGTAGAGTGCTTATGTGGCCTTCACTTCCCTGTCTGTCTCTTGCAGGGCACTGGTTACATCCCCTTGATTGTCAGGCACATGTGTACAGCATTTTACATGCGGGTTGACACAAGTGCCCCCTTGTGCAGCAGTGAACAGATCTAGTGCCATTCTATTCTGCAGCACCACTTTGCGCATCTGCATGCTTTCATCCATCATTAAGGTAAGGGTTTGCTGGGTCTGACTCAAGGCTTTAGCTGTATGCTCATCTAAGGCTGTCACTTCTAACTCTACCGTAATTGTTCCTCATGCGTGAAGGAATACAGCTCAGGGGTAAAACCACCAGGGATTCCCTTTAACTTGATGCCACTGGGGTGGTATACTGAGTCCCAGTTATGGGGGATCTCCCAGGGATATAGATTTACCCCAGGTACACTGTCCCATTCAATGTGCTGGGAGGTAGGGCCAGCCATACCTCCCACACACCCATAAGTATCCTGGGATCATTGTATTTACAGGTATAACACTTCCCATTCATGAGCTTCTAGTTTTGAGGCTGTTACAGTTTTGAGGCTGTTAGGAGCAACCAGTCTACCTGCCGGCAGCCTTCTGCTGGTCTTTGGGAATCTGTTCCATTAGGGATAACAAAGCCTTCTCTAATGCCTCTGGCAGTACCTCAACCTGCTCCCAGCCTCAGAGATGGGGAAGGGAGGGAGGGAAGCATCAGGACCATAGCTACCAGATAACAGCATCCAGATTGCTCACAATTTAACCCATTGGCTGCTTTGCCCAGTAGCAGAATTGAACCACAGTTTGTCTGTATCCAAACGGACAGCCACTGCCGTCCATGTAGCAGGGTTCCCCCTACTTGACCAGTCCATGTACCACATGGTCTCTGGAAGGGGTGGTGGACCCTCTAGGAATAGATAGGGAGAACCTCCTCCACAGGAGTTCCACCCTTTGAGAGGGTCTCATATGTCACAGGACCCAACAGGGCTTGCAATTCCTGTGACAAAGGTTGATCCTCACAGTTGCCCTCTGTTCCAAAAAGATCCCCCACTTTGCAAAGTTGAGGTTTTTGTGCCACTCCCGACTTGGGCGAGGTCACCCAGGACCTAAGGCAACCAGCTATAGGATAGTCCCTAACCCTACCCTAACCCTAACCCTCCTGGGCCACAGGCTGATGTGCTCCAGACGCCTTTGCATTATCCATCACACCTGTAGGACAGGGGCCAGCCACGACACCAGTTGTAACACTGTCCTCTGGGCCATCTTCTGGCCCTAATTCTCCCCGTCCCTCCTGTCCCAAGGAGGCTACCCCCTGCTCTAGCAAGTGTGCCGGACTCCAATGCCTCCTCCAGGGTGTGTAACTTCTGTACCTTAGCTTCCTGAGCCAGCGTCTCTCAGTGTTACAGTTTTGAGGCTGTTAGGAGCAACCAGTCTACCTGCCGGCAGCCTTCTGCTGGTCTTTGGGAATCTGTTCCATTAGGGATAACAAAGCCTTCTCTAATGCCTCTGGCAGTACCTCAACCTGCTCCCAGCCTCAGAGATGGGGAAGGGAGGGAGGGAAGCATCAGGACCATAGCTACCAGATAACAGCCCAGTCAGAGGCCACATGTTCTCCAGTGGGGTAGATGGGCAACTTACCAGAATCTTGCTGACTACATGACATGTTGGGTGCAAGTTCCTCAGCCAAGGACTTGACCCCTCTGGGTACAGAAAATTGGAAGAACATATGAGTGACAGCAGGTAGGTGGAGCATGCTTTATTACGAACAAAGCACCCAACAACTGGCTGGCCAGTGGCATCTTATGTACACACTCAAACAAAAGAGGCCTCGTGCCAATTAGTGAAGTCCGTGCTACATAAACATAAGCTGGTTACATAAGGGTGCACCTGTACAGCATATATAGTGAGATTGCTGAGTCATTGCCCCTGTGCATGCCTAGGGCAAAGGTCCTTTAGCCTAAGAATCCTGCTGCTGCGTCCTTGCCTGCACCATGCATGCAGGCGAGTGGCGCTTTAACCTCTGGTGTACTCTGGTCAGAGTCCCCACACCCTTGGTACAAGGGCCAATTCTCTGACCACTGAGGAACACTGGCCAGGGCAATCTGTCACAACTCTTAATCTTCAATATTTCTTATGCACTTTATCCCCATTTCACAGATGAAAAAGCAGAGGCTCAAAGACATTCTCCTAAGACCACTATATCTAGACTTGGACTGGGCTGAGGTTTTAACCTAGATTACTTTTAGTCCCAAATTTTGTTTTTGATTTTTTGTTTATTTGTTTCATTTTCCTATGGCAAATAGTCATAGCATGCATCATAAAATGACAGCAGTAAAGATTCATTTTCATTCCACCAGTGCACTCAGTAATGATCTTGAATGTGTCATATATATAAGGCCTCATCTCAGATAGGAAACTATAAATGTTAGTATTTTAGTGTATTCACCATTTCTGATAAGACTGTAAGTCTATTGGCTCCAGCCAAACTCTGAGTTTGACCTTGTTGCCTGAACCAGTTTCCCTTCTATAATCTTCCATTTGTTTAAATACACTTAGTGCATTTTTATCCATTACAAATAATCTTGGAAAAATGTCACTCATTTATTCCTTAAGGTGAGTACATCACTGAGCTTCTTTCGCCAATGGGTTTATTTCTTGAACTGTTTTCCATCCTGTGTAAAAAGAAGCACGTGGCCTCCACCCCCAAAATAAGGTCAGGTTTCAGTGTAGGGAGGAGAGACGGGGTAAGTGCAGGGTATGAGAATGGAAGGACAGAACAAGGGACAACCTGAACATTCTGGAATCACTAGGCACGTTTCCATCTACTTCCCTTGGAATGAAATCCAAGCCAAGCCCTTTTCTTAAATACATTTTGTCTTCTTATGCCATTCACTTCTCACTGGTAGAGAAGTGTAAGTTAAAATTAAAGGGGAGGGGGAGTTATACTAGCCATTTCTAAGCAACCTTAAGTCAGAACATCCAAAACACTTCTTAAAGACCTTACTATTTCCTTCCCGTGATAACAATGAAGCAATCACCCAAGTATTAAGTAACACAATAGGGACAGTCAGCTCCGATGGCTTTGGCATTCATTACCCATCTGTCAGCAGGAACTGCCTCAGACTTAGGAACTATTGGCTCAGCCCCATCTGGCTCTCTTTTCCTCCACTGCAGAGAGGAATACTATTAACCTCATTCTTATTGCTTTACCTGTAATGATAAAAGCACTCTACATCTTATGATGCTAAACCATGTGTTGAATGGCTTAATTAGAGATAGGAGAAGTGCTCTGTTAGTTAACAGCAAGGCAACGTGAGGGAGACGCAGAAGAGGAGCAGTTGAGGAATTACCCCACATTTGTGAGATGGTTTGCTGTGATCATCTATGTTAAGCAAGTCGTTTACTTACAGGAAAGAGAATTGAGAATGTGATGCTAGTGTAAATAGCAGATAAAAGGTGAGGTCGGCAGTTAGACAGACAGGAGCAGAGCAAGAAGGAAAGGACAGGCACAGAAGGTGACCAGGACCGAAAGCCCCAGGTGCCTAGCAATGGACAATCAATTGTAGGGTGGGACCTCACTCCCAGGGTGACTTTTCCTCCCCTAGCATATCTCTGGTCCTGAGGTTCCGGCCCCTGACCTTTCCTCCCTAGAGATAACCTCTAGACTTCAGTTGTATTTCAGCTCCAGGCCCAGATAAGCAACAAAAGGAGCAACTCCCGACCTCAGGACCAGCAGCACTGAATAATGACCCCCTGCCCTGGTGCCAGCCAACCCACCAGGAAAACTGCTAAATATTGTTAAGATCTTCCCTCAGGAACTCCCTAAAGTCTCCACCCTTAAACCCTTAGGACGGAGGGCTCAGTGTGCTCTCCCTCCCTGGAACATTCCACGCCTTTCCCTTGCCCTCTCCCTCCTCCAGGCATATTATCATTAGCTTTCTTGCTTCCAAGCTCCAAGAACCCTTCCTTTACCTCCATAACCTGTTTCCTAAGCCCATTTTTCCTAGGAAGTACTTCTACCTCTGCCATTTACCAAATAAATGTGCTCTTACAGTTTGGGTCTTGGCTCTGAATTCTTTCCTAGCCAGAACCCAAGTACTGAGGTTGCTGAACCCAGGTTTGGTTTGAGCCCACCAGTCTGTCAGACACCTGGTGCTGTTCCTGTAGCCTACAGTGAAACCACACTTGGAATTGTAAAGCATGCCATGTGCTAAGGATGTATGGCTTATCTGAAATATTAGGTAAGATGTCTGGCACTCCAACCTTTTCGGAAGTAAGGTAAACATAAAGTAAGAATTAAGAATAAACTAAAGATCTAACAAATAAAAGACAGTGTTCTCAATTTAGTAAATAATCAATGTACAGTGATTGCCTTGTGCCATTTGTAAGACTTGTAAATAGTATCATTCCCTTCAGAAGGTATGGAAATACTAGTCACTCTGAGCATGCCAAGTGCAACAAAAAACCAGTATTTGGAGCTTGAAGGAGAGTCAAGCTTCACCTAAAAGTACTCCATCAAATCCGGGTAGTAACAAGATGGTTTGTATGCGTATTTACATTGGAAGAGCACCTGTGTGGTCTCCTTTCTCCTTTCTTATTTTTCTTTTTCCTCCAATTAACTTGTAATGCATCTTGCAAAACACTAGGGGTGCCATGACATAGATACTATATAGAGTGCAATTAAGGACATTTATTTTTCCACCTAATGGGGATCTATCCTCACAATCATAACCAAAATATTCATTTCTTCACTATTGAAGAAAAAAAAATCCTATATAATAAAGAGCTAATATGCTAATTAGACTGGATGGTGGAACAACCTTCTGGACGACCTTCCAGAATGAGCAGCGGGTGGGGCTGTAAGGCAGCCAGGGCCACAAGGCAGCCAGGGCTGTTAGGACTGAGCCCCTTGCATGAATTTCGTGCATTGGGCCTCTAGTATCCTATATAATAAAAGTGTAGTATGCAAATTGTCCCCTTGACTGGGAGTTCTTCCAGGAGTTCAACAGGGGCAGGACCAGTGGGGGGTGGGAGGGAGTACCTGGCCAGCCATCATCAGCCACTAGGGACCCTACCAGTGCACAAATTTCATGCACTGGGCCTCTGGTTACTAAATAAAATCACAAAGTTTAATGTCAATAATCTAGATATTTTAGCAGCGGTCCTCAACCTGTGGGTTGTGACCCCTTTGGCGGTTGAACGAACCTTTCACAGGGGTCGCCTAAGACCATCCTGCATATCAGATATTTACATTATGATTTATAACAGTAGCAACATTACAGTTATGAAGTAGCAACGAAAATAATTTTATGGTTGGGTCACAACATGAGGAACTTTATTTAAAGGGCCAGAAGGTTGAGAACCATTGTTTTAGAGTGTATGAAAGGGTTTGAAATCAGAAGAAAATGTTCATTTAAAATAACTCACTTATTTAACAGGTTTTTTTTTAGAGTATTTCTTGCATTTATATATATATATATATATATATTTTTTTTACCTCATATGGGCCTTTCAATAAATGTTTCAGCATAGGTTTGAGCAACAAACTCTCATTCTTTGTTTTACAAAAGAATCATTCTCATTCTTGAATAATAATTTAGTGGACATATTTTCCTGAGCAGTTTAAAAATATTTCCCCATGGTCTTTGGAGAAGATTGAAGCTGTTGAAAATGCAACCTATTTATCTTGTTTTTTTGGGGGAAATATATCTTTCCCATTTTAAGATACTTTAAACATTTTTAGACACTGTTTATTTTTTGACAATATACTCAGTTTTAGATTTAGGGATTTAATCCTAAAATTTTTCAGTCATTATCTTATCAAATGTTGCTTTTATTTTTAATTATAGTGATATTGTTGTAATAACCTGAGTATTAATAACAGGAAAGGAGGAAAGGGAAGGACAGATAACATAGGCATGCCATTGGGATAGCTTTGCCAGGAAGCTGCAGTTTAACACCCTGCAGGGCTGCTCCCCAAAGATCGCTGGGGAAGGGACTAGTGACTAGACAATAGACACATGCCTAGTAAGGTCTGGGTAACATGGGAAGGTGCTTGTCAGTCATACCTGGGACCAGGGCATTGGCTGGAGTGGACGTGTAGGTATGGCCACTGCAAGCTTGGGAAGATTTGATTTTTAAGCTCCTAAATGAAGGGCATTCCTTTTCTTGGCCCTCTATGGGCCCTCTTGTGCTCCTATTGTAGGGGGAATGCTCCCCTGCATTCACCCATATGGCTCATGGTCATGTAGACCCCATACAAAATGGGCTGGACTCGTTTAAGGGAAATGGGGCTTCAGAAACCCAGGGAAACTACTTCACATGAATAACCTTTCTACCACATCTCATTCTCCCATGCAAGTCTTAGAAAAGTCTCTTTCTCAAGAAATTTCAAGAACCCCACTTCCACAGCAATGGAGAAATCCCACCTGAGCAATTCTCCAATGACAATAGGATAAACTACCTTCTTTCTTTTATAATTTATTTTAGACTAAAGTTGAAATTCTTATGCTGACTTTTATATCTTTGAACTTCTTTCTTATGGTTTTTTTAGAGTTGCAATTTGGACAAATGTCCTCACTTTTACCTTAAAGTTCACTAATTTTATGAGTTGCTACCACAGTGCAGACTGTCTACACTGGGTGGCCAGATTATTATGACCACCCCATCAGTCCTTCGTTGGGCCACCTTTTGCCTTCAATACTGCGGTGATTCTTCTTGGCATTGACTCCACGAGATGTTGAAAGGCGATGCCAGGAATTTTACACCATGCCTGATGAAGAGCACTGTCCAGTTCTGTGAGATTTGATGGTTGGAGAACAAGCTGACTGATGGCTCTTAACTTTGTCCAACAAGTGCTCAATTGGATAGAGATCAGGTGACTGTGGGCCAGTCTATGAAGAAACAATTCTATGAAGTCACAATCCTGTTTATGAAGGAAAAAACCTGTCTATGAAGTAACAATCCTGTATATGAAATAATCACCGCGACATAACAATCCTGTCTATGAGGTAACAAAACTGTCAATGAAGTAAAAACCTGTCTATGAAGAAACAGTCCTGTCCATGATGAAACAATCCTGTCTATGAAGTCACAATCCTGTCTATGAAGTAACAAACCTGTGTATGAAGTCACAATCATGTTTATGAAGGAACAAGCTGTCTATGAAATAACAGTCTCCTCGATGTAACAATCCTGTCTAGGAAGTAAAAATCCTATGATGTCACAATCCTGTCTATGCAGTAAAAATCCTTTGTATGAAGTAACAATCCTGTCTATGAAGTTGCAAACCAGTCTATGAAGTAAAATTCCTTTCTATGATGTAACAATCCAGTCTATGATTTCACGATCCTGTCCATAAAGTCACAATCAGTCTATGAAGTAGCAATCCTTTCTATAAAGTCACCATTCGTTCTATGAAGTAACAATCCTATCTACGAAGTCACAATCCTATGAACTAACAATCTTGTCTATGACATCGCAATCCTGTTTATGAAGGAACAAACCAGTTGATGAAGTAACAGTCCTGTATATGAAATAATCCCCCCTATGTAACAATCCTGTCTATGCAGTAACAAACCTGTATAAGAAGTAACAATCCTGTCTATGAAGTAACAATCCTCTCTATGAAGTCACAATACAGTCTAAGAGGTAATAATCCTTTGTATGAAGTAACAATGCAGTCTATGAAGTAACAGTCCTGTCACCGAAGTCACAATAGTGTCTATGAAGTCACAATCCTGTTTATGAAGTACCAATCCTCTTTATGAAGGAACAAACCTGTCTATGAAGTAACAATGCTGTCTCCGAAGTCACAATACTGTCTATGAAGTCACAATACTGTTTATGAAGTAACAATCCACTTTAGGAAGGAACAAACCTGTCTATGAAGTAACAATCCTGTCTATGAAATAATCTGCCCAAGGTAACAGTCCTGTCTATGAAGTAACAAACCTGTCTATGAAGTAACAACCTGTCTATGAAGTAACAATCCTGTCTATGAAATAACAATCCCCCCTATGTAAAAATCCTTTCTATGAAGTAGCAATACTGTCTATGAAGTAACAAATCTCTCTAAGTAGGAACAATACCGTCTATGATGTAACAATCCTGTCTATGATGTCACAATCGTATTTATGAAGGAACAAACCAGTCGATGAAATAACAAACCTGTCTATGAAATAACAATCTCCCCTATGTAAAAATCCTTTCTGTGAAGTAACAATCCTGTCTATGAAGTAACAAACCTGTGTAAGTAGTAACAATACCGTCTATGATGTAACAATCCTGTCTATGATGTCACAATCCTGTCTATGAAGTCACAATCCAGTCTATGAAGAAACAATCCTATGTAGTCACAATCCCGTTTATGAAGGAACAATCCTCTTTATGAAGTCACAATCCTGTCTATGATATAACAATACCCTCGATGTAACAATCCTGTCTAGGAAATAACAATCCTATATATGACGTAATAATCCAGTGTATGAAGTCACAATTCTGTGTATGATGTAACAATCCTGTCTATGAAGGAAAAAATCTCTCTATGAAGTAACAATCCTGTGTATGAAGTCACAATCCTCATTTTTTTTCTTTAAATATATTTTATTGATTTTTTACAGAGAGGAAGGGAGAGAGATAGAGAGTTAGAAACATCAATGAGAGAGAAACATTGATCAGCCGCCTCCTGCACATCTCCCATTGGTGATATGCCCGCAACCCAGGTACATGCTCTTGACCAGAATCGAACCCAGGACCCTTCAGTCCGCAGGCCGACGCTCTATCCACTGAGCCAAATCGGCTTTGGCGAGTCACAATCCTCTTTATGAAGGAACAAACCAGTCTATGAAGTAACAATCCTGTCTATGAAATAATCTCCCCAAGGTAACAATCCTGTCTAGGAAGTAACAAACCTGTCAAAGTAGTAACAATAACGACTATGATGTAACAATCCTCTCTATGATGTCACAATCCTGTCTATGAAGTCACAATCCAGTCTATGAAGAAACAATCCTATGAAGTCACAATCCCGTTAATGAAGGAACAATCCTGTTTATGAAGTCAAAATCCTGTCTATGAAATAACAATCCCCTCGATATAACAATCCTGTCTATAAAATAAAAATCCCCTCGATTTACCAATCCTGTGAGTAACAACCTTGTCTATGAGATAACAATCCTGTCTATGATGTCACAATCCTTTCTATGAAGTCATAATCCAGTTTATGAAGAAACAATCCTGACTATTAAGTCACCATCATCTTTACAAAGGAACAAAACTGTCTGTGATGTAATAATCCTGTGTATGAAGTAATCCCCCCGATGTAACAATCCTGTCTATGAAGTAACAAACCTGTCTGAAAAAATAATCCCTCTGATGTAACAATCCTGTCAATGAAGTAACAAACCTGTCTATGATGTCACAATCCTGTCTATGATGTAACAATCCTGTCTTTGATGTCACAATACAGTTTATAAAGTCCCAATCCTGTCTATGAAGTAACAATACTTTCTATGAAGTAACAATGCAGTCTATGAAGTAACAGTCCCGTCTATGATGTTGGATACTAATCCATGAATTGACAATCCTGTCTATGAAGTCCCATTCCATCTATGAAGAAACAATTCTGTCTATGAAGTCACAATCCTGTTAAAGAAGGAACAGACCTGTCTATGAAGTAACGATCCTGTATTTGAAATAATCTCCTCCATGTAACAATTCTATGAAGAAACAAACCTGTCAATAGAAAAAGAATGCCCCGTGATGTAACTATGCTGTCAATGAAGTAAAAATTCTGTCTATGAAGTTGCATAACAATCTATGAAGTTACAATCCTGTCTATGACGTGACAATCCTGTCCATGATGTCAGAAACCTGTCTTTGATGTAATAATCCAGGCTATGAAGTAACAGTCCTTTCTGTGATATAGCAATGCAGTCTATGAAGTAACAATCATGTATATGATGTCAGAATCCAGTGTATGAAGTCACAATTCTCTCTCTGAAGTAAGAATCCTGTCTTTGAAGTCACTGATCTATCTATGAAGAAACAATCCGGTCTATTAACTAACAATCCTGTCTATGAAATAACAATCCCCCCCTATGTAAAAATCCTTTCTATGAAGTAGCAATCCTGTCTATGAAGTAACAAATCTCAGTAAGTAGTAACAATACCGTCTATGATGTAACAATCCTGTCTATGACGTCACAATCGTACTTATGAAGGAACAAACCAGTCGATGAAATAACAAACCTTTCTATGAAATAATCTCCCCAAGGTAACAGTTCGGTCTAGAAAGTAGCAAACCTGTGTATGAAGTAACAATCCTGTTTAAGTAGTAACAATACCGTCTATGATGTAACAATCCTGTCTATGATGTCACAATCCTGTCTATGAAGTCACAATCCAGTCTATGAAGAAACAATCCAATGAAGTCACAATCCCGTTTATGAAGGAACAATCCTGTTTATGAAGTCACAATCCTGTCTATGATATAACAATTCCCTCGATGTAACAATAATGTCTATGAAATAACAAACCTGTCTATGAAAAACAATACCTCTGATGTAACAATCCTGTTTATGAAGTAACAATACTGTATATGAAGTTGCAAACCAATCTATGAAGTAATAAGCCTGTCTTTGATTGTAAAAATTACAGTCTATGTTGTCACAATCCTATGAAGTCACAGTCCAGTCTATGAAGTAACAATCCTTTCTATGAAGTAATGCCGTCTATGAAGTAACAATCCTGATATGATGTCACAATCCAGTCTATGAAGTCACAGTCCAGTCTATGAAGTAACAATCCTTTCTATGAAGTAATGCCGTCTATGAAGTAACAATCCTGATATGATGTCACAATCCAGTCTATGAAGTCACAATCCTATGAAGTAACTATCCTGTCTATGAAGAAACAATCCTGTCTATGAAATAACAATCCCCCCAATGTAACAATACTGTCTGTGAAGAAACAAACCTATCTATGAAAATACAATCCCCCCCTAACGTACAAATTCCGTCCATGAAGTAAAATCCTGTCTATGAAGTATCAAAATTGTCTAATAAGTGACAATACAGTCTATGATGTAAAAATCCTGCCGATGATGTCACAATACTTTCTATGAAGTCACAATCCAGTCTATGAAGTAATAAGCCTTTGTATGAATTAACAATGCAGTCTATGAAGTAACAGTCCTGTCAATGATGTAAAAATCCTGTCTATGATGTCACAATCCTCTCTTTGATGTCACAATCCAGTCTATGAGGAAAATCCTGACTATGAAGTCGCAATCCCAATTACGAAAGAAAAATCCTTTGTATGAAATTACAATCCAGTCTATGAAGTCCCAATCCTATCTATGAAGTAACAATCCTGTCTATGATGTCACAATCCTGTTTATGAAGGAACAAACCAGTAGATGAAGTCACAATCCTGTCTATGAGATAATAATCCCTATGTAACAATACTGTCTAAGAAGTAACAATCCTGTCTATGATGTCACAATCCAGTCTATGAAGAAACAATACTGGCCATGAATTCACAATCCTGGTTGTGAAGTAACAAACCTGTCTATGAAGTTACAATACTGTCTATGAAATAACAATCCTATCTATGAAGTAATAATCCAGTGTATGAATTCACAATTCTGTGTATGATGTAACAATCCTGTCTATGAAGGAACAAACCTATCTATGAAGTAACAATCCTGTTTATGAAGTAACAATCCTGTGTATGAAGTCACAATCCTCTTTATGAAGGAAGAAACCTGTCTATGAAGTAACAATCCTGTCTATGAATTTGCATAACAATCTATGAAGTTACAATCCTGTCTATGACGTAACAATCCAGTCTATGATGTGAGACACCTGCCTTTGATGTAATAATCCAGTCAATGAAGTAACTATCTTTTCTGTGATGTAACAATGCAGTCTATGAAGTAACAATCGTGTATATGATGTCAGAATCCAGTGTATGAAGTCACAATTCTTTCTCTGAAGTAAGAATCCTGTCTATGAAGTCACTGTCCTATCTATGAAGAAACAATCCGGTCTATTAAGTAACAATCCTGTCTATGAAATAACAATACCCCCTATGTAAAAATCCTTTCTATGAAGTAGCAATCCTGTCTATGAAGTAACAAATCTCTCTAAGTAGGAACAATACCGTCTATGATGTAACAATCCTGCCTATGACGTCACAATCGTGTTTATGAAGGAACAAACCAGACAATGAAATAACAATCCTATGTAATAACAATCTCCCCTATGTGAAGGTCCTTTCTGTGAAGTAACAATCCTGTCTATGAAGTAACAAAACGGTCTAAGTAGTAACAATACCGTCTATGATGTAACAATCCTGTCTATGATGTCACAATCCTGTCTATGAAGTCACAATCCAGTCTATGAAGAAACAATCCTATGAAGTCACAATCCCGTTATGAAGGAATAATCCTGTTTATGAAGTCGCAATCCTGTCTATGATATAACAATGCCCTCGATGTAATAATCCTGTCTATGAAATAAAAAACCTGTCTATGAACAACAATCCCCCTGATGTGACAATCCTGTTTATGAAGTAACAATACTGTATATGAAGTTGCAAACCAATCTATGAAGTAACAAGCCTGTCTTTGATGTAAAACTTAGTCTATGATTTCACAATCCTGTCTATGAAGTCACAGTCCAGTCTATGAAGTAACAATCCTTTCTATGAAGTAATGCAGTCTATGAAGTAACAATCCTGATATGATGTCACAATCCAGTCTATGAAGTCACAATCCAATGAAGTAACTATCCTGTCTATGAAGAAACAATCCTGTCTATGAAATAGCAATCCCCCCAATGTAACAATACTGTCTGTGAAGAAACAAACCTATCTCTGAAAATAAAATCCCCCCTTACGTACAGATTCTTTCTATGAAGTACAATCCTGTCTATGAAGTACCAAAATTGTCTAATAAGTAAAAATACAGTCTATGATGTAACAATCCTACCTATGATGTCACAATACTTTCTATGAAGTCACAATCCAGTCTATGAAGTAATAAGCCTTTGTATGAAGTAACAATGGAGTCTATGAAGAAAGATTCCTGTCAATTATGTAAAAATCCTGTCTATGATGTCACAATCCGGTCTTTGACGTCACAATCCAGTCTATGAGGAAAATCCTGACTATGAAGTCACAATCCCAATTTTGAGGGAACAATCCTTTGTATGAAATAACAATCCAGTTTATGAAGTCGCAATCCTATCTATGAAGTAACAATCCTGACTATGAATTCACAATCCTATCTATGAAGTAACAATCCTGTCTATGAAGTCACAATCCTATCTATGTAGTAACAGTCCTGCTTATGAAGTTACAATCCTGTGTATGTAGTCACAATCCTCTTTATGAAGGAACAAACCTGTCTATGAAGTAACAATCCTGTCTATGATATAATCTCCCCAAGGTAACAGTCCTTTATATGAAGTAACAAACCTGTCTATTGAGTAACAATCCTGTCTGTGAAATAACAATCTCCTCCTTGTAACAATTCTATGAAGAAACAAACCCGTCTATGAAAAAAAATCCCCCATGATGTAACTATCATGTCTATGAAGTAATAATACTGTCTATGAAGGAAGTTGCATACCAGTCTATGAAGTTACAATCCTGTCTATGATATAAGAATCCGGTCTATCCATATATTGGGTCACAAGCAAAGTATCCACAAATTCAAGAAGATTGAAATCATAAAAAGCGTCTTCGCAGACCATGATGGCATAATATTAGAAATAAACTACAATAAAAACAACCCAAAATACTCAAACACCTGGAAGCTGAATAGCATGCTATTAAATATTGGTTGGGTCACCAATGAAATCAAAGAAGAAATTCGAAACATCCTGGAAACTAATGACAATGAAAACACAACAATCCAAAACCTATGGGACACAATGAAAGCAGTCCTGAGAGGGAAGTTTATAGCTCTACAGGCCTATCTCAAAAAACAAGAAAAAATGGTAGTAAATCAGCTAACTCTACAACTCAAAGAATTAGAAAGAGAGCAACAAGAAAACCCCAGAGTGAGCAGAAGGAAGGAGATAATAAAGATTAGAGCAGAAATAAATGACATAGAGACCAAAAAAATAATACAGAAAATCAATGAAACCAAGAGCTGGTTCTTTGAAAGGATAAACAAGATTGACAAACCTCTAGCCAGACTCACCAAGAAGCAAAGAGAGAGGACCCAAATAAACAAAATCAGAAACGATAGAGGCGAAATAACAACAGACCCCACAGAAATACAAATGATTGTTAAAAAATACTATGGACAGCTCTACTCCAACAAACTAGACAACCTGGAGGAAATGGACAAATTCCTAGAAAAATACAACATTCCAAAACTCAATCAGGAAGAATCTAAAAATCTCAACAGGCCAATAACTATGGAAGAAATTGAAGCAGTCATCAAAAAGCTTCCAGAAAACAAAAGCCCAGGACCAGACGGCTTCACAGGGGAGTTTTACCAAACATTCAAGGAAGAACTAAAACCTATCCTCCTCAGACTACTACAAAAAATTCAAGAGGAAGGAACACTTCCAAGCTCATTCTATGAAGCCAGCATCACCCTAATACCAAAACCAGGTAAAGACAACACAATGAAAGAGAATTACAGGCCAATATCCCTCATGAACATAGATGCCAAAATCCTCAACAAAATCTTAGCAAATCGGATCCAGCAGTACATCAGAAAGATCATACACCATGACCAAGTAGGATTTATCCCAGGGATGCAAGGATGGTACAATATCCGCAAATCAATAAACGTGATACATCACATAAACAAATTGAAAGAAAAAAAACCACATGGTCATATCAATTGATGCAGAAAAAGCATTTGACAAAATTCAACACCCATTTTTGATAAAAGCTCTCAGCAAGGTGGGAGTAGAAGGATCATACCTCAACATAATAAAAGCCATATATGACAGGCCCACAGCCAACATCATACTCAATGGACAAAAACTAACACCATTTCCCCTAAGAACAGGAACAAGACAGGGATGCCCCCTCTCACCACTCCTGTTCAACATAGTACTGGGAGTGTTAGCCATTGCAATTCGGCAAGAAGAAGAAATAAAAGGCATCCAAATTGGAAAAGAGGAAGTAAAACTGTCCTTATTTGCAGACAACATGATATTATACATACAAAACCCTAGAGACTCCATCAAAAAGCTACTAGACTTAATACATGAATTTGGCAATGTAGCAGGATACAAAATTAACCCCAAGAAATCTGAGGCATTTCTATACACCAATAGTGAACTTTCAGAAAGAGAGATTACAAAAACAATCCCGTTTACCATCGCACCAAAAAAATTAAGCTACCTAGGAATAAACTTAACTAAAGAGGTAAAAGACCTCTACTCAGAAAACTACAGGACATTGAAAAAACATATAGAGGAAGACATAAACAGATGGAAGAACATACCGTGTTCATGGATTGGTAGAATCAACATCATTAAAATGTCCATACTACCCAAAGCAATCTATAAATTCAACTCACTTCCCATTAAAATACCAACAGCATACTTCAGAGATCTAGAACGAACTCTCCAAAAATTCATCTGGAATAAAAAAAAGACCCCGAATAGCTACAGCAATCCTGAAAAAGACCAAAGTAGGTGGGATCTCAATACCAGATATCAAGTTGTATTACAAAGCCACTGTTCTCAAAACTGCCTGGTACTGGCACAAGAATAGGAATATAGATCAACGGAATAGAATAGAGAGCCCAGAAATCGGCCCGAACCAATATGCTCAATTAATATTTGACAAAGGAGGAAAGAACATACAATGGATCCAAGATAGACTCTTCAATAAATGGTGTTGGGAAAATTGGACAGATATATGCAAGAAAATGAAACTAGACCACCAACTTACACCATACACAAAAATAAACTCAAAATGGATAAAGGACTTAAATGTACGACAGAAAACCATAAAATTCTAGAAGAATTCAAAGGCAACAAAATCTCAGACATATGCCGAAGCAATTTCTTCACTGATACAGCTCCTAGGGCACTTGAAACTAAAGGGAAAATGAACAAATGGGACTACATCAAAATAAAAAGCTTCTGCACAGCAAAAGAAACCATTAACAAAACAACGAGAAAACCCACTGTGTGGGAAAACATATTTGCCAATGTCATATCTGATAAGGCCCTAATCTCCAAAATTTATAGGGAACTCATACAACTCAACAAAAGGAAGATAAACAATCCAATCAAAAAATGGGCAAAGGACCTAAATAGACACCTTTCAAAAGAGGACATTCACAAAGCCAAGAGACATATGAAAACATGCTCAAAGTCACTAATCATCCGAGAGATGCAAATCAAAACAACAATGAGGTACCATCTCACACCTGTCAGACTGGCTATCATCAACAAATCAACAAACGACAAGTGCTGGAGAGGATGTGGAGAAAAAGGAACACTTGTGCACTGCTGGTGGGAATGCAGACTGGTGCAGCCACTATGGAAGACAGTATGGAGTTTCCTCAAAAAACTTCAAATGGAACTCCCATTTGACCCTGTGATCCCACTTCTAGGAATATATCCCAAGAAACCAGAAACACCAGTCAGAAAGGATATATGCACCCCTATGTTCATAGCAGCACAATTCACCACAGCTAAGATCTGGAAACAGCCTAAGTGCCCATCAGTACATGAATGGATTAGAAAACTGTGGTACATCTACACGATGGAATAGTATGCTGCTCTAAAAAGGAAGGAACTCTTACCATTTGCAACACCATGGATGGAACTGGAGAGCATTATGCTAAGTGAAATAAGCCAGTCAATGAAAGAAAAATACCACATGATCTCACTCATTCATGGATAATAGAGACCATTATAAACTTTTGAACAATAATAGATACAGAGGCAGAGCTGCCTCAAACAGAGTGTCAAACTGCAGCAGAAAGGCCGGGAAGGGTTGGGGGGCAGGAGGTAGGGGGGTAAGAGATCAACTAAAGGACTTGTATGCATGCATATAAGCATAACCAGTGGACATAAGACATTGGGGGGTAGGGGAGGCTAGGGGACTGTCTAGGGCGGGGGGATAAAATGGACACATATGTAATACCCATTGTAATACTTTAGGCAATAAATTTAAAAAAATAAAATAAATAAAATAAAATAATAAAGTCTTAATTAAAAAAAAAAAAAGAATCCAAGAATCCGGTCTATGATGTACAAAACTTTCTATGATGTAACAATCCAGTCTTTGAAGTAACAATCCTTTCTATGATGTAACAATGCACTCCATGAAGTAACAATCATGTACATGATGTCACAATCCAGTGGATGAACTCACAATTCTTTCTCTGAAGTAGGAATCCTGTCTATGAAGTCACTGTCCTATCTATGAAGAAACAATCCGGTCTATTAAGTAACAATCCTGTCTATGAAATAATAATCCCTATGTAACAATCCAGTCTATGAAGTTACAAAACTGTCCAAGAAGTGACAATCCTGTCTATGATGTCACAATCCAGTCTATGAAGAAACAATACTGGCCATGAATATACAATCCTGTTTGTGCAGTAACAAACCTGTCTATGAAGTTAAAATACTGTCTATGAAATAACAATCCTATCTATGAAGAAATAATCCAGTGTATGAAGTCACAATTCTGTGTATGATGTAATAATCCTGTCTATGGAGGAACAAACCTCTCTATGAAGTAACAGTCCTGTTTATGAAGTTACAATCCTGTGTATGAAGTCACAATCCTCTTTATGAAGGAACAAACCTGTCTATGAAGTAACAATGCTGTCTATGAAATACTCTCCCCAAGGTAACAGTCCTGTCTATGAAGTAACAATCCTGTCTGTGAAATAACAATCTCCTCCATGTAACAATTCTATGAAGAAACAAACATGTCTATGAAAGAACAATTCCCCCGTGATGTAACTATCATGTCTATGAAGTAACAATCCTGTCTATGAAGTAACAAACCTGCCTAAGTAGTAACAATACCGTCTATGATGTAACAATCCTCTCTATGATGTCACAATCCTGTCTAGGAAGTCACAATCCAGTCTATGATGTAACAATCCAGTCTGTGATGTCAGAAACCTATCTTTGATGTAATAATCCAGTCAATGAAGTAACAATCTTTTCTGTGATGTAACAATGCAGTCTATGAAGTAACAATCGTGTATATGATGTCAGAATCCAGTGTATGAAGTCACAATTCTCTCTCTGAAGTAAGAATGCTGTCTATGAAGTCACTATTCTATCTATGAAGAAACAATCCGGTCTGTTAAGTAACAATCCTGTCTATGAAATAACAATACCCCCTATGTAAAAATCCTTTGTATGAAGTAGCAATCCTGTCTATGAAGAAACAAATCTAAGTAGGAACAATACCGTCTATGATGTAACAATCCTGTCTATGATGTCACAATCGTGTTTATGAAGGAACAAACCAGTCGATGAAATAACAGTCCTATGAAATAACAATCTCCCCTATGTGAAAGTCCTTTCTGTGAAGTAACAATCCTGTCTATGAAGTAACAAACCGGTCTAAGTAGTAACAATACCGTCTATGATGTAAATCCTGTCTATGATGTCACAGTCCTACCTATGAAGTCACAATCCATTCTATGAAGAAACAATCCTATGAAGTCACAATCCCGTTCATGAAGGAATAATCCTGTTTATGAAGTCGCAATCCTGACTATGATATAACAATGCCCTCCATGTAATAATCCTGTCTATGAAATAAAAAACCTGTCTATGAAAAACAATCCCCCTGATGTGACAATCCTGTTTATGAAGTAACAATACTGTATATGAAGTTGCAAACCAATCTGTGAAGTAACAAGCCTCTTTCATGTAAAACAGTATATGATGTCACAATCCTGTCTAAAAAGTCACAGTCCAGTCTATGAAGTAGCAATCCTTTCTATGAAGTAATGCAGTCTATGAAGTAACAATCCTGATATGATGTCACAATCCAGTCTATGAAGTCACAATCCTATGAAGTAACTATCATGTCTATGAAGAAACAATCCTATCTATGAAATAACAATCCACCCAATGTAACAATACTGTCTGTGAAGAAACAAAACTATCTCTGAAATTAAAATCCCCCCTTACGTACAAATTCTGTCTATAAAGTACAATCCTGTCTATGAAGTACCAAAATTGTCTAATAAGTAACAATACAGTCTATGATGTAACAATCCTGCCTATGATGCCACAATACTTTCTATGAAGTCACAATCCAGTCTATGAAGTAATAAGCCTTTGTATGAAGTAACAATGCAGTCTATGAAGTAACAGTCCTGTCAATGATATAAAAATCCTGTCTATGATGTCACAATCTTGTCTTTGATATCACAATCTAGTCTATGAAGAAAATCCTGACTATGAAGTCACAATTTCAATTCTAAAAGAACAATCCTGTCTATGAGATAATAATCCCTATGTAGCAATCCTGTCTATGAAGTAACATACCTGTCTAAGAAGTAACAATCCTGTCCATGCTGTCTCAATCCAGTCTATGAAGAAAAAATACTGGCCATGAATTACAATCCTGTTTGTGAAGTAACAAACCTGTTGATGAAGGAACAATCCTGTCTATGAGATAATAATCCCTATGTAGCAATCCTGTCTATGAAGTAACATACCTGTCTAAGAAGTAACAATCCTGTCTATGAAGTAACAATCTTGTCTATGATGTAACAATCCTGTCTGTGATGTCACAATAGAGTCTATGAAGAAAATCCTGACTATGAAGTCACAATCCCAAATATGGAGGAACAATCCTTTGTATGAAATAACAATCCTGTCTATGAAGTTGCAAATCAGTCTATGAAGTAACAATACTTTCTGCGATGTAACAATCCAGTCTATGAAGTCACAATCCTATCTATGAAGTAACAATCCTGTCTATGACGTTACAATCCTGTCTATGATATCATAATCCTGCTTATGAAGGAATAAACCAGTCAATGAAGTAACAATCCTGTCTATGAAATAATAATCCCAATGTAACAATCCAGTCTATGAAGTCACAATCCAATGAAGTAACAATCCTGTCTATGAGGTAACAAACCGGTCTAAGTAGTAACAATACCGTCTATGATGTAACAATCCTGTCTATGATGTCACAATCCTGTCTATGAAGTCACAATCCAGTCTATGAACAAACAATCCAATGATGTCACAATTGCGTTTATGAAGGAACAATCCTGTTTATGAAGTCACAATCCTGTGTATGAAGTCACAATCCTCTTTATGAAGGAAGAAACCTGTCTATGAAGTAACAATCCTGTCTATGAAGTTGCATAACAATCTATGAAGTTACAATCTTGTCTATGACGTAACAATCCAGTCTATGATGTCAGAAACCTGTCTTTGATGTAATAATCCAGTCAATGAAGTAACAATCTTTTCTGTGATGTAACAATGAAGTCTATGAAGCAACAATCGTGTATATGATGTCAGAATCCAGTGTATGAAGTCACAATTCTTTCTCTGAAGTAAGAATCCTGTCTATGAAGTCACTGTCCTATCTATGAAGAAACAATCCGGTCTATTAAGTAACAATCGTGTCTATGAAATAACAATACCCCCTATGTAAAAATTCTTTCTATGAAGTAGCAATCCTGTCTATGAAGTAACAAATCTCTCTAAGTAAACAATACCGTCTATGATGTAAGAATCCTTTCTATGACGTCACAATCGTGTTTATGAAGGAACAAACCAGACGATGAAATAACAATCCTATGAAATAACAATCTCCCCTTTGTGAAAGTAATTTCTGTGAAGTAACAATCCTGTCTAAGAAGTAACAAACAGGTCTAAGTAGTAACAATACCGTCTATGATGTAACAATCCTGTCTATGATGTCACAATCCTGTCTATGAAGTCACAATCCAGTCTATGAAGAAACAATCCAATGAAGTCGCAATCCCGTTAATGAAGGAACAATCCTGTTTATGAAGTCACAATCCTGTCTATGATATAACAATCTCCTCGATGTAATAATCCTGTCTATGAAATAACAAACCTGTCTATGAAAAACAATCCCCCTGATGTAACAATCCTGTTTATGAAGTAATACTACTGTATATGAAGTTGCAAACCAATCTATGAAGTAACAAGCCTGTCTTTGATGTAAAAATTACAGTCTATGATGTCACAATTCTGTCTATGAAGTCACAGTCCAGTCTATGAAGTAACAATCCTTTCTATGAAGTAATGCAGTCTATGAAGTAACAATCCTGATATGAGGTCACAATCCAGTCTATGAAGTCACATTCCTATGAAGTAACTATCCTGTCTATGAAGAAACTATCCTGTCTATGAAATAACAATCCCCCCATTGTAACAATACTGTCTGTGAAGAAACAAAACTATCTATGAAAATAAAATCCCGTCTTAAGTACAAATTCTGCCTATGAAGTACAATCCTGTCTATGAAGTACCAAAATTGTCTAATAAGTAACAATACAGTCTATGATGTAACAATCCTGCCTATGATGCCACAATACTTTCTATGAAGTCACAATCCAGTCTATGAAGTAATAAGCCTTTGTATGAAGTAACAATGCAGTCTATGAAGTAACAGTCCTGTCAATGATATAAAAATCCTGTCTATGATGTCACAATCTTATCTTTGATGTCACAATGCAGTCTATGAAGAAAATCCTGACTATGAAGTCACAATTTCAATTCTGAAAGAACAATCCTTTGTATGAAATAATAATCCAGTCAATGAAGTAAAAATCCTATCTATGAAGTAACAATCCTGTCTATGAAATTACAATCCTGTCTATGACGTCACAATCGTGTTTATGAAGGAACAAACCAGTTGATGAAGGAACAATCCTGTCTATGAGATAATAATCCCTATGTAGCAATCCTGTCTATGAAGTAACATACCTGTCTAAGAAGTAACAATCCTGTCTATGCTGTCACAATCCAGTCTATGAAGAAACAATACTGGCCATGAATTACAATCCTGTTTGTGAAGTAACAAACCTGTCTATGAAGTTACAATACTGTCTATGAAATAACAATCCTATCTATGAAGTAATAATCCAGTGTATGATGTCACAATTCTGTGTATGATGTAACAATCCTGTCTATGAAGGAACAAACCTCTCTATGAAGTAACAATCCTTTTTATGAAGTAACAATCCTGTGTATGAAGTCACAATCCTCTTTATGAAGGAAGAAACCTGTCTATGAAGTAACAATCCTGTCTATGAAGTTGCATAACAATCTATGAAGTTACAATCCTGTCTATGATGTAACAATCCAGTCTATGATGTCAGAAACCTGTCTTTGATGTAATAATCCAGTCAATGAAGTAACAATCTTTTCTGTGATGTAACAATGCAGTCTAGAAGTAACAATCGTGTATATGATGTCAGAATCCAGTGTATGAAGTCACAGTTCTTTCTCTGAAGTAAGAATCCTGTCTATGAAGTCACTGTCCTATCTATGAAGAAACAATTCTGTCTATGAAGTCACAATCCTTTCTATGAAGTCATAATCCAGTTTATGAAGAAACAATCCTGAGTATTAAGTCACCATCATCTTTACAAAGGAACAAAACTCTCTATGATGTAATAATCCTGTGTATGAAATAATAACCCCTGATGTAACAATCCTGTCTATGAAGTAACAAACCAGTCTGAAAAAACAATCCTCCTGATGTAACAATCCTGTCTATGAAGTAACAAACCTGTCTATGATGTAACAATCCTGTCTATGATGTAACAATCCTGTCTGTGATGTCACAATAGAGTCTATGAAGAAAATCCTGACTATGAAGTCACAATCCCAAATATGGAGGAACAATCCTTTGTATGAAATAACAATCCTGTCTATGAAGTTGCAAATCAGTCTATGAAGTAACAATACTTTCTGCGATGTAACAATCCAGTCTATGAAGTCACAATCCTATCTATGAAGTAACAATCCTGTCTATGACGTTACAATCCTGTCTATGATATCATAATCCTGCTTATGAAGGAATAAACCAGTCAATGAAGTAACAATCCTGTCTATGAAATAATAATCCCAATGTAACAATCCAGTCTATGAAGTCACAATCCAATGAAGTAACAATCCTGTCTATGAGGTAACAAACCGGTCTAAGTAGTAACAATACCGTCTATGATGTAACAATCCTGTCTATGATGTCACAATCCTGTCTATGAAGTCACAATCCAGTCTATGAACAAACAATCCAATGATGTCACAATTGCGTTTATGAAGGAACAATCCTGTTTATGAAGTCACAATCCTGTGTATGAAGTCACAATCCTCTTTATGAAGGAAGAAACCTGTCTATGAAGTAACAATCCTGTCTATGAAGTTGCATAACAATCTATGAAGTTACAATCTTGTCTATGACGTAACAATCCAGTCTATGATGTCAGAAACCTGTCTTTGATGTAATAATCCAGTCAATGAAGTAACAATCTTTTCTGTGATGTAACAATGAAGTCTATGAAGCAACAATCGTGTATATGATGTCAGAATCCAGTGTATGAAGTCACAATTCTTTCTCTGAAGTAAGAATCCTGTCTATGAAGTCACTGTCCTATCTATGAAGAAACAATCCGGTCTATTAAGTAACAATCGTGTCTATGAAATAACAATACCCCCTATGTAAAAATTCTTTCTATGAAGTAGCAATCCTGTCTATGAAGTAACAAATCTCTCTAAGTAAACAATACCGTCTATGATGTAAGAATCCTTTCTATGACGTCACAATCGTGTTTATGAAGGAACAAACCAGACGATGAAATAACAATCCTATGAAATAACAATCTCCCCTTTGTGAAAGTAATTTCTGTGAAGTAACAATCCTGTCTAAGAAGTAACAAACAGGTCTAAGTAGTAACAATACCGTCTATGATGTAACAATCCTGTCTATGATGTCACAATCCTGTCTATGAAGTCACAATCCAGTCTATGAAGAAACAATCCAATGAAGTCGCAATCCCGTTAATGAAGGAACAATCCTGTTTATGAAGTCACAATCCTGTCTATGATATAACCATCTCCTCGATGTAATAATCCTGTCTATGAAATAACAAACCTGTCTATGAAAAACAATCCCCCTGATGTAACAATCCTGTTTATGAAGTAATACTACTGTATATGAAGTTGCAAACCAATCTATGAAGTAACAAGCCTGTCTTTGATGTAAAAATTACAGTCTATGATGTCACAATTCTGTCTATGAAGTCACAGTCCAGTCTATGAAGTAACAATCCTTTCTATGAAGTAATGCAGTCTATGAAGTAACAATCCTGATATGAGGTCACAATCCAGTCTATGAAGTCACATTCCTATGAAGTAACTATCCTGTCTATGAAGAAACTATCCTGTCTATGAAATAACAATCCCCCCATTGTAACAATACTGTCTGTGAAGAAACAAAACTATCTATGAAAATAAAATCCCGTCTTAAGTACAAATTCTGCCTATGAAGTACAATCCTGTCTATGAAGTACCAAAATTGTCTAATAAGTAACAATACAGTCTATGATGTAACAATCCTGCCTATGATGCCACAATACTTTCTATGAAGTCACAATCCAGTCTATGAAGTAATAAGCCTTTGTATGAAGTAACAATGCAGTCTATGAAGTAACAGTCCTGTCAATGATATAAAAATCCTGTCTATGATGTCACAATCTTATCTTTGATGTCACAATCCAGTCTATGAAGAAAATCCTGACTATGAAGTCACAATTTCAATTCTGAAAGAACAATCCTTTGTATGAAATAATAATCCAGTCAATGAAGTAAAAATCCTATCTATGAAGTAACAATCCTGTCTATGAAATTACAATCCTGTCTATGACGTCACAATCGTGTTTATGAAGGAACAAACCAGTTGATGAAGGAACAATCCTGTCTATGAGATAATAATCCCTATGTAGCAATCCTGTCTATGAAGTAACATACCTGTCTAAGAAGTAACAATCCTGTCTATGCTGTCACAATCCAGTCTATGAAGAAACAATACTGGCCATGAATTACAATCCTGTTTGTGAAGTAACAAACCTGTCTATGAAGTTACAATACTGTCTATGAAATAACAATCCTATCTATGAAGTAATAATCCAGTGTATGATGTCACAATTCTGTGTATGATGTAACAATCCTGTCTATGAAGGAACAAACCTCTCTATGAAGTAACAATCCTTTTTATGAAGTAACAATCCTGTGTATGAAGTCACAATCCTCTTTATGAAGGAAGAAACCTGTCTATGAAGTAACAATCCTGTCTATGAAGTTGCATAACAATCTATGAAGTTACAATCCTGTCTATGATGTAACAATCCAGTCTATGATGTCAGAAACCTGTCTTTGATGTAATAATCCAGTCAATGAAGTAACAATCTTTTCTGTGATGTAACAATGCAGTCTAGAAGTAACAATCGTGTATATGATGTCAGAATCCAGTGTATGAAGTCACAGTTCTTTCTCTGAAGTAAGAATCCTGTCTATGAAGTCACTGTCCTATCTATGAAGAAACAATTCTGTCTATGAAGTCACAATCCTTTCTATGAAGTCATAATCCAGTTTATGAAGAAACAATCCTGAGTATTAAGTCACCATCATCTTTACAAAGGAACAAAACTCTCTATGATGTAATAATCCTGTGTATGAAATAATAACCCCTGATGTAACAATCCTGTCTATGAAGTAACAAACCAGTCTGAAAAAACAATCCTCCTGATGTAACAATCCTGTCTATGAAGTAACAAACCTGTCTATGATGTAACAATCCTGTCTATGATGTAACAATCCTGTCTGTGATGTCACAATAGAGTCTATGAAGAAAATCCTGACTATGAAGTCACAATCCCAAATATGGAGGAACAATCCTTTGTATGAAATAACAATCCTGTCTATGAAGTTGCAAATCAGTCTATGAAGTAACAATACTTTCTGCGATGTAACAATCCAGTCTATGAAGTCACAATCCTATCTATGAAGTAACAATCCTGTCTATGACGTTACAATCCTGTCTATGATATCATAATCCTGCTTATGAAGGAATAAACCAGTCAATGAAGTAACAATCCTGTCTATGAAATAATAATCCCAATGTAACAATCCAGTCTATGAAGTCACAATCCAATGAAGTAACAATCCTGTCTATGAGGTAACAAACCGGTCTAAGTAGTAACAATACCGTCTATGATGTAACAATCCTGTCTATGATGTCACAATCCTGTCTATGAAGTCACAATCCAGTCTATGAACAAACAATCCAATGATGTCACAATTGCGTTTATGAAGGAACAATCCTGTTTATGAAGTCACAATCCTGTGTATGAAGTCACAATCCTCTTTATGAAGGAAGAAACCTGTCTATGAAGTAACAATCCTGTCTATGAAGTTGCATAACAATCTATGAAGTTACAATCTTGTCTATGACGTAACAATCCAGTCTATGATGTCAGAAACCTGTCTTTGATGTAATAATCCAGTCAATGAAGTAACAATCTTTTCTGTGATGTAACAATGAAGTCTATGAAGCAACAATCGTGTATATGATGTCAGAATCCAGTGTATGAAGTCACAATTCTTTCTCTGAAGTAAGAATCCTGTCTATGAAGTCACTGTCCTATCTATGAAGAAACAATCCGGTCTATTAAGTAACAATCGTGTCTATGAAATAACAATACCCCCTATGTAAAAATTCTTTCTATGAAGTAGCAATCCTGTCTATGAAGTAACAAATCTCTCTAAGTAAACAATACCGTCTATGATGTAAGAATCCTTTCTATGACGTCACAATCGTGTTTATGAAGGAACAAACCAGACGATGAAATAACAATCCTATGAAATAACAATCTCCCCTTTGTGAAAGTAATTTCTGTGAAGTAACAATCCTGTCTAAGAAGTAACAAACAGGTCTAAGTAGTAACAATACCGTCTATGATGTAACAATCCTGTCTATGATGTCACAATCCTGTCTATGAAGTCACAATCCAGTCTATGAAGAAACAATCCAATGAAGTCGCAATCCCGTTAATGAAGGAACAATCCTGTTTATGAAGTCACAATCCTGTCTATGATATAACCATCTCCTCGATGTAATAATCCTGTCTATGAAATAACAAACCTGTCTATGAAAAACAATCCCCCTGATGTAACAATCCTGTTTATGAAGTAATACTACTGTATATGAAGTTGCAAACCAATCTATGAAGTAACAAGCCTGTCTTTGATGTAAAAATTACAGTCTATGATGTCACAATCCTGTCTATGAAGTCACAGTCCAGTCTATGAAGTAACAATCCTTTCTATGAAGTAATGCAGTCTATGAAGTAACAATCCTGATATGAGGTCACAATCCAGTCTATGAAGTCACATTCCTATGAAGTAACTATCCTGTCTATGAAGAAACTATCCTGTCTATGAAATAACAATCCCCCCATTGTAACAATACTGTCTGTGAAGAAACAAAACTATCTATGAAAATAAAATCCCGTCTTAAGTACAAATTCTGCCTATGAAGTACAATCCTGTCTATGAAGTACCAAAATTGTCTAATAAGTAACAATACAGTCTATGATGTAACAATCCTGCCTATGATGCCACAATACTTTCTATGAAGTCACAATCCAGTCTATGAAGTAATAAGCCTTTGTATGAAGTAACAATGCAGTCTATGAAGTAACAGTCCTGTCAATGATATAAAAATCCTGTCTATGATGTCACAATCTTATCTTTGATGTCACAATCCAGTCTATGAAGAAAATCCTGACTATGAAGTCACAATTTCAATTCTGAAAGAACAATACTTTGTATGAAATAATACTCCAGTCAATGAAGTAAAAATCCTATCTATGAAGTAACAATCCTGTCTATGAAGTTACAATCCTGTCTATGACGTCACAATCGTGTTTATGAAGGAACAAACCAGTTGATGAAGGAACAATCCTGTCTATGAGATAATAATCCCTATGTAGCAATCCTGTCTATGAAGTAACATACCTGTCTAAGAAGTAACAATCCTGTCTATGCTGTCACAATCCAGTCTATGAAGAAACAATACTGGCCATGAATTACAATCCTGTTTGTGAAGTAACAAACCTGTCTATGAAGTTACAATACTGTCTATGAAATAACAATCCTATCTATGAAGTAATAATCCAGTGTATGATGTCACAATTCTGTGTATGATGTAACAATCCTGTCTATGAAGGAACAAACCTCTCTATGAAGTAACAATCCTTTTTATGAAGTAACAATCCTGTGTATGAAGTCACAATCCTCTTTATGAAGGAAGAAACCTGTCTATGAAGTAACAATCCTGTCTATGAAGTTGCATAACAATCTATGAAGTTACAATCCTGTCTATGACGTAACAATCCAGTCTATGATGTCAGAAACCTGTCTTTGATGTAATAATCCAGTCAATGAAGTAACAATCTTTTCTGTGATGTAACAATGCAGTCTAGAAGTAACAATCGTGTATATGATGTCAGAATCCAGTGTATGAAGTCACAGTTCTTTCTCTGAAGTAAGAATCCTGTCTATGAAGTCACTGTCCTATCTATGAAGAAACAATTCTGTCTATGAAGTCACAATCCTTTCTATGAAGTCATAATCCAGTTTATGAAGAAACAATCCTGAGTATTAAGTCACCATCATCTTTACAAAGGAACAAAACTCTCTATGATGTAATAATCCTGTGTATGAAATAATAACCCCTGATGTAACAATCCTGTCTATGAAGTAACAAACCAGTCTGATAAAACAATCCTCCTGATGTAACAATCCTGTCTATGAAGTAACAAACCTGTCTATGATGTAACAATCCTGCCTATGATGTAACAATCCTGTCTGTGATGTCACAATAGAGTCTATGAAGAAAATCCTGACTATGAAGTCACAATCCCAAATATGGAGGAACAATCCTTTGTATGAAATAACAATCCTGTCTATGAAGTTGCAAATCAGTCTATGAAGTAACAATACTTTCTGCGATGTAACAATCCTATCTATGAAGTAACAATCCTGTCTATGACGTTACAATCCTGTCTATGATATCATAATCCTGCTTATGAAGGAATAAACCAGTCAATGAAGTAACAATCCTGTCTATGAAATAATAATCCCAATGTAACAATCCAGTCTATGAAGTCACAATCCAATGAAGTAACAATCCTGTCTATGAGGTAACAAACCGGTCTAAGTAGTAACAATACCGTCTATGATGTAACAATCCTGTCTATGATGTCACAATCCTGTCTATGAAGTCACAATCCAGTCTATGAACAAACAATCCAATGATGTCACAATTGCGTTTATGAAGTCACAATCCTGTGTATGAAGTCACAATCCTCTTTATGAAGGAAGAAACCTGTCTATGAAGTAACAATCCTGTCTATGAAGTTGCATAACAATCTATGAAGTTACAATCTTGTCTATGACGTAACAATCCAGTCTATGATGTCAGAAACCTGTCTTTGATGTAATAATCCAGTCAATGAAGTAACAATCTTTTCTGTGATGTAACAATGAAGTCTATGAAGCAACAATCGTGTATATGATGTCAGAATCCAGTGTATGAAGTCACAATTCTTTCTCTGAAGTAAGAATCCTGTCTATGAAGTCACTGTCCTATCTATGAAGAAACAATCCGGTCTATTAAGTAACAATCGTGTCTATGAAATAACAATACCCCCTATGTAAAAATTCTTTCTATGAAGTAGCAATCCTGTCTATGAAGTAACAAATCTCTCTAAGTAAACAATACCGTCTATGATGTAAGAATCCTTTCTATGACGTCACAATCGTGTTTATGAAGGAACAAACCAGACGATGAAATAACAATCCTATGAAATAACAATCTCCCCTTTGTGAAAGTAATTTCTGTGAAGTAACAATCCTGTCTAAGAAGTAACAAACAGGTCTAAGTAGTAACAATACCGTCTATGATGTAACAATCCTGTCTATGATGTCACAATCCTGTCTATGAAGTCACAATCCAGTCTATGAAGAAACAATCCAATGAAGTCGCAATCCCGTTAATGAAGGAACAATCCTGTTTATGAAGTCACAATCCTGTCTATGATATAACAATCTCCTCGATGTAATAATCCTGTCTATGAAATAACAAACCTGTCTATGAAAAACAATCCCCCTGATGTAACAATCCTGTTTATGAAGTAATACTACTGTATATGAAGTTGCAAACCAATCTATGAAGTAACAAGCCTGTCTTTGATGTAAAAATTACAGTCTATGATGTCACAATCCTGTCTATGAAGTCACAGTCCAGTCTATGAAGTAACAATCCTTTCTATGAAGTAATGCAGTCTATGAAGTAACAATCCTGATATGAGGTCACAATCCAGTCTATGAAGTCACATTCCTATGAAGTAACTATCCTGTCTATGAAGAAACTATCCTGTCTATGAAATAACAATCCCCCCATTGTAACAATACTGTCTGTGAAGAAACAAAACTATCTATGAAAATAAAATCCCGTCTTAAGTACAAATTCTGCCTATGAAGTACAATCCTGTCTATGAAGTACCAAAATTGTCTAATAAGTAACAATACAGTCTATGATGTAACAATCCTGCCTATGATGCCACAATACTTTCTATGAAGTCACAATCCAGTCTATGAAGTAATAAGCCTTTGTATGAAGTAACAATGCAGTCTATGAAGTAACAGTCCTGTCAATGATATAAAAATCCTGTCTATGATGTCACAATCTTATCTTTGATGTCACAATCCAGTCTATGAAGAAAATCCTGACTATGAAGTCACAATTTCAATTCTGAAAGAACAATACTTTGTATGAAATAATACTCCAGTCAATGAAGTAAAAATCCTATCTATGAAGTAACAATCCTGTCTATGAAGTTACAATCCTGTCTATGACGTCACAATCGTGTTTATGAAGGAACAAACCAGTTGATGAAGGAACAATCCTGTCTATGAGATAATAATCCCTATGTAGCAATCCTGTCTATGAAGTAACATACCTGTCTAAGAAGTAACAATCCTGTCTATGCTGTCACAATCCAGTCTATGAAGAAACAATACTGGCCATGAATTACAATCCTGTTTGTGAAGTAACAAACCTGTCTATGAAGTTACAATACTGTCTATGAAATAACAATCCTATCTATGAAGTAATAATCCAGTGTATGATGTCACAATTCTGTGTATGATGTAACAATCCTGTCTATGAAGGAACAAACCTCTCTATGAAGTAACAATCCTTTTTATGAAGTAACAATCCTGTGTATGAAGTCACAATCCTCTTTATGAAGGAAGAAACCTGTCTATGAAGTAACAATCCTGTCTATGAAGTTGCATAACAATCTATGAAGTTACAATCCTGTCTATGACGTAACAATCCAGTCTATGATGTCAGAAACCTGTCTTTGATGTAATAATCCAGTCAATGAAGTAACAATCTTTTCTGTGATGTAACAATGCAGTCTAGAAGTAACAATCGTGTATATGATGTCAGAATCCAGTGTATGAAGTCACAGTTCTTTCTCTGAAGTAAGAATCCTGTCTATGAAGTCACTGTCCTATCTATGAAGAAACAATTCTGTCTATGAAGTCACAATCCTTTCTATGAAGTCATAATCCAGTTTATGAAGAAACAATCCTGAGTATTAAGTCACCATCATCTTTACAAAGGAACAAAACTCTCTATGATGTAATAATCCTGTGTATGAAATAATAACCCCTGATGTAACAATCCTGTCTATGAAGTAACAAACCAGTCTGAAAAAACAATCCTCCTGATGTAACAATCCTGTCTATGAAGTAACAAACCTGTCTATGATGTAACAATCCTGTCTATGATGTAACAATCCTGTCTGTGATGTCACAATAGAGTCTATGAAGAAAATCCTGACTATGAAGTCACAATCCCAAATATGGAGGAACAATCCTTTGTATGAAATAACAATCCTGTCTATGAAGTTGCAAATCAGTCTATGAAGTAACAATACTTTCTGCGATGTAACAATCCAGTCTATGAAGTCACAATCCTATCTATGAAGTAACAATCCTGTCTATGACGTTACAATCCTGTCTATGATATCATAATCCTGCTTATGAAGGAATAAACCAGTCAATGAAGTAACAATCCTGTCTATGAAATAATAATCCCAATGTAACAATCCAGTCTATGAAGTCACAATCCAATGAAGTAACAATCCTGTCTATGAGGTAACAAACCGGTCTAAGTAGTAACAATACCGTCTATGATGTAACAATCCTGTCTATGATGTCACAATCCTGTCTATGAAGTCACAATCCAGTCTATGAACAAACAATCCAATGATGTCACAATTGCGTTTATGAAGGAACAATCCTGTTTATGAAGTCACAATCCTGTGTATGAAGTCACAATCCTCTTTATGAAGGAAGAAACCTGTCTATGAAGTAACAATCCTGTCTATGAAGTTGCATAACAATCTATGAAGTTACAATCTTGTCTATGACGTAACAATCCAGTCTATGATGTCAGAAACCTGTCTTTGATGTAATAATCCAGTCAATGAAGTAACAATCTTTTCTGTGATGTAACAATGAAGTCTATGAAGCAACAATCGTGTATATGATGTCAGAATCCAGTGTATGAAGTCACAATTCTTTCTCTGAAGTAAGAATCCTGTCTATGAAGTCACTGTCCTATCTATGAAGAAACAATCCGGTCTATTAAGTAACAATCGTGTCTATGAAATAACAATACCCCCTATGTAAAAATTCTTTCTATGAAGTAGCAATCCTGTCTATGAAGTAACAAATCTCTCTAAGTAAACAATACCGTCTATGATGTAAGAATCCTTTCTATGACGTCACAATCGTGTTTATGAAGGAACAAACCAGACGATGAAATAACAATCCTATGAAATAACAATCTCCCCTTTGTGAAAGTAATTTCTGTGAAGTAACAATCCTGTCTAAGAAGTAACAAACAGGTCTAAGTAGTAACAATACCGTCTATGATGTAACAATCCTGTCTATGATGTCACAATCCTGTCTATGAAGTCACAATCCAGTCTATGAAGAAACAATCCAATGAAGTCGCAATCCCGTTAATGAGGGAACAATCCTGTTTATGAAGTCACAATCCTGTCTATGATATAACAATCTCCTCGATGTAATAATCCTGTCTATGAAATAACAAACCTGTCTATGAAAAACAATCCCCCTGATGTAACAATCCTGTTTATGAAGTAATACTACTGTATATGAAGTTGCAAACCAATCTATGAAGTAACAAGCCTGTCTTTGATGTAAAAATTACAGTCTATGATGTCACAATCCTGTCTATGAAGTCACAGTCCAGTCTATGAAGTAACAATCCTTTCTATGAAGTAATGCAGTCTATGAAGTAACAATCCTGATATGAGGTCGCAATCCAGTCTATGAAGTCACATTCCTATGAAGTAACTATCCTGTCTATGAAGAAACTATGCTGTCTATGAAATAACAATCCCCCCATTGTAACAATACTGTCTGTGAAGAAACAAAACTATCTATGAAAATAAAATCCCGTCTTAAGTACAAATTCTGCCTATGAAGTACAATCCTGTCTATGAAGTACCAAAATTGTCTAATAAGTAACAATACAGTCTATGATGTAACAATCCTGCCTATGATGCCACAATACTTTCTATGAAGTCACAATCCAGTCTATGAAGTAATAAGCCTTTGTATGAAGTAACAATGCAGTCTATGAAGTAACAGTCCTGTCAATGATATAAAAATCCTGTCTATGATGTCACAATCTTATCTTTGATGTCACAATCCAGTCTATGAAGAAAATCCTGACTATGAAGTCACAATTTCAATTCTGAAAGAACAATACTTTGTATGAAATAATAATCCAGTCAATGAAGTAAAAATCCTATCTATGAAGTAACAATCCTGTCTATGAAGTTGCATAACAATCTATGAAGTTACAATCCTGTCTATGATGTAACAATCCAGTCTATGATGTCAGAAACCTGTCTTTGATGTAATAATCCAGTCAATGAAGTAACAATCTTTTCTGTGATGTAACAATGCAGTCTAGAAGTAACAATCGTGTATATGATGTCAGAATCCAGTGTATGAAGTCACAGTTCTTTCTCTGAAGTAAGAATCCTGTCTATGAAGTCACTGTCCTATCTATGAAGAAACAATTCTGTCTATGAAGTCACAATCCTTTCTATGAAGTCATAATCCAGTTTATGAAGAAACAATCCTGAGTATTAAGTCACCATCATCTTTACAAAGGAACAAAACTCTCTATGATGTAATAATCCTGTGTATGAAATAATAACCCCTGATGTAACAATCCTGTCTATGAAGTAACAAACCAGTCTGAAAAAACAATCCTCCTGATGTAACAATCCTGTCTATGAAGTAACAAACCTGTCTATGATGTAACAATCCTGTCTATGATGTAACAATCCTGTCTGTGATGTCACAATAGAGTCTATGAAGAAAATCCTGACTATGAAGTCACAATCCCAAATATGGAGGAACAATCCTTTGTATGAAATAACAATCCTGTCTATGAAGTTGCAAATCAGTCTATGAAGTAACAATACTTTCTGCGATGTAACAATCCAGTCTATGAAGTCACAATCCTATCTATGAAGTAACAATCCTGTCTATGACGTTACAATCCTGTCTATGATATCATAATCCTGCTTATGAAGGAATAAACCAGTCAATGAAGTAACAATCCTGTCTATGAAATAATAATCCCAATGTAACAATCCAGTCTATGAAGTCACAATCCAATGAAGTAACAATCCTGTCTATGAGGTAACAAACCGGTCTAAGTAGTAACAATACCGTCTATGATGTAACAATCCTGTCTATGATGTCACAATCCTGTCTATGAAGTCACAATCCAGTCTATGAACAAACAATCCAATGATGTCACAATTGCGTTTATGAAGGAACAATCCTGTTTATGAAGTCACAATCCTGTGTATGAAGTCACAATCCTCTTTATGAAGGAAGAAACCTGTCTATGAAGTAACAATCCTGTCTATGAAGTTGCATAACAATCTATGAAGTTACAATCTTGTCTATGACGTAACAATCCAGTCTATGATGTCAGAAACCTGTCTTTGATGTAATAATCCAGTCAATGAAGTAACAATCTTTTCTGTGATGTAACAATGAAGTCTATGAAGCAACAATCGTGTATATGATGTCAGAATCCAGTGTATGAAGTCACAATTCTTTCTCTGAAGTAAGAATCCTGTCTATGAAGTCACTGTCCTATCTATGAAGAAACAATCCGGTCTATTAAGTAACAATCGTGTCTATGAAATAACAATACCCCCTATGTAAAAATTCTTTCTATGAAGTAGCAATCCTGTCTATGAAGTAACAAATCTCTCTAAGTAAACAATACCGTCTATGATGTTAGAATCCTTTCTATGACGTCACAATCGTGTTTATGAAGGAACAAACCAGACGATGAAATAACAATCCTATGAAATAACAATCTCCCCTTTGTGAAAGTAATTTCTGTGAAGTAACAATCCTGTCTAAGAAGTAACAAACAGGTCTAAGTAGTAACAATACCGTCTATGATGTAACAATCCTGTCTATGATGTCACAATCCTGTCTATGAAGTCACAATCCAGTCTATGAAGAAACAATCCAATGAAGTCGCAATCCCGTTAATGAGGGAACAATCCTGTTTATGAAGTCACAATCCTGTCTATGATATAACAATCTCCTCGATGTAATAATCCTGTCTATGAAATAACAAACCTGTCTATGAAAAACAATCCCCCTGATGTAACAATCCTGTTTATGAAGTAATACTACTGTATATGAAGTTGCAAACCAATCTATGAAGTAACAAGCCTGTCTTTGATGTAAAAATTACAGTCTATGATGTCACAATCCTGTCTATGAAGTCACAGTCCAGTCTATGAAGTAACAATCCTTTCTATGAAGTAATGCAGTCTATGAAGTAACAATCCTGATATGAGGTCACAATCCAGTCTATGAAGTCACATTCCTATGAAGTAACTATCCTGTCTATGAAGAAACTATCCTGTCTATGAAATAACAATCCCCCCATTGTAACAATACTGTCTGTGAAGAAACAAAACTATCTATGAAAATAAAATCCCGTCTTAAGTACAAATTCTGCCTATGAAGTACAATCCTGTCTATGAAGTACCAAAATTGTCTAATAAGTAACAATACAGTCTATGATGTAACAATCCTGCCTATGATGCCACAATACTTTCTATGAAGTCACAATCCAGTCTATGAAGTAATAAGCCTTTGTATGAAGTAACAATGCAGTCTATGAAGTAACAGTCCTGTCAATGATATAAAAATCCTGTCTATGATGTCACAATCTTATCTTTGATGTCACAATCCAGTCTATGAAGAAAATCCTGACTATGAAGTCACAATTTCAATTCTGAAAGAACAATACTTTGTATGAAATAATACTCCAGTCAATGAAGTAAAAATCCTATCTATGAAGTAACAATCCTGTCTATGAAGTTACAATCCTGTCTATGACGTCACAATCGTGTTTATGAAGGAACAAACCAGTTGATGAAGGAACAATCCTGTCTATGAGATAATAATCCCTATGTAGCAATCCTGTCTATGAAGTAACATACCTGTCTAAGAAGTAACAATCCTGTCTATGCTGTCACAATCCAGTCTATGAAGAAACAATACTGGCCATGAATTACAATCCTGTTTGTGAAGTAACAAACCTGTCTATGAAGTTACAATACTGTCTATGAAATAACAATCCTATCTATGAAGTAATAATCCAGTGTATGATGTCACAATTCTGTGTATGATGTAACAATCCTGTCTATGAAGGAACAAACCTCTCTATGAAGTAACAATCCTTTTTATGAAGTAACAATCCTGTGTATGAAGTCACAATCCTCTTTATGAAGGAAGAAACCTGTCTATGAAGTAACAATCCTGTCTATGAAGTTGCATAACAATCTATGAAGTTACAATCTTGTCTATGACGTAACAATCCAGTCTATGATGTCAGAAACCTGTCTTTGATGTAATAATCCAGTCAATGAAGTAACAATCTTTTCTGTGATGTAACAATGCAGTCTAGAAGTAACAATCGTGTATATGATGTCAGAATCCAGTGTATGAAGTCACAGTTCTTTCTCTGAAGTAAGAATCCTGTCTATGAAGTCACTGTCCTATCTATGAAGAAACAATTCTGTCTATGAAGTCACAATCCTTTCTATGAAGTCATAATCCAGTTTATGAAGAAACAATCCTGAGTATTAAGTCACCATCATCTTTACAAAGGAACAAAACTCTCTATGATGTAATAATCCTGTGTATGAAATAATAACCCCTGATGTAACAATCCTGTCTATGAAGTAACAAACCAGTCTGAAAAAACAATCCTCCTGATGTAACAATCCTGTCTATGAAGTAACAAACCTGTCTATGATGTAACAATCCTGTCTATGATGTAACAATCCTGTCTGTGATGTCACAATAGAGTCTATGAAGAAAATCCTGACTATGAAGTCACAATCCCAAATATGGAGGAACAATCCTTTGTATGAAATAACAATCCTGTCTATGAAGTTGCAAATCAGTCTATGAAGTAACAATACTTTCTGCGATGTAACAATCCAGTCTATGAAGTCACAATCCTATCTATGAAGTAACAATCCTGTCTATGACGTTACAATCCTGTCTATGATATCATAATCCTGCTTATGAAGGAATAAACCAGTCAATGAAGTAACAATCCTGTCTATGAAATAATAATCCCAATGTAACAATCCAGTCTATGAAGTTACAATCCTGTCTATGATATCATAAACCTGCTTATGAAGGAACAAACAACTCGATGAAGTAACAATCCTGTCTATGAAATAATAATCCCTATGTAACAATCCAGTCTATGAAGTTACAAAACTCTCCAAGAAGTGACAATCCTGTCTATGATGTCACAATCCAGTCTATGAAGAAACAATACTGGCCATGAATATACAATCCTGTTTGTGCAGTAACAAACCTGTCTATGAAGTTAAAATACTGTCTATGAAATAACAATCCTATCTATGAAGAAATAATCCAGTGTATGAAGTCACAATTCTGTGTATGATGTAATAATCCTGTCTATGAAGGAACAAAGCTCTCTATGAAGTAACAGTCCTGTTTATGAAGTTACAATCCTGTGTATGAAGTCACAATCCTCTTTATGAAGGAACAAACCTGTCTATGAAGTAACAATGCTGTCTATGAAATACTCTCCCCAAGGTAACAGTCCTGTCTATGGAGTAACAATCCTGTCTGTGAAATAACAATCTCCTCCATGTAACAATTCTATGAAGAAACAAACCTGTCTATGAAAGAACAATTCCCCCGTGATGTAACTATCATGTCTATGAAGTAACAATCCTGTCTATGAAGTAACAAACCTGCCTAAGTAGTAACAATACCGTCTATGATGTAAAAATCCTCTCTATGATGTCACAATCCTGTCTATGAAGTCACAATCCAGTCTATGATGTAACAATCCAGTCTATGATGTCAGAAACCTATCTTTGATGTAATAATCCAGTCAATGAAGTAAAAATCTTTTCTGTGATGTAACAATGCAGTCTATGAAGTAACAATCGTGTATATGATGTCAGAATCCAGTGTATGAAGTCACAATTCTCTCTCTGAAGTAAGAATGCTGTCTATGAAGTCACTATTCTATCTATGAAGAAACAATCCTGTCTGTTAAGTAACAATCCTGTCTATGAAATAACAATATCCCCTATGTAAATATCCTTTCTATGAAGTAGCAATCCTGTCTATGAAGAAACAAATCTAAGTAGGAACAATACCGTCTATGATGTAACAATCCTGTCTATGATGTCACAATCGTGTTTATGAAGGAACAAACCAGTCGATGAAATAACAGTCCTATGAAATAACAATCTCCCCTATGTGAAAGTCCTTTCTGTGAAGTAACAATCCTGTCTATGAAGTAACAACCCGGTCTAAGTAGTAACAATACCGTCTATGATGTAAATCCTGTCTATGATGTCACAGTCCTACCTATGAAGTCACAATCCATTCTATGAAGAAACAATCCTATGAAGTCACAATCCCGTTCATGAAGGAATAATCCTGTTTATGAAGTCGCAATCCTGACTATGATATAACAATGCCCTCCATGTAATAATCCTGTCTATGAAATAAAAAACCTGTCTATGAAAAACAATCCCCCTGATGTGACAAACCTGTTTATGAAGTAACAATACTGTATATGAAGTTGCAAACCAATCTGTGAAGTAACAAGCCTGTCTTTGATGTAAAACAGTATATGATGTCACAATCCTGTCTAAAAAGTCACAGTCCAGTCTATGAAGTAGCAATCCTTTCTATGAAGTAATGCAGTCTATGAAGTAACAATCCTGATATGATGTCACAATCCAGTCTATGAAGTCACAATCCTATGAAGTAACTATCATGTCTATGAAGAAACAATCCTATCTATGAAATAACAATCCACCCAATGTAACAATACTGTCTGTGAAGAAACAAAACTATCTATGAAATTAAAATCCCCCCTTACGTACAAATTCTGTCTATGAAGTACAATCCTGTCTATGAAGTACCAAAATTGTCTAATAAGTAACAATACAGTCTATGATGTAACAATCCTGCCTATGATGCCACAATACTTTCTATGAAGTCACAATCCAGTCTATGAAGTAATAAGCCTTTGTAAGAAGTAACAATGCAGTCTATGAAGTAACAGTCCTGTCAATGATATAAAAATCCTGTCTATGATGTCACAATCTTGTCTTTGATATCACAATCTAGTCTATGAAGAAAATCCTGACTATGAAGTCACAATTTCAATTCTAAAAGAACAATCCTTTGTATGAAATAATAATCCAGTCAATGAAGTAAAAATCCTATCTATGAAGTAAAAATCCTGTCTATGAAGTCACAATCCTATCTATGAAGTAACAATCCTGTCTATGAAGTTACAATCCTGTCTATGACGTCACAATCGTGTTTATGAAGGAACAAACCTGTTGATGAAGGAACAATCCTGTCTATGAGATAATAATCCCTATGTAGCAATCCTGTCTATGAAGTAACATACCTGTCTAAGAAGTAACAATCCTGTCTATGCTGTCACAATCCAGTCTATGAAGAAACAATACTGGCCATGAATTACAATCCTGTTTGTGAAGTAACAAACCTGTCTATGAAGTTACAATACTGTCTATGAAATAACAATCCTATCTATGAAGTAATAATCCAGTGTATGATGTCACAATTCTGTGTATGATGTAACAATCCTGTCTATGAAGGAACAAACCTCTCTATGAAGTAACAATCCTTTTTATGAAGTAACAATCCTGTGTATGAAGTCACAATCCTCTTTATGAAGGAAGAAACCTGTCTATGAAGTAACAATCCTGTCTATGAAGTTGCATAACAATCTATGAAGTTACAATCCTGTCTATGACGTAACAATCCAGTCTATGATGTCAGAAACCTGTCTTTGATGTAATAATCCAGTCAATGAAGTAACAATCTTTTCTGTGATGTAACAATGCAGTCTAGAAGTAACAATCGTGTATATGATGTCAGAATCCAGTGTATGAAGTCACAATTCTCTCTCTGAAGTAAGAATGCTGTCTATGAAGTCACTATTCTATCTATGAAGAAACAATCCTGTCTGTTAAGTAACAATCCTGTCTATGAAATAACAATACCCCCTATGTAAATATCCTTTCTATGAAGTAGCAATCCTGTCTATGAAGAAACAAATCTAAGTAGGAACAATACCGTCTATGATGTAACAATCCTGTCTATGATGTCACAATCGTGTTTATGAAGGAACAAACCAGTCGATGAAATAACAGTCCTATGAAATAACCATCTCCCCTATGTGAAAGTCTTTTCTCTGAAGTAACAATCCTGTCTAAGAAGTAACAACCCGGTCTAAGTAGTAACAATACCGTCTATGATGTAACAATCCTGTCTATGATGTCACAGTCCTACCTATGAAGTCACAATCCATTCTATGAAGAAACAATCCTATGAAGTCACAATCCCGTTTATGAAGGAATAATCCTGTTTATGAAGTAGCAATCCTGTCTATGATATAACAATGCCCTCCATGTAATAATCCTGTCTATGAAATAACAAACCTGTCTTTAAAAAACAATCCCCCTGATGTGACAATCCTGTTTATGAAGTAACAATACTGTATATGAAGTTGCAAACCAATCTATGAAGTAACAAGCCTGTCTTTGATGTAAAACAGTATATGATGTCACAATCCTTTCTAAGAAGCCACAGTCCAGTCTATGAAGTAGCAATTCTTTCTATGAAGTAATGCCGTCTATGAAGTAACAATCCTGATATGATGTCACAATCCAGTCTATGAAGTCACAATCCTATGAAGTAACTATCATGTCTATGAAGAAAAAATCCTGTCTATGAAATAACAATCCCCCCAATGTAACAATACTGTCTGTGAAGAAACAAAACTATCTCTGAAATTAAAATTCCCCCTTACATACAAATTCTGTCTATGAAGTACAATCCTGTCTATGAAGTACCAAAATTGTCTAATAAGTAACAATACAGTCTATGATGTAACAATCTTGCCTATGATGTCACACTACTTTCTATGAAGTCACAATCCAGTCTATGAAGTAATAAGCCTTTCTTTGATGTAACAATGCAGTCTATGAAGTAACAGTCCTGTCAATGATGTAAAAATCCTGTCTATGATGTCACAATCCAGTCTGTGAAGAAAATCCTGACTATGAAGTCACAATCCCAATTCTGAAAGAACAATACTTTGTATGAAATAACAATCCAGTCTATGAGGTCACAATCCTATCTATGAAGTAACAATCCTGTGTATGAAGTTACAATCCTGTCTATGACGTCACAATCGTGTTTATGAAGGAAAAAACCAGTTGATGAAGTAACAATCCTGTCTATGAGATAATAATCCCTATGTGGCCATCCTGTCTATGAAGTAACATACCTGTCTAAGAAGTAACAATCCTGTCTATGATATCAAAATCCAGTCTATGAAGAAAATCCTGACTATGAAGTCACAATCCCAATTATGAAAGAACAATCCTTTGTATGAAATAACAATACAGTCTATGAAGTCAAAATCCTATCTATGGAGAAACAATCCTGTCTATGAAGTCACAATCCTACCTATGAAGTAACAATCCTGTCTATGAATTTACAATTCTGTCTGTGACGTCACAATCCTGTTTATGAAGGAACAACCAGTTGATGAAGTAACAATCCTGTCTATGAGATAGTAATCCCTATGTAGCAATTCTGTCTATGAAGTAACATACCTGTCTAAGAAGTAACAATCCTGTCTATGATGTCACAATTCGGTCTATGAAGAAACAATAATGGCCATGATATCACAATCCTGTTTGTGAAGTAACAAACTTGTCTATGAGGTTACAATACTGTCTATGAAAATAACAATCCTATCTATGAAATAATAATACAGTGTATGAAGTCACAATTTTCTGTATGATGTAACAATCCTGTCTATGAAGAAACAAACCTCTCTATGAAGTAATAATCCTGTTTATGAAGTAACAATACTGTGTATAAAGTCACAATCCCCTTTATAAAGGAAGAAACCTGTCTATGAAGTAACAATCCTGTCTATGAAGTTGCATAACAATCTTGAAGTTACAATCCTGCCTATGAAGTAACAAACCTTTCTAAGATGTAACAATCCTCTCTATGATGTAACAATCCTGTCTCTGATGTTGCAATACAGTCTATGAAGTCAAAATCCAGTCTATCAAGTAACAATACTTTCTATGAAGTAACAATGCAGTCTATGAAGTAACAGTCTTTTCTATGATGTTTGATACTAGTCCATGAATTGTCAGTCCTCTCTATGAAGTCCCATTCCAGTCTATGAAGAAACATTTCTGTCTATGAAGTCACAATCCTTTCTATGAAGTCATAATTCAGTTTATGAAGAAACAATCCTGAGTATTAAGTCACCATCATCTTTAGAAAGGAACAAAACTCTATATGATGTAATAATCCTGTCTATGAAATAATCCCCCCGATATAACAATCCTGTCTATGAAGTAACAAACCTGTCTATGATGTAACAATCCTGTCTATGATGTAACAATCCTGTCTGTGATGTCACAATAGAGTCTATGAAGAAAATCCTGACTATGAAGTCACAATCCCAATTATGGAGGAACAATCCTTTGTATGAAATAACAATCCTGTCTATGAAGTTGCAAATCAGTCTATGAAGTAACAATCCTTTCTGTGATGTAACAATCTAGTCTATGATTTCACAATCCTGTCTATGAAGTCACAGTCCTTTCTTTGAAAGCTCCATTCATTCTATGAAGTAACAATATAGTCTATGAGGTCACAATCCTATCTATGAAGTAACAATGCTGTCTATGAATTAACAATCCTGTCTATGATGTCACAATCCTGTTTCTGAAGGAACAAACCAGTCGATGAAGTAACAATTCTGTCTATGAAAAAATAATCCCTATGTAACAATCCTGTCTATGAAGTAATAAACCTAAGAAGTAACAATCCTGTCTATGATGTCACAATCTAGTCTATAAAGAAACAATACTGGCCATGAATTCACAATCCTGTTTGTGAAGGAACAACCTGTCTATGAAGTTACAATACTGTCTATGAAATAACAATCCTATCTGTGAAGTAATAATCCAGTGTATGAAGTCACTGTGTATGATGTAATAATCCTGTCTATGAAGGAACAAACCTCTCTATGAAGTAACAGTCCTGTTTAAGAAGTAACAATCCTCTGTATGAAGTCACAATCCTCTTTATGAAGGAACAATCCTGTCTATGAAATAATCTCCCCAAGGTAACAGTCCTGTTTATGAAGTAACACACCTGTCTATGAAGTAACAATCTTGTCTACGAAATAATAATCCCTATGAAACAATCCTGTCTATGAAGTAACAAACCTGTCTAAGATGTAACAATCCTGTCTATGATGTCACTATCCAGTCTATGAAGAAACATTACTGGCCATGAATTCACAATCCTCTTTGTGAAGTAACAAACGTGTCTATGAAGTTGCAATACTGTCTATGAAATAACAATCCTATCTATGAAGTAATAATCCAATGTATGATGTCACAATTCTGTGTATGATGTAACAATCCTGTCTATGAAATAATCTCCCCAAGGTAACAGTCCTGTCTATGAAGTAACAAACCTGTCTATTGAGTAACAACCCTGTCTGTGAAATAACAATCTCCTCCATGTAACAATTCTATGAAGAACGAAACCCGTCTATGAAAAAAAATCCCCCGTGATGTAACTATCATGTCTATGAAGTAATAATATTGTCTATGAAGTTGAATACCAGTCTATGAAGTTACAATCCTGTCTATGATATAAGAATCCGGTGTATGATGTACAAACCTTTCTATGATGTAAGAATCCAGTCTTTGAAGTAACAATCCTTTCTATGATGTAACAATGCAGTCCATGAAGTAACAATCGTGTATATGATGTCGCAATCCAGTGTATGAAGTCACAAGTCTTTCTCCTAAGTAAGAATCCTGTCTATGAAGTCACTGTACTATCTATGAAGAAACATTCCGGTCTATTAAGTAACAATCCTGTCTATGAAATAACAATCCCCCCGATGTAGTAATTCTTTCTATGAAGGAACAATCTTGTCTATGAAGTAACAAACCTGTCTATGTAGTAACAATACCGTCTATGATGTAACAATCCTCTCTATGAAGTAACAGTCAGGCTTATGAAGTAACAATCCTGTGTATGAAGTCACAATCCTCTTTATGAAGGAACAAACCTGTCTATAAAGTAACAGTCCTGTCTCTGAAATAACAATCTCCTTCATGTAACAATTCTATGGAGAAACAAACCTGTCTATGAAAAAACAATCCCCCGTGATGTAACTATCATGTCTAAGAGTAACAATACTGTCTATGAAGTAACAAACCTGCCTAAGTAGTAACAATACCATCTATGATGTAACAATCCTCTCTATGATGTCACAATGCTGTCTATGAAGTAACAAACCTTTCTAAGATGTAACCATCCTGTCTATGATGTAACAATCCTGTCTATGATGTTACAATACACTCTATGAAGTCAAAATCCAGTCTATGAAGTAACAATACTTTCTATGAAGTAACAATGCAGTCTATGAAGTAACAGTCTCCTCTATGATGTTTGATACTAGTCCATGAATTGACAGTCCTGTCTATGAAGTCCCATTCCAGTCTATGAAGAAAAAATTCTGTCTATGAAGTCACAATCCTGTTAATGAAGGAACAGTCCTGTCTATGAAGTAACTATCCTGTAGATGAAATAAGATCCTCCATGTAACAATTCGATGAAGTAACAAACCTATGAAAAAACAATCCCCTGTGATGTAACTATACGGTCAATGAAGTAACAATTCTGTCTATGAAGTTGCATACCAGTCTATGAAGTTACAATCCTGTCTATGATGTAACAATCCTGTCAATGATGTAAAAATCCTGTTTATGATGTCACAATCCTGTCTTTGAAGTCGCAATCTAGTCTATGAAGAAAGTCCTGACTATGAAGTCACAATCACAATTATGAACTAACAATCTTTTTTATGAAATAACAATCCTGTCTATGAAGTTGCAAATCAGTCTATGAAGTAACAATCCTTTCTGTGATGTAACAATCCAGTCTATGATTTCACAATCCTGTCTATGAAGTCACAGTCCTTTCTTTGATAGCACCATTCATTCTATGAAGTAACAATCCAGTCTATGAGGTCACAATCCTATCTATGAAGTAACAATGCTGTCTATGAATTTACAATCCTGTCTATGATGTCACAATCCTGTTTCTGAAGGAACAAACCAGTCGATGAAGTAACAATCCTGTCTATGAAAAAATAATCCCTATGTAACAATCCTGTCTATGAAGTAATAAACCTAAGAAGTAACAATCCTGTCTATGATGTCACAATCTAGTCTATAAAGAAACAATACTGGCCATGAATTCACAATCCTGTTTGTGAAGGAACAACCTGTCTATGAAGTTACAATACTGTCTATGAAATAACAATCCTATCTGTGAAGTAATAATCCAGTGTATGAAGTCACTGTGTATGATGTAATAATCCTGTCTATGAAGGAACAAACCTCTCTATGAAGTAACAGTCCTGTTTAAGAAGTAACAATCCTCTGTATGAAGTCACAATCCTCTTTATGAAGGAACAATCCTGTCTATGAAATAATCTCCCCAAGGTAACAGTCCTGTTTATGAAGTAACACACCTGTCTATGAAGTAACAATCCTGTCTACGAAATAATAATCCCTATGAAACAATCCTGTCTATGAAGTAACAAACCTGTCTAAGATGTAACAATCCTTTCTATGATGTCACAATCCAGTCTTTGAAGAAACAGTACTGGCCATGAATTCACAATCCTCTTTGTGAAGTAACAAACCTGTCTATGAAGTTGCAATACTGTCTATGAAATACCCATCCTATCTATGAAGTAATAATCCAGTGTATGAAGTCACAATTCTGTGTATGATGTAACAATCCTGTCCATGAAATAATCTCCCCAAGGTAACGGTCCTGTCTATGAAGTAACAAACCTGTCTATTGAGTAACAATCCTGTCTGTGAAATACCAATCTCCTCCATGTAACAATTCTATGAAGAAACCTGTCTATGAACAAAAAATCCCCCGTGATGTAACTATCATGTCTATGAAGTAATAATACTGTCTATGAAGTTGCATACCAGTCTATGAAGTTACAATCCTGTCTATGATATAAGAATCCGGTGTATGATGTACAAACCTTTCTATGATGTAAGAATCCAGTCTTTGAAGTAACAATCCTTTCTATGATGTAACAATGCAGTCCATGAAGTAACAATCGTGTATATGATGTCGCAATCCAGTGTATGAAGTCACAAGTCTTTCTCCTAAGTAAGAATCCTGTCTATGAAGTCACTGTACTATCTATGAAGAAACATTCCGGTCTATTAAGTAACAATCCTGTCTATGAAATAACAATCCCCCCGATGTAGTAATTCTTTCTATGAAGGAACAATCTTGTCTATGAAGTAACAAACCTGTCTATGTAGTAACAATACCGTCTATGATGTAACAATCCTCTCTATGAAGTAACAGTCAGGCTTATGAAGTAACAATCCTGTGTATGAAGTCACAATCCTCTTTATGAAGGAACAAACCTGTCTATAAAGTAACAGTCCTGTCTCTGAAATAACAATCTCCTTCATGTAACAATTCTATGGAGAAACAAACCTGTCTATGAAAAAACAATCCCCCGTGATGTAACTATCATGTCTAAGAGTAACAATACTGTCTATGAAGTAACAAACCTGCCTAAGTAGTAACAATACCATCTATGATGTAACAATCCTCTCTATGATGTCACAATGCTGTCTATGAAGTAACAAACCTTTCTAAGATGTAACCATCCTGTCTATGATGTAACAATCCTGTCTATGATGTTACAATACACTCTATGAAGTCAAAATCCAGTCTATGAAGTAACAATACTTTCTATGAAGTAACAATGCAGTCTATGAAGTAACAGTCTCCTCTATGATGTTTGATACTAGTCCATGAATTGACAGTCCTGTCTATGAAGTCCCATTCCAGTCTATGAAGAAAAAATTCTGTCTATGAAGTCACAATCCTGTTAATGAAGGAACAGTCCTGTCTATGAAGTAACTATCCTGTAGATGAAATAAGATCCTCCATGTAACAATTCGATGAAGTAACAAACCTATGAAAAAACAATCCCCTGTGATGTAACTATACGGTCAATGAAGTAACAATTCTGTCTATGAAGTTGCATACCAGTCTATGAAGTTACAATCCTGTCTATGATGTAACAATCCTGTCAATGATGTAAAAATCCTGTTTATGATGTAACAATCCTGTCTTTGAAGTCGCAATCTAGTCTATGAAGAAAGTCCTGACTATGAAGTCACAATCACAATTATGAACTAACAATCTTTTTTATGAAATAACAATCCTGTCTATGAAGTTGCAAATCAGTCTATGAAGTAACAATCCTTTCTGTGATGTAACAATCCAGTCTATGATTTCACAATCCTGTCTATGAAGTCACAGTCCTTTCTTTGATAGCACCATTCATTCTATGAAGTAACAATCCAGTCTATGAGGTCACAATCCTATCTATGAAGTAACAATGCTGTCTATGAATTTACAATCCTGTCTATGATGTCACAATCCTGTTTCTGAAGGAACAAACCAGTCGATGAAGTAACAATCCTGTCTATGAAAAAATAATCCCTATGTAACAATCCTGTCTATGAAGTAATAAACCTAAGAAGTAACAATCCTGTCTATGATGTCACAATCTAGTCTATAAAGAAACAATACTGGCCATGAATTCACAATCCTGTTTGTGAAGGAACAACCTGTCTATGAAGTTACAATACTGTCTATGAAATAACAATCCTATCTGTGAAGTAATAATCCAGTGTATGAAGTCACTGTGTATGATGTAATAATCCTGTCTATGAAGGAACAAACCTCTCTATGAAGTAACAGTCCTGTTTAAGAAGTAACAATCCTCTGTATGAAGTCACAATCCTCTTTATGAAGGAACAATCCTGTCTATGAAATAATCTCCCCAAGGTAACAGTCCTGTTTATGAAGTAACACACCTGTCTATGAAGTAACAATCCTGTCTACGAAATAATAATCCCTATGAAACAATCCTGTCTATGAAGTAACAAACCTGTCTAAGATGTAACAATCCTTTCTATGATGTCACAATCCAGTCTTTGAAGAAACAGTACTGGCCATGAATTCACAATCCTCTTTGTGAAGTAACAAACCTGTCTATGAAGTTGCAATACTGTCTATGAAATACCCATCCTATCTATGAAGTAATAATCCAGTGTATGAAGTCACAATTCTGTGTATGATGTAACAATCCTGTCCATGAAATAATCTCCCCAAGGTAACGGTCCTGTCTATGAAGTAACAAACCTGTCTATTGAGTAACAATCCTGTCTGTGAAATACCAATCTCCTCCATGTAACAATTCTATGAAGAAACCTGTCTATGAACAAAAAATCCCCCGTGATGTAACTATCATGTCTATGAAATAATAATACTGTCTATGAAGTTGCATACCAGTCTATGAAGTTACAATCCTGTCTATGATATAAGAATCCGGTCTATGATGTACAAACCTTTCTATGATGTAAGAATCCAGTCTTTGAAGTAACAATCCTTTCTATGATGTAACAATGCAGTCCACGAAGTAACAATCGTGTATATGATGTAGCAATCCAGTGTATGAAATCCCAAGTCTTTCTCCTAAGTAAGAATCCTGTCTATGAAGTCACTGTACTATCTATGAAGAAACATTCCAGTCTATTAAGTAACAATCCTGTCTATGAAATAACAATCCCCCCTATGTAGTAATCCTTTCTATGAAGGAACAATCTTGTCTATGAAGTAACAAACCTGTCTATGTAGTAACAATACCGTCTATGATGTAACAATCCTCTCTATGAAGTAACAGTCCTGTTTATGAAGTAACAATCCTGTGTATGAAGTCACAATCCTGTCTATGAAGTAGCAAACCTTTCTAAGATGTAACCATCCTGTCTATGATGTATCAATCCTTTCTATGATGTTACAATACAGTCTATGAAGTCAAAATCCAGTCTATGAAGTAACAATACTTTCTATGAAGTAACAATGCAGTCTATGAAGTAACAGTCTGGTCTATGATGTTTGATACTAGTCCATGAATTGACAGTCCTGTCTATGAAGTCCCATTCCAGTCTATGAAGACACAATTCTGTCTATGAAGTCACAATCCTGTTAATGAAGGAACAGACCTGTCTATGAAGTAACGATCCTGTATATGAAATAATCTCCTCCATGTAACAATTCTATGAAGTAACAAACCTGTCTATGAAAAAACAATCCCCTGTGATGTAACTACACTGTCAATGAAGTAACAATTCTGTCTATGAAGTTGCATACCAGTCAATGAAGTTACAATCCTGTGTATGATGTAACAATCCTGTCAATGATGTAAAAATCCTGTGTATGATGTCACAATCCTGTCTTTGAAGGCACAATCTAGTCTATAAAGAAAGTACTGACTATGAAGTCACAATCACAATTACGAACTAACAATCTTTTTTATGAAATAACAATACTGTCTATGAAGTTGCAAATCAGTCTATGAAGTAACAATCATTTCTGTGATGTAACAATCCAGTCTATGATTTCACAATCCTGTCTATGAAGTCACAGTCCTTTCTTTGAAAGCACCATTCATTCTATGAAGTAACAATCCAGTCTATGAGGTCACAATCCTATCTATGAAGTAACAATGCTGTCTATGAATTAACAATCCTGTCTATGATGTCACAATCCTGTTTCTGAAGGAACAAACCAGTCGATGAAGTAACAATCCTGTCTATGAAAAAATAATCCCTATGTAACAATCCTGTCTATGAAGTAATAAACCTAAGAAGTAACAATCCTGTCTATGATGTCACAATCCAGTCTATAAAGAAACAATACTGGCCATGAATTCACAATCCTGTTTGTGAAGGAACAACCTGTCTATGAAGTTACAATACTGTCTATGAAATAACAATCCGATCTGTGAAGTAATAATCCAGTGTATGAAGTCACTGTGTATGATGTAATAATCCTGTCTATGAAGGAACAAACCTCTCTATGAAGTAACAGTCCTGTTTAAAAAGTAACAATCCTCTGTATGAAGTCACAATCCTCTTTATGAAGGAACAATCCTGTCTATGAAATAATCTCCCCAAGGTAACAGTCCTGTTTATGAAGTAACAAACCTGTCTATGAAGTAACAATCTTGTCTACGAAATAATAATCCCTATGGAACAATCCTGTCTATGAAGTAACAAACCCGTCTAAGATGTAACAATCCTGTCTATGATGTCACTATCCAGTCTATGAAGAAACAGTACTGGCCATGAATTCACAATCCTCTTTGTGAAGTAACAAACGTGTCTATGAAGTTGCAATACTGTCTAAGAAATAACAATCCTATCTATGAAGTAATAATCCAGTGTATGAAGTCACAATTCTGTGTATGATGTAACAATCCTGTCTATGATGTAACAATCCTGTCTATGATGTTACAATACAGTCTATGAAGTCAAAATCCAGTCTATGAAGTAACAATACTTTCTATGAAGTAACAATGCAGTCTATGAAATAACAGTCTCGTCTATGATGTTTGATACTAGTCCATGAATTGACAGTCCTGTCTATGAAGTCCCATTCCAGTCTATGAAGACACAATTCTGTCTATGAAGTCACAATCCTGTTAATGAAGGAACAGACCTGTCTATGAAGTAACGATCCTATATATGAAATAATCTCCTCCATGTAACAATTCTATGAAGTAAAAAAACCTGTCTATGAAAAAACAATCCCCTGTGATGTAACTATACTGTCAATGAAGTAACAATTCTGTCTATGAAGTTTCATACCAGTCTATGAAGTTACAATCCTGTCTATGATGTAACAATCCTGTCAATGATGTAAAAATCCTGTGTATGATGTCAATATCCTGTCTTTGAATTCACAATCTAGTCTATGAAGAAAGTCCTGACTATGAAGTCACAATCACAATTATGAACTAACAATCTTTTTTATGAAATAACAATCCTGTCTATGAAGTTGCAAATCAGTCTATGAAGTAACAATCCAGTCTATGATTTCACAATCCTGTCTATGACGTCACAGTCCTTTCTTTGAAAGCACCATTCATTCTATGAAGTAACAATCCAGTCTATGAGGTCACAATCCTATCTATGAAGTAACAATGCTGTCTATGAATTTACAATCCTGTCTATGATGTCACAATCCTGTTTCTGAAGGAACAAACCAGTCGATGAAGTAACAATCCTGTCTATGAAAAAATAATCCCTATGTAACAATCCTGTCTATGAAGTAATAAACCTAAGAAGTAACCATCCTGTCTATGATGTCACAATCTAGTCTATAAAGAAACAATACTGGCCATGAATTCACAATCCTGTTTGTGAAGGAACAACCTTTCTATGAAGTTACAATACTGTCTATGATGTAACAATCCAGTCTATGATGTCACAAACCTGTCTTTGATGTTATAATCCAGGCTATGATGTAACAGTCCTCTCTATAAAGTAACAATCCCCTTGATGTAACAATCCTATGTGTACAAAGCTTGTCTATGAGGTAACAATCCTCTCTATGATATCACAATCCTGTCTATGAAGTTACAATTCAGTTTATGAAGAAACAATCCTGAATATTATGTCACCATCATCTTTACAAAGGAACAAACCTGTCTATGATGTAATAATCCTGTCTATGAAATAATCCCCTCCGAAGTAGCAATACTGTTTATGAAGTAACAAACCTGTCTTTGAAAAAAACAATCCTCCTGATGTAACAATCCTTTCTATGAAGTAACAAACCTATCTTTGATGTAACAGTCCTGTCTATGATATAACAATCTTGTCTATGAAGTCACAATCTAGTCTATGAAGACAGTCCTGACTATGAAGTCACAATCCCAAATATGAAGGAACAATCTTTTGTATGAAATAACAATCCTGTCTATGAAGTTGCAAATCAGTCTATGAAGTAACAATCCTTTCTGTGATGTAACAATCCAGTCTATGATTTCACAATCCTGTCTATGAAGTCACAGTCCAGTCTATGAAGTAACAATCCTTTCTATGAAATCACCATTCATTCTATGAAGTAAAATCCAGTCTATGAAGTCACAATCCTATCTATGAAGTAACAATCCTGTCTATGAATTTACAATCCTGTCGATGACGTCACAATCCTGTTTATGAAGGAAGAAACCAGTCGATGAAGTAACAATCCTGTCTATGAAATAATAATCCCTATGTAACAATCCTGTCTATGAAGTAACAAATCTGTCTAAGAAGTAACAATCCTGTCTATGAAGTCACAATCCAGTCTATGAAGAAACAATACTGGCCATGAATTCACAATCCTGTTTGTGAAGTAACAAACCTGTCTATGAAGTTAAAATACTTTCTATGAAATAACAATCCTATCTATGAAGTATCAATCCAGTGTATGAAGCCACAAATCTGTGTATGATGTAATCATTCTGTCTATGAAGGAACAAACCTCTCTATGAAGTTACAGTCCTGTTTATGAAGTAACAATCCTGTGTATGAAGTCACAATCCCCTTTATGAAGGAACAAACCTGTCTATGAAGTAACAATCCTGTCTATGAAATAATCTTCCCAAGGTAACAGTACTGTCTATGAAGTAACAAACCTGTCTATGAATTAACAATCCTGTCTGTGAAATAACAATCTCCTCCATGTAACAATTCTATGAAGAAACAAACCTGTCTATGTAAAAAAAATCCCCCGTGATGTAACTATCATGTTTATGAAGCAACAATACTGTCTATGAGTTGCATACCAGTCTATGAAGTTACAGTCCTGTTTATGATATAAGAATCCGGTCTATGATGTACAAACCTTTCTATGATGTAACAGTGCAGTCCATGAAGTAACAATCGTGTATACGATTTCGCAATCCAGTGTATGAAGCCACAGTCATTCTCTGAAGTAAGAATCCTGTCTATGAAGTCACTGTACTATCTATGAAGAAACAATCCGGTCTATTAAGTAACAATCCTGTCTATGAAATAACAATCACCCCCTATGTAAAAATCCTTTCTATGAAGTAGCAATCCTGTCTATGAAGTAAAAAATCTCTGTAAGTAGGAACAATACCGTCTATGTTGTAACAATCCTGTCTATCACATCACAATCGTGTTTATGAAGGAACACAAAAGACGATGAAATAACAATCCTATGTAATAACAATCTCCCCCATGTGAAAGTCCTTTCTGTGAAGTAACAATCCTGTCTATGAAGTAACAATCCTGTCAATGATGTAAAAATCCTGTTTATGATGTCACAATCCAGACTATGAAGAAAGTCCTGACTATGAAGTCACAATCCCAATTATGAAGGAACAATCTTTTGTATGAAATAACAATCCTGTCTATGAAGTTGCAAATCAGTCTATGAAGTAACAATCCTTTCTGTGATGTAACAATCCAGTCTATGATTTCACAAGCCTGTCTGTGAAGTCACAGTCCAGTCTATGAAGTACCAATTCTTTCTATGAAATCACAATTCATTCTATGAGGTAACAATCCAGTCGATGAAGTCACAATCCTATCTATGAAGTAACAATCCTGTCTATGAATTCACAATCCTGTCTATGATGTCACAATCCTGTTTATGAAGGAACAAACCAGTCGATGAAGTAACAATACTGTCTATGAAATAATAATCCCTATGTAACAATCCTGTCTATGAAGTAGCAACCTGTCTAAGAAGTAACAATCCTGTCTATGATGTCACAATCCAGTCTATGAAGAAACAATACTGGCCAAGAATTCACAATCCTGTTTGTGAAGTAACAAACCTGTCTATGAAGTTACAATACTGTCTATGAAATAACAATCATATCTATGAAGTAATAATTTAGTGTATGAAGTCACAATTCTGTGTATAATGTAAAAATCCTGTCTATGAAATAATCTCCCCAAGGTAACAGTCCTGTCTATGCAGTCACAAACCTGTCTATTGAGTAACAATCCTGTCTGTGAAATAACAATCTCCTCCATGTAACAATTCTATGAAGAACGAAACCCGTCTATGAAAAAAAATCCCCCGTGATGTAACTATCATGTCTATAAAGTAATAATACTGTCTATGAAGTTGCATACCAGTCTATGAAGTTACAATCCTGTCTATGATATAAGAATCCGGTCTATGATGTACAAAGCTTTCTATGATGTAACAATCCAGTCTTTGAAGTAACAATCCTTTCTATGATGTAACAATGCAGTCCATGAAGTAACAATCGTGTATATGATGTCACAATCCAGTGTATGAACTCACAAGTCATTCTTTGAAGTAGGAATCCTGTCTATGAAGTCACTGTACTATCTATGAAGAAACATTCCGGTCTATTAAGTAACAATCCTGTCTATGAAATAACAATCCCCTATGTAATAATCCTTTCTATGAAGTAACAATTTTGTCTATGAAGTAAGGAACCTGTCTATGTAGTAACAATACCGTCTATGATGCAACAATCCACTCTATGAAGTAACAGTCAGGCTTATGAAGTTACAATCCTGTGTATGAAGTCACAAACCTCTTTATGAAGGAACAAACCTGTCTATGAAGTAACAATGCTGTCTATGATATACTCTCCCCAAGGTAACAGTCCTGTCTATGCAGTAACAAACCTGTCTATTGAGTAACAATCCTGTCTGTGAAATAACAATCTCCTCCATGTAACAATTCTATGAAGAAACAAACCCTTCTATGAAAAAACCATCCCCCGTGATGTAACTATCATGTCTATGAAGTAACAATACTGTCTTGAAATTGCATACCTGTCTATGAAGTCACTGTACTATATATGAAGAAACATTCCGGTCTATTAAGTTACAATCCTGTCTATGAAATAACAATCCCCCCTATGTAGTAATCCTTTCTATGAAGTAAAAACCTTGTCTACGAAGTAACAAACCTGTCTATGTATTAACAATACCGTCTATGATGTAACAATCCTCTCTATGATGTCACAATCCTCTCTATGAACTCACAATCCAGTCTATGAAGAAACAATCCTATGAAGTCACAATTCCTGTATGAAGGAACAATCCTGTTTATGAAGTCACAATGCTGTCTATGACATAACATTCCCCTCGATGTACCAATCCTGTCTATGAAATAACAAACCTGTCTATGAAAAACAATCCCCCTGATGTAACAATCTGTTTATGAAGTAACAATACTGTATATGAAGTTTCAAACCAATCCATGAAGTAACAATCGTGTCTATGATGTAATAATCCAGTCTATGATGTCACGATCCTGTCTATGAAGTCACAGTCCAGTCTGTGAAGTAACAATTCTTTCTATGAAATAATGCAGTCTATGAAGTAACAATCCTGATATGATGTCACAATCCAGTCTATGATGTCAAGTTCCTGTCTATGAAGTAACCATCCAGTCTATGAAGAAAATCCTGACTATGAAGTCATAATCCCAATTATGAAGGAACAATCCTTTGTAGGAAATAACAATCCTGTCTATGAAGTTGCAAATCAGTCTATGAAGTAACAATCCTTTCTGTGATGTAACAATCCAGTCTATAATATCACAATCCTGTCTATGAAGTCACAGTCCAGTCTATGAAGTAACAATCCTTTCTATGAAATCACCATTCATTCTATGAAGTAAAATCCAGTCTATGAAGTCACAATCCTATCTATGAAGTAACAATCCTGTCTATGAATTTACAATCCTGTCTATGACGTCACAATCCTGTTTATGAAGGAAGAAACCAGTCGATGAAGTAACAATCCTGTCTATGAAATAATAATCCCTATGTAACAATCCTGTCTATGAAGTAATAAACCTAAGAAGTAACCATCCTGTCTATGATGTCACAATCTAGTCTATAAAGAAACAATACTGGCCATGAATTCACAATCCTGTTTGTGAAGGAACAACCTTTCTATGAAGTTACAATACTGTCTATGATGTAACAATCCAGTCTATGATGTCACAAACCTGTCTTTGATGTTATAATCCAGGCTATGATGTAACAGTCCTCTCTATAAAGTAACAATCCCCTTGATGTAACAATCCTATGTGTACAAAGCTTGTCTATGAGGTAACAATCCTCTCTATGATATCACAATCCTGTCTATGAAGTTACAATTCAGTTTATGAAGAAACAATCCTGAATATTATGTCACCATCATCTTTACAAAGGAACAAACCTGTCTATGATGTAATAATCCTGTCTATGAAATAATCCCCTCCGAAGTAGCAATACTGTTTATGAAGTAACAAACCTGTCTTTGAAAAAAACAATCCTCCTGATGTAACAATCCTTTCTATGAAGTAACAAACCTATCTTTGATGTAACAGTCCTGTCTATGATATAACAATCTTGTCTATGAAGTCACAATCTAGTCTATGAAGACAGTCCTGACTATGAAGTCACAATCCCAAATATGAAGGAACAATCTTTTGTATGAAATAACAATCCTGTCTATGAAGTTGCAAATCAGTCTATGAAGTAACAATCCTTTCTGTGATGTAACAATCCAGTCTATGATTTCACAATCCTGTCTATGAAGTCACAGTCCAGTCTATGAAGTAACAATCCTTTCTATGAAATCACCATTCATTCTATGAAGTAAAATCCAGTCTATGAAGTCACAATCCTATCTATGAAGTAACAATCCTGTCTATGAATTTACAATCCTGTCGATGACGTCACAATCCTGTTTATGAAGGAAGAAACCAGTCGATGAAGTAACAATCCTGTCTATGAAATAATAATCCCTATGTAACAATCCTGTCTATGAAGTAACAAATCTGTCTAAGAAGTAACAATCCTGTCTATGAAGTCACAATCCAGTCTATGAAGAAACAATACTGGCCATGAATTCACAATCCTGTTTGTGAAGTAACAAACCTGTCTATGAAGTTAAAATACTTTCTATGAAATAACAATCCTATCTATGAAGTATCAATCCAGTGTATGAAGCCACAAATCTGTGTATGATGTAATCATTCTGTCTATGAAGGAACAAACCTCTCTATGAAGTTACAGTCCTGTTTATGAAGTAACAATCCTGTGTATGAAGTCACAATCCCCTTTATGAAGGAACAAACCTGTCTATGAAGTAACAATCCTGTCTATGAAATAATCTTCCCAAGGTAACAGTACTGTCTATGAAGTAACAAACCTGTCTATGAATTAACAATCCTGTCTGTGAAATAACAATCTCCTCCATGTAACAATTCTATGAAGAAACAAACCTGTCTATGTAAAAAAAATCCCCCGTGATGTAACTATCATGTTTATGAAGCAACAATACTGTCTATGAGTTGCATACCAGTCTATGAAGTTACAGTCCTGTTTATGATATAAGAATCCGGTCTATGATGTACAAACCTTTCTATGATGTAACAGTGCAGTCCATGAAGTAACAATCGTGTATACGATTTCGCAATCCAGTGTATGAAGCCACAGTCATTCTCTGAAGTAAGAATCCTGTCTATGAAGTCACTGTACTATCTATGAAGAAACAATCCGGTCTATTAAGTAACAATCCTGTCTATGAAATAACAATCACCCCCTATGTAAAAATCCTTTCTATGAAGTAGCAATCCTGTCTATGAAGTAAAAAATCTCTGTAAGTAGGAACAATACCGTCTATGTTGTAACAATCCTGTCTATCACATCACAATCGTGTTTATGAAGGAACACAAAAGACGATGAAATAACAATCCTATGTAATAACAATCTCCCCCATGTGAAAGTCCTTTCTGTGAAGTAACAATCCTGTCTATGAAGTAACAATCCTGTCAATGATGTAAAAATCCTGTTTATGATGTCACAATCCAGACTATGAAGAAAGTCCTGACTATGAAGTCACAATCCCAATTATGAAGGAACAATCTTTTGTATGAAATAACAATCCTGTCTATGAAGTTGCAAATCAGTCTATGAAGTAACAATCCTTTCTGTGATGTAACAATCCAGTCTATGATTTCACAAGCCTGTCTGTGAAGTCACAGTCCAGTCTATGAAGTACCAATTCTTTCTATGAAATCACAATTCATTCTATGAGGTAACAATCCAGTCGATGAAGTCACAATCCTATCTATGAAGTAACAATCCTGTCTATGAATTCACAATCCTGTCTATGATGTCACAATCCTGTTTATGAAGGAACAAACCAGTCGATGAAGTAACAATACTGTCTATGAAATAATAATCCCTATGTAACAATCCTGTCTATGAAGTAGCAACCTGTCTAAGAAGTAACAATCCTGTCTATGATGTCACAATCCAGTCTATGAAGAAACAATACTGGCCAAGAATTCACAATCCTGTTTGTGAAGTAACAAACCTGTCTATGAAGTTACAATACTGTCTATGAAATAACAATCATATCTATGAAGTAATAATTTAGTGTATGAAGTCACAATTCTGTGTATAATGTAAAAATCCTGTCTATGAAATAATCTCCCCAAGGTAACAGTCCTGTCTATGCAGTCACAAACCTGTCTATTGAGTAACAATCCTGTCTGTGAAATAACAATCTCCTCCATGTAACAATTCTATGAAGAACGAAACCCGTCTATGAAAAAAAATCCCCCGTGATGTAACTATCATGTCTATAAAGTAATAATACTGTCTATGAAGTTGCATACCAGTCTATGAAGTTACAATCCTGTCTATGATATAAGAATCCGGTCTATGATGTACAAAGCTTTCTATGATGTAACAATCCAGTCTTTGAAGTAACAATCCTTTCTATGATGTAACAATGCAGTCCATGAAGTAACAATCGTGTATATGATGTCACAATCCAGTGTATGAACTCACAAGTCATTCTTTGAAGTAGGAATCCTGTCTATGAAGTCACTGTACTATCTATGAAGAAACATTCCGGTCTATTAAGTAACAATCCTGTCTATGAAATAACAATCCCCTATGTAATAATCCTTTCTATGAAGTAACAATTTTGTCTATGAAGTAAGGAACCTGTCTATGTAGTAACAATACCGTCTATGATGCAACAATCCACTCTATGAAGTAACAGTCAGGCTTATGAAGTTACAATCCTGTGTATGAAGTCACAAACCTCTTTATGAAGGAACAAACCTGTCTATGAAGTAACAATGCTGTCTATGATATACTCTCCCCAAGGTAACAGTCCTGTCTATGCAGTAACAAACCTGTCTATTGAGTAACAATCCTGTCTGTGAAATAACAATCTCCTCCATGTAACAATTCTATGAAGAAACAAACCCTTCTATGAAAAAACCATCCCCCGTGATGTAACTATCATGTCTATGAAGTAACAATACTGTCTTGAAATTGCATACCTGTCTATGAAGTCACTGTACTATATATGAAGAAACATTCCGGTCTATTAAGTTACAATCCTGTCTATGAAATAACAATCCCCCCTATGTAGTAATCCTTTCTATGAAGTAAAAACCTTGTCTACGAAGTAACAAACCTGTCTATGTATTAACAATACCGTCTATGATGTAACAATCCTCTCTATGATGTCACAATCCTCTCTATGAACTCACAATCCAGTCTATGAAGAAACAATCCTATGAAGTCACAATTCCTGTATGAAGGAACAATCCTGTTTATGAAGTCACAATGCTGTCTATGACATAACATTCCCCTCGATGTACCAATCCTGTCTATGAAATAACAAACCTGTCTATGAAAAACAATCCCCCTGATGTAACAATCTGTTTATGAAGTAACAATACTGTATATGAAGTTTCAAACCAATCCATGAAGTAACAATCGTGTCTATGATGTAATAATCCAGTCTATGATGTCACGATCCTGTCTATGAAGTCACAGTCCAGTCTGTGAAGTAACAATTCTTTCTATGAAATAATGCAGTCTATGAAGTAACAATCCTGATATGATGTCACAATCCAGTCTATGATGTCAAGTTCCTGTCTATGAAGTAACCATCCAGTCTATGAAGAAAATCCTGACTATGAAGTCATAATCCCAATTATGAAGGAACAATCCTTTGTAGGAAATAACAATCCTGTCTATGAAGTTGCAAATCAGTCTATGAAGTAACAATCCTTTCTGTGATGTAACAATCCAGTCTATAATATCACAATCCTGTCTATGAAGTCACAGTCCAGTCTATGAAGTAACAATCCTTTCTATGAAATCACCATTCATTCTATGAAGTAAAATCCAGTCTATGAAGTCACAATCCTATCTATGAAGTAACAATCCTGTCTATGAATTTACAATCCTGTCTATGACGTCACAATCCTGTTTATGAAGGAAGAAACCAGTCGATGAAGTAACAATCCTGTCTATGAAATAATAATCCCTATGTAACAATCCTGTCTATGAAGTAACAAATCTGTCTAAGAAGTTACAATCCTGTCTATGATGTCACAATCCAGTCTATGAAGAAACAATACTGGCCATGAATTCACAATCCTTTTTGTGAAGTAACAAACCTGTCTATGAAGTTAAAATACTGTCTATGAAATAACAATCCTATCTATGAAGTAATAATCCAGTGTATGAAGTCACAAATCTGTGTATGGTGTAATAATCCTGTCTATGAAGGAACAAACCTTTCTATGAAGTTACAGTCCTGTTTATGAAGTAACAATTCTGTGTAAGAAGTCATAATCCTCTTTATGAAGGAACAAACCTCTCTATGAAGAAACAATCCTGTCTATGAAATAATCTTCCCAAGGTAACAGTCCTGTCTATGAAGTAAAAAACCTATGAAGAAACAATCCTGCCTGTGAAATAACAATCTCCTCCATTTAACAATTCTATGAAGAAACAAACGTGTCTATGAAAAAAAAAAATCCCCCGTGATGTAACTATCATGTCTATGAAGCAACAATACTGTCTATGAAGTTGCATACCAGTCTATGAAGTTACAGTCCTGTCTATGATTTAAGAATCCGGTCTATGATGTACAAACCTTTCTATGATGTAACAATGCAGTCCATGAAGTAACAATCGTGTATACGATGTCGCAATCCAGTGTATGAAGTCACAAGTCTTTCTCTGAAGTAAGAATCCAGTCTATGAAGTCACTGTACTATCTATGAAGAAACAATCCGGTCTATTAAGTAACAATCCTATGAAATAACGATCCCCCCTATGTAAAAATCCTTTCTATGAAGTAGCAATCCTGTCTATGAAGTAAAAAATCTCTCTAAGTAGGAACAATACCGTCTCTGATGTAACAATCCTGCCTATGACGTCACAATCGTGTTTATGAAGGAACAAAACAGACGATGAAATAACAATCCTATGAAATAACAATCTCCCCCATTTGAAAGTCCTTTCTGTGAAGTAACAATCCTGTCTATGAAGTAACAATCCTGTCAATGATGTAAAAATCCTGTTTATGATGTCACAATCCAGACTATGAAGAAAGTCCTGACTATGAAGTCACAATCCCAATTATGAAGAAACAATTTTTTGTAAGAAATAACAATCCTGTCTATGAAGTTGCAAATCAGTCTATGAAGTAACAATCCTTTCTGTGATGTAACAGTCCAGTCTATGATTTCACAATCCTGTCTATGAAGTCACAGTCCAGTCTATGAAGTAACAATCCTGTCTATGAAATCACAATTCATTCTATGAGGTAACAATCCAGTCGATGAAGTCACAATCCTATCTATGAAGTAACAATCCTGTCTATGAATTTACAATCCTGTCTATGATGTCACAATCCTGTTTATGAAGGAACAAACCAGTTGATGAAGTAACAATCCTGTCTATGAAATAATAATCCCTATGTAACAATCCTGACTATGAAGTAACAAACCTGTCTAAGAAGTAACAATCCTGTCTATGATGTCACAATCCAGTCTATGAGGAAACTATACTTGCCAAGAATTCACAATCCTGTTTGTGAAGTAACAAACCTGTCTATGAAGTTACAATACTGTCTATGAAATAACAATCCTATCTATAAAGTAATAATTTAGTGTATGAAGTCACAATTCTGTGTATAATGTAAAAATCCTGTCTATGAAATAATCTCCCCAAGGTAACAGTCCTGTCTATGCAGTCACAAACCTGTCTATTGGGTAACAATCCTGTCTGTGAAATAACAATCTCCTCCATGTAACAATTCTATGAAGAACGAAACCCGTCTATGAAAAAAAATCCACCGTGATGTAACTATCATGTCTATGAAATAATAATACTGTCTATGAAGTTGCATACCAGTCTATGAAGTTACAATCCTGTCTATGATATAAGAATCCGGTCTATGATGTACAAAGCTTTCTATGATGTAACAATCCAGACTTTGAAGTAACAATCCTTTCTATGATGTAACAATGCAGTCCATGAAGTAACAATCCTTTCTTTGATGTAACAATGCAGTCCATGAAGTAACAATCGTGTATATGATGTCAAAATCCAGTGTATGAACTCACAAGTCTTTCTCTGAATAGGAATCCTGTCTATGAAGTCACTGTACTATCTATGAAGAAACATTCCGATCTATTAAGTTACAATCCTTTCTATGAATTAATAATCCCTATGTAACAATCCTGTCTATGAAGTAACAAATCTGTCTAAGAAGTAACAATCCTGTCTATGATGTCACAATCCAGTCTATGAAGAAACAATACTGGCCATGAATTCACAATCCTATTTGTGAAGTAACAAACCTGTCTATGAAGTTAAAATACTGTCTATGAAATAACAATCCTATCTATGAAGTAATAATCCAGTGTATGAAGTCACAATTCTGTGTATGATGTAATAATCCTGTCTATGAATGAACAAACCTCTCTATGAAGTTACAGTCCTGTTTATGAAGTAACAATCCTGTGTAAGAAGTCACAATCCTCTTTATGAAGGAACAAACCTGTCTATGAAGTAACAATCCTGTCTATGAAATAATCTTCCCAAGGTAACAGTCCTGTCTATGAAGTAACAACCTGTCTATGAAGTAACAATTCTTCCTGTGAAATAACAATCTCCTCCATGTAACAATTCTATGAAGAAACAAACCTGTCTATGAAGAAAAAAATCCCCTGTGATGTAACTATCATGTCTATGAAGCAACAATACTGTCTATGAAGTTGCATACCAGTCTATGAAGTTACTGTCCTGTCTATGATATTAGAATCCGGTCTATGATGTACAAAACTTTCTATGATGTAACAATGCAGTCCATGAAGTAACAATCGTGTATACGATGTCGCAATCCAGTGTATGAAGTCACAAGTCTGTCTCTGAAGTAAGAATCCTGTCTTTGAAGTCACTGTACTATCTATGAAGAAACAATCCGGTCTATTAAGTAACAATCCTGTCTATGAAATAACGAACCGCCCTATGTAAAAATCCTTTCTATGAAGTAGCAATCCTGTCTATGAAGTAAAAAATCTCTCTTAATATGAACAATACCGTCTCTGATGTAACAATCCTGTCTATGACGTCACAATCGTGTTTATGAAGGAACAAAACAGACGATGAAATAACAATCCTATGAAATAACAATCTCCCCCATGTGAAAGTCCTTTCTGTTAAGTAACAATCCTCTGTGAAATAACAATCTCCTCCATGTAACAATTCTATGAAGAAACAAACCTATCTATGAAAAAACAATTCCCCCGTGATGTAACTTTCATGTCTATGAAGTAACAATCCTGTCTATGAAGTAACGAACCTGCCTAAGTAGTAACAATACCGTCTATGATGTAACAATCCTCTCTATGATGTCACAATCCTGTCTATGAAGTCACAATCCAGTCTATGAAGAAACAATCCTATGAAGTCACAATCCCGTTTATGAAGGAACAATCCTGTTTATGAAGTCACAATCCTGTCTATGAAATAACAATCCCCTCGATGTAACAATCCTTTCTATGAAATAACAAACCTGTCTATGAAAAATATCCCCCTGATGTAACTATCCTGTTTGTGAAGTAACAATACTGTATATGAAGTTGCAAACCAATCTATGAAGTAACAAGCCTGTCTTTGATGTAACATTTACAGTCTATGATGTCACAGTCCATTAATGTCACAGTCCAGTCTATGAAGTAACAATCCTTTCTATGAAGTAATGCAGTCTATGAAGTAACAATCCTGATATGAGGTCACAATCCAGTCTATGAAGTCAAAATCCTATGAAGTAAGAATCCTGTCTATGAAGTAACAATCCTGTCAATGATGTAAAAATCCTCTTTATGATGTCACAATCCAGACTATGAAGAAAGTCCTGACTATGAAGTCACAATCCCAATTATGAAGGAACAATTTTTTGTATGAAATAGCAATCCTGTCTATGAAGTTGCAAATCAGTCTATGAAGTAACAATCCTTTCTGTGATGTAACAATCCAGTCTATGATTTCACAATCCTGTCTATGAAGTCACAGTCCAGTCTATGAAGCAACAATCCTTTCTATGAAATCACAATTCATTCTATGAGGTAACAATCCAGTCGATGAAGTCATAATCCTATCTATGAAGTAACAATCCTGTCTATGAATTCACAATCCTGTCTATGATGTCACAATCCTGTTTATGAAGGAACAAACCAGTTGATGAAGTAACAATACTGTCTATGAAATAATAATCCCTATGTAACAATCCTGTCTATGAAGTAACAAACCTGTCTAAGAAGTAACAATCCTGTCTATGATGTCACAATCCAGTCTATGAGGAAACTATACTTGCCAAGAATTCACAATCCTGTTTGTGAAGTAACAAACCTGTCTATGAAGTTACAATACTGTCTATGAAATAACAATCCTATCTATAAAGTAATAATTTAGTGTATGAAGTCACAATTCTGTGTATAATGTAAAAATCCTGTCTATGAAATAATCTCCCCAAGGTAACAGTCCTGTCTATGCAGTCACAAACCTGTCTATTGAGTAACAATCCTGTCTGTGAAATAACAATCTCCTCCATGTAACAATTCTATGAAGAACGAAACCCGTCTATGAAAAAAAATCCACCGTGATGTAACTATCATGTCTATGAAATAATAATACTGTCTATGAAGTTGCATACCAGTCTATGAAGTTACAATCCTGTCTATAATATAAGAATCCGGTCTATGATGTACAAAGCTTTCTATGATGTAACAATCCAGACTTTGAAGTAACAATCCTTTCTATGATGTAACAATGCAGTCCATGAAGTAACAATCCTTTCTTTGATGTAACAATGCAGTCCATGAAGTAACAATCGTGTATATGATGTCAAAATCCAGTGTATGAACTCACAAGTCTTTCTCTGAATAGGAATCCTGTCTATGAAGTCACTGTACTATCTATGAAGAAACATTCCGATCTATTAAGTTACAATCCTTTCTATGAATTAATAATCCCTTTGTAACAATCCTGTCTATGAAGTAACAAATCTGTCTAAGAAGTAACAATCCTGTCTATGATGTCACAATCCAGTCTATGAAGAAACAATACTGGCCATGAATTCACAATTCTGTTTGTGAAGTAACAAACCTCTCTATGAAGTTAAAATACTGTCTATGAAATAACAATCCTATCTATGAAGTAATAATCCAGTGTATGAAGTCACAATTCTGTGTATGATGTAATAATCCTGTCTATGAATGAACAAACCTCTCTATGAAGTTACAGTCCTGTTTATGAAGTAACAATCCTGTGTAAGAAGTCACAATCCTCTTTATGAAGGAACAAACCTGTCTATGAAGTAACAATCCTGTCTATGAAATAATCTTCCCAAGGTAACAGTCCTGTCTATGAAGTAACAACCTGTCTATGAAGTAACAATTCTTCCTGTGAAATAACAATCTCCTCCATGTAACAATTCTATGAAGAAACAAACCTGTCTATGAAAAAAAAAATCCCCCGTGATGTAACTATCATGTCTATGAAGCAACAATACTGTCTATGAAGTTGCATACCAGTCTATGAAGTTACAGTCCTGTCTATGATATAAGAATCCGGTCTATGATGTACAAACCTTTCTATGATGTAACAATGCAGTCCATGAAGTAACAATCGTGTATACGATGTCGCAATCCAGTGTATGAAGTCACAAGTCTGTCTCTGAAGTAAGAATCCTGTCTTTGAAGTCACTGTACTATCTATGAAGAAACAATCCGGTCTATTAAGTAACAATCCTGTCTATGAAATAACGAACCGCCCTATGTAAAAATCCTTTCTATGAAGTAGCAATCCTGTCTATGAAGTAAAAAATCTCTCTTAATATGAACAATACCGTCTCTGATGTAACAATCCTGTCTATGACGTCACAATCGTGTTTATGAAGGAACAAAACAGACGATGAAATAACAATCCTATGAAATAACAATCTCCCCCATGTGAAAGTCCTTTCTGTTAAGTAACAATCCTCTGTGAAATAACAATCTCCTCCATGTAACAATTCTATGAAGAAACAAACCTATCTATGAAAAAACAATTCCCCCGTGATGTAACTATCATGTCTATGAAGTAACAATCCTGTCTATGAAGTAACGAACCTGCCTAAGTAGTAACAATACCATCTATGATGTAACAATCCTCTCTATGATGACACAATCCTGTCTATGAAGTCACAATCCAGTCTATGAAGAAACAATCCTATGAAGTCACAATCCCGTTTATGAAGGAACAATCCTGTTTATGAAGTCACAATCCTGTCTATGAAATAACAATCCCCTCGATGTAACAATCCTTTCTATGAAATAACAAACCTGTCTATGAAAAATATCCCCCTGATGTAACTATCCTGTTTGTGAAGTAACAATACTGTATATGAAGTTGCAAACCAATCTATGAAGTAACAAGCCTGTCTTTGATGTAACATTTACAGTCTATGATGTCACAGTCCATTAATGTCACAGTCCAGTCTATGAAGTAACAATCCTTTCTATGAAGTAATGCAGTCTATGAAGTAATAATCCTGATATGAGGTCACAATCCAGTCTATGAAGTCAAAATCCTATGAAGTAAGAATCCTGTCTATGAAGTAACAATCCTGTCAATGATGTAAAAATCCTGTGTATAATGTCACAATCCTGTATTTGAAGTCACAATCCAGTCTATGAAGAAAGTCCTGACTATGAAGTCTCAATCACAATTATGAAGGAACAATATTTGTATGAAATAACAATCCTGTCTATGAAGTTGCAAATCAGTCTATGAAGTAACAATCCTTTCTGTGATGTAACAATCCAGTCTATGATTTCACAATCCTGTCTATGAAGTCACAGTCCAGTCTATGAAGTAACAATCCTGTCTATGAATTCACAATCCTGTCTATGATGTCACAATCCTGTTTATGAAGGAACAAACCAGTCGATGAAGTAACAATACTGTCTATGAAATAATAATCCCTATGTAACAATCCTGTCTATGAAGTAACAAACCTGTCTAAGAAGTAACAATCCTGTCTATGATGTCACAATCCAGTCTATGAGGAAACAATACTGGCCAAGAATTCACAATCCTGTTTGTGAAGTAACAAACCTGTCTATGAAGTTACAATACTGTCTATGAAATAACAATCCTATCTATGAAGTAATAATTTAGTGTATGAAGTCACAATTCTGTGTATAATGTAAAAATCCTGTCTATGATATAATCTCCCCAAGGTAACAGTCCTGTCTATGCAGACACAAACCTGTCTATTGAGTAACAATCCTGTCTGTGAAATAACAATCTCCTCCATGTAACAATTCTATGAAGAACGAAACCCGTCTATGAAAAAAAATCCCCCGTGATGTAACTATCATGTCTATGAAGTAATAATACTGTCTATGAAGTTGCATACCAGTCTATGAAGTTACAATCCTGTCTATGATATAAGAATCCGGTCTATGATGTACAAAGCTTTCTATGATGTAACAATCCAGTCTTTGAAGTAACAATCCTTTCTATGATGTAACAATGCAGTCCATGAAGTAACAATCGTGTATATGATGTCAAAATCCAGTGTATGAACTAACAAGTCTTTCTCTGAATAGGAATCCTGTCTATGAAGTCACTGTACTATCTACGAAGAAACATTCCGGTCTATTAAGTAACAATCCTGTCTATGAAATAACAATCCCCTATGTAATAATCCTTTCTATGAAGTAACAATTTTGTCTATGAAGTAAGGAACCTGTCTATGTAGTAACAATACAATCTATGATGCAACAATCCTCTCTATGAAGTAACAGTCAGGCTTATGAAGTTACAATCCTGTGTATGAAGTCACAATCCTCTTTATGAAGGAACAAACCAGTCTATGAAGTAACAATGCTGTCTTTGAAATACTCTCCCCAAGGTAACAGTCCTATGAAGTAACAATCCTGTTTGTGAAATAACAATCTCCTCCATGTACCAATTCTATGAAGAAACAAACCTGTCTATGAAAAAACGATTCCCCCGTGATGTAACTATCATGTCTATGAAGTAACAATCCTGTCTATGAAGTAACAAACCTGCCTAAGTAGTAACAATACCGTCTATGATGTAACAATCCCCTCTATGATGTCACAATCCGGTCTATGAAGTCACAATCCAGTCTATGAAGAAACAATCCTATGAAGTCACAATCCCGTTTATGAAGGAACAATCCTGTTTATGAAGTCACAATCCTGTCTGTGAAATAACAATCCCCTAGATGTAACAATCCTTTCTATGAAATAACAAACCTGTCTATGAAAAATATCCCCCTGATGTAACTATCCTGTTTGTGAAGTAACAATACTGTATATGAAGTTACAAACCAATCTATGAAGTAACAAGCCTGTCTTTGATGTAACATTTACAGTCTATGATGTCACAGTCCATTAATGTCACAGTCCAGTCTATGAAGTAACAATCCTTTCTATGAAGTAATGCAGTCTTTGAAGTAACAATCCTGATATGAGGTCACAATCCAGTCTATGAAGTCAAAATCCTATGATGTAAGAATCCTGTCTATGAAGTAACAATCTTGTCAATGATGTAAAAATCCTGTGTATAATGTCACAATCCTGTCTTTGAAGTCACAATCCAGTCTATGAAGAAAGTCCTGACTATGAAGTCACAATCACAATTATGAAGGAACAATCTTTTGTATGAAATAACAATCCTGTCTATGAAGTTGCAAATCAGTCTATGAAGTAACAATCCTTTCTGTGATGTAACAATAAAGTCTATGAAATCACAATCCTGTCTATGATGTCACAATCCTGTTTATGAAGGAACAAACCAGTCATGAAGTAACAATACTGTCTATGAAATAATAATCCCTATGTAACAATCCTGTCTATGAAGTAACAATCCTTTCTAAGAAGTAACAATCCTGTCTATGATGTCACAATCCAGTCTATGAAGAAATAGTACTGGCCATGAATTCACAATCCTGTTTGTGAAGTAACAAACCTGTCTATGAAGTTGCAATACTGTCTATGAAATAACAATCCTATCTATGAAGTAATAATCCAGTGTATGAAGTCACAATTCTGTGTATGATGTAACAATCCTGTCTATGAAATAATCTCCCCAAGGTAACAGTCCTGTCTATGAAATAACAAACCTGTCTATTGAGTAACAATCCTGTCTGTGAAATAACAATGTCCTCCACGTAACAATTCTATGAAGAAACCTGTCTATGAACGAAAAATCCCCCGTGATGTAACTATCATGTGTATGAAGCAACAATACTGTCTATGAAGTTGCATACCAGTCTATGAAGTTACAATCCTGTCTATGATATAAGAATCCGGTCTATGATGTACAAACCTTTCTATGATGTAACAATGCAGTCCATGAAGTAACAATCGTGTATACGATGTCGCAATCCAGTGTATGAAGTCACAGTCTTTCTCTGAAGTAAGAATCCTGTCTATGAAGTCACTGTACTATCTATGAAGAAACAATCCGGTCTATTAAGTAACAATCCTGTCTATGAAATAACAATCCCCCCCTATGTAAAAATCCTTTCTATGAAGTAGCAATCCTGTCTATGAAGTAAAAAATCTCTCTAAGTAGGAACAATACCGTCTACGTTGTAACAATCCTGTCTATCACGTCACTATCGTGTTTATGAAGGAACACAAAAGACGATGAAATAACAATCCTATGTAATAACAATCTCCCCCATGTGAAAGTCCTTTCTGTGAAGTAACAATCCTGTCTATGAAGTAACAATCCTGTCAATGATGTAAAAATCCTGTTTATGATGTCACAATCCAGACAATGAAGAAAGTCCTGACTATGAAGTCACAATCACAATTATGAAGGAACAATCTTTTGTATGAAATAACAATCCTGTCTATGAAGTTGCAAATCAGTCTATGAAGTAACAATCCTTTCTGTGATGTAACAATCCAGTCTATGATTTCACAATCCTGTCTGTGAAGTCACAGTCCAGTCTATGAAGTACCAATTCTTTCTATGAAATCACAATTCATTCTATGAGGTAACAATCCTGTCTATGAATTCACAATCCTGTCCATGATGTCACAATCCTGTTTATGAAGGAACAAACCAGTCGATGAAGTAACAATACTGTCTATGAAATAATAATCCCTATGTAACAATCCTGTCTATGAAGTAACAACCTGTCTAAGAAGTAACAATCCTGTCTATGATGTCACAATCCAGTCTATAAAGAAACAATACTGGCCAAGAATTCACAATCCTGTTTGTGAAGTAACAAACCTGTCTATGAAGTTACAATACTGTCTATGAAATAACAATCCTATCTATGAAGTAATAATTTAGTGTATGAAGTCACAATTCTGTGTATAATGTAAAAATCCTGTCTATGAAATAATCTCCCCAAGGTAACAGTCCTGTCTATGCAGTCACAAACCTGTCTATTGAGTAACAATCCTGTCTGTGAAATAACAATCTCCTCCATGTAACAATTCTATGAAGAACGAAACCCGTCTATGAAAAAAAATCCCCCGTGATGTAACTACCATGTCTATGAAGTAATAATACTGTCTATGAAGTTGCATACCAGTCTATGAAGTTACAATCCTGTCTATGATATAAGAATCCGGTATATGATGTACAAAGCTTTCTATGATGTAACAATCCAGTCTTTGAAGTAACAATCCTTTCTATGATGTAACAATGCAGTCCATGAAGTAACAATCGTGTATATGATGTCACAATCCAGTGTATGAACTCACAAGTCATTCTTTGAAGTAGGAATCCTGTCTATGAAGTCACTGTACTATCTATGAAGAAACATTCCGGTCTATTAAGTAACAATCCTGTCTATGAAATAACAATCCCCTATGTAATAATCCTTTCTATGAAGTAACAATTTTGTCTATGAAGTAAGGAACCTGTCTATGTAGTAACAATACCGTCTATGATGTAACAATCCTCTCTATGAAGTAACAGTCCTATTTATGAAGTAACAATCCTGTGTATGAAGTCACAATCCCCTTTATGAAGGAACAAACCTGTCTATGAAGTAACAATGCTGTCTATGAAATAATCTCCCCAAGGTAACAGTCCTGCCTATGTAGTAACAAACCTGTCTATGAAGTAACAATCCTGTCTGTGAAATAACAATCTCCTCCATGTAACAATTCTATGGAGAAACAAACCTGTCTATGAAAAAGCAATCCCCCGTGATGTAACTATCATGTCTAAGAGTAACAATACTGTCTATGAAGTAACAAACCTGCCTAAGTAGTAACAATACCGTCTATGATGTAACAATCCTCTCTATGATGTCACAATCCTGTCTATGAAGTAACAAAGCTTTCTAAGATGTAACCATCCTGTCTATGATGTAACAATCCTGTCTATGATGTTACAATACAATCTATGAAGTCAAAATCCAGTCTATGAAGTAACAATACTTTCTATGAAGTAACAATGCAGTCTATGAAGTAACAGTCTGGTCTATGATGTTTGATACTAGTCCATGAATTGACAGTCCTGTCTATGAAGTCCCATTCCAGTCTATGAAGAAACAATTCTATGAAGTCATAATCCTGTTAATGAAGGAACAGTCCTGTCTATGAAGTAACGATCCTGTATAGGAAATAATCTCCTCCATGTAACAATTCTATGAAGTAACAAACCTGTCTATGAAAAAACAATCCCCTGTGATGTAACTATACGGTCAATGAAGTAACAATTCTGTCTATGAAGTTGCATACCAGTCTATGAAGTTACAATCCTGTCTATGATGTAACAATCCAGTCTATGATGTCACAAACCTGTCTTTGATGTAATAATCCAGGCTATGATGTAACAGTCCTCTCTATAAAGTAATAATCCCCTTGATGTAACAATCCTATGTGTAAAAAGCTTGTCTATGAGGTAACAATACTCTCTATGATATCACAATCCTGTCTATGAAGTTACAATTCAGTTTATGAAGAAACAATCCTGAATATTAAGTCACCATCATCTTTACAAAGGAACAAACCTGTCTATGATGTAATAATCCTGTCTATGAAATAATCCCCTCCGAAGTAGCAATACTGTTTATGAAGTAACAAACCTGTCTTTGAAAAAAACAATCCTCCTGATGTAACAATCCTTTCTATGAAGTAACAAACCTATCTTTGATGTAACAGTCCTGTCTATGATATAACAATCCTGTCTATGAAGTCACAATCTAGTCTATGAAGAAAGTCCTGACTATGAAGTCACAATCCCAAATATGAAGGAACAATCTTTTGTATGAAATAACAATCCTGTCTATGAAGTTGCAAATCAGTCTATGAAGTAACAATCCTTTCTGTGATGTAACAATCCAGTCTATGATTTCACAATCCTGTCTATGAAGTCACAGTCCAGTCTATGAAGTAACAATCCTTTCTATGAAATCACCATTCATTCTATGAAGTAACAATCCAGTCTATGAAGTCACAATCCTATCTATGAAGTAACAATCCTGTCTATGAATTTACAATCCTGTCGATGACGTCACAATCCTGTTTATGAAGGAAGAAACCAGTCGATGAAGTAACAATCCTGTCTATGAAATAATAATCCCTATGTAACAATCCTGTCTATGAAGTAACAATCCTTTCTAAGAAGTAACAATCCTGTCTATGAAGTCACAATCCAGTCTATGAAGAAACAATACTGGCCATGAATTCACAATCCTTTTTGTGAAGTAACAAACCTGTCTATGAAGTTAAAATACTGTCTATGAAATAACAATCCTATCTATGAAGTAACAATCCAGTGTATGAAGCCACAAATCTGTGTATGATGTAATAATTCTGTCTATGAAGGAACAAACCTCTCTATGAAGTTACAGTCCTGTTTATGAAGTAACAATCCTGTGTATGAAGTCACAATCCCCTTTATGAAGGAACAAACCTGTCTATGAAGTAACAATCCTGTCTATGAAATAATCTTCCCAAGGTAACAGTACTGTCTATGAAGTAACAAACCTGTCTATGAAGTAACAATCCTGCCTGTGAAATAACAATCTCCTCCATGTAACAATTCTATGAAGAAACAAACGTGTCTATGAAAAAAAAATCCCCCGTGATGTAACTATCATGTTTATGAAGCAACAATACTGTCTATGAGTTGCATACCAGTCTATGAAGTTACAATCCTGTCTATGATATAAGAATCCGGTCTATGATGTACAAACCTTTCTATGATGTAACAATGCAGTCCATGAAGTAACAATCGTGTATACGATGTCGCAATCCAGTGTATGAAGTCACAGTCTTTCTCTGAAGTAAGAATCCTGTCTATGAAGTCACTGTACTATCTATGAAGAAACAATCCGCTCTATTAAGTAACAATCCTGTCTATGAAATAACAATCCCCCCCTATGTAAAAATCCTTTCTATGAAGTAGCAATCCTGTCTATGAAGTAAAAAATCTCTCTAAGTAGGAACAATACCGTCTCTGATGTAACAATCCTGCCTATGACGTCACAATCGTGTTTATGAAGGAACAAAACAGACGATGAAATAACAATCCTATGAAATAACAATCTCCCCCATTTGAAAGTCCTTTCTGTGAAGTAACAATCCTGTCTATGAAGTAACAATCCTGTCAATGATGTAAAAATCCTGTTTATGATGTCACAATCCAGACTATGAAGAAAGTCCTGACTATGAAGTCACAATCCCAATTATGAAGTAACAATCTTTTGTATGAAATAACAATCCTGTCTATGAAGTTGCAAATCAGTCTATGAAGTAACAATCCTTTCTGTGATGTAACAATCCAGTCTATGATTTCACAATCCTGTCTGTGAAGTCACAGTCCAGTCTATGAAGTACCAATTCTTTCTATGAAATCACAATTCATTCTATGAGGTAACAATCCAGTCGATGAAGTCACAATCCTCTATATGAAGTAACAATCCTGTCTATGAATTCACAATCCTGTCTATGATGTCACAATCCTGTTTATGAAGGAACAAACCAGTCGATGAAGTAACAATACTGTCTATGAAATAATAAACCCTATGTAACAATCCTGTCTATGAAGTAGCAACCTGTCTAAGAAGTAACAATCCTGTCTATGATGTCACAATCCAGTCTATGAAGAAACAATACTGGCCAAGAATTCACAATCCTGTTTGTGAAGTAACAAACCTGTCTATGAAGTTACAATACTGTCTATGAAATAACAATCCTATCTATGAAGTAATAATTTAGTGTATGAAGTCACAATTCTGTGTATAATGTAAAAATCCTGTCTATGAAATAATCTCCCCAAGGTAACAGTCCTGTCTATGCAGTCACAAACCTGTCTATTGAGTAACAATCCTGTCTGTGAAATAACAATCTCCTCCATGTAACAATTCTATGAAGAACGAAACCCGTCTATGAAAAAAAATCCCCCGTGATGTAACTATCATGTCTATGAAGTAATAATACTGTCTATGAAGTTGCATACCAGTCTATGAAGTTACAATCCTGTCTATGATATAAGAATCCGGTCTATGATGTACAAAGCTTTCTATGATGTAACAATCCAGTCTTTGAAGTAACAATCCTTTCTATGATGTAACAATGCAGTCCATGAAGTAACAATCGTGTATATGATGTCACAATCCAGTGTATGAACTCACAAGTCATTCTTTGAAGTAGGAATCCTGTCTATGAAGTCACTGTACTATCTATGAAGAAACATTCCGGTCTATTAAGTAACAATCCTGTCTATGAAATAACAATCCCCTATGTAATAATCCTTTCTATGAAGTAACAATTTTGTCTATGAAGTAAGGAACCTGTCTGTGTAGTAACAATACCGTCTATGATGCAACAATCCACTCTATGAAGTAACAGTCAGGCTTATGAAGTTACAATCCTGTGTGTGAAGTCACAAACCTCTTTATGAAGGAACAAACCTGTCTATGAAGTAACAATGCTGTCTATGATATACTCTCCCCAAGGTAACAGTCCTGTCTATGCAGTAACAAACCTGTCTATTGAGTAACAATCCTGTCTGTGAAATAACAATCTCCTCCATGTAACAATTCTATGAAGAAACAAACCCTTCTATGAAAAAACCATCCCCCGTGATGTAACTATCATGTCTATGAAGTAACAATACTGTCTATGAAGTTGCATACCTGTCTATGAAGTCACTGTACTATCTATGAAGAAACATTCCGGTCTATTAAGTTACAATCCTGTCTATGAAATAACAATCCCCCCTATGTAGTAATCCTTTCTATGAAGTAAAAATCTTGTCTACGAAGTAACAAACCTGTCTATGTATTAACAATACCGTCTATGATGTAACAATCCTCTCTATGATGTCACAATCCTCTCTATGAACTCACAATCCAGTCTATGAAGAAACAATCCTATGAAGTCACAATTCCTGTATGAAGGAACAATCCTGTTTATGAAGTCACAATGCTGTCTATGACATAACAGTCCCCTCGATGTACCAATCCTGTCTATGAAATAACAAACCTGTCTATGAAAAACAATTCCCCTGATGTAACAATCCTGTTTATGAAGTAACAATACTGTATATGAAGTTGCAAACCAATCCATGAAGTAACAATCGTGTCTATGATGTAATAATCCAGTCTATGATGTCACGATCCTGTCTATGAAGTCACAGTCCAGTCTGTGAAGTAACAATTCTTTCTATGAAGTAATGCAGTCTATGAAGTAACAATCCTGATATGATGTCACAATCCAGTCTATGATGTCAAGTTCCTGTCTATGAAGTAACCATCCAGTCTATGAAGAAAATCCTGACTATGAAGTCATAATCCCAATTATGAAGGAACAATCCTTTGTAGGAAATAACAATCCTGTCTATGAAGTTGCAAATCAGTCTATGAAGTAACAATCCTTTCTGTGATGTAACAATCCAGTCTATAATATCACAATCCTGTCTATGAAGTCACAGTCCAGTCTATGAAGTAACAATCCTTTCTATGAAATCACCATTCATTCTATGAAGTAACAATCCAGTCTATGAAGTCACAATCCTATCTATGAAGTAACAATCCTGTCTATGAATTTACAATCCTGTCGATGACGTCACAATCCTGTTTATGAAGGAAGAAACCAGTCGATGAAGTAACAATCCTGTCTATGAAATAATAATCCCTATGTAACAATCCTGTCTATGAAGTAACAAATCTGTCTAAGAAGTAACAATCCTGTCTATGATGTCACAATCCAGTCTATGAAGAACCAATACTGGCCATGAATTCACAATCCTGTTTGTGAAGTAACAAACCTGTTTATGAAGTTAAAATACTGTCTATGAAATAACAATCCTATCTATGAAGTAATAATCCAGTGTATGAAGTCACAAATCTGTGTATGGTGTAATAATCCTGTCTATGAAGGAACAAACCTCTCTATGAAGTTACAGTCCTGTTTATGAAGTAACAATCCTGTGTAAGAAGTCATAATCCTCTTTATGAAGGAACAAACCTGTCTATGAAGAAACAATCCTGTCTATGAAATAATCTTCCCAAGGTAACAGTCCTGTCTATGAAGTAACAAACCTGTCTATGAAGTAACAATCCTGCCTGTGAAATAACAATCTCCTCCATGTAACAATTCTATGAAGAAACAAACGTGTCTATGAAAAAAAAAAAATCCCCCGTGATGTAACTATCATGTCTATGAAGCAACAATACTGTCTATGAAGTTGCATACCAGTCTATGAAGTTACAGTCCTGTCTATGATATAAGAATCCGGTCTATGATGTACAAACCTTTCTATGATGTAACAATGCAGTCCATGAAGTAACAATCGTGTATACGATGTCGCAATCCAGTGTATGAAGTCACAAGTCTCTCTCTGAAGTAAGAATCCAGTCTATGAAGTCACTGTACTATCTATGAAGAAACAATCCGGTCTATTAAGTAACAATCCTGTCTATGAAATAACGATCCCCCCTATGTAAAAATCCTTTCTATGAAGTAGCAATCCTGTCTATGAAGTAAAAAATCTCTCTAAGTAGGAACAATACCGTCTATGTTGTAACAATCCTGTCTATCACGTCACAATCGTGTTTATGAAGGAACACAAAAGACGATGAAATAACAATCCTATGTAATAACAATCTCCCCCATGTGAAAGTCCTTTCTGTGAAGTAACAATCCTGTCTATGAAGTAACAATCCTGTCAATGATGTAAAAATCCTGTTTATGATGTCACAATCCAGACAATGAAGAAAGTCCTGACTATGAAGTCACAATCCCAATTATGAAGGAACAATCTTTTGTATGAAATAACAATCCTGTCTATGAAGTTGCAAATCAGTCTATGAAGTAACAATCCTTTCTGTGATGTAACAATCCAGTCTATGATTTCACAATCCTGTCTGTGAAGTCACAGTCCAGTCTATGAAGTACCAATTCTTTCTATGAAATCACAATTCATTCTATGAGGTAACAATCCTGTCTATGAATTCACAATCCTGTCCATGATGTCACAATCCTGTTTATGAAGGAACCAACCAGTCGATGAAGTAACAATACTGTCTATGAAATAATAATCCCTATGTAACAATCCTGTCTATGAAGTAACAACCTGTCTAAGAAGTAACAATCCTGTCTATGATGTCACAATCCAGTCTATGAAGAAACAATACTGGCCAAGAATTCACAATCCTGTTTGTGAAGTAACAAACCTGTCTATGAAGTTACAATACTGTCTATGAAATAACAATCCTATCTATGAAGTAATAATTTAGTGTATGAAGTCACAATTCTGTGTATAATGTAAAAATCCTGTCTATGAAATAATCTCCCCAAGGTAACAGTCCTGTCTATGCAGTCACAAACCTGTCTATTGAGTAACAATCCTGTCTGTGAAATAACAATCTCCTCCATGTAACAATTCTATGAAGAACGAAACCCGTCTATGAAAAAAAATCCCCCGTGATGTAACTACCATGTCTATGAAGTAATAATACTGTCTATGAAGTTGCATACTAGTCTATGAAGTTACAATCCTGTCTATGATATAAGAATCCGGTATATGATGTACAAAGCTTTCTATGATGTAACAATCCAGTCTTTGAAGTAACAATCCTTTCTATGATGTAACAATGCAGTCCATGAAGTAACAATCGTGTATATGATGTCACAATCCAGTGTATGAACTCACAAGTCATTCTTTGAAGTAGGAATCCTGTCTATGAAGTCACTGTACTATCTATGAAGAAACATTCCGGTCTATTAAGTAACAATCCTGTCTATGAAATAACAATCCCCTATGTAATAATCCTTTCTATGAAGTAACAATTTTGTCTATGAAGTAAGGAACCTGTCTATGTAGTAACAATACCGTCTATGATGTAACAATCCTCTCTATGAAGTAACAGTCCTATTTATGAAGTAACAATCCTGTGTATGAAGTCACAATCCTCTTTATGAAGGAACAAACCTGTCTATGAAGTAACAATGCTGTCTATGAAATAATCTCCCCAAGGTAACAGTCCTGCCTATGTAGTAACAAACCTGTCTATGAAGTAACAATCCTTTCTGTGAAATAACAATCTCCTCCATGTAACAATTCTATGGAGAAACAAACCTGTCTATGAAAAAGCAATCCCCCGTGATGTAACTATCATGTCTAAGAGTAACAATACTGTCTATGAAGTAACAAACCTGCCTAAGTAGTAACAATACCGTCTATGATGTAACAATCCTCTCTATGATGTCACAATCCTGTCTATGAAGTAACAAAGCTTTCTAAGATGTAACCATCCTGTCTATGATGTAACAATCCTGTCTATGATGTTACAATACAATCTATGAAGTCAAAATCCAGTCTATGAAGTAACAATACTTTCTATGAAGTAACAATGCAGTCTATGAAGTAACAGTCTGGTCTATGATGTTTGATACTAGTCCATGAATTGACAGTCCTGTCTATGAAGTCCCATTCCAGTCTATGAAGAAACAATTCTATGAAGTCATAATCCTGTTAATGAAGGAACAGTCCTGTCTATGAAGTAACGATCCTGTATAGGAAATAATCTCCTCCATGTAACAATTCTATGAAGTAACAAACCTGTCTATGAAAAAACAATCCCCTGTGATGTAACTATACGGTCAATGAAGTAACAATTCTGTCTATGAAGTTGCATACCAGTCTATGAAGTTACAATCCTGTCTATGATGTAACAATCCAGTCTATGATGTCACAAACCTGTCTTTGATGTAATAATCCAGGCTATGATGTAACAGTCCTCTCTATAAAGTAATAATCCCCTTGATGTAACAATCCTATGTGTAAAAAGCTTGTCTATGAGGTAACAATACTCTCTATGATATCACAATCCTGTCTATGAAGTTACAATTCAGTTTATGAAGAAACAATCCTGAATATTAAGTCACCATCATCTTTACAAAGGAACAAACCTGTCTATGATGTAATAATCCTGTCTATGAAATAATCCCCTCCGAAGTAGCAATACTGTTTATGAAGTAACAAACCTGTCTTTGAAAAAAACAATCCTCCTGATGTAACAATCCTTTCTATGAAGTAACAAACCTATCTTTGATGTAACAGTCCTGTCTATGATATAACAATCCTGTCTATGAAGTCACAATCTAGTCTATGAAGAAAGTCCTGACTATGAAGTCACAATCCCAAATATGAAGGAACAATCTTTTGTATGAAATAACAATCCTGTCTATGAAGTTGCAAATCAGTCTATGAAGTAACAATCCTTTCTGTGATGTAACAATCCAGTCTATGATTTCACAATCCTGTCTATGAAGTCACAGTCCAGTCTATGAAGTAACAATCCTTTCTATGAAATCACCATTCATTCTATGAAGTAACAATCCAGTCTATGAAGTCACAATCCTATCTATGAAGTAACAATCCTGTCTATGAATTTACAATCCTGTCGATGACGTCACAATCCTGTTTATGAAGGAAGAAACCAGTCGATGAAGTAACAATCCTGTCTATGAAATAATAATCCCTATGTAACAATCCTGTCTATGAAGTAACAATCCTTTCTAAGAAGTAACAATCCTGTCTATGAAGTCACAATCCAGTCTATGAAGAAACAATACTGGCCATGAATTCACAATCCTGTTTGTGAAGTAACAAACCTGTCTATGAAGTTAAAATACTGTCTATGAAATAACAATCCTATCTATGAAGTAACAATCCAGTGTATGAAGCCACAAATCTGTGTATGATGTAATAATTCTGTCTATGAAGGAACAAACCTCTCTATGAAGTTACAGTCCTGTTTATGAAGTAACAATCCTGTGTATGAAGTCACAATCCCCTTTATGAAGGAACAAACCTGTCTATGAAGTAACAATCCTGTCTATGAAATAATCTTCCCAAGGTAACAGTACTGTCTATGAAGTAACAAACCTGTCTATGAAGTAACAATCCTGCCTGTGAAATAACAATCTCCTCCATGTAACAATTCTATGAAGAAACAAACGTGTCTATGAAAAAAAAATCCCCAGTGATGTAACTATCATGTTTATGAAGCAACAATACTGTCTATGAGTTGCATACCAGTCTATGAAGTTACAGTCCTGTCTATGATATAAGAATCCGGTCTATGATGTACAAACCTTTCTATGATGTAACAGTGCAGTCCATGAAGTAACAATCGTGTATACGATGTCGCAATCCAGTGTATGAAGTCACAGTCTTTCTCTGAAGTAAGAATCCTGTCTATGAAGTCACTGTACTATCTATGAAGAAACAATCCGGTCTATTAAGTAACAATCCTGTCTATGAAATAACAATCCCCCCCTATGTAAAAATCCTTTCTATGAAGTAGCAATCCTGTCTATGAAGTAAAAAATCTCTCTAAGTAGGAACAATACCGTCTATGTTGTAACAATCCTATCACGTCACAATCGTGTTTATGAAGGAACACAAAAGATGATGAAATAACAATCCTATGTAATAACAATCTCCCCCATGTGAAAGTCCTTTCTGTGAAGTAACAATCCTGTCTATGAAGTAACAATCCTGTCAATGATGTAAAAATCCTGTTTATGATGTCACAATCCAGACTATGAAGAAAGTCCTGAATATGAAGTCACAATCCCAATTATGAAGTAACAATCTTTTGTATGAAATAACAATCCTGTCTATGAAGTTGCAAATCAGTCTATGAAGTAACAATCCTTTCTGTGATGTAACAATCCAGTCTATGATTTCACAATCCTGTCTGTGAAGTCACAGTCCAGTCTATGAAGTACCAATTCTTTCTATGAAATCACAATTCATTCTATGAGGTAACAATCCAGTCGATGAAGTCACAATCCTCTATATGAAGTAACAATCCTGTCTATGAATTCACAATCCTGTCTATGATGTCACAATCCTGTTTATGAAGGAACAAACCAGTCGATGAAGTAACAATACTGTCTATGAAATAATAAACCCTATGTAACAATCCTGTCTATGAAGTAGCAACCTGTCTAAGAAGTAACAATCCTGTCTATGATGTCACAATCCAGTCTATGAAGAAACAATACTGGCCAAGAATTCACAATCCTGTTTGTGAAGTAACAAACCTGTCTATGAAGTTACAATACTGTCTATGAAATAACAATCCTATCTATGAAGTAATAATTTAGTGTATGAAGTCACAATTCTGTGTATAATGTAAAAATCCTGTCTATGAAATAATCTCCCCAAGGTAACAGTCCTGTCTATGCAGTCACAAACCTGTCTATTGAGTAACAATCCTGTCTGTGAAATAACAATCTCCTCCATGTAACAATTCTATGAAGAACGAAACCCGTCTATGAAAAAAAATCCCCCGTGATGTAACTATCATGTCTATGAAGTAATAATACTGTCTATGAAGTTGCATACCAGTCTATGAAGTTACAATCCTGTCTATGATATAAGAATCCGGTCTATGATGTACAAAGCTTTCTATGATGTAACAATCCAGTCTTTGAAGTAACAATCCTTTCTATGATGTAACAATGCAGTCCATGAAGTAACAATCGTGTATATGATGTCACAATCCAGTGTATGAACTCACAAGTCATTCTTTGAAGTAGGAATCCTGTCTATGAAGTCACTGTACTATCTATGAAGAAACATTCCGGTCTATTAAGTAACAATCCTGTCTATGAAATAACAATCCCCTATGTAATAATCCTTTCTATGAAGTAACAATTTTGTCTATGAAGTAAGGAACCTGTCTGTGTAGTAACAATACCGTCTATGATGCAACAATCCACTCTATGAAGTAACAGTCAGGCTTATGAAGTTACAATCCTGTGTGTGAAGTCACAAACCTCTTTATGAAGGAACAAACCTGTCTATGAAGTAACAATGCTGTCTATGATATACTCTCCCCAAGGTAACAGTCCTGTCTATGCAGTAACAAACCTGTCTATTGAGTAACAATCCTGTCTGTGAAATAACAATCTCCTCCATGTAACAATTCTATGAAGAAACAAACCCTTCTATGAAAAAACCATCCCCCGTGATGTAACTATCATGTCTATGAAGTAACAATACTGTCTATGAAGTTGCATACCTGTCTATGAAGTCACTGTACTATCTATGAAGAAACATTCCGGTCTATTAAGTTACAATCCTGTCTATGAAATAACAATCCCCCCTATGTAGTAATCCTTTCTATGAAGTAAAAATCTTGTCTACGAAGTAACAAACCTGTCTATGTATTAACAATACCGTCTATGATGTAACAATCCTCTCTATGATGTCACAATCCTCTCTATGAACTCACAATCCAGTCTATGAAGAAACAATCCTATGAAGTCACAATTCCTGTATGAAGGAACAATCCTGTTTATGAAGTCACAATGCTGTCTATGACATAACAGTCCCCTCGATGTACCAATCCTGTCTATGAAATAACAAACCTGTCTATGAAAAACAATTCCCCTGATGTAACAATCCTGTTTATGAAGTAACAATACTGTATATGAAGTTGCAAACCAATCCATGAAGTAACAATCGTGTCTATGATGTAATAATCCAGTCTATGATGTCACGATCCTGTCTATGAAGTCACAGTCCAGTCTGTGAAGTAACAATTCTTTCTATGAAGTAATGCAGTCTATGAAGTAACAATCCTGATATGATGTCACAATCCAGTCTATGATGTCAAGTTCCTGTCTATGAAGTAACCATCCAGTCTATGAAGAAAATCCTGACTATGAAGTCATAATCCCAATTATGAAGGAACAATCCTTTGTAGGAAATAACAATCCTGTCTATGAAGTTGCAAATCAGTCTATGAAGTAACAATCCTTTCTGTGATGTAACAATCCAGTCTATAATATCACAATCCTGTCTATGAAGTCACAGTCCAGTCTATGAAGTAACAATCCTTTCTATGAAATCACCATTCATTCTATGAAGTAACAATCCTGTCTATGAATTTACAATCCTGTCGATGACGTCACAATCCTGTTTATGAAGGAAGAAACCAGTCGATGAAGTAACAATCCTGTCTATGAAATAATAATCCCTATGTAACAATCCTGTCTATGAAGTAACAAATCTGTCTAAGAAGTAACAATCCTGTCTATGATGTCACAATCCAGTCTATGAAGAACCAATACTGGCCATGAATTCACAATCCTGTTTGTGAAGTAACAAAACTGTCTATGAAGTTAAAATACTGTCTATGAAATAACAATCCTATCTATGAAGTAATAATCCAGTGTATGAAGTCACAAATCTGTGTATGGTTTAATAATCCTGTCTATGAAGGAACAAACCTCTCTATGAAGTTACAGTCCTGTTTATGAAGTAACAATCCTGTGTAAGAAGTCATAATCCTCTTTATGAAGGAACAAACCTGTCTATGAAGAAACAATCCTGTCTATGAAATAATCTTCCCAAGGTAACAGTCCTGTCTATGAAGTAACAAACCTGTCTATGAAGTAACAATCCTGCCTGTGAAATAACAATCTCCTCCATGTAACAATTCTATGAAGAAACAAACGTGTCTATGAAAAAAAAAAAAAATCCCCCGTGATGTAACTATCATGTCTATGAAGCAACAATACTGTCTATGAAGTTGCATACCAGTCTATGAAGTTACAGTCCTGTCTATGATATAAGAATCCGGTCTATGATGTACAAACCTTTCTATGATGTAACAATGCAGTCCATGAAGTAACAATCGTGTATACGATGTCGCAATCCAGTGTATGAAGTCACAAGTCTCTCTCTGAAGTAAGAATCCAGTCTATGAAGTCACTGTACTATCTATGAAGAAACAATCCGGTCTATTAAGTAACAATCCTGTCTATGAAATAACGATCCCCCCTATGTAAAAATCCTTTCTATGAAGTAGCAATCCTGTCTATGAAGTAAAAAATCTCTCTAAGTAGGAACAATACCGTCTCTGATGTAACAATCCTGCCTATGACGTCACAATCGTGTTTATGAAGGAACAAAACAGACGATGAAATAACAATCCTATGAAATAACAATCTCCCCCATTTGAAAGTCCTTTCTGTGAAGTAACAATCCTGTCTATGAAGTAACAATCCTGTCAATGATGTAAAAATCCTGTTTATGATGTCACAATCCAGACTATGAAGAAAGTCCTGACTATGAAGTCACAATCCCAATTATGAAGGAACAATTTTTTGTATGAAATAACAATCCTGTCTATGAAGTTGCAAATCAGTCTATGAAGTAACAATCCTTTCTGTGATGTAACAATCCAGTCTATTTTTTCACAATCCTGTCTATGAAGTCACAGTCCAGTCTATGAAGCAACAATCCTTTCTATGAAATCACAATTCATTCTATGAGGTAACAATCCAGTCGATGAAGTCACAATCCTATCTATGAAGTAACAATCCTGTCTATGAATTCACAATCCTGTCTATGATGTCACAATCCTGTTTATGAAGGAACAAACCAGTCGATGAAGTAACAATACTGTCTATGAAATAATAATCCCTATGTAACAATCCTGTCTATGAAGTAACAAACCTGTCTAAGAAGTAACAATCCTGTCTATGATGTCACAATCCAGTCTATGAGGAAACAATACTTGCCAAGAATTCACAATCCTGTTTGTGAAGTAACAAACCTGTCTATGAAGTTACAATACTGTCTATGAAATAACAATCCTATCTATGAAGTAATAATTTAGTGTATGAAGTCACAATTCTGTGTATAATGTAAAAATCCTGTCTATGAAATAATCTCCCCAAGGTAACAGTCCTGTCTATGCAGACACAAACCTGTCTATTGAGTAACAATCCTGTCTGTGAAATAACAATCTCCTCCATGTAACAATTCTATGAAGAACGAAACCCATCTATGAAAAAAAATCCCCCGTGATGTAACTATCATGTCTATGAAGTAATAATACTGTCTATGAAGTTGCATACCAGTCTATGAAGTTACAATCCTGTCTATGATATAAGAATCCGGTCTATGATGTACAAAGCTTTCTATGATGTAACAATCCAGACTTTGAAGTAACAATCCTTTCTATGATGTAACAATGCAGTCCATGAAGTAACAATCCTTTCTATGATGTAACAATGCAGTCCATGAAGTAACAATCGTGTATATGATGTCAAAATCCAGTGTATGAACTCACAAGTCTTTCTCTGAATAGGAATCCTGTCTATGAAGTCACTGTACTATCTATGAAGAAACATTCCGATCTATTAAGTTACAATCCTTTCTATGAATTAATAATCCCTATGTAACAATCCTGTCTATGAAGTAACAAATCTGTCTAAGAAGTAACAATCCTGTCTATGATGTCACAATCCAGTCTATGAAGAAACAATACTGGCCATGAATTCACAATCCTATTTGTGAAGTAACAAACCTGTCTATGAAGTTAAAATACTGTCTATGAAATAACAATCCTATCTATGAAGTAATAATCCAGTGTATGAAGTCACAATTCTGTGTATGATGTAATAATCCTGTCTATGAAGGAACAAACCTATCTATGACGTTACAGTCTTGTTTATGAAGTAACAATCCTGTGTAAGAAGTCACAATCCTCTTTATGAAGGAACAAACCTGTCTATGAAGTAACAATGCTGTCTATGAATTAATCTTCCCATGGTAACAGTCCTGTCTATGAAGTAACAAACCTGTCTATGAAGTAACAATCCTGCCTGTGAAATAACAATCTCCTCCATGTAACAGTTCTATGAAGAAACAAACCTGTCTATGAAAAAAAAATATCCCCCGTGATGTAACTATCATGTCTATGAAGCAACAATACTGTCTATGAAGTTGCATACCAGTCTATGAAATTACAATCCTGTCTATGATATAGGAATCCGGTCTATGATGTACAAACCTGTCTATGATGTAACAATGCAGTTCATGAAGTAACAATCATGTATACGATGTCGCAATCCAGTGTATGAAGTCACAAGTCTTTCTCTGAAGTAAGAATCCTGTGTATGAAGTCACTGTACTCTCTATGAAGAAACATGCCGGTCTATTAAGTAACAATCCTGTCTATGAAATAACAATCCCCCCTATGTAATAATCCTTTCTATGAAGTAACAAACCTGTGTATGAAGTCATAATCATGTTTATGAAGGAACAACCTGTCTACGAATTAACAGTCCCCTCAATGTAACAATCCTGTCTATGAAATAATCTCCCCAAGGTAACAGTCCTGTCTAGGAAGTAACAAGTCCATAAAAGGTGGCTGTGGCCCCTGGGTAATGATGTCACATAGCAATGCCAAACTTCCTCTCCCTAGCGACTAGCCTCCTTGGAGTTTTTCAGCCCAGGAACACAACTTGCTTTATAGTCAGGTGGAAACATTTTATACTTTAATCAAATGTCTGTGAAGCATTTTTCTCTGCCTCATCTCATTTGATCCTCACAGAAGTCCTGGAGTAGGTAGATAGGAGACTTGGTGTAATTCTGTTTTCTTTTCATTAGCCAGAAAACGGAGATTTAGAAAGCTTGGAAACTTGAACCAACAGAAAAGAAGTAAGAAATGGTCGACATTTAAAATGACTTCAGATTTTCTCACTGCACAGAATATATTCAAACACTGCTACAATTAAAGATTTTACCCTTTGTTCTCCCTGCGTGATCTACAATAATATTCTGCTTCGTGTTGATATTTACTGCTGTGTTGCTGACAATTACCTGAAAGAGAAGTTGGGGTGCTTCACTGGGCTGGGAAAAGTTTAGCTAAATCAGAAAGCAGGTTTAATTAAGCAAGTTTATCTATATACATAAAGTTCTCACTGGCACCAATTGCACGCATGTGTTTCTATCTGTCATTGTCAATTGTGAATTTGGTTGACACTTCTATTATAGAGAAAGTGCAAATAGCGATATTACAATATTTTTTCTAATTAATTTCCTTTCAATGTGCATGAATTCGTGCACTGAGCTACTAGAATACATATAATTGTTTTTTTATAAATATGCCTATTGTATTATTTTGCTGTCTTTACTCATTGTAAACATATCAGTTTACTAATTAATTCAAGGTATTCTATTTTCTTCTGTTTTTGACATAGTAAATCACTGACACTTCTGAGAAAATCATATTCTTCAGCTATGGAAATGTCTTTTGTAACATTTTCAAACTTCTGTTTTGTCAAAGTAATCATTGCATATCTGTTCTGAGTGATTTTTATGTTAATATTTCACTTTAACAAATAAATACTGTAATATACAATTAAGATGAATTTAACTTCAAGTTTTTTTGTTGTTTCCATGACCATAAAAAGAGTGTTATCCCCCATTTAAATACAAGGTGAATGGCATATTTCTCATGATATCTATATCAATTATAGAAGATATTACATATAGTCCATTCATATTAGAATATTTGATAAAAGTAATAAAGTATTATTAGGAGATTTAGACAAGCTGTAGAATATCAAAGACAATAATACTTAAAATCTATGGGACACTGCAAAAGCAGTCCAAAGAGAGAAGTTCATAGCATTATAGGTCTACCTGTAGAAATAAGAAGATTTTCAAGTAAACAGTCTAATTTTATACTTAGAGGAACTTGAAAAAGAACAGTAAACAAAGCCCAAAATGAGCAGAAGAAATAAATAATAAAGTTCAGGGCAGAAGTAGACAAAACAAAAACTTAAAAAAAACAAAACAAACAATACAAAAGATCAATGACATCAAGAACTGGATAATTAAAAACATAAGATTGACAAACCTTTAATCAGAATCAACACAAAAAGAGACAAGACCCAAATAAATAAAATCAGAAATGAAAGAGAAGTAACAATTGATTCCATAGGAATACAAGAGATTGTAAGAAAAAATTATGGAAAACTATATGCCAAAAGATTGGAAATCTGGGAGAAATGTCTAAATTCCTAGAAACATACAATATCCCAAAACTGAATCAATAAGAAACAGAAAATTTTGCCCTGGCCAATTTTGCTCAATGGTTATAGCATTGGCCTATGGACTGAATGGTCACAAGTTTAATTCCTGTTCAAGGGCCCAGGTTGGGTCACATGAAGGAATTCAACCAACTAATGTGTCTCTCTTACATTGATATTTCTCTCTCTTCTCCCCTCTATCCCACTCTCTCTCTCTCAAAAAAAAAAAAAAAATCAATGTAATAAACAGCCTCCAGTGAGGATCAATAAAAAAAGAAGAAACAGAAAATCTAAACAGACCAATTACAACCACCAAAATCAAGCAGCAATAAAAAAAAACTTACAACAAACAAAAGTCCTGGACAAGATGGCTTTACAGGTGAATTTTACCAAACATTGAAGAATATCTAACACCCATCCTTCTCAAACTATTCCAAAAATTCAAGAGGAAGGAAAATACCTAAGCTTATTTTACAAGGCTAGCATTATCCTAATTCCAAAACCAGATAAAGATATTACAAAGAAAGAAATTTATAGTCCAATACATCTGAAGAACTTAGATGTTAAAATCTTCAACATTAGGAAACTGGATCCAGCAATACATTGAAAAGATTATACACTATGATCAAGTGGAATTTATTTTGGATTACAAGTTTGGTACAATGTCCACAAATCAATACATGAGATACACCATATAAACAAAATGAATGATAAAAATTACATGATCATATCAATAGATGCAGAACAAGCATTTGATAAAATCCAGCACCCATTTATGATAAAAACTCTCAGAAAAGTGGGAATAGAGGGAACACACCTCAACATAATAAAGGACATGTATGACAAACTCACAGCTAACATCATACTCAATGAGCAAAAACTACAAGCATTTTCTTTAAATTCGGGAACAAGCCAGGGATGTCCATTTTCACCACTCTTATTCAACATACTTAGTGTCAGAAGTCCTAGCCACAGCGATCAGAAAAGAAGAAAAAATAAATGATACCCAAAATGTAAAGGAAAACATAAAACTGTCTTTATTTGCAGATGATATGATACTATATAGAGAGAACCTTAAGATTCCACCAAAAAACTGCTAGAACTAATAAATGAATTCAGTAATGTAGCAGGAGATAAAATAAATATTTAGAAACCAGTTGCATTTTTTATGTACCAGTAATGAATGATCAGAAAGGAAAACTACTAGTAAGAAAACAATCCCATTTATGATTGCATCAAAAATAATGAAATACCTAGGAATAAATTTAACCAAGGATGTAAAAAAAAAAACGCTTCAAGCCAAAACCGGTTTGGCTCAGTGGATAGAGCGTTGGCCTGCGGACTGAAAGGTCCCAGGTTCAATTCCGGTCAAGGGCATGTACCTTGCGGGCATATCCCCAGTAGGAGATGTGCAGGAGGCAGCTGATAGATGTTTCTCTCTCATCGATGTTTTTAACTCTCTATCTCTCTCCGTTCCTCTCTGTAAAAAATCAATAAAATATATATATATAAAAAACCCTTCAAACAGAAAATTATAAGAAACTGAAGAAATTGAAGGAGATACAAATAAGTGGAAGTATACATCATGTTCATGGATAGAAAGAATTAACATTGTTAAAATGTTCATACAACCCAAAGCAATGTATAGATTCAACACAATTTGATACCATTGGCATATTTCAGAGAACTAGAACAAATATTCCAAAAATTCATATGGAACCACAAAAGACTCCGAATAGCCAAAGCAATCTTGAGAAATAAAAACAAATTTGGAAGAATCAAACTACCTGATATCAAACTATACTACAAAACCATGGTAATCTAAACAGCATGGTACTGGTATAAAAATAGGCATAGGTCAATGGAACAGAATAAAGAGCTCAGAAATAAACCCATACCTTTACGGTTAATTAATATTTGACAAAGGAGGCAAGATCATATAAGGTAAGATAGTCTATTCAATAAATGGTGTTGGGAAAATTAGACAAGTACTTGATAAAAATGAAACTAGACTACTTTCATAAACCATACACAAAAATAAACTCAAAATGAATTAGAGTTAAATGTTAGACTCAAAACATAAAAATCCTAAAAGAAAACATAGGTAGTAAAAGCTTGTATATTTCTTAAAGCAATATTTTTTTCTGATATGTCTCATTAGGCAAGGGAAACAAAAGAAAAAATAAATAGCCCTGACCGGTTTGGCTCAGTGGATAGATCATCAACGGATAGACTGAAGGGTACCAGGTTCGATTCCGGTCGGGGGCATGTACCTTGGTTGGGGGCACATCCCCAGTAGGGAGTGTGAAGGAGGCAGCTGATCGATGTTTCTCTCTCATAGATGTTTCTGACTCTGTCCCTCTCCCTTCTTCTCTGTAAAAAATCAATAAAATATATTTTTTAAAAAAAGAAAAAAAGAAACAAATGAGACTACATCAAACTAAAAAGATTTTGAGCATCAAAGGAAACCATCAATAAAATGAAGAGACAACCCACTTTGTCAATGCTACATCTTGATTAGGATTAATATCTAATATCCAAAAATTATAAAGAACTCATACAACTCAAAACCAAAAATCCAAATAATCAAATAAAAAAAAAAATGGGCATAGGACCAATATAGACACTTCTCCAGAGAAGACAAGCAGATGGCCAATAGACATGTGGAAAGAGGCTCAAAGTCACTAATCATCTGATAAATGAAAATTAAAACCTCAATGAGATATCACCTCACACCTGTCAGAATGGTTATCATCAAGCAAGTGTTGGTGAAGATTCAGAGAAAAGGGAACCCTCAAGTAATGTTGGTGAGAATAAAGATTCATTAGTTTCTTAATGCAGATCCAGCTACTGTGAAAAAAAGTGTGGAGTTACCTCAGAAAATTAAAAATGGAACTGCCTTATGGCTCAATGATTCCACTTTTGGGATAAATCCAAGAAACATGAAACCATAATTTGAAAGAATATAGGCAATCCTGTGTTCATCACAGTGTTATTTATAGCTAGAGGCCCAGTGCACAAAAATTTGTGCACTCAGGGGGGTCCCTCAGCCCGGCCTGTGCCCTCTTGCAGTCTAGGACCCTTCGGGGGATGACCACCTGCTGGCTTAGGCTCGCTCCCCGGGGGATTTGGCCTAAGCTGGCAGTCAGACATACCTCTGGCAGCCCGGGAGCCTTTGGGGGATGTCCACTTGCCAGCGGGGAGCAGGCCTAGGCTGCAGTCAGACATCCTTAGTGCTGCTGAGGAGGCAGGAGAGGCTCCCACCACCACAACTGTACTGGTAGCCATCAGCCTGGCTTATGGCTGAGCAGAGCTCCCCCTGTGGGAGCGCCTGACCACCAGGGGTCAGCTCCTGCACTGAGCATCTTCCCCCTGGTGGTCAGTGTGTGTCATAGTGACCAGTCATTCCCAGTCATTCTGCTGTTAGGGTCAATTTGCATATTACCCTTTTATTATATAGGATATAGGCTTGATGCATGGGTGGGGGATGGCTGGTTTGTCCTGAAGGGTGTCCCAGATCAGGGTGGGGGGCCCTGCTGGGGTGCCTGGCCAGCCTTGGTGAGGGGCTGAGGGCCATTTTCAGACTGGCCAGATCCCCTTCAGGGTAGGAGTCCCCAATGGAGTGCCTGGCCAGCTTGGGTGAGGGGCTGATGGCTGTTTGCAGGCTGGCCAAGCCCCCAGTGGGGACCCTCACCCCATGAGGGTGTGGCCAGCCTGGGTGAGGGGTTGATGGCTGTGTGCAGGCTGGCCACGGTCCCCAGCCACCACAGCTCCCAGTGGAGCCTGGCTGAAAGCAGGTATCTGGGATTTATTTATCTTCTATATAATTGAAACTTTGTTGCCTTGAGCTGAGGCCACAGCCAGCCAGGGCAGTCGGGAAGCTTGGCTTCCTCCATTACCGGGGCAACCAAGCCTACTGCTTGCTCCAGCTCTGTGGCTGCTGACCACCATCTTGGTTGCATTAATTTGCATATATTTGCTCTGATTAGCTGGTGTGCATGCCTTGGGGCATAGTGGAGATGCGGTCAATTTGCATGTTTCTCTTTTATTAGATTAGCTATCCAAGATTTGTAAGCTGCTCAGCTTTCCATCAGTAGATGAGTGGATAAAAAAGCAGCTGTACATTTGCTCAATGGAATATTACTCAGCTGTGAAAAAGGAGCAAATCTTATCCTTTGTGACTTGCATGACTGGACCTGTGGAGTATTTTGCTAAGTGGAATAAGATTACAATTTGGAAAAGGCAAAACTATGAAGATAGTAAAAAGATTAGCAGTTGCCAGGTATTTTGAGGGAAGAAGGAAAAGATGAATAGATGGGACATGGGATTTTTAGGCCAGTAAAACTATCCTATCTAATAAAAGATTAATATGTAAATTAACCATCACTCAGCGACAAAGATGGCAGCACCCACAGTGGCCGGGGCGGGATGCTGGCAGCATTGCCCCAGCGATGCAAGCCCAGCATCTGGCCCACTTGCATGGAGGGAGGGAAGGGGAGGTGCCTCTGGCCGGAGTCAGCCTTAAGGAATGCCCAGCATCTGCGCCCTGGCCGGGCGGAGGAGCGGAAGGGCAAGGGCCTTGGGTTGGAGTCTGTGGCAAGGGATGCTGGGCTCGCAGTGACATGAGCCTAGCATCTGTGCTGAAGGAAGGGAGGGGAGGGGCCTCAGGCCGGAGTCCACAGAGAGGAATGCTGGGCTCATGGCAACACGAGCCCAGCGTCTGCGTCCTGGCCGGGTGGAGGAAAGGGTGGGCAAGGGCCTTGGGCCAGAGTCCACAGTGAGGGGTGCTGGGCTCACTGCGAAGCCAGCCCAGCGTCCGTGCCGAAGGTGGGGAGAGGAGGGGCCTGGGGCCTGAGTCCCTGGTGGGGAACACTGGGCTTGTGGTGGCGTATTCAGCTTTAGAAGTTATTTACTAACCATCAGTAAGTAAATAACTTCTAAAGCTGAACAGGTGTGCTTGGCCAGGTGAAGAGAGGGGAGTGCAGGGGCCTCAGGCTGGAGTCCGAGGCGAGGGATGCTGGCATCATTGCAGGCCAGGCTGAGGGACCCTGTGCCCCCATGCACGAATTTCATGTATCGGGCCTCAAGTTCTGTATAATACAATTGTAACAAAGGTACCACTCTAATGTAAGATTGTAATTACAAAGAAATTGGGAGAAAGTGAGAAATGGAAACTGTCTGTACCTTCTGCACAATTTTTCTGTAAACCTAAAAACTACTCTAAATAATAGAGTTTATTTTTGTAAAAGTGATAGAACTATAAAAAAGAAATATAATACCTCAGAGATGGTAAGAGAAATGCTCAGTGACTGACACTATGCTTGAAGCAGAGAGACGACAGAGTCATGGGTTAGAAACATGAGCTGGTAACACTGTATTGGGTGCCCCCCGACCTTAGTTCAGGGAAGCGCCTGCATGTGGCAGAGCTGTAAACAAGAAGCCAGGGAAGGGATGCCCACCCCTGCCCTCCATTCCTTCCTTTTCTTGCTTGTCCTCCCACTGGTGAACCCCTATCTAAATCCAGAGGGCAAACAACCAGTCGATATGGTTTCCACAGGCCAGGGTTCTGGAGAAGAATTGGGTAAAGAAGGATGATGGGTAGAAAGGGAGGGACCCAGAGCATTTTTTAGTGTTTGTTGAAAATTATTTCTAGTAAGGGTGCATGAACCATTAATGTTTAATTGTATTATCTTTTCTAACCATGCAATTAAACACTTCCTCTCTAATCACTGCATGAATATTAATATCTGAGCCTGAGCATGCTGCTACATAATTAAAATTTTAAATATGTTCTCCTTCAATACACATGTTCACAGAAGTGTAAACAATTACATGGAGTCCCTACCCTTACCTCTAATTGTTTCTGGCTTTAGAAATTTCTCTTTCGTTCCTAGTTGGTTGTCCATTAAAAAACTGTGTTTTTATCCAATATTTTTAGGGAGGACTTCATTTTAATTCATGTGGTCTGTTCCTGGAATTTGAATCCCAGAAAAACTTGGCTCATGGACTTGTGTCCCAAATGTTCTATCTGTAAAAGCTGCAAATAATGAGCAGCGATGCTGTTGATTAGTGCGAGTTCGGGTGCACGTTTTATTGGGATTATTTAGAGCAGCACTGGTATATGAGGACAGGCGATGTGCTCCTCTGCTTTCAGCTTTGACCTCACTCATGAATTGTATGAGATTAATATCCTTAAAAGACATTTGAAATTTCTTTCCATGATGCTCCCTCTCCTTCAAACCTAGAAAGGAATGCAGACATCAATATATGCAAACACACAGATCAGGTGAGATCCATAAAATAAAGCCAGAAAGAAATACCATTGCAGAAAAATAAATGATCAGGTAGTTAGAACACTGCAGCTATCATTGGAGGAAACATTTATGTTAATTTTACGGTAAAGAATACATACATTGAGCTGTAATCACTTGAATATAGATTTTTAAAAAATCAGCAGATAATAACAAGGATCCCAACAAAAAGAAGCAAATGATACTAACAGAATGTCAGACTAGACTTAAGAACTAACTATGCAAAATACAGAAAATAAGAAAAAGGAATAACCTAGACTGGTCCAAAAAATAGAGCATATTTAGTGGGTTAAAACATTAATATAAATAAAAAGTATATACAGATGGAGGTCTCATTGAGTTATATATTAAAATGTTTCAATTCTGCAACTGGTTAAACCAACTATAGAAATTCCTAGATTCACCCAGTTCTCAGACGTTCCTTTGCAATTCTGTCTCCCAGTCTGGCAAATTTTGTTGCTCAGCTAAAATTTGCCCTGGTTCCTCCTGATCAGCCTGCATGGTATCCCATGTTTCTGTATGAAACAGGGAATCTCTTCTGGACTCAGTAATATTTATCACACAGTTTGTCTCGCCCTTCATATTATACACACTGGGCTAGATGTTGGATACAAAACAGAATAAAGAAATTGGAACTTAGGAGGAAGAAAATGGCGGAGGTTTAGACAGACGTGTCGGTGCCTTGTCCCGGAGCAGATAAGGGCGGGCAGCTGAAACGGGTAGCATACAGCCCGAATAAGCAGAGGAGATTCAGCTGAGACAGTCTGCAGCCAGGAAAGACAGAGAAATCCTAGATAAAGGGAACGGTTAGAGGCTGAGGCTGAAACCTCTCCAGGTGCGCCGGCACAGCCGCGGAGACCGTGCCATCTTGGGTGACTGTTGCCAGCATCCAGAGACCAGCTACTAACCCGGCAACAACGGCTCTCAAGCAGCGCGACTATGTGAACTCAGAGGAACTCTGCTTCTCCCCACAGAAAGGTTAGACTTTCCCCAAAGGTGCGGTTTGCAGTTTAGGTTGGAGAGTGGAACGCGCGCAGGGGGGTGGGGGCTCTGCGCCCCACAAAGACCGCGGCCGTTGGAGCCAGCGTGACCCACGAGTGTGGAAGGGCACCCCCAGGGCTGCTGGCAGAAGGGAACGCTATAAATAAGCACACAGTTGGACGGGTCACAAACGGGCAGCCTCAGATTACGCCAGTTTGCCGGCTACTCGGTGCCAGGAGCCAGAGCGCGCGCAGAGACTTCGCGCAGATTTGGAAGGTGAAGCGTTGCGAGTTCGCACAACTTCCCAGGCTCTTAAATCTGTGCGTTTGATTGTTGAACCCAGTGCAAGGGACTACCCAGTTGGGGTCAGTCACAGAGCTTGTAAGGGAAGGCTGTTTTGGGGGAGCCTGGGAAACAGAGCGGGGAGTGACTACTGGAAAACCAGCTCTGGGCGGAGGACATTCCCAAACCAGCTTCTGGTACAATAGAGAACACCTGGTCAGAGAGGTCCTATACCCTCGGAGGTCAATCCCGACGCACTGCCACCCAGAGGCAGAGCCACGAACTGACTCTTCTGTAAATACAGATAAGGGCTGTCTGGGAAACCAATGTAGCCTGCCTTAAAATCAGGACTGTGGCTTACAACACAGAGGAACAGTGTATCAGAGGAAAATTCAACATTCTCCTGAATACCTGGTGTGCCAAAAAGAGGAGCAGAAGATCTGAAGCACCTTCATTACAGCCCATTTTTTTTAATTATTTTTTTTAATTATTGTTTCACCTTTTAACTAAGAACCCATTTATTTTCTTTTTTCATCACCTGATTTTACCCTTTTAATTACTACATTTTTATTTTTAATCAGTATTATTACTGCTGCCATTTTACCATTTTTTTTAAAGTGTCATTTTATTTTCTCTTTATTTTATTTTGGGACTAAGGTTCTCCATTCTATTTTCATCGTTCCTTTAGCATCATTATCCTCTACCTCAATTGTGCTGCTGTGCTTAAACTCTCTTCCCCACTTTTCCCCTTTTGCTGTCCTGTTTCTCTTACCCTATTCCTGCTTTAGATTTTCCCTATTCTTCATACGCCCTGTCTAAATTTCACCCTACTTATATATCCCTTTTCCAATCACCTGCTCTAAATCCTTATCCACCTCTCCCTTATCTTTCTTCACTATCCAAATTTTTTATTCTCTCCTTTTCTCTATTGTTCTGTTGTTGCTTGCTCGATTGTTGAGTATATTGTGTTTTTTTTTTCTTTATTTTCTTTAAGGATTGTATGTGAGGTTGTTCTGCTTTTTCTTTTTCTTTTTCTGTCTCCCATTCCCCCTCCCCACCCCACCCCCCCCCACCCCCGGCCAGTTATTTTTGTGCTTCTGCTTTCCCTTGCCTCACTTGATATTATTGGCTGTTTGTAGTTTGTATTCACTCCAGAGATCCGTTGCTGGAATTTGTTGGGATTAGTGGCGGTTCTATCGGAGTTTTCTCCTCATATGAATAGTCTCCTCCCCTCTTCTACTTCATTCTATTTTTCTTTTTTTTTCTTTTTCTTCTTTTTTTTTTCTCTTTTTTCTGTTTTTCTCTCTATCTTTTTCTCTTCTTTCTTCCTTACCCCCCAACTCTCTTAGCTCGGGTGGCCATCTTTATTTGGGGTTATTAATACCGTAATTCATTTGTGTTCAGTGCCTGGTACGTTGTGCCTTGTTGTGTTGTATTTTGTGCCTTTAAATCAACGCAGCAGATCCAAGCAACAGCGGCCTCCTGATCTCCACACGCTCTGTCTGAGGAACAGCGGCTGTGGGTGAAGCCTCCCTCCACCAGCCAGAAGAGCCACAACAGCTGTGAACAGCACCCATCAGAAGACCCGCTAACAACAGAGGAGCAGCTGCTACCACAACCGCCCAAGGAGCAACCACAGCCCGAGGAGCCACTGCCACCTAGGGAGCAGCCACTGAACGACTCAATATCTATATACGTCAGTGAGATCAAACATGGGTAGACAAAGAAATCCCCAAAGGAAAGAAAAGGAGGACTCACCAGAAAAGCAGCTAAGTGATACAGAGGCATACAACATGACAGAAAAAGAATTCAGAATAAGGGTCCTAGAGTGCATACACCGGATGGAGGAAAAAATCGACAACTTATCCAAGAAGCAAGAAGAAACAGATGAAAAAATCGACAACTTAACTAAGACCCAAGAAGAAATGAAGTGCGATATAGCTGCAATAAAGAACACCATTGAAAGTATCAACAGTAGACTAGGAGAAGCGGAAGACCGAATTAGTGAATTAGAAGACAGGGAAGCAAAACACACCCAAACTGTACTTCAGTTGGAGAAAAAAATTAAAAGATAGGAGGAGAGCCTAAGGGAGCTTTGGGACAACATGAAACGAAACAACATACGAATAATAGGGGTGCCAGAACAACAGAAAGAGGAACAAGGATTAGAAAACCTATTGGAAGAAATAATATCAGAAAACTTCCCTGAGGTGGGGAAGAAAAAAGTCACACAAGCCCAGAGAGTCCCAAGCAGGGTGAACCCGAAAAGACCCACACCAAGACACATCATAATTACCATGGCAAATGTTCAGGACAAAGAGAGAATCTTACAGGCTGCAAGAGAGAGACGGAAAGTTACATACAAGGGATCTCCCATTAGATTATCAAATGATTTCTCAACAGAAACACATCAGGCCAGAAAAGAATGGACGGAAATTTACAAAGTGATGCAAAGCAAAGGACTGAATCCAAGAATACTCTATCCAGCAAGGCTATCATTCAAAATTGAAGGGGAAATAAGAAGCTTCACAGACAAAAAAAGGCTAAGGGAGTTTATCACCACCAAGCCAGCAATGCAAGAAATGCTAAAGGGACTGGTGTAAAAAGAAGAAATAAAAATCCCAGAAAGAAAACAGCCACACACACAAAAAAAAGAAATGGCTACAAACAAGTACCTTTCAATAATAACTTTAAATGTAAACGGGCTAAATGCTCCAACCAAAAGATATCGAGTGGCTGAATGGATAAAAAATCATGACCCATACATTTGCTGTCTACAAGAGACCCACCTCATTAGAAAGGACTCACACAGACTGACAGTGAAGGGATGGAAAAATATCTTTCAGGCTAATGGAAAAGAAAAGAAAGCTGGGGTAGCAATACTTATATCGGACAAAATAGACCTCAAAGTGAAGGCCATAACAAGAGATACGGAAGGCCACTTCATAATACTAAAAGGATCAATACAACAAGAAGATATAACCCTGATAAACATATATGCACCCAATGCAGGAGCACCCAAATACATAAAAAATCTGCTGGAAGATATCAAAGGAGAGATCGACAACAATACAATCATAGTAGGGGACTTTAATACACCACTGTCATCACTGGATAAGTCCTCTAGACAAACAATCAGCAAAGATACAGCAATACTAAATGACTCACTAGATCAGATGGACTTAATAGATATCTTCAGAACACTTCACCCCAGTGCCACGGAATATACATTCTACTCAAGTGCTCATGACACAAATTCAAAAATAGACCATATATTGGGTCACAAGCAAAGTATCCCCAAATTCAAGAAGATTGAAATCATAAAAAGCGTCTTCGCAGACCACGATGGCATAATATTAGAAATAAACTGCAATAAAAACAACCCAAAATACTCAAACACCTGGAAGCTGAATAGCATGCTATTAAATATTGATTGGGTTACCAATGAAATCAAAGAAGAAATTCGAAACATCCTGGAAACTAATGACAATGAAAACACAACAATCCAAAACCTATGGGACACAATGAAAGCAGTCCTGAGAGGGAAGTTTATAGCTCTACAGGCCTATCTCAAAAAACAAGAAAAAATGGTAGTAAATCAGCTAACTCTACAACTCAAAGAATTAGAAAGAGAGCAACAAGAAAACCCCAGAGTGAGCAGAAGGAAGGAGATAATAAAGATTAGAGCAGAAATAAATAACATAGAGACCAAAAAAATAATACAGAAAATCAATGAAACCAAGAGCTGGTTCTTCGAAAGGATAAACAAGATTGACAAACCTCTAGCCAGACTCACCAAGAAGCAAAGAGAGAGGACCCAAATAAACAAAATCAGAAATGAAAGAGGCGAAATAACAACAGACCCCACAGAAATACAAATGATTGTTAAAAAATACTATGGACAGCTCTACTCCAGCAAACTAGACAACCTGGAGGAAATGGACAAATTCCTAGAAAAATACAACATTCCAAAACTCAATCAGGAAGAATCTAAAAATCTCAACAGGCCAATAACTATGGAAGAAATTGAAGCAGTCATCAAAAAGCTTCCAGCAAACAAAAGCCCAGGACCAGACGGCTTCACAGGGGAGTTTTACCAAACATTCAAGGAAGAACTAAAACCTATCCTCCTCAGACTACTACAAAAAATTCAAGAGGAAGGAACACTTCCAAGCTCATTCTATGAAGCCAGCATCACCCTAATACCAAAACCAGGTAAAGACAACACAATGAAAGAGAATTACAGGCCAATATCCCTCATGAACATAGATGCCAAAATCCTCAACAAAATCTTAGCAAATCGGATCCAGCAGTACATCAGAAAGATCATACACCATGACCAAGTAGGATTTATCCCAGGGATGCAAGGATGGTACAATATCCGCAAATCAATAAACGTGATACATCACATAAACAAATTGAAAGAAAAAAAACACATGGTCATATCAATTGATGCAGAAAAAGCATTTGACAAAATTCAACACCCATTTTTGATAAAAACTCTCAGCAAGGTGGGAGTAGAAGGATCATACCTCAACATAATAAAAGCCATATATGACAGGCCCACAGCCAACATCATACTCAATGGACAAAAACTAACACCATTTCCCCTAAGAACAGGAACAAGACAGGAATGCCCCCTCTCACCACTCCTGTTCAACATAGTACTGGAAGTGTTAGCCATTGCAATTCGGCAAGAAGAAGAAATAAAAGGCATCCAAATTGGAAAAGAGGAAGTAAAACTGTCCTTATTTGCAGACGACATGATATTATACATACAAAACCCTAGAGACTCCATCAAAAAGCTACTAGACTTAATACATGAATTTGGCAATGTAGCAGGATACAAAATTAACCCCAAGAAATCTGAGGCATTTCTATACACCAATAGTGAACTTTCAGAAAGAGAGATTATAAAAACAATCCCGTTTACCATCGCATCAAAAAAACTAAGCTACCTAGGAATAATCTTAACTAAAGAGGTAAAAGACCTCTACTCAGAAAACTACAGGACGTTGAAAAAAGATATAGAGGAAGACATAAACAGATGGAAGAACATACCGTGTTCATGGATTGGTAGAATCAACATCATTAAAATGTCCATACTACCCAAAGCAATCTATAAATTCAATGCACTTCCCATTAAAATACCAACAGCATACTTCAGAGATATAGAACGAACTCTCCAAAAATTCATCTGGAATAAAAAAAGACCCCGAATAGCTGCAGCAATCCTGAAAAAGAACAAAGTAGGTGGGATCTCAATACCAGATATCAAGTTGTATTACAAAGCCACTGTTCTCAAAACTTCCTGGTACTGGCACAAGAATAGGCATATAGATCAATGGAATAGAATAGAGTGCCCAGAAATCGGCCCGAACCAATATGCTCAATTAATATTTGACAAAGGAGGCAAGAACATACAATGGAGCCAAGATAGTCTCTTCAATAAATGGTGTTGGGAAAATTGGACAGATATATGCAAGAAAATGAAACTAGACCACCAACTTACACCATACACAAAAATAAACTCAAAATGGATAAAGGACTTAAATGTACGACAGGAAACCATAAAAATTCTAGAAGAATCCAAAGGCAACAAAATCTCAGACATATGCCGAAGCAATTTCTTCACTGATACAGCTCCTAGGGCACTTGAAACTAAAGAGAAAATGAACAAATGGGACTACATCAAAATAAAAAGCTTCTGCACAGCAAAAGAAACCACCAACAAAACAACGAGAAAACCCACTGTGTGGGAAAACATATTTGCCAATGTCATATCTGATAAGGGCCTAATCTCCAAAATCTATAGGGAACTCATACAACTTAACAAAAGGAAGATAAACAATCCAATCAAAAAATGGGCAAAGGACCTAAATAGACACCTTTCAAAAGAGGACATTCACAAAGCCAAGAGACATATGAAAACATGCTCAAAGTCACTAATCATCCGAGAGATGCAAATCAAAACAACAATGAGGTACCATCTCACACCTGTCAGACTGGCTATCATCAACAAATCAGCAAACGACAAGTGCTGGAGAGGATGTGGAGAAAAAGGAACACTTGTGCACTGCTGGTGGGAATGCAGACTGGTGAAGCCACTATGGAAGATAGTATGGAGTTTCCTTAAAAAACTGAAAATGGAACTCCCATTTGACCCTGTGATCCCACTTCTAGGAATATATCCCAAGAAACCAGAAACACCAATCAGAAAAGATATATGCACCCCTATGTTCATAGCAGCACAATTCACCATAGCTAAGATCTGGAAACAGCCTAAGTGTCCATCAGTAGATGAATGGATTAGAAAACTGTGGTACATCTACACGATGGAATACTATGCTGCTCTAAAAAGGAAGGAACTCTTACCATTTGCAACATCATGGATGGAACTGGAGAGCATTATGCTAAGTGAAATAAGCCAGTCAATGAAGAAAAAATACCACATGATCTCACTCATTCATGGATAATAGAGACCATTATAAACTTTTGAACAATAATAGATACAGAGGCAGAGCTGCCTCAAACAGATTGTCAGACTGCAGCGGGAAGGCCGGGGATGGTTGGGTGGCAGGAGGTAGGGGGGTAAGAGATCAACTAAAGGACTTGTATGCATGCGTATAAACATAACCAATGGACATAAGACACTGGGGGATAGGGGAGGCTGGGGGACTGTCTAGGGCGGGGGGATAAAATGGACACATATGTAATACCCTTTGTAATACTTTAAGCAATAAATATATATATATATATATATATATATATATATATATAATATATTAATCTTATACTTACGATGGATATTAGGTATATGTACAATAAAATATACAATCAACACAGTAAAAAAAAAAAAAAAAAAAGAAATTGGAACTTAGACTCTAATGGAAGATAGAAATAAGTACCTGATTAAGCAAATTTATGATTTCCAAAAAATTATAGTTGCTCTAAAGACAAAGGATACAGCTCTAATAGAATAACGGGATTTGTTGGAGGTGGGCATGATCATTTAGCCTTACATTGGAGCAAGTTAGTTTTCTGGTATGAACTGAAAAATGAGAAATATGAAGAAATGCGCTAGATATTAAGGAAGTAATGAAAAGAAATAAATTATTGTACACAAATTGACAGTATGCCCCTTTGATCATATTTTGTTAACCCATGTGACCCTGGAGACCTATGTCCTTTGGTTGTGAAGTTGCATCACATGTAAACCAAGGGGATTGTGTGTTTTGTTGTTTTTCTCCTGCTGTTACTCTGAGAGAATTCCAGAGAAACGGCGTCAGTCCTATCATGACTGATATCCCACACAACAAACGATGAGTTGTCACAGACTAAGGTGTTCAGGGGGGCTACGGAGAATTAAAAGTGGGGTATAAGAGAAGCAATGAGACTAGAGGATGTCTTATTTCCTAAACTCATGCTACAGTGGAAGTTGACTAGGATCCTGTATGAGGGTCTATATTTAGAGTCATTCAGATGAGAAGTTATTTGCCAAAGGGAGACCTGTAGCTAAATGCAATGTTTTTTACAGCAGTGGTTCTCAACCTGTAGGTCGCGACCCCTTTGGCAGTCGAACGACACTTTCACGGGGGTTGCCTAATACCATCCTGCATATCAGATATTTACATTACAATTCATAACAGTAGCAACCTTACAGTTAGGAAGTAGCAATGAAAAACATTTTATGGTTGGGTCACAACATGAGGAACTGTATTTAAAGGGCCAGAAGGTTGAGAACCACTGACTTACAGGTTCCCTTGAACTGTCAGATGAACACTACCCATGTCACAAGATGCGTGTCGGTTTTCACACAGATCCTGGAATATCAAGGAATTAGCAATTTTAGCGGAGAAAAGGTGCGAATAGAAGTGCCAATTTCACTCAATAAAAATTACAACTTTTCTAAACTGCAACCATAACTCTGTGTTCTGTTATTAACTGATGATTGAAAAAGGCCTCGGTCCCTTTTTATTGAAGCACTATAGGAAACAGGGTTCTTAATTATTCAGCAACCCTAGAGGCCACCTCCAATGTTAAGATAAAAATAGATGTCTTTCAGTTGCAAGACAGAATCCAGCAGACTGGGGGTCAAATCGTACCTTTATTTTTTTATGCAAAATGTACATGGGGGATGAGCTAAAGGAAAAACTAGCATAATAGAACCTTGCTGCAGGCGACTCCCATGCCCTGACTAATCCTCCTTCCACAGGTCACACGCCATGTGCAAAGTTGTAAAAGTGGGAGGGCCAAAGAGAACAGCATTCCCTCGCTCAGTCTGTCTTAAGGAGACTGATGCAAAGAGAAATTAATGTCAGTGGGAATTAATGTAAGAATGAGGAGACCCTACCTCCAAAATCACAAAGAGAAGAACATTCCCAGCCCTCTGCTGTCATCCATCAAAGAAGTCAGTTTATGAAATTACTCCAGGCAGAATCTACTATAGGACCTCCCACGTGAAGAGAGGCTTTGTATCACCTGATTGTGTAGCATTTGGTTTCTTCTTAAGCCACAAAGCGCAGAGACGGTCAACAGGGACGTAACGTAAGAGAAACTGAGTTCCGTTCTGTGCAAGGGACAGTGGTGTGGCCCTCAGCCAGTGTTGTCAGAGACAGACAAGTGTGAGGCACAGAAGAAAGCCATGTGTGTAACTGAACCTTTTCTAATCATCATAGTTTAAAAAGTAAGTGGTAATAGGTAAAATAACTTTAATCATGTAGTTTTTAACACAATTTATTTAATATACTATCATTTTAATATGTAATTAATATAAAATTATTAAGGAGGCAGCTTATATTTTTCAACTAATCCTTTAAAATTCAGTGTGTATTTAATAGTGCATCTTGGTTCCGACTAGCCACATGTAGTAGACTGCCCAGTTTGTAAAAATCTCCAATTCTCTGGGTTATTATTTCTTAGTAATGAATGACATAGAGGCAATTAATAGTGTAGAAATTTCTCAGAAACTAATGCTTGAATAATGAGAATGAGTTTAAAATATAACACTGAAAATTATTGATATTTGAATGAGTATACCTGAAATTATAACATGAATTGGCAATTGATGTTGAAATGTATTAAGAAAAAAATGAAAAATTGGAACTCATTTGGTAGAAAATGCAAAGATTATCTCGTGGAGCGCGGTGGAAGGCACTGGGAACATTTAACCTGCACAGGAAAAGTAATTAGGAAAAACAACAACTATCTTCAAATAATGACTGGAAAGACTGCTGTAAAGAAAAGGTAAGCTTTTTCTGGATTAACTGAGGAGAAATACTTAAAAACCAAATATGATTATTTTTTATACATAAATTAACTCAACAAGCATATATGAAACAAATACTATATACATTCAATATGCTGATTGCAGGGGTGCAAAGATATGGATAATACAAGAAGTAGACAGTTTTGGAAAAAAATGGGAGAGATAAAGTAGCATTGGAGAAAGTGCTGCAAAATGGACTGAAGGGTATGTGTGCAATTGTAGAACTTTAAGTATCTTATAAATATACTAGAGGCCTGGTGCATGGATTCGTGTACCTGTGGGGTCTCTCGGCCTGGCCTGTGGACATCTCCCAAGGGGTCCTGGATTACGAGAGAGCACAGGCCAGGCCTAGGGACCCCATAGGTGCACAATCAGGGCCGAGGAGGGACACAGGAGGTTGGCCAGCCCGGGAGTGACTGCAGGAGGGGTCCAGGGCATGTCGGGCCCTCTTGCATAGTCCTCACCAGCCAGACCGCAGCAGCAAGCTAACCTACCGGTATGAGTGTCTGCCCCCTGGTGGTCAGTGTGCATCATAGAGACTGGTTGAACGTTTGAACAAATGGTCGGACACCTAGCATATTAGTCTTTTATTATATAGGTTTATACAAGAGTGCCCCTATTAGCAATGATGTACTGGGCTGTTTCAAACCAAGCATATTACCAAGAAACACAGAAATACACCCTAACCGGTTTGGCTCAGGGAACAGAGCATTGGCCTGCAGACTCAGGGATCCAAGGTTCGATTCCGGTCAAGGGCATGTACCTTGGTTGCGGGCACATACCCAGTGGGGAGTGCGCAGGAGGAAGCTGATCAATGTTTCTCTTTCATCAATGTTTCTAATTCTCTGTTCCTCTCCCTTCCTCTCTGTAAAGCAATAAAATATATTTTTTTTAAAAAGAAACACAGAAATATAGGGCTTTTTAAAACAAAACTTATGATTGAAGCCACCAGAGAAATTCGAAGACAGGAAGAATTTGAGGATCTGAGTTTGGATTAAATGTTTGGAGTGGAAAACAAGACACCTGCTAATTTTCCCTTCGAGGTAACTTAAATCGGTGGCTGAGTGACTAGAAGCAAACAGCATTTTAGACATCCAAATCATTAGTTGGGACATAAAGATATTCTAAATGTGTATAGATCTAAAGCCAGAAAAGCAATAAAGGATTCAAAGATAATTTTTCTTTATTTCCACTGGTGATGATCTTTAATTTTCTCTCTTAATGGAATTAATTTTATTTTTTACAGTTTTCTTGAGATATAATTGACATACAGTCCTGTATAAGTACTGAAGTGTACACCATAATGATTTGATATATGTATATAATATAAAATGATTGCCACAACTTAGTTATCACTATTCACCTGGGAGTGATATTTTTTTCTTTTAATTTAAAAATCTACTCTCTTACCAAATATGATTTTCAAATATACAATATATGATTGTTATAACCACATATATACATTCCCAGTACTTGAAGTCTATACATTTTTATAACCACCAAATCGCCGCCCCCCACAATTCTTGCTTCTGCAACCACAATCTGCTTTGTTTCTGAGTTCAGTGATTTTAGAATCTACGTGTAGTGAAAACATGTAGCATTTGGCTTTCTCTGTCTGAAACATTTCATTTAACAGGGCCCAACTATGTTGTCACAATGGCATGATTTCCAAATTTTTAAACTGATATATATATATATATATATATATATATATATATATATATATATATATATATATATTCATTCCATTTTCTTTATCCATTCATCTTTGGAAGTCACTTAGGCTGTTTCCATGTCTCAGGTGATGTAAATAATGCTGCAATAAACAGGGGAAAGCAGGCGTACCCGCTAGATGGTGATTTTATTTCCTTCAGTATGGATCCAGAAGTGGAATTGCTGGATCATATGGTCGTGTGTTTTAATTTTAAGGGACCTCCATACTGTTTTCCACAGTGGCTGCACCATTTACATTCCCCCCAGCAGTGCACAGGGTTCCCTTTTCTCTACATCCTTTCCAAACTTATTTCATTTTTTCTTTATTTTATAAAAAACAATATATATATATGTTAATTTCAGAGGAAGAAAGGGAGAGGGAGAGAGACATCAATGATGAGAGAGAATCACTGATAGACTGCCTCCTGCACAGCCCCTGCTGGGCATCAAGCCTGCAAACCAGGCGTGTTCCCTTGACTGGAATTGAACCATGACCTCCCGGTTCATAGGTCAATGCTCAACCACTGAACCACACCGGCTGGACATAAAAACATAACTTTTTACAGATGTAGAAGCATACAACAACAGAATGCCAGGGAGAAAAAATGTGTTCTGAAATAATAAAATATAATTTTAATAGTTGTAAATGATATATTATTTTGGTTTTGATTTGCATTTCTATGATTATTAATGATGTGATGCACCCTTACATGTACTACTTGACCATGTGTATATCTTCTGTAGAAAAATGACTGTTTTGATTCTCTGCCCATTTATTAATCAGATCATTTTTGCTATGGAGCTGGATGAATTATTTATATGCTTTTTCCTTTAACTCCTTATTAGAAATATGATTTTCAAACTCTTCTCTTTTGTATGACCTCCTTTGCATTACAAAAGGCTTTTATTTCAGTGTATCCCACTTGTTTACTTCTGCTTTTGTTGCCTTTGGTTTTAGTGTAAATCCAAAAATCATTTCCAAGACTAATGTCAAGGAGCTTACCTCCTGTGTTTTCTTCTATGAGTTTTAGATTTTCCAATCTTAGGTTCAAGTCTTCAATCCACTGGGAGTTGATTTTTGTGTATGGTGTAAGATAGGGGTTCCTTACCATTATTTTGCATGAGGATACCTGGTTTCCCAACACCCTTTATTGAAGAAACTTTCTTTCCCCCTTGTATGTTCTTGGCTCCTTTGACATACATTAATTGAGCCTGCATGCATGAGATTTGAATAAGGAAGTATTCCAACTTTGTTCTACCTCAAGATTGCTTTGGCTGTTTAGGTTCTTCTGTGGTTACATACACATTCTACAATTATTTCTGTAAAAAATGCTATAGGAATTTTGACAGGGATTGTAATGAATTTGTAGATTCCTTAACATATTAATTATTTCAATCTATGAGCACAAAATATATTTTCATTAATTCATGTTCTTCACTTTCTTTCATCAATGTATTATAGTTTTCATGATACAGATCTTTTACCTTCTTGCTTAAATCTCTTTTTAAATATTTTATTATTTTGATGCATCTCTAAATGAAAGTTTTCTTAATTTCTCTTTCTGAGAGTTTGTTATAAGTGTAAAAACACACCTTTTGCATCCAAAAACATTCCTGAATACATTACTTAGTTCTAACAGGTTTTTGGTTGATTCTTGAGGGCTTTCAATATGTAATATATCATCATCAAGTAGAGAAAATTTTACTTCTTCCTTTCCAATCTGAATGCCTATTATTCTTTTTCTTGCTGAATTGCTGTGGCTGGAGTTCCAGTATTATATGTGGAATAAAATGAGTAAGAGTGGACATTCTTCTAAAATTCCTGATCTTAAAGGAAAAGCTCTCGGCTTTTTACTATTGTGTATAAAATTAGCTGTGAATTTGTCATATATGGTCTTTACTATGTTGAAATCCATTCCCTCTATACACACTTTGTTGAGTTTTCATCATGAATGGATGTTGAACTTGTCAAATTCTTTTTCTGCACCTATTGAGATGATGATATAAGTTGTATTCTTTATTTTATAGTGTAGTTAAGCATTGATTTGATTTGATATCCTAGCATTGATATCAGAGAAATTAGGGGGTCCAATTTCCCTGGTACTAGTGGGTGTGAGCTGGCTCTTGTGACATATTCAGAAAAAGAACTTTCTAAGATTCTCAGGGGAGAATTCATTGGTGCGGAGTTATATTCCTTGGGTTCCAAATACCATGCCCCTTAACCCAGTCCTGAATAAGGTCCACCTGGAGTCCAGCAGAGCCGACCGATGGCCAATGCTCAGAGGTTCCACTCCATGGAGAAGTGGGTCCACAGAGCCTCAGGCTAGATAAAGTCCATTCGTCCATTATGTGGAACCCACATGGGCATGGGCCACCGCGTGGGTGTATGCAGGGGAATGTGCCCTCTGCAACAGGGGTCAGGCACAAACAGCAGATGAGCGAGCCGAGAGAGACAAGAGTGAGAACTTCTTTTGTCTAGGGGGCTTTAAATATTTAGGTTTCCTGCCCTTGCAGTGGCCATACTTATTCTGGCACTGATTCACTTCCAGGTGTGACTGACAGGTAAGCATCTTTCCATGTCACTCAGCCCATACTGGGCATACGTCCAAACAGCCCCTGTCCAGTCCCTCCCAGCATTGATCAGTGGGGAACAGGCTTGGAGGGTGTTAAATTAAGAAAGCTGTACAAAAGGTATGCCTATATTATCTAGTCGTCCATTTACTCCTTTCCTGTGAAATAATAACCAGATTATTACAACAGTAGCAACATCATTGTGTAAGTCCCACTTAGCCATGGTGTATGAGTCTTTTCATACATTGCTAAATTTTCTTTGCTAATATTTCATTGAGGATTTTTGCATTCATCTTCATCAGGGATATTGGCTTTTAATTTTATTTGTTGTGGTGCCTTTGTCTGATTTTGGTGTCAGAGGAATGTGCTGGCCTTGTGAAAGGAATTTGGAATTGTTCCCTCTTTTTTTTAATTTTCTTTGAAGAGTTGAGTATTACTATTAATTAATATTTAAATATTTGGTATAATTTACCAGTGAAACCATATGGACCAACACTTTTTTGTTGTTGTTGTTGTTTTTGGTTAGGAGGTTGTTGATTACTGATTCAATCTCCTTAATATTTTTGAATTTGTTTTAGAATTGATCTTTCATATTTCATTTTCCACATTATTTAGTCTTGGTAAGTGTATATTTCTGTTGGGGTCCAGCCCCAGCAGGTCCAGGAGTTCCCAAAGGTGTGGACGGAGTCTGTAAAGAAGGAATGACATGAAGACAGTGTTCAGTTGATCAGCATAGTGAGGATCTCTCTTTATTCTCCTGTTACATCTGTATTCATACCATTTGATTTTAATCCTATCCATTCTATTCCAAAGGTTAGGGAGTTTGTTATCTCCATTCCAAGGTCACTACTCTATTGTTCTGTTAAGCTACAAGGAAGTAACTGAAGGAGATTATCCTAAGTAAAGATTATGTAGCTTAAGCATGATTGTTCGTAGTTAAAGTGATTAACTACCCGCCTGGCACTTAGTTAAGGGTTTTACTGATTTATTCCCTTCCTTAGTCCTGTTAATCCCTATAACTCCAGGGGAAAATCTCCACCTGGGGAAACAACCTTTCTCAGAGAGGTGACCTTGGTTAAAACACATAGCGCTAAGAAGGGGAGCAAACATATTAAGAACAGTATGCCATATACACCAGGTCCTTTGAAACATATGTTGTGCAGATGTTTCTTCCCTGCAGCGACTGTGTCAATCAGCAAGGATGGACCAGCTTCTGGCAAATCCCCCCTTTTTTATTTTCTAAATGATAGCGTGTGTAAATCAGCGGCCACCACTCGGATCGGGTTGTTTAAGACTCAGGAAGACCTGTTTGTGACTTTTTTTTTTTTAAATATATTTTATTGATATTTTACAGAGAGGAAGGGAGAGAGATAGAGAGTTAGAAACATCGATGCGAGAGAAACATCGATCAGCCGCCTCCTGCACACTCCCCGCTGGGGATGTGCCCGCAACCAAGGTACATGCCCTTGACCGGAATCGAACCTGGGACCTTTCAGTCCTCAGGCCGACGCTCTATCCAATGAGCCAAACCGGTTTCGGCCTGTTTGTGACTTTGCCAACAGGTCAGTCTGAGGCTTAACCCTACATCAGCTCCCCACATATTTCTACGAAGTTATTCATTTTTTTAGATTGCTGTATAATTGTTCATGGTTGTCTCATAATTTTTTTTTGTATTTTTGCTGTATCAGTTATAATGCCTTCTCCTTCATTTCTAATTTTACTTCATTCCACTTCCTTTTTTATTTGTAATGCTGGCTAAAGGTTTGTCTATTTGCTTATCTTTTCAAAACACCTAGCTCTTTGACCTTTGCCGTTGTCTTTTAGTCTATTTTTTGTCATTGGCGAGAATTCCCCTTATTCCTTATGTACAGGTCACAGAAGCTGCCAAAGAATGAGGAGCAGGATGCTGGAAGGACCTACCTGCTGTGCAGAGCCAAGGGGCCCAGCACATGTAGAGACGCTGGGCGGGTGGACCAGGTGCTCCTCTCCTGCGAATATTCATGCCACTCAGTCGCCAGGGGAGTCTGAGCCCTGGCAGAGGAGCTGGTGCACCACGACTTTAACTGCTCTTTGATAAGATGGGATGTTTTGCCATGATATGCTGGGGCCATTAGGTTTCTGTTCCCTTCCTGTACGTTAGAACCAAAATCCTAGGGGTACTCTCTCCTTTTGTTTCTCTGCCGCTGTGTCCAAACTATCCCATCTGGAGTCACAAACACAGCTGCTCAAACGGTACCTAGGCATGCCAGATGCCCAGCACCTGATTGGCTTCACTAGTGTTTGCGACTTTTCAAAGGACACGTGTTGCACTGATCGCCAGTCCCACATTTGTCCTTTCCTGACCAAGTAGCAGAAGGAACAAAGACACTGCACAGGAGGGGAATGAAAGTCATCCAGAACCCCGAATAGGCCACACAAACGCTTGGATCCTATCACTCACAGCTCCTGGGACAATGCACATCTTACCCGACCAAAAAAATCCCAAAAGCTTTACAGCAGCATCTAGGTTCAACATTTTCTATGAGTCTTTGCACATCCTCTCCATCACAGGTGGTCCAGCAAAGACTAAAGAGTGTCCTGCAACAGAGGTAAGTTTTTAATGTTAAAATTATGTCATGGATGTAACGGGCACAGTTTGCTGATGTGGGTAGGACAACAGGGGAAGATCCCAGGCTGCCATCCCATGAGATACTGTGTGGCTGTGCAGGCGGCCATGGGGAAGCCTTTGAGAGTTTTACTGTTGCCCCTCCCACATGAAGGCAAATTGAGCTTAGTTATCAGAAACCCCTACTTAGTCTTCTCATGGACCCCCCTGAGGATGAAGCCTTTTTCAGAAACACTTTCGCAGAAGTGTCAAGTGAAACAATAACTTTGTAAATGACAAAAGACTGACAAATGGCCATGGTTCAAGATTTATTGAAAGTTTGTGCCCCGGTGGGTCTGGCTCAGTGGAAAGAGCATCAGCCTGAAGACTGAAGGGTCCCGGGTTCGATTCTGGTCAAGGGCATGTACCTTGGTTGCGGGCACATCCCCAGTGGGGGGCGTGCAGGAGGCAGCTGATCGATGTTTCTCTCTCATTGATGTTTCTAGCTCTCTATCTCTCTCCCTTCCTCTCAGTAAAAAATCAATAAAATATATATATATATATATAAAGAAAGTTTGTTTCAATGCAGTTGTGAAGGAAATGTGGTTATTTCTTTCACATACATTTTAGAATTATGACTGATGACGTTATACAGGATGAATCAGATTTTAAGGAATTTCATACTAATGAGTTCTAAAGAAATTTTAGCATTGCTGCTTATTTACAATTAAACCTATCAAATAAGTCTACTCTTTAAAATATATATATTTTATGAGGAGAAAGAACATGCCTTTTGAGATGCTCCATGGGCCCCCTCCAGAAAATCCCAGTGTTAGGTAAAGGCCAACTGAACTTCACTTAGAATTTGTTTTGGAGATGTTTATCAAAATGGTTTTAAAACACCTGATTTAATAGGATCTTAGATCACTATGGAGCATATTGAGTTATCCATTTAGTCAAAGTGACAAAGATTTAAAGGAAAATACATAAATTATATAGTTGTAAAAAAATAGTTTTTTTTTCTTTTAATAGAGTAGACTCAATTTTGCCAGATAATCAAATACTTGAGAAGAAAACATGAAGCACAGAAACTTATTTTGGTAGAAGACAGGATCTTTGTTTTTTAAGCAACTTACTTAAAAGGTAAAGAAAAACCTTTCACAATTCCATTAACAACAGACCAATAATCTAAGAAAACTTTGTCCTCTTAGCATATTAAAAATAATTATGTCTCAGTTTTACATAAGTACCCTATTTATAGTAAACTTTACTTTTATTTGGGCCACTTAAATAAAGAGAGAGTTCTTCTGAAAATTAATTTTGGTAATACTTTCTAGAGGTAAAAAATAATCACATATACAAAACGTATATCTACAGACATACAGAAACACAGGGACAGACACAAATAGAGACCCACAGCTTCCACTCCACTACTTTAGCTCTTGACAAGTGGCCTTGTAAATGCTGAAAATTAGATTCTGGGCTAGGAAACTTCTATAACAGTCTATATTTTAAAAGTTTCTTCCCTTCTATTCTTCAGTCTCACACAATCCTAGGCCTTGTTTTAGTTATCTCTGGGATGTTTATATTTCAAGATGTGATAAGATTTACAACTTCAAGGACAAATAAAGAGTGCAATATTTCTCCTGGGAGTCTCGGGTATATGTTTCTATTATCAGAAGTCTAAGGGAATTACTACTGAAAGTTCCCTTTTGTGTTAGGGGTTGACTTGCATAGGGGACACCATCTCTTTTACTGTCAAGCACATTTCCAGCGGTTCTACTTTCAGTGCCCTAATCGGGCTCTGTCACAAGTACTCAGCTCTTAATTCACAGCAACTTGGACCCTCCTAGTTTTGCAAAATGGCCCACTAAAGTTCCCAACTTACTCAACTTATTATCCTGCTCTCTCACCCTGTCTGCCTGTCTGGAAGCTAGCAGAGCAGTGGGCAACCACATAGCTTTCTCTAACCTCAATTTTTCTTCCAACTTTCTAACTGGAGCTTTAGCCTCCTACTGGGCCTTGGTGGCCAGCAAAGCTGCCACAGAGGAGGCCTGCCCACCACAGCCGCCCTTGTTTCCATTTTCGCCACAGTGCACTATGCGTTGATTCACTGGGGCAGATGGTGTTTTCCAGAGTATCCCCATCTTTATGTGGTGGTTCACAAGCCTCTAACATAGAGGAAATGGCTGACTTGAGATTTCCCCTGAAGATGCCTCTTTCCCAAGGCTCATTTCTTGGTCTCCTGGCTGGCTCATCAGTTGTGAATTTACAACCTGAACTCTGTACACGGAGGGCAAGTAGAAAGTAAAAAAAAGAGGCGGAGCTCTCCAGATTGGTAGGTGACAGTTTTAACGAGCAAGGAAACTAGTTACAAGCTTGTCTTGGGTGGCCTCAGGATGAGTAGATCTCCGCATGCTCCCACCAGAATCTTAAACTTTACATTGAGGCCATAACTGAGTTTATCACATGTACCATTCAGGTGATGAGACATCTTTCCCCCTCAAGGCTATGTCTTTGAAACAGCTCTCACTGTGGTTCCATGCACAAGGGTGGGGTAAAAAGTCTCTGATTGCCAGGGTCCAGCTCGAAGGACATCATTGGTAACGTACTCTTGAACAACTTCCCCAAAATTTGGCAATGAAGCAGGATAAAAAATTAACATCCAGAAATCAATGGCATTTTTATACACCAATAATGAATTCTCAGAAAGAGTAACTAAAAAAAAACAAAAACACAACAATCCAATTAACCATTGCAACAAAAACATTAAGATACCTAGGAATAACTTTACATGGAAAGTAAAAAAAAAAAAAAAAAAAAAAAAACAACAAAAAAAAAACTGAACTCAAAAAAATATGGGAAAATAAAATAATAAATAGAGAAAAATACAAACAAGTGGACACATATACCATGTTCATGGATTGGTAGAATTAACATCAGTAAAATGTCCATACTACCCAAAGCAATCTATAGATTTAGTGCAGTCCCTATTAAAATACCAAGGGAATATTTCACAGACCTAGAACAAATATTTCAATAATTCATATGGAACCAGAAAAGGCCCCAAATAGCTACAGCAATCTTGAGAGAAAACAACAAAGTAGGAGGGATCACAATACTGGATATGAAATTACACTACCAAGCCATTATAACCAAACATGCTGGCGCTGGCACAAGAACAGGCATGTACATCAATGGAATGTGACAGAGCCCAGATACCCAGCCAAGCTTTTAAGCTCAATCACTATTTCATAAAGGAGACGGCAAGAGCACAATGGGGTCAAGACAGGCTCTTCGATAAACGGTGCTGGAAAAATTGGCCAGACACAGGCAAAACATGCAGAACGTGACACTAGACCACCGACGCACACCATGCGCACGCGTAAACTCAAAATGCATAAAAGACTTAAATGTGAGTTGTGAAACTATAAAAATCTTAGAAGAAGCCATTGGCAGCAAAATCTCAGACATCTCTCGTAGCAACATGTTTGCTGATAGACCCAGGGCAAGGAAAACAAAGAAAAAATAAACAAATGGGACTACATCAAAATAAAAATGTTTTGCCCTGACCAGTTTGGCTCAGTGAATAGAGCGTCAACCTGCAGACTCAAGGGTCCCGGGTTCGATTCCGGTCAAGGGCATATATCTTGGTTGCAGGCACATCCCCAGAGGGGGTATGCAGGAGGCAGCTGATCGATGTTTCTCTCTCATCGATGTTCCTAACTCTCTATCCCTCTCCCTTCCTCTCTGTAAAAAAAATCAATAAGATATATTAAAAAACAAACAAAAGCAAAATAAAAAAGTTTTGCACAGCAAAAGAAATCATCAATAAATTGAAAAGAAATCATCAACAAATGGGAGAACATATTTGCCAATTGTATATCTAAATAGGAGTTAATTTCCAAAGTTTATATAAAGAACTCATACAAGTTAAGAAAGGGAAGGCAAACAATCCAATTTCAAAAAGGGCCCATCAGTAGATGAGTAGATAAGAAAGCTGTGGTACATTTACACCATGGAATACTATGAAGCAGTAAAAAAGATGGATCTGTCACCCATTGAGACAGTATGGAGGTACCTGAGCATCATGCTAAGTGAAATAATCCCATCAGGGAAAGATAATTATCACATGATCTCACTCATATGTTGAATCTAATGAACAATATAAATTGATGAGCAAAATAGATCTAGAGACATAGAAGCATCAAACAGACTATGGAATCTCAGAGGGAAGTCGGGGGGTGGGTGGGAAGAGCTTCTATGAATATATGCATAACCAATGGAAACAAGCAATGGGGTGGTGAAGGCCTGGGGCTGGGGGGTGGAGGCAGTCTAGAAGGGGTCAATGGGGGGACAGGGGAATGTATATAATACTTTCAGCAATAAAGATTCAATTTTTTAATAAAGGTTATGTTTAAAAAGAAAAGAAAATCTCAAGTCAATAACCTAACTTTTTACTTTATAAAATTAGAAAGTGAGTAACAAACTAGAAAAGAAAAAATATAGAACAAAATTTAGTGAAAAACAATGTCAAGATCAAGAAATAAAATTTTTGTTCTTTAAAAAGATAATTATAATTGATATTTAAATAGTCTGGCCAATAAAAAAAAAATGGAAGAGGACTCAAGTTATCAGTAGAAAAAATGAGAGTGGGACACAGTAATAACCTAACAGAAATAGCATCGTAAGAAAGTACTGAGGAGACAGAGGGACACTAGGTAGACAGGGGCAGGGACTATGAGTGGAGGAGGGTTACTGGGGTGGGGAATAGAAGGTGAAAACCCAGCTGGGTAGAGTTACTAGGACAACCCAGCTGGGCAGGAATGAGGGTGTGAGTGGGAGACAGCAGCTTTGAAATTGCTAAGACAGGCAGCTTGCTGAGAACCAGTCAGGAGCTAGCAAGGCTGCCTGCACCCCCTAAATTTACAGAGTGTGCTTCCTCTTTGCCTTCTCTCCCAGTGCAGCGCCCAGTGGACCCCTGACGTTCCTGTGGCAGGGAGCACACCCCTCCTGACCCCTGTGGCTCATGGCCCTGTGGGCCTCCACACGTGGGCTAACGGAATTTAATTAGCTTGGATGTTGAACTACTCTGGACAGTCCCATGGAAAGGAAGCTCTGAACACTGGCTGTGCCTAGAACCTCGTTGCACCTATTCCAGGACTGGCTTCTCCCAATAAACTTTGGTTCCATTGTTTTCGTCTGCGACTTCATTCTTTGTTTTCATGAGACAAGAGCTTGGACTCAAACACCCACATTTTTTAATTTAGTTCTATGTTCATCTATATACAACAACTTAGATAACCTAGAGCAAAAGAAAATTTGTCCTAAAAAAGTAATTGCAAAAACTGCTTCCAAAAGAAATAGAATATCTCTAAAGACATAATAACTTAAAATTTTGATTAATTTTAATTATTAAACAGATATCAGGCCCAGGATTCACTATCAAATTCTACCAAATGTGTAATGAAGAATTAATACAAATCCTTCACAAACTTTTCTAAAAATAGAAGTCATGCTTCAACTCCTTCTAGGAAGCCCAAATTATCATGATGTCTAAGTAAGCAAACATGTAACAACAATAACAACAACAAGGTACAGACTAATTTCTTTTAAGAATATGAATATAATATTTTTCTAAAATATAACAGGAAATTCATCTCAGCAATATACAAAACACATTGCATACCAAGACTAGATGATTCATACTATAAATGCAAGTTTGGTTTAACATACAAAAGTCAATCAATGAAATATACTAATTGATAAAATAAAGGCCAGAAACCACATAATTTTCTAAATAGAGGCAGATAAAGCATGTGACAAAATCTAAAACTATTTTATGATAAATAAACATTTAACATACTACAAATAGAGGGGAATTTATCAACAGGATAAAGGGCATTTCAAAAACTCACAGCTTATATCATACTGATGAAAGTCTGAAAATGCTTTTCCACTAATATCAGAAATAAATGAAAAAAAATCTCTGTTCTTGATACTTCTAGTCAAGGTTTATAATAGAAGTTCTAATCAGGGTAATTCGAATAGACAAAATAAAAATAAATTTAAAAGTCATCCAGATTGGGGAAAAAAAATAAAACTGTATCTATTTGTGGATATTTTGATCTTGTGTATAAAAATCACCAATAATCCATAAATGCTAGCAGAATTAATAAACAAATTAAGAAATATCATATGAAATAAGATCAATTTATAAATATTATTTGTTTTTCTACATACTACCATGTATAACCTAAAAATAAAAGTATAAAATAATTCCATTCATAATAGTATCAAACAGAATAAAATACTTAAGAATAAATTAATGAAATTGCAAGACTGGTACACTAAAATCTAGAAAACATGGTTCAAAGAAATTACAGATCAATATAATGAATCAGATTTGATAGTACAATATTAAACAACACATTCAATACAATCTCCATCAAAATCTTAGCTGAAGATTTTTTCCCGAAATGAAAAGTTGATACTAAAATTTGAGTAGGAATGCAAGGGACCTACATAGCAAAACAATCTTGTGAGAGAGGTCAAAGGTGGAGGGTTAGTACTTCTTGATTTCACAACACACTGCAGAGCTAAGATAATCACGACAGTGTGGAGCTAACATAAGCATAAATATGCAGATCAATGAGTCTTCAGAAATAAATCCTTACAATTATGGTCAATTGACTTTTGACAGAGGCACCAAGATATACAATCAGGAAAGAATATGATGCTGAAACAGCTGGATATGCAAAAAATGATGCTGGGACAACTGGATATTCACATGAGGAGCAATTCCACGATGCCTACCATATAAAGCCTTTGTAATTGCCTACACTTTGGGCTAACATATCACACACAGGCTTTTTACCATGCAGCCAAACGCCTAAACCTTACCTGTAATATATGTTGTTTCATGTTTAATGTACTTAATTTTAATCCACATGTAATATGATTAAACTTTTAATTGATTAACATATTAACAAATATTTTTTGTTTTGTTTTCAGCAAGTTCCCTATAACATGACAATGTAAAATTTTATTTATTTTGCTTTCTGGTTTAAGAGCTTTTAAACTAGAGTCCTGATATGTTTAATTAGTTATGACAATTTTCTGCTGTTATTTCTACCAATATTACTTTTGTTCCATTGTGTCCCTCCTCTCTCTCTCTCTCTCTCTCTCTCTCTCTCTCTCTCTCTCTCTCTCTCTCTCCTCCCTCCATCTCTTGTTAAAAACAGGTCAGACCTTCTGAGTGTTTCCCATATTTTATTTATGCTACATTTTGGGGTTTTCTTTGCTTACGTATTTTCTATTATCCTGTTTTAGAGAGCACTAATACTATCTTATTCTTCATCCAATATGTTGCTGAAACCATCCAGTGTGATTTTACATTCAGATATCTTAGTTTGAATCAATAGAATATAAATTGGATTATTTTTATATAGATTCCAATATGCTGTCCAAATTTTTCAGTTACCCATGAAGCTTCTATTTCCTGATCAATTTGGTATTGTATCATTTAATTTCAGGTCATGAAAAATTAGAAGTTAGTACTGCTCTTCATCATCATTCATTATTTCCCTTCATATTTCATATTTTGTCAGTTATGTCACATTTATTATTAAGTAATATATTAACTATTTTTCTTTTGGACTCGATATTTAGTTATTTGGATAAGTTCCTCTGAATTTAGTTCCAGGGAAATTAAAATTGCAGTCTCTTTCCCCTTTTGATCTCTGGGTTAGGCATGTGACTTCCATGTTAAATCATTCATTGAACTTCATGCCCATCTATACTAATAAAAAGATATTATGCTAATTAGACCAGACAGCTTCCGGAAATCCATCTGGACGTCCTTCTGCACAAAGCCACGGTGGCAGGGGCCAAGGCAGAGGCAGTTAGGGGTGACCAGGTCAGCAGGGGAGGGCAGTTAGGGACAATCAGGCTGGCAGGGGAGGGCACTTAGGGACAATCAGGCCAGCAGGAGAGAGGTTAGGGGCATCAGGCAGTCAGGCAGGTGAGCGGTTAGGAACCAACGGTCCTGGATTGTGAGAGGGTGCAGGCCAGGCTGAGGGACACCCCCCATGCATGAATTTTGTGCACCAGGCCTCTAGTCTATATATATAAAAGCCTAAGCTACCATTATGACTTAACAACTGGAATGACTGGTCACTATGATGTGCACTGACCACCAGGGAGCAGACACTCAATGCAGGAGCTGCCTCCTGGTAGTCAGTGCACTCCCACAGCCAACCTCCCATGGTTCATCCCCTGCCCCCAGTCCGCCAACCTTCTGTGGTCCCCCCTCAATCACCGGATCAGGGCCAGGCCCTAGGCTGGGACAGAGAACTGGGAATGGGTAGCAGCGGACACAGTCCCTTTCCCAGGGGGCGTGGAGGGCTGGCTCTCTCCTTGGGGCTGGCAGCCAAAGTCCCATGCCCTGTACCCCCCCTCCACCCCCGTCTGGCAGGCCCAAATCAGCCCACCACCCACCTGCTGCAGTGGTGGCGCAGCTGCGAGGTAAGGAGGAAGGGGGGAGGTGGAGAACTGCGTGGTGGCAGGGTGCTGACAATGGCGGCGGCGGCATCCAGCATCTGTTCCTTTTGCACCTGGCCTGGTGACCATTACCTCCTCTCCCGACCCTGCCAAGGCCTTTGGCCCTGATCGCCAGCCAGGCCTAGGGATCTCACCCATGCACGATTTTCTTGGACCAGGCCTCTAGTGACATAAACTACTCCAGAAATATTCAACTGAAATTTCGGGATAAATTGTGAGTTAAAGCAATGCTCAACTCCACTGGGGTTTCCAGTTTTAAATCTTGGGGTAATAAAATCATCTTTTCTGTAATATAAAGGAAGCATAATTTTAGAGTGTCACCAGTGACAGAGGAGATTATAGCTCAGGGAGAACTGGAGGTGTGAGATATGTCCTTGACCCAGACATTCATAGATACAGATCCACTCTAGGACTGCCAAAATCCTTGTGTTATTTACAATCAAAGTTGAGCAAATAAAATAAATATAAAAATTAAAAGGATAATTCAGTCTTTTGTTCTTTGAATTGGGGATTCTAATATACATTGCATTATTATAATTATGTAAATGTTATTCACTGTATACATTGCATTATTATAATTATGTAAATGTTATTCACTGTAAACAGAAAAAAAATAACATTTTTTTATCAGTGCAAAAACTTTATTTCTCCTTCATTCCCCCCCACCTCCTTATTACAAGATCTGAAATTTTATTTAATCCACAGCATTTTTTAAATGATCTGTTATCAGTCATGTAAAATGTGAGGAAAAAAACCACTAATAAATTTAGGATAAGTTTACAGCATTCAGTTACTTTAGCTGGTTCTGATACTGAGGCATACTTTTTTATTTGAGAATCAACACCTAAAGACTTGGCTAACTGTATAGCAGTTGAGGAGGCAATGGGTTGAATTTAGAATTTGATACAGATGGGGGTCTAAGTCATGGAGCCTGTTGAATCTAAGAGAGAGAGAGAGGAACCTGTCTGACCCGTCTGTCAGCTTTTTCACGACCTCCAATACTGCTTTGTAATGGGCCTGATCTTGGTCCCCCCAACCCCTCCCCATCAGATAGTCCATACATTCACTGTTCTGTTAAAAATATATATGACAAATATTATATCACAAAAAATTGATTAAAATGATGTCTTATCAATGTTTTTCATATTTTGACAATTATTTTTTTCAATTTATTTTTTCACAGCAAATATAAATACTTCATTTTTTCAAATGATGCTATTTTCCATATAAGTCTGCTTCTTTTGAAAGGTATGCATTATTTATTTTTGGTCTCATATTCTTCATACTTTCTTTTCAATTAGCGAATTGTTTTTTGTATCCACTGCATAGGTATCAATCATCTTTGGATTTCTGATCCTGATTTCCTGGCTTTTATCAACTCTATCCTGATTTAAAATTTTTCTTCAACATCTTTTTACTTTTAATTTTGAATAAAATGTTTTCTTTTCATAAAAGTTGAGTGGTAAGTTAACTGAATTCTTATATACAAAATTTAAATTTTTTAAACTTTTTATTAAATAATATTTTATTTACATTGCTATTTATTGTTATATTTATTAAATTATAATTCCAAAATTGTTAGACATATGTGTAGAAGCAACTGGTATGAATATAGCTACTTCTCTATGAACAGTCAATTCATGATCTTATAGCATTATTTATTAATTTTTATTTAGGTCTTAGAAGATAGAGTGGTCATGTGACTATTATTTAGTTAAACCATTTATTTATCACAAAACATGAAGCTACTACTATATATATATTGTTTATGCTATCTCTCTCTATATATGTTGTATATTTATATATCACTAACATTTAATATAATTTTGGGGAAGTGATTAATAAGAAAGGTATCTGAATATTTCCAAAATGTTATCAGTGAAGATTTAGGGAGCGATTGTCAATCACTGGTCTAGGCACCAGATTGATTTAACAAGACATACAAGTTCTCTCAAGAAGTATAATTTTCCTCAGATAAATACCCAAAGTTATAATTGCAAGTCATATAGTAATCTTACTATTTATTTTTTGAGGAACTTCCATACTGTTTTCTACAGTGGCTGCATGAATTTATATTCCCGCCAAGATTGCGTAAGGGTTTCCTTTTCTTCACATCCTTCCTAGCATTTATTTCTTGACTTTGTGATAATAGACATTTTAACTAATGTGAGGTGGTATTTCATTGTGCTTTTGATCTGAATTTCCCTGATGATCAGTGATGTTGAACACTTTTTAATTTACCTGTTGGCCATTTGTATATCCTTGGAAACCTATTCAGTTCTTATGCCCTTATTTTTTCCTCCCTTGTATTATATAATTTCTTTACATATTTTAGATATTAAGTAGAGGCCCAATGCATGAAATTCGTGCATGCAGAGGGGTCCCTCAGCCCGCCCTGCAACCTCTCTAATCGGGGACACCTAAAGGGGTGTCCAGCTGCTGGTTTAGGCCCCATCAGGCCTAAATTGGCAGTTGGACATCCCTCTTGCAATCTGGGACCACTGGCTCCTAACCGCTCACCTGCTTGCCTGTCAGATTACCCCAACCCCTCTGCCTGCCTGATCATCCCTAATGCCTCTGCCTTCCTGATTTGCCCCTAACTGCCCTCCCCTGCTGTCCTGATCGCCCCTGACCACCTCTGCCTTGGCCCCTGCCACCATGGGTTTGTCCGGAAGGAGGACCGGATGACCGGAGGATGTCTGGTTGAGTGAGTCTAATTAGCATATTACCCTTTTATTAGTATAGATATTTTATCAGATATATGTAATTTGCAAATACAGGGTAGGACAAAAGCAGATTTACAGCCATGAGTACACAGAACACAGAGTTTATTTTTATATTATTAGTTATTGTATTATTTTCCATACAAACAACTATAAACCTACTTTTCCTCATCCTGTATTTTATCCTATTTAATAGGTAGCATCTTCATTTTGTTGATAGTTTCTTTTGTCACAGAGATTTTTTTTTTTTGGTTTTGGTTTTGTTTTGCTTTTATTTTTCACTTTGATGCAGATCTTCTGTTGATTTTTAAATTTGTTGGTTATGCTTTTGGTATCAAATATAAAAAAAAATATTGCTTAGACTGATGTATAGGAGCTTATCTCCTATGTTTTCTTTTCACAGTTTTATGAGTTTGGGTCTTATATTCAAGTCTTTAATCTACTGTGAGTTTATTTTGGTGTATGGTGTGAGATAGTGGTCCAGTCACATCTTTGTATTTAGTTACTTTTCTAACCATTTTCATAAAGACTATGTTTTCCTTGTGTGTGATCACTTATGTTTCTGTTATTACTCCACAGTCAGCATTGTCTCAAAGGGGATTTCTTTTTATATTGGACACACACACAAAAAATCTATCTGTCTTTATACCTCCTCTGGCTGATGCTACTAGGGAAGACACCTCAAACTGTGTGTGTGTGTGTGGGCACGCGTGCGTGTGTGTGTGTGTGTGTGTGTGTGTGTGTGTGTGTGTATGTGTTGGGGAGGGATGTTAAAATAATGACCAGTCCCTGTGCCAGACTCTCCACAATCAAAATAAGAAAACAGAGAACCTCAATTTTTTCAGGGCAAGGTCTCTATTGTCCACCCTAGCAACAGGAAGTGCCGTTAGAATTAAAGGCCACCATCCCCATTGCTGTCAGCAGTAGGAATAGGGACTAGAAAATGGCGCCCACCATGCAAAACAGTGAAATTCACTGAAACTTACCAGCCTTTCTTCATCTAAGCAATGTCCTTGTTGCAAGTGTTTTTGCCAGCTCGATAGTTGTTTTAGTTGAGGAGCAAATTCCTGTAGCTTCATTTTCCATGCTAGCACTCCCATTGGGGGGTGCTAAAAGTGCATTATTTAAACCCCATAAAAGAAGCTGTGAATGGATGTTTCCTTCTCTGTTTTTCTGAAAGAACTGGAGTTGTAACATAGGTATTATTTCATCTTTAACATGGTAGAACTTACCAATGAAGATACCTGTCTCTGTGGTTAGTATGTATTTTGTGTGTATGTTTAATAACCAATATCTATTTATTTAAGGAGTATAAAGTTATGCATAGTTTCCATTTTTGTCTGTGAAGTTTATGTTGTGGCTTTTAAGACATTTGTCCATTTTATCTTTGCATAAATGTATTCAAAATATGCATTATTTTATTTTAAATATTTGCACAATTTGTAGAAAGTTTTCTCTTTCATATTTTGAAAATCTGTATTTTTTTGTTATTTGTTTATTTATAGAAATCATCACACTGCTTTCCATGCTGGCTGCACCATATTACATTTCTGCTAGCACTACACAAATGTTTCTCTTTTGGTCACCATACATATAATTTTCTTTTTTTTTTTTTATAACTAGAGGCCCAGTGCACAGATTTGTGCACCAGTGGGGTCCCTCAGCCTGGCCTGCCCCCTCTTGCAAACCAGGAACCCTCTAGGGATGTCAGACTGCTGGTTTCAGCCCAATCCCCACTGGCCAGGCTGAGGAACGCTCCCCCCCCTCCCCCAGTGCACAAATCCATGCACTGGGCCTCTAGTATGCATATAAGATCTTTGGTTAATCTCTTCCTGCCCTCCACCCCGCTTCCTTCTAAGATTCATCAGTCTGTTCCATGTTTCCATGACTGTGCATTGAGCGTCTGTCCCCTGGTGGTCAGTGCACATTATAGCTACTGGTCAAATGGTCAAACGGTCAAATGGTCAAATGGTTACTTAGGCTCTTATATATATAGACTAGTGGCCCGGTGCACCAATTTGTGCACATTGAAAGGAAATTAATTAGAAGAAATATTTTAATATCGCTATTCTCCCTTTATAATAGAAGGGTCAGAGATGAAAGAAAATTAGTAAAATGTATATGAAAATAATATAAAAATTGATTAATAAATAAACAATAACAATATGATATAACAACAACAAGAACATGATATAAAAACAACAAAAACATGATATAAAAACACTGATAAAAACAATGACTGATAAACTGATTAAACTTATTCTAATATCTTTCTGCATACCACATTAAGAGTACAAACTCTTGCAGAGTACTTGACTAATTACCCTTGTGATGAAGTATTTACAACTTTAACGTCACATGTTCTTCAAACTCGAGAGAAAGCAACATATAACTGGCAATGTCCAAAAATAGGTTCAGGTAGAAATATTCTTATTCTGTCTAGACTTTTTCCTTGTGATTTATTAATAGTCATCATAAATGCTGGCATCATGGGAAACTGTCTTCTAATTAATTTAAATGGGAGGCCAGTGTCAGACAGGGACAAATCAATTCTTGAAATTAGAACAACCTTTCCTTCCCAGATCCTGTTAATACTTCAGCTTCGATAATGTTAGGTCATAATCTTTTGGTAATAAATCTAGTACCATTACAAAGACTCCATTTACCATTAAGATTTCTCAGTAGCATGATGATTGTACCTACTTTCAGTTTTAATTTATGACATGGCATTCCCAAAGGAGTAATACTATTAAGAAATTCAATGGGAAAATTTTCCTTTTTAGCATCATTTGTTGAATCGATGGAATCATCACTCAAATAGGCGTGAAAATCTCCATTGAGTATATCTAAAATTTCTTCATCTAGTTTATGAACATGCTCATTTTTAGGACAAAGAATCACATGTTTAGATATATTTTTAATATGTATCACGGATGTGGAAATCAACATTTATTTTTAAATTGCCAGTGCGAGTCATATGTACTGGTTGGTTGGTCGGTTGAACAGTCGGGCGTACATATGGTTGGTCACTTAGCCTTTTATATATATAGATAATTATCCTGATGGATGTAAGTGGTATCTCGTTGTATCTTTGATTTGCATTTTCTTAATGATATTGAGTACATCCCATGAATTTTAAAACTTGCATGTTCAAAACATTCAATTCAATTTTTTCAGTATACATATGAATTTTCTTTAAAGTTATGTGCATAAAATGTTGCTTATTTCTAATCATTTAATAATTTATAGATGTGACTATAATTCTAATGTAATTTTATAGTGATATAAGAATTATAATGTATAATCTTGATCTTTAAAAATATATGGGGAGTTGTTTTATGGACAAATATAATTTCCAAGTTGATGAATATTCTATGTATTTCTTGATAATAATGTGTATTGTGCATTTTATGGTTCCAATGTTCAATGATTATGAATTGTCATATTGATTGTTAGTGTTATTCAAAACTCCTGAGCCTCATCAGTTTGGCTCAGTGGATAGAGAGTCAGCTTGCAGAATGAAGGGTCCTGGGTTTGATTCTGGTCAAGGGACATACCTCGGTTGCAGGCTCAATCCCTGACACCAGTTGGGTGCTTGCGGGAGGCAACCAATTGATGTGTGTGTCTCTCTTACATCGTGTTTCTTTCTCTGTCTCTCCCCCTCCTTTCCACTCCTTTTAAAAATCAATGGAGAAATATCCTTGGGTAAGTATTAACAAAATGAAACTAAACAAACAAGCCAAAAAAAAAAAACAGAGAGAGCAACAAAAACTTCTGTAGTGTTACTGGTACTTTTCTATATATTTTACCATATTAAAGGAGGTATTGGAAAATTGAACTATGATTGTTGATACCTATTTACTTTTAATTTTATCAATTCACTATTAATTAAAGATTTATTATTAGGTGGCATACTTTTAAGTTATCATACTTTTATAATTAAATGATCAATCCTTTACTGTTTAAGGAATTTCCTTTTTTTAAATATGTTTTTATTGATTTTTAGGGAGAGAGGAAGGCTGAGATAAAAACATGGATAAGAGAGAAACATCATCAATCAGTTGCCTCCTGCATGCCCCTACTGGGAACTGAGCCCACAACCTGGACATGTGCCCTGACCCAGAATCGAACAGTGAGCTCTTGGTTCCTACGTTGATGCTCAACCTCTGGGCCACACTGACCAGGACCTTTTTATCTCTAAGCTTGTCTTTATAAAAAATATTTTATATGATATTAACATAATCAAAATCAACTGTGTTGTGTTTAAGTTTTCTCATGGTATATATTTTCCCACAATTTTACTTTCAACCTGTCCATATCTTTTTGTTTTAACATATATTTATTTTAAATAGCACATAATTAATTTTTAATTTTCCATCCATCCTTATATGTTTTCTGGGGGGCAGTGTTTAGTCCATTTATACTATAATTATTGGTTTGTTTTGGTTAAAGTTCAGTGTTTGTTTCCTATATGATTCATCTGCTCTACACTTGACTGTTTCTTATAATTGATTTTGGTCAATTAGAAATTTTGTTTTAAATATTTTATTTTATCTAATATTGTTTTTATAGTTGCACCTCTATGTGTGTGTGTGTCTGTGTGTGTTTTAGTAGTTACTCTAATGATTGCAATACAGTATATTTCTTCACATATCACAGTCCACCTTCAAAATTTTTTTACTGCTTAAAAATATAAGCCCTTTCCATTATTTTATTTCTAATCTCTAATAAATTATGTTTACTCTCTGAGGGTCCATAGGTGTTGGAAAGTGCATACCCCAGGCAAGCTTTGGATGTCTAAACTATGTACACATAATTATGTGAACTGGGAAAAGTTTTGATTTCCTTAATGACCAGAGCTATTGTGTGTGATCATAATGGAAACACTGTAGAACTAATCAGTATGAAGTTTCATAAAGAGAACTCTGAAATTCAAGGCTGTGATGTTCTGACTCAACTCAATATTATTATGAGATTTCAGTCCTCTGTTTCTATTTAACCTACAGCCTGTGTCAGTTTGAGCCATCAAGTCAATTGAGTCAAGTTATATAGTAAAAAGTTTTCAGACAAGAGCTTCACTTACATTTAAAAATTGTATTCCTATGGCTTCCTCTGCTTTGCCTTGGGAGAGAAAATCATATATCAATATTTAAGTGCTGCAAAAAGCTCACCATGCATTTTATCCTTTAATTGGTTCATAAAACTAAATTTCTATCTACAGCACAGAAGTTAAATATGAACTCATTCTGTAAGGGCAAAAGAACTAATTTTCTTTTAAATGTTCCATATGACTAAATTTCACATAAAAATCCTCATGTGAGTAGTAATAAGGCATTTCTTATGGAGCAACCAAATAGAAGAAAAACTTCAAGAAAAATATGACAATGTATGTGAGGCCAGACCAAAGGGTCAAGTTCTCAAACTCTTTTTAATAGTATTAAGTGTCTAATATGTGCTGAGAAATTTGAAGTGTGCAAAGCATAGCATGATTCCAGGCTTCAGAGAGCTCACAACATAATGAGATAGGTAGCACCCTTATGTAAAAAGAATATAAGGGATAATATAATAATGTGCCATAAATAACTCTGACTGTGATAATTTCATCAAGGTAAATTCTATATTGTTCAACATTGATTGTTTCTTCAGTAAATAGTTAATATATATCTATATCTATATCTACACAAACATACCTCCCTCTCATTCATTGAACTATTTATAGGCATTCCTTATGCCATAACAAGAACCTTAACTATCAATAAACCAGGGGAAAATATATACTACTAGAGGCCCAATTCGTGCACTGGTGGGGTCCAGCTGGCCTGGCCCCACTTGGGGCAGATCAGGGCCAGGCCTGTTGGGAGGAGGAGACAGTGGGAGATTGGATCGCCTGCCCGCCCTCATCAGGGTCTGATTAGGGCCTGGACAGCTGGGGGGAGGGGCTATGGGCAATTGGCTGGCAGCCCCGCCCACAATTGGGGTGGGGGGCGATTGGGGGCAGGGTCCATGATGGGGAGGGGCCGTGGGAGGTGGGCTGGCCAGCCCCACCCCTGATTGGTGGGGGGGAGGTGATTTGGGGTGGAGTTGGCTGAGGGGAGGGGCCCCAGACTGATGGGGGTGTTTGGGGCTGATCAGGGGTGGGGCTGGCCATGGGGGGGTGGTCTGTGGGTGATGGGCCCCACCCTTGAATGGGGTGGGGAGGGCTTATCAGGAGCCAGCAGCCTGGGGGAGGGTCTGCAGGTGGTTGGCCAGCCAGCCCTGCCCTGATCAGATTGGGGGGTGCGTGCCAATCTGGGGTGGGGCCATGCAGGGAGAAGGGCTGCAAGAGATTGGCTGGCTGACCACTCCCCCATTGGGGTGGGGGGCAATCATGGGTGGGGCTGGCTGGAGGGATGATTTGTGGGAGGTTGGCTGGCTGGACCCACCCCCTATTGAGGTGGTAGGACAATCAGGGGCCGGGCAGGCCAGGGGGAAGGGCTGTGGGCTGATCAGGGCGGTGGGGGCCCATCGGGGATATGGCCAGCCACAGGGAGTGGCTGCAGGAGTTTGGCCACCCATCCCGGCCCCCTATTGGGGCTGGGGGGTGCGATCAGTGGGCTGGCTGGCTGGCCAGGGGGAGGGTCTTCTGGCCTATCCTGGTGGGGTGGGCTGATTGGGGTGGGACTGGCAGGCGGAGGGGGGGAGGAGGGAGGGCATTTGGCTGGCCACCCCAGTCTTGATCGGGGTGGGAGAGAATCAGGGGCAGGCCAGCAAGGGAGTGGGACCTCGAGGTTGGCCAGCAGACCCCACCCCCTGATCGGGTTGTTAGCTGGCCACAGTAGGCGTCATAGTGACCGGTCATTATGGTCATTTATATATATATTTCTTAAACACGTTCCAACATTTTAAACTTAACTTAAATGCATTATCTCGCTAAGATAGGACCTCACTCTAGGTTATCCAATTACTATAAAAAATATCTTGGCTAGAAGCAGAATTATTTGTAGTTCTGAAACGTAATTTTTAGACTGGAACACGCAGTGTTGCCTGTGCAGGATGGTCACCAGGATTCTTTGTCCATTGGAGTCGAAGAATGAATCCACAGACTGAAGGTGGTATATCAAAGCTGGGGATTTTATTGAAGAACAAGTACAGTCTCTTACCTGGGAAAGGGGAAAGAATCTCAAAGAACAGACTCCCACAGGGGCAGGAAAAAGAGTCCCACCGACTTCCTGCTTCCATGGTTTAAAAAGGCTGTAAGTCCCTGTGCCTTGATGTCCCCTCTGATTGGTCACTATTCCCTTCACTGGTTACTATAGTAACTCCTGAGCTCAAAGGTCGAACCTCACCTGGGACATGTGAGGTTCTCCCCCCCCTCCTTCCTTATCGTTTTCTTATTCCCTTTGGGCCTTCTTCTTCTTCCACTGGATGAGGGGCTTCCCTTTATTTTGTAAATGTGGACCTTCTGCTGTTCCCAGCTCCCTCATTCTATGGAAATATACCTGTTGCAGCTTTTCAGCCCTGTGCTTCTTCCATGGTCCCCTTAATTTCTAAAATTTCCTAAACCCTGTCCTATTTTACCCCCAAAATTCCTGTTTCAGTTCATAGTAACAAAGAGACTTGAAAGGCTGGTAGCAGATCTGGGTTTTGGTCGTGTTAATATGTAAAACAGCATCAGGTGTTCGACTGGTGGAGTCCTATCTAAGAAAAAATTCAGAGTCAAGACTCAAACTAAAAGAGAAAGTTTATTTAGAAAGTCCCAGAGATAGAAGTGAGCCACCAAAGAAATGGGCTCAGGAGACAAGTTACAGATGCAAAAGAAGGGCCCTTGGAGCTTAGGAGAAAGAGAGGCAAGGGAAGTGTGCCTGGGGGAAGGGAGTGAGAAAGGCAAGGTGTGCTCCACTGAGAGATCTCTTCATCCAGAGGTCTCAGGCCAGATCCCAGTAGAATATTCATTAGCTTTCCAGGTGTTTTTTGTCTTTCACTTTTGTGGTCTCTACTGATTTGTCAGCACCAAAGAAGGGGGTCATTAGTCAATGCAGCTGTCCCAGATGTTAGCCATGGCATTGCTTATCTGGTTTTGCTCCTTTTCTGGGCCTGGAGCTAAAACACAACTGAAGCCTAGATGTATTTCATGTGGGCCAGAGCCTCACTGTCCTGGGGCTTAGTGCTTAGAGCTATTCTCTGGTCTCCTTAGCATGCCAGAGGAGAAAAAGGTCAGGGGAAGGTCCAAGCAGCATGACCAGCAACATTAAAAGTTAGGGGGTCTTATCCACATGAAAGGGAGGAAAGGGCACCTTGGGGGCCAGGTTCTTATTTGGCCAGTTTTGCCCCTTGCTAGGCACCTGGGGCTTGCTGTCCTGGTGACCTTCTGTACCTGCTCTCCTGTCCTTGCTCTGCTAATGTCTGTCTAACTTTCTGCAACAGTAAGAACATAGTGTAATTTTGTTTAAGATAAACTAGAAAATATTTAAAAATTGAAGATTTTATTTGAGCAAAATTTGATTTGGATCAGGCAGCATCAAACTGGACTGGGTTAGGAGCACTCACTCACAGGTGCTTAGGAAAGACTTTTATAAAGAAAAGGCCACAGCAAATCAAGGGCAGTATTGATGGGCTATAGCTTAATGCATGGCTGGCTGGTTGTGATTGGTGGTACTTAAGTTTCAATTTCATAATCTTGAGGCATTTACAGTTTAGATATTTTTTTTCTTATGTACACCACCATGATATTACAACTACTTCAGTCTAATTGCCTCTTTGTTTAATCAATTTAACACATATTAAATCATACTGATACAGTTATAATCATCTGGTTATTATTTAAGAGGAAAGGAATAAAGAGATAAAGGGAAGACTAGATAATATAGGCATGCCATTTGTACAACTTTCCTAACTTAACACTTTCCAAGTCTGATCCCTGCTGATCCATGGGAGAAGGGACTGGACAAAGGCCGTTTAGACGCATGCCCAGGTAACTGGCCAGAATAGGCATGGCCACTGCAGGGCACCAAACCTGAATCTTTAAACTCCTGGACAAAGGAGCATGCTCTCTTGGCCTTTGGTCCCTTGGTCCTCTCGAGACTCCTGTGCAGGGGATCATTCCCTTGCATTTGCGCATGTGGGCAGGGCCAGGTGGGCTCCACACAATGGACTGATAGATTTTAACTAATTAATGCTGAACTACATCCCCTGCAACTGTGAATGGAAACTCTGGACACTAGCTTTGCTAAAGTCACAGCTGTTCCTCTTTCAGGACTGGCTCATGGGACGTGAAAGTGAGGAATGTAACTCTGTGCAAATAAAGAGTCATACCACAGCTCATTCTCTCACTGCTCATGTTAGCAGTACCCCAAGAACACCACTAGTGTCAGGGAAATCGGACCTCCTAATAATACCACTTTTCCTCTCCAGAATGAGGTTCACTTAACATTGTTAGAAAGCTACTGATGTTCCTTTGCACTGCCAGGGTGTTATTACTGACCAATCTGGGGGAGCAAAATTCTCCACACCGGGACATTTGGTCTCTTGATAAATGACTCTCCCTGAGTTGTATTAGAGAATTTTTTTTTTAAATCTTATGTTGAGTGTGTGGTAATTCATGTAAAATATTTCATTCTAATTCTTCAGAAAATCACAAATATTATCCGTTTTTGACTCATTGTCCTCTGGAGAAAATCCAAAAAGGTGGTGGTGGTGGAAGAGAGAACTATTGAAGGTGAGCAGAATGCGCACTCTGGAGACTGTCTTTTTTGATATAAGGAGAACTTTGAACTAATTACATTTGAGAAGCTGCAAATGCAAGAGAAGCTCTGAAAAGAGAAGGTGCCCCTTTATAAGGCAAACTTACACTTGGAAGGGAAGTCTCCTTTGTAGAGGTATCTCCCTCCAGTATCAGGAAGGAAAGGACTAAATGACAAAAATGCCTTACCAATGGAGCAGGTATTGACTTAAATCTACAAAACAACTTTACCCTTGTTGACTGCGCTGTTTCTGATAAGCTCTGGAAGCTGTCTCCTCCGTTCTTCAACATCTTTCTTTTGTCTTTAGCAGAAGAAGGGACTTATGGGGATTGCTTGAAGCATTCTAAAGAATTCTCAGTTTTCCTGGGTATTTTCCATGTATATATGGGTTATAGATAATAAACTTCTACTTGTTTTCTCTTGTTAACCTGCCTTTGTTCTCAGGGAGGGTCTCAGCCAATAACTAAGAAGAGTAGAGGAAACATTTTTATTTTCCCCTACATTATCATATTAAATGCCAAGAAAACATCTGGTTCCTGAGAAATGTGTTGTGGGTTTTCTTTTGGTACTTGTAAATTATGTAACTTTTACTTTTGTTTTGACCTCATAGGTACCACAAATTTATGATTCAGTTTTAAAAACGATACAAAGCCGGGAAACCTCTGGGATTGGATGAAAAGTAAAATGATAGACACAAACTTCTTTACTTAGGTGGGTGCAGGATAGTTAACAGTCAGCAATTAACATGATAGCAAAACAATGAGGGAATCTGTGGTATTCTGCCTTCCAGCCCAGAGCATTTGGTTGTGCCCTGAAGGGTCTGGAATAAAGGGAGGTTACAAGTTACCCTGACATTTCAATGATGTTATCTATGTTATGGTAGATGCAAAAGGACAATAGGCTCAGTTAAGGTAAAGATTGACCTTGTCAGGGAAGATACCACCTTAGGACATGAGTACCCACCATAATTCCTTTTAGTTAAAGTTTAATTTCAGACCATCGTTGTGGTTACTTTAGGTCAGGGGTGGGCAAACTTTTTGACTTGAGGGCCACAATGGGTTCTTAAACTGGACAGGAGGGCCGGAACAAAAGCATGGATGGAGTGTTTGTTTGAACTAATATAAATTCAAAGTAAACATCATTACATAAAAGGGTACGGTCTTTTTTTTTTTTTTTTTTTTTTTAGTTTTATTCATTTCGAACGGGCCGGAGTTTGCCCACAGCTGCTTTAGGTCTTTGAGTTTGCAAGACAGCCATGCAGGCTTACCCTGAGCTGGTCAGGTTAGCATGTGGCCCCTTCGTCCATAGCCCTTTCCAGGGTTGTGGTCTCCACTGATCGATTGGCCCAGACCAGGGCAGGGGGTCATTATTCCATATCGTTGGTCTTAATGAAACAGATTTTTTGGACTGGAACGCACAACCTCCTCCTGTCCAGTTGACCCGATACAGCGCCCTAATTAATTAGCATATCTCTCTCTCTCTCTCTCTCTCTCTCTCTCTCTCTATATATATATATATATATATATATATATATATATATATACACTCCCACATAGGGAGAGGGAAGAGTCCGACAGAATGGACTCCTACATGGGGAGGGGAAAGAGTCCCACTGAGTCCCTGTTCCCTATGGCTTATAAAGGCTGCAGATCTTGGTGCCTTGATGTCCCCTCTGATTGGTCACTATTCCCTTAGAGTGGTTACTGTAGTAACTCCTGAGCTCAAAGGTTGAATCTCATCACATGGGACTTGTGAAGTTCTCCCCACTCCTCCCTCCTTCCTTATTGTTTCCCTATTCCCTTTGGGCTTTCTTCTTCTGAATGAAGGGCTTCCTTCCCTTTATTTTGTAAATATAGACCTTCTGCCGTTCCCAGCTCCTCATTCTATGGAAATGTACCTGTTGCAGCTTTTCAGCTGCCCTATTCTATGGAAATATACCTTCTGATGTTCTGTAGCCCTGTGCTTCCTCCATGGTCCCCTTAATGTCTAAACTTTCTAAAATTTCCTAAAACCTGTCTTTTTCACCCCACAAAATTCCTGTTACATTGAGACTGTATTTTTTTTTTTTTTTTGCTTCTCTGGGCCTGGAGCTGAAATACAACTTGAGGCTTAGATGTTATCTCTAGGGAGCAGAAGTCAGGGTCCAACCACAGGACCAGAGTGGTGTGCTAGGGGAGGACAGGCCACTCACCCTACAGTTGTCCTTTGCTAGGCACCTGGGCTTTCCACCCTGGTCACCTGCAGGCCTGGCCCATCATCCTTCCTCTGCTTATGTCTGTCTAACTGCCTACAACAAGAGGACAGCTCTTGGGTGAAGGCCTGGCTAAGTTATTCCATTTCCTAACTCAAAATCAGAGTTAATTAATTTATACAAAGATAAATCTTGTTTAATGTCTGTGTTTTTTTCTTCTGAAGAGGGAAATTATTGTATTTTCATTTGAAAATCAAAACATAACTTTTGAAAAATGTTTCCTGCCAGCACTTGCTAAAATTATTCAGCAGCAAAATGAAGACCTTACTGAAAGGATTAAGAGATTTTTAAAAAACCAGTTAGGGTAGGGTCCAGGGAAAGGAATGCATACGTGATGGGCATGATGGGCGTGATGGGCGTGATGGGTGGAGACAGCTCCAAACCACTGGCATGTTTATCTTACCAGAGGAGGGGGGAGCTTTGAAACTTTGAAACTGATACTAAGCAGGGAAGGGGAAATTAGCCAGTTAGAAAAAACAGAAACAAAAACAGGGGACATAACATGAGGAAGGGTCCAATTAGAAAATGGCATGAACAGAAAAAGAAGCTGCAAGCATTTATGAACCCTCAGACAAAGAGACTCACTGGAGTGTGTTTTTCCCATTTTGGGGACCCCGGGGGGGGGGGGGGCGTAGTTTGTGTACGATTGCAATAAGTTTCCACACTTTTGCTTAAAATCGTTTAGTCCATGAATTTTTTTCTTCAAACTTCCTAGGACAAGAAACCGGACGCCAGCTTGCTTTGCGAGGTATCATTACCATAATAACGTGAGCATGAACATAAACCTAAATTCCAGAGGAAGGTGGCACTGCAGCCGCTTGTGCAGGAAAATGAAAAGCCGTCTATTGAGCTCTGGTTAGTCATTCTACTTGGGGTGATTTCAATAAAACTGGCCTTCATTGATTGTCCAAATTGTCCTATTGCGATAGCATGTGCCTGTTTTCCCCCTTGGAGGCACCCCACGCAGGCTACATCAGGTCCTCTTTTGCCGAACCTTATCGTCATGTAGATGTTATTCATGTGTGTTTAAGTGCTTTGCACACTCTCTTTAGGGCATTGGGATTTTAACAAGAACAAATTGTTGTCAAACATGGACTGGGACCAATGCAGGTCGGTCAGAATGGTCTGGAAACAGGATTCTACTAGGTATCGCACAAAGTCATTTCAAGGACACAGGCATAGGAGGGTGTGAGGGGTGGTGGAAAGACCTATTAGAAGTGGAAGGGCCCAAGGACACAGATGCTGCACTACCTCATCCAGGACCCGGTGGCTCAGCTTCATCCCACCGTAGAAGTCTAGCCTCTGGAGCTTCTGCTTGCACCTGTCCTCACCAAACCCAGGAGGGGCAGGGCCCAGAGATGCTGGGCCATCACCCAGCAGCAGCATCTGCAGCTTCAGCTTCAGAGGTCTAGCTTAGTCTCCGTTCCCCTCCCCCATCAATGCTCCCTGCCGGCCAGCTGGCTGGCTGCTACATATGGAGCACCTTTGGCCTTTGTTAAACTATGAAGGGCTAAGCATTCTTTCAAGCCAACCAATCTTTCTAATTCTTCATGGGCTTGTGTTGGTCTCTCCCCTCCCCACATCTTATCCCTACCCTGGATGGATCTCCTAGAACCCTGTCTTTACCCTATCCAATCCTTTCCCTGGATTTTTTCCAGACTAGACTCCTCCCCTTCATGGTACCCACTTTGGCTCCTACTGTATGTGCCTCAAAGTTCTGCTTCTCATCTGGCTTCTACTGTGAATATGCCCAGCAAAGGAATTTCCCCTGCTGGTTACCCCTCCTAGCACTAATCAGGGGAAGGGGCCCATATTCCCCGAGGAGATTGGAAAGCCAGGCTTTCCTGCCTGCTCAGGGATCCAATCCCTTTGCCAGACGAGGCAGGTGTCCCCTGGGGTCTGAAGCTGTAGCTTCGTAGTTAATCTAATTTATTTAGATGTCTGGCTCCCTTCTGTTGTTTTTTAATATCTAACTAGCCACTTACTGTACCTAAATGATGAAATGCTAGCAGGATGACATTGAAGAATGCTCTGTGGGCTGGGAAAATGTTGTAGGTGTTCCAGATCCTAAATTCCTGCCACATAGAGAACTGCTTATCATTGATCCTGTCAGTTCTGACCACAAATCCTATAATCTAGAGGTGTCCTCCCCCATGGAAGTGTAACCAGACACACTTTAAGAGGTACTTTCTAGAATTACAATAAATACTTATAGAAATAAATTATGACGATCTGCGTTGCGGTGAACATTTTGTAGCAATCTAGGTGTTTAAGTATTCCACATAACAAATACTATGTAGTCCCTGAAAGGAATATTGTAGAAAAAGTTTAATAACCTGGGGAAATGTACAGGTTATATTATGAAGGGAGTAAAATATGGTACAAATATACATAGAATGATTTTGTTCCAATTTATAAAAGCAGCGAGGTCATGATGCCCAGGAGGATGCTCTGCTGCTCCTGGGGCAGGGTGCTCGGAGCATCGCGGAGAGGAGCACTTCAGAAGCCCCCACGGGAGAATGAGATGTGGAAAAGGCTTTGTTTGCGTGGAGTTACATTCCTCGGGCTACACAGTCCCCGGCACCTTAAACTCGTTCTGAAAGATGGCCAGCTGGGGCTCCAGCGGAGCCAAATGCAGGGCCAGAGTCCAGAGTTTCCATTCAGTGTTGCAGCGGGTGTAGCTCAGCGTCCAGGATAATTAAAGTCCTTTAGTCCATTGTGGGAGTCCCACGTGGTCAGGAGCCACTTGGGCGCATCCCCTGCAATAGGCATCACAGGAGCTCAGGCAAGCAGGAGAGGAAACGCTAAGGGGGAGGGACTTTTGTCCAGAAGTTTAAATATTCAGGTTTTGTGCCCTTGCAATGGCCATGCCAATTCTGGCCAATTACCGGTTTCCAGGTGTGATTGGCAGACAGGTAAGCACCTTTCCACATCACTCAGCCCTTACTGGGCATACCTCTAAGCTGCCTTTGTCCAGTCCCTTCCCCTATGGATCAGCAGGGAACAGACTTGGAGAGTGTTAACTTGGGAAAGCTGTTCAAATGGCATGCCTGTATTTTCTAGTCTTCCCTTTACTCCTTTCCTGTTAAATAATAACCAGATTATGACAAGGGTACCAATAAGATCATATTTGGGGGATACCCAGAAACCTTCACTCCCTCTTTCCTTACATATACATTAAATTGCACACACACACACACACACACACATTTCTATTTTAACAATTCTTCTTAGTGGAAAACCCTACTATCCTGATTATCAACTTTAAAGTCTATTCTAATTTACAGGCAATATTTTGAAACCTAGCTAGTTAAAAGACAGTCCGTACCCACCCAGGTGTGCAGTGATGCTGTGAGAGGGGTGGGGAAAGGTTGGCTATTTTCTTATGAATGGCACACTTGTAAGAAATAAGGTGAACCCCCAAATCCAGGGGTCCTGGTGGAGCATAAAAAACACTTGGGAGCCAGGCAGCAGGCAAACATCTTTCCTCCTGCAGGAGGGTGCACGCATGTGGCCCGGGAGCACACACACTGAGCAGGTGGTATGCCCGGCTTTTTAATCCTGACGCAAGTGACCTGTCCCTCACTCTTGATTGGAGCTCAGGTGCACAGTCTTTCATGATTGGCTAATTCAAAGGGAGGGGTTGGCCTTTGCCATTTCAGGTTGGCGGCCCCCATGGGAGCTGCAAGTCATGTGGCCAACATAGCTGCCGCCTAAACTGTTCTTTGACAGAAAAGATGACTTGTCTATTCTCACACTGCTTAGGAGAATGGGTAACTAATGCATAGAAGCCCACACTTCTCAATGATTTATAAACAAGAGCTTTTATAAAGAAAAAGTCCTGAGTAATCATAAGTAAGGGGTTGTGAGTCATGGGCTGTGTTGGTTGGTCAGTTCTTTTGAAGCCTCAGTAATCTACTTCATTCAGTGCCTGGTGGCATCCTGTCTGGGTTGCATTGCAATGGCCAAATGGTCTGGGAGAGAAAGAAGTCTGTGAGACATCCTGAGAGAGAGAGCCAGCAATATTATCCTAGGAGCAGAAATAAAGGAATGGTGCTCTACATTTTATGCTTCTCAGGCCACATCCTTCTGCCACTTGAGCAGAGTACACCTCCTGAAACTCACCCTCCAGGCAGGTCTGCCGGCCCAGAACACAACTACTCGCCAGTGCAATAAGATTGTTAAGGAAGGCTAATTTAAACTATATGCCCAGTACACTAAATTCGTGCACTCGAGACCTGCACCCTTTTGCATTCTGGAAGCCCTCAGGGGATGTCCAACTGATGGCTTAGGCCCGCTCCTCACAGGGAGCGGGCCTAAGCTGGCAGTCGGACATCCTTAGCACTGCTGCAGAGGCGGAGAGGCTCTCACCACCGCTGCTGTGCTCTCCAGCCTTGAGCCTGGCTTCTGGCTGAGTGGCACTCCCCTTGTGGGAGCTCACTGACCAACAGGGGGCAGCTCCTGTGTTGAGCATCTGCCCCCTGGTGGTCAGTGCGTGTCATAGCGACCGGTTGTTCCACTGTTTGGTTGATTTGCATGTTAGCCTTTTATTATATAGGATAAAAGCTAAAATCTAATATAGCTAGTCTGTTATTATTTGCTATCAGTTTCAATTTTTTGATGCATCCCTATTCCTTTTGTCATCATAGGCAGTTAGTTATTAATATAAGAAATAGAGCAAAAGGGAATTAAGTAGTTTTCATAAACTGAGAAGCAGAAATGAGTAGCAGAGCAGAATTTCCACCTAGTTTACTGGTAAACAGACCCATCAACACCCTCTAGGGGAGCTGCGCCTGGGAGGACTTACTTCTAGGAATGGACAGGAAATCCCCCAGAAGTGCTGACAACCTGGTATGGGGGCAGGGGGGTGGGGGAGAAAACTCCTCTGCTGGGCACATGCTCAAGAGGAACTAGATGCTGTAATGGAACTTGTGCACATGCTCAGTGGGAGTCAGGGTGAGGAAACAAAGGGCAGGACTTCACCTGGGAACATGGGAAAGGCAATCAGATTGGGTAGAGGACATGAAACCCTAATAGAGTTTGCTGGGAAGGAGTCCAATGCAGGCTTGGAAAAGTCAGGAATCCGGGTTGGATAATTTGAATGGTGCTCTGTCCTCTACCTAAACCAAGTAGATGTATGGAAGTGCTTCTAGAGCTGGCCCACCATAGGTCCCTGATGGTGGATTAATTCCCCTTAATGCAAATAAAATCTTATAATCATATTTAAACTTCTATACACATGTACATTTAAAATTCTTTCCTCACATCACCACAAAAGGACCTATTGCGCACACCAGCAACACCTTCCCAATTAAAAATGCATACATAGATATCATCTGTATCTCTCAAGTTCTTGGTAGTAATATTGACCAGAAAAAATACATTACCAGTAGTATTGACCATCAATTTTTATCAAAGAGCCTTATATCAATAAACCATATACTGTTTTATAAATATCAATTACACCTCTAGTAATTTAGCAGAAATTAAACAGCAACAATTTCTGTTGTTTCAGAATTGTTGGCAAGGTGATAAGCAGAACAAAGCCACTGATACAATGAGGGAAAACTTTGTAGAGTAAGGAGATTTTTTTTTTATAGCAGTAAATCCTCGAAAATATCGGGGACATAAGTAACTCCTCAAAGTATATGCAAATTTTATCTGAGAAAGGTGGAGTTTGTCCCAAGATAAGTGACCAATACTTCAAAGAAGGCTGTCTTCTAACATTACATTCAGCATGTGTGGTGATGCTGCATTTCCATCATCAGTGATGCTTTCATTTTATTCGCATAAGTAGCATTCCATCACAATAAGACAGCAAAGGAGCCCCGATTTCTCTCCGGTTGGCACTTAAATGTATGCTCCACCAGGAGAATGTAGCAAAGAATTTCTGCAAGGCAGGAATCTTCATCTGCTTTGCTGACTTTCTAATATGTGTCATGTATTTTTCATGTGGTATTTTATTTTATATGAATAAAAATTCTATAGAACAGTAATTATTTTTATTTTACAGTGAGAAAGCAAGTCAAGAGCAGATAAAATCCCCTCTTGGCTGCACCACCCTAACCATGTATGTGCGCACACATCGCTCTCTGCCGGAGGTCCAGGGACTTCCCCCTAGGTGCAGGTAAGGAACGGAGCCTCCGCCTGTAGGCGAGGCAACACTTGCCGACCCTCCAAGTTTCTGGTGGTTCCACCCTCTTCAGTTCTGACATCCCTGCCTTGTTGAGTTCAGTGTCCCTGGAAAATCTAGACAAAATCCAGGACAAACTGAGTTGTGTGGCTCTAGAACTGGGATCATTTTTCTCATGCATGTCTAACTGGTTCAGAACTCTCTCTTCACACAGCCAAATATTGGTCTGTTGGGGCCTTAAAACCTCTGCTGCCTTCTCCCATATTACTCCCTGAGACTCCACCCTATCGCAGAGTTTTGCAGGCATGTGGCAGATGGCAGCTAGCATTTGAGAATTCTGGGACTTTTTCTAAGTGGCCTCAGAAACAGCACTGACATCCAGTTTGAATGTGTATTAATCTGGTGAATATCACTTGCTTCTACCTGGTTACTTACTGTGAACCTACAAATGCAACTCAAGTATCACTGGAAGATTTTTAATTTATTTTTACTTTATTTCATTTAAAAATATATATATTTTTATTGATTTCAGAGAGAAAGGGAGAGGGAGAGAGAAATAGAAACATCAATGATGAGAGAGAATCATTGATTGGCTGCCTCCTAAATGCCCCACACTGGGTATCGAGCCCACAACCTGGCCATGTGCCCTGATTGGGAATTGAACTGTGACCTCCTGATTCATGTGCCCTGATTGGGAATTGAACCTCCTGGTTCACAGGTCAACACTCAACCACTGAGCTGTGCTGGCTGTGCTGGAAGTTTTTTAAATGATTGAGCCTAATAGACAGACAGCAGGGAGAGACAGATGGAGGCAGGTAAAGGCAGATCTCAGGGTGCCTTGGGACTTTTGCTGATTTGCCCTTGGGCTCAGTGTTGGTGGGAAACAGATTTGGTGAACAGCTTGGTCCTTCCCATGCACAAGCAGGCTCAGCAGAGACAGGCACAAGCTGTGGATCACTTTGTGGCTCCAAACAGGTTGGGCGGATCCAGTCAGAGGTCTGACATTGACCCACACCAGAGTCCCTCCCAAGAGCCTCAAAACCAAAACACTCAGTGGCCAGCTTCTGACAACCTAAGAGCAGGACCCGGCAAGTTTCACAAGTGGCACATCTAAAGAGATCTCAGCAGGATTTAGACCAGGGGTGGGCAAACTTTTTGATTCCAGGGCCACAATGGGCTCTTAAACTGGACCGGAGGGCCGGAACAAAAGCATGGATGGAGTGTTTGTGTGAACTAATATAAATTCAAAGTAAACATCATTACATAAAAGGGTACGGTCTTTTTTTTTTTTTTTTTTTTTAGTTTTATTCATTTCAAATGGGCTGGATCTGGCCCGGATCTGGCCTGTGGGCCGTAGTTTGCCCACGGTTGATTTAGACCCTGCTGAGGCAAATTTCACTTTCTGTGCTCAGCACCCACACAGCAGCTCATGCACTGCAGTTGGGGCCAATCCTCACAGTCAGCCAGCCTGACAGTTGACCTCACTGGCCAATAATCAAGTCTCTATTACATAACCCACACAGGGACTTCCTGGAGCACCCAGCTAAGGAGATCAAGGAGACAGTGCCTCTGGGTCCCACAGGACACCTACTACACCTACTACCCTACCAAGACTGGTAGGCAGCATATCAACCTAATACACAGGAACAAATGCAAAGAGGCAGCCAAAATAGAGAGCCAAAGAAACATGCCCCAAATGAAAGAACAGGAGAAATCTCCAGAAAAAGACCTAAATGAAATGGAGGTCAGTAATCTACCAGATATAGAGTTCACAACAATGGATATAAGGATGCTTAAGGAAATTAGGGAAAGGATGGATAAAGTCAGTGAGAACTTAAATAGATACTTAGCACAAACAGAGACATAGAAGCCATAAAAAATAACCAGTAAGAAGAATACAATATGGTCACACCTCACCTCACCTTGGTTCTTGACCAAGCTATTCACAGAAAAAAATCTCAGTCTTTGAACAAAATTTTGGGTCTTGACCTGACAAACTTTTCATGCTGATGCATCAGCATGGCAAAAAGCATCTCTCAGGCCACAAACACAGGAGAGAATGTGAGTCAGTTAGCCACTAAATCTTGCATTGTTTACATCTCAGGAAATGGTGCTGTGAGTATTTTTGTGGGTTATTTTTGTTTGCGTGTGTTTATGCTTTTTTTTTTCTTTATGCTTTTTTTTTCCTGGCAAAATGAACATTTGGCACAATTTTAAAACCTATGGAGGCCATTAGAATGCTAATGTTGTTAAAGGGGGTGAAAGAAACAGTGATCACAGGCAATTGAAGAGGTAGAAAAACTGTTGATGTGGATGAATGAAAAGCAGTTAGTGGTGATTGCATTTCTGAGGCAATGATATGTGAAAAGGCAAAGATGCAGCATAGTGACTCCCTGAAAGCACCCCTAGAACTAGTGCTGAAAGCGATTTGTTCAAGGCTAGCAGGGAGTTGTTTGATACATTTAAGAAAAGAAGTGTTTGTTTATATGTTGAACAGTACATTGGACATGTGCTGCATATAAGAATGGTTAAAATAGGGAATAATTGGGGGATCTGGAACAAATTAATCCATTTTACATTATTTCTAATGGGAAAAATGATTTTTTTTAACAAATCATTTCTCGAACAGCCTTCCAGAATGAATTAAATTTGAGATCTGAGGTTCCAGTTCATCTGAAATGAAGAATACACTAGAAGCAACAAACAGTAGGTTAGATGAAGCAGAGAATCCGATCAGTGATTTACAAGACAAGGTTGCAGAAAACACCCAATCAGAGCAGCAACAAGAAAAAAGAATTTTTTAAAAAATCAGGATATTTTAAGGGACCTTTGGGACACTACGGCTCTGATAGTGTTCATTGTAAAGCACGCTGTTATAAAAAAAAAACAAACAAAAAAAACACATAATGCTTTGGGAATTTTTTAAAATCATTACTTTGCCACTGGATGTTTTTTAGAATGGTTGCTCTCTCCTTCTTATAGAATCACAAGGGGATTTCTCTTCCATCTTTCCCATGAGAACCTGTTATGTAGCCCCCGCCCTGGTAAAACTCATAAAAATGTGGAGAGCTTCCTAAAACTAGAATCCAAGATATTTTGACCTTGAGGGTAGTCCACACTCAGCCTCCTCAATTCATTAAAGACTGGTTAAGGGTTGCTGCTAGTTGCTAACTTCAGCAGCTTGTGCTCTTGCTTACCTGTGAGTCTCTGTGTCCTCACATCTTGTTTGGGAATGGCAGTATTCTTTGCCACTTTCAGATTCTTCAGCATTTTTTTTTTCTTATTTTAAGGATGAAAAGGGGATGACTTTAAAGTTCTTTGCCTGTTGAAACAGACACTGGAGTATTACCACATTTTTCATTTTAGTCATTCTGATACCTGTGCACTAAATATCTCATTGGAATTTTAATTTCCATATAACTGATCTCTAATTGTGCTAAATATCTCTTAGTGCATTTATTTGCCTTGTGTATATCCTCCTTTTTTGTTAATCCTCACCAGAGGCTATTTTTTTCCATTGATTTTTAGAGGGAGGGGAAAGGAAGGGAAGAGACAGAGAGAGAAACATCAATGTGAGAGAGACATGATTGATTGCCTTCTGCATGCACCCTGAAGGGGCCATGAATGGAGCTTGCAACTGAGGTATACGCTCTTGACCAGAATCAAATCCATATCCCTTCAGTCCTTAGGCCAACACTCTAATCACTGTGCCAAACCATCTCGAGCATGTATATCCTCCTGAAAGATGTATTTGTGGATATCATTTGCCCATTTTCTAATTGGATTTCTATTTAGTTAACTGTTGACTTATTAGAGATTTTTTTAAATATATTTTAAGTACTAATTCTTTTAGGCATACGTGGCTTATAAATACATTTTCCCAATTTATTGCTTTTCATTTTATCTTCTTCACATGGACTTTAGCAGAGAAAAATTTTAAATTTTGATAAGGTTTAATGTTTTAGTTGTTTCTCTTATGGATTATGCTTTTAGTGTCAAATATTTCAAATATTTTTTCTTATTTTCTTAATTTAAAATCACTTTTATGAAATAATTATAGTTTTATGTTCACATTGATAATCTATTTTGACTTAATCTTTAATCTTATGTGAGGTTTAGATTGTGGTTCATGTTTTGCCTATGGATTTCTAATTGCCCCACCATCTTTTGTAAAAAAGTAATTCATCCTTCATTGAATTTTTGTTCATTTCTCAAAATGAGTGGGGCATATTTGCATTGAACTACTTCTATATTCTCTACTCTGTTGTGTCTGTCCTTATACTAAAACCATATTGTCTTCATTTTATTGGTATAAAATAGGTCTTCATAATGAGTAGAATGATTCTTTACACTTTATTGTTTTTATTCACCTATCAATATAAGTTTTATGGTATATTTGCTATGTCTACAAAAATCCTTATTGGGGTTTTGATAGAAATTGTCTTAATCCTATAGATTAACCTGAAGAATATTGACATCTTTACTACATTGAGTCTTGCAGTCTGTGAGCAAATTATGTACCTTTGTTTATGTCTTAATTTTATTTATTCTCCTGGATATTATTTAAATATAAATTATGTATACATAGACATATATGTAAGGATTTCATTTACTTTGAAGTTACTGCAAATGGTTTTATATTTTTAACATTGATGTCTACACGTTCATTGTTCGTAGAAATGTGCGTGCTTCTTACACATTGAGCATGTAGCCAGTGAACTTGCTGCTGTCATGTATCAGATTTAAGGCTTTTATTTATATTTTTTTGTAAATACTTGGAATATTCCTTCAACACAGTTTTATTCTTTTTTCCTAATATGTATAGCTTTCATTTATTTTTCTTGTCTTACTGAAATGAGTAGAATCTCTAGTACTCTTTCTGTTCAATAATATTAATAAGAGTAGACATTCTATCCTTATTCACAATCTGATAGAGAAAACATCCAGTTTTTTTTTTTTTTTTTTTACCCTTAAGATGACACTGGTAATATTTTGCATGACACGCATTACATTTTGTTGTTTTGAAGTGGTATATGTTCTTTGTCAAGTTAAAGGAGTTTCCCTTCTATTTATAGATTACTGAAAGTTTTTTTGTTGTTGTTAAATAAGGAATAGGTATTGAATTTTTTAAAATATATTTTATTGATTTTTTACAGAGAGGAAGGGAGAGAGATAGTTAGAAACATCGATGAGAGAGAAACATCTATCAGCTGCCTCCTGCACATCTCCTACTGGGGATGTGCCCGCAACCCAGTTACATGCCCTTGACCGGAATAGAACCTGGGACCTTTCAGTCTGCAGGCCGACGCTCTATTCCAGCCGTGGGCAAACTACAGCCCGCGGGCCAGATCCGGTCCGTTTGAAATGAATAAAACTAAAAAAAAAAAAAAAAAGACCGTACCCTTTTATGTAATGATGTTTACTTTGAATTTATAGTAGTTCACACAAACACTCCATCCATGCTTTTGTTCCGGCCCTCCGGTTCAATTTAAGAACCCATTGTGGTCCTGGAGTCAAAAAGTTTGCCCACCCCTGAAGCCAAACCGGTATTGAATTTTAATAAAATTTAGATGGCTTCCCTATCTTTATTGATATGATTATGTGATATTTTCTCCTTAGCCTCTCAATATGGTGGATTACTTTTTTAAGTTTAAAAAAATATATGGAACTATTTATTTTTATAAAATCTTGAATAACGGGAATAAATGTTATGGGGCCATGTTTAATAATTATGTGTATATGTAGTTGAATTGGGTTTTCTGATATTTTGCTGATTTTCGTGTCTAATGTATAGATACATTCCTTTGCAACTTTCTTTATGCTACCTTTGTATGCTGTAAGTACAGAGTGATGCTGGCATTCAGCGGTCATTTGGGAAATGTTTTTTCCTCTTTTATTTTGTGGAAATGGAGCCTGTAGTTTAGAGGCTGTTTGGACTCACCAAATTGACATCAAGGTGTTAGAGATTGTGTGGCAGTGGTGGCTGTTAGAGAATCACTTCAGGCTGCCCACACTCATTTTCTGTCTCCTTCCTTCATCTTTAAGGCCAGCGACTTCAGGTCATTTTAGCTTATCATTGTGCCATTTGTCCAGTTTTCTTCCGCTCACTCTTCTACTTTAAGGGATCTAGTGATTATGTTGAGCTTACCTAGATAATACATGATCGTCTCCAGGCTGTGCTATCACACAGCCCTCCAGAAATGTGTGGGCCTTCTGTGCATTTCTCTGGGATTCACTCCATTGCAAAAACAAAACAAAACAAAACATGTTTCTCTACAGATAATTCCATTCAGATTTATAGTTTCTGCTTAAATTGCTGAGAGGCTTAGCGAGGCACATGCTGAATTTCTGCAGCGGTGTGTGTGTGACTGGATACTCTTTTTTTATTTTTTATTCTTTGAGATCTTAGGGAAGGTTGTCCAGCCACATCTTTGAGTTTTTCTAGGGCCAGTTTCCTGACACTGAATCTCCTGATTGTAATGTCTCGCGTGTCCTGGATGGGCTGAGAATTCCCAAATCATCAATTTCTAGTTTCATTGTGCTCAACAGTTCTATTTTATTTAACTATAGTTTGTACACAAGATTATATTACAGTTATATTAGTTTCAGATGTTCTTATCTAAATCTCTTCTCTCAGATTTCACTGTAAGCAATAAGAAGAAACCAGGCTGTAAGGCTGCTTGAAAATCTCAGCTGAATCCAATTTCACTTTACACATGTTCTGTTTTACAAAATTCTACTCAGCTTTTCCTTTTATATAACAGGAGTCACCTTTTCTCTAACATTGATCGGTTGCCTCTTGTATATGCCCTGACCAAGAATGCAACCCCCAACCCAGGCATGCATCCTGGAAATCGAACCTGCAACCTTTTGGAATATAGCATGGCACTCCAACCAACTGAGCCACCCAACCACAGCATAATATTCATACTTGTATTAATATCTATTCAAGTTAACCTATGTGGTTTTTCTTATGCTCCTCAAAAAATTTTCAGGCTCTTCCCACTGCTAAATTCCAAAGCCTCTCTCATGGTTAAGGTTATTTGTTATAGTAGCACTCTGCCTTAGTTGGAAAAACCTGTACTGGAGTCCTATTGGTGCTACAGAAAATTACTAAAAATGTAGTGACTTAAAACAAATTTATTATCTTATATTTATTTAAGACAGAAAGCTAGCATTGGTCTCACTGGGATAAAATAAAGGTGTATAATACTGGGTCCTTTCCAGAGGCTTTTGGGGAAAATCTGATTCATTTTCTTACCAGTTTTTAAAGGCCACCCACATTCCTTGGCTAATGTGCCCTTCCTCCACGTTGTCTGTAACCTTATGCTTGAGACTTTCTCATGATTCCCTTTGTCCGATTTCTGCCTTCCACTCTCAATTTTTAAAGATCATTGTGATTACATTGGAGTCACATAGATAATTCAAGATAACCTAAATTTTATATTAGTTTAGCATATGAAGATTAGCAAATTTCTATCTGCAACTTTGACTTATCTTTGCACAGGGCATTAAGACTGAAATACTTATAGGACTAAGATAGTAACATCTTTGGGGACCATTAACATGCTTACCACAAGCATGAAAGGCAAAACTGAGCGTAAGTGCAAAGCTGTTGTGAAAAATAATCTAAGCAGAGCCACTTGAAAATGGAGCCAGAGCTGCGCTCTGAAAGGAAGTGCATGACGTACACCTCATGACTTTGGAATATTAAAATAGCAAAATAACCTTGCACTGGGCAGGAAGCAACATGTGTCCCAAAGAACTGTTTGCAAAGATAACAGGAAAGCATGGATTATGACTACCGAACTGATGACTACTAGATGGGTCATTGAAAACATTCTGTAGAATTAGTGTCACTGTGTTCGCTCGTCTGCACCAATAGCAAAGCCTTCCTTCTATTGATGTCATCTTCCCCTTCCCCTTCTCGTAAACACCCATGGCCTTGGTCTCCTAATCAGAACACTATTTGGGCATCCGTCTAAATCTGTGCTTCACAAACAGCTATTTTTTTTATTATTATTATTCTCATGTAACTGCTTATTGTTTCTAACTTTGGCCTTTACCTTCAGGATAGTACTGCTCCTCACAGAAGCTCAGACTCTAAGAAGTGTAAGGACAAAAGGACTGAAAAGATGCAGATGCAAGTTGGCAGGTGTTCTCTTTTAAGGGCACAGGCACCTGCATGGCATGGGCTCTGCTTTCCTGTCTGGAAAATGTGCCCTTTGTTTCACCCAGCAATGAACATTGATAATATATTAGCCCTGGAACTCAACAGTGCAGCAAGTCATAACCAAAGGTTTCTTCTGTTTCTCTCTTTTGGTAGTAAGTGAGGAGCACCTACATTCATTTTCATTTAAATAATCACACCTTTAAAAAGTATTTTAAAATTAAGAGCAGCTTGATTTAAACTATTTTCTCTCAAGGTCTTAGAAAGTGATTTGGATATCTATCCAGAGTTCTAGATGAACTTTATATAAGTTAATTAATTCAATAAAAATAAAATTGTGTAGACCAAACCAAGCACATTTGCTGGTTAAATTGAACCTGCGGGATATACTACTGCTACTTTGAAAACACACAAAAGTTAAAAATAAACTTTTGAGAGGGCCACAGGGAGACAGCATTTGTATAAACCAATGTGATTTTGGTGATGAAAGTTTCACTCCTATGTTTTATGATTCATAAATTCTTATAGTTATAGCAATAAAAAATAAACACATAATATTACCTGATGATTTTCTAAAATTTCAATTTTGCTTTCAAATTAAGAAAGTTGAAAAAATAGATTAAAGTAATTTCTACAGAGTGCCAACATCTCATCTAGGCTGTCTTTTCTCAGGGCATCTCAGAGTAGGCCAAAGATAAAGTGAAAGGCAGAGTTATATAAATTACTAAAATTTCATTATTTCTTCACCAATTCTAATTAGCTGAGAATTATTATATATTTTTTTATAAAAAACTATTGTAAGCAACTCAACTCATTTACAAACATACCACATATAAATAACTGGACAAACTAATAAGGGAATAGAAACCACATAGTAGATTAATGGATGAGAAAACTTGAACTAGTCAATGCAAATATGTTGTTGTTTTTTTCTTTTTTCTGAAGCTCATAGATAGTGATAAATAATGAAAATGTTAATGGGGGAAGGCCTAGTCTCTCCTGGTTGCTAGTGAGAGTGGAATTCCTGCAATATCTCAAGAAAAAGAATTTCCTGAGATGCCCATGAGACAAGTGATTTTTATTTGCATTGACTTAAATCCCTGGGTTTCCAAAGTCCCATTTCCCTTAGTCCATTCATAGGATAAGTGTAGCTGGGGCTTTAGCAGAGCTAAAATTAGAGCCAGTGTCCAGAGTTTCCTTTCTGAGTTCAGCCACTCACTTTGTTGTCTGGCAGAGGGAAAGCAGAGTGGACTAAAACTGTATAAACATAAGCCAGGATTGGGGGATGCAGGGATAGAGCTCAGGAGGCAGGCAACTGATTTCCTGTGCTGAGTCATTCCTTCATGCTGCAGATGTCATCTTTCTCAGGAAAACCTGTGCTATCCTGTTGTTTTTTATGGGGGGCAGGGGGTGGGGGGGTGGAGGAGAGACAGACCCACCCTATTGAAAAACCCCATGCCCCACCCTGTGGAATTTCTGGAGCACATTAAGAGATTGAGAATAACAATTAGACTCCAGGCAGAAGCAATGGTCCCACCCTATTGGAAAACCTCTAATCCCACCTGTGCACCTTTGCTTAAGGACACTCAAACCTAATCCAATCTTTCTGTAGACAGAGGTGGTTCTCTGGAGGCTTTGAGCCTTTGCCTGATCTAATTAGTCAGAAACAGCAGTTTGGATCCCTGCTGCAGACACCATCCCAGACTACTCAGTGACGCAAAAGCCAGCAGGATCCCAAGAGCCTGCAGCTGACACCTGCAGGACCAGCTCCATGGGGGAAGGAAGTACAGCCCAGGACCCCAGAACAGGATTAATCAAGGGGTGAGAATCAAGGCAGATATTACCTCTGGACTAAGGAGTCCAGATCACTGGCCAGCTGGCACATCACCACTGAGGTTGAACTTCACTAGCAGCAAGTTAGAGGGGAGATCACTCCCACAAACTGGCCATCAACAATCAAGTCACAATTACAACAGGAGAGCCCAAACAATGCACACAAGGGGCATTCCTAGAGCATCCAGCTCAGGTGATCAAAGAGACTATACTACTGGACCTCTCAAGACAACTTCTACATAAGGCAATTCCACAAAGAGCGGGAAGCATATCAGTTTTATCTAATATATAGAAGCAAACATAAAGAGACAGCTAAATGGGGAGACAAAGAACAACCCCAAATGAGAAAAAAGCAGGAATCTCCAGAAAAAGAACTAAATGAGATGAAGTCAAGCAACTTATCAGAAATAGAGTTCAAAGCAATGGTTATAAAGATGCATAAGGAACTTAGTAAAAATTACAACAGCATGAGAAGGAACATAGAGGCCATTAACAAGAACCAGACAGAAATGAAGAATGATATATCTGACATGAAGAACACACTGGAAGGATTAAAAGTAGATTGGATGAAACAGAGGAGCAAATAAGCCATTTTGAAGACAAGGTAGAAATAAATGCCAATTAGAGTAGCAAATATAAAAAAGAATTATAAAGCAGGAAAATAGCTTTAAGAGAGCTTTGGGACAACATGAAATGTAACAATAGCCGCATTACAAGAATACCAGAAGGGGCAGAGGATGATCAAGGAACAGAGATCCTGTTAAAGAAATAATGATAGAAAACTTCCCCAACCTGGTGAAGGAAAATGCCATATAAGTTCAGGAATCACAGAGAGAGCTAATCAAGATGAACCCAAAGAGACCCACATCTAGATACATCACAATTAAAATGCAAATGTTAAAGACAAAGAAAGAATCTTAAAGGCAGCAAGAGAAAGGCAGAAAATTATATACAAAGTAGTTCTCATTAGAATGTCAACTGACTTCTCAAGAGAAACACTTCAGGCCAGAAGGAAGTGGCATGAAGTACACAAAGTAATGAAAAGCAAGGGCCTGAATCCAAGAGTACAGTATCCAGCAAGGCTATTTAATACTGAAGATGAAATAAAAAGCTTTCCAAACAAAAAAGAAGTTAAAAGAGTACATTACCACCAAACAGGAAATGCAGGAAATGTTAAAGGGACTGCTTTAAGCAGAAGAAAAGGAGAGAGAAAGGATCAAAGGCATAAAGAAAATAAAAATGGCAATAAATAAAACCATATCAATAATAACCTCAAATGTAAATTGACTAAATGCTTTAGTCAAAAGACTGAATGGATAATAAAACATGACCCATGTATATGCTGTCTACAAGAGACCCACCTCAGAACAAAGGATGCACACAGACTGAGAATAAAGGGATGCAAAAATATATTCCATGCAAATGGAAAGGGGGAAAAAACTCGACTAGAAATACTCATATCAGACAAAAAATAGACTTCAAAACAAAGAACATGACAAAAGAAAGAAGGCCACTACATAATACTAAAGGGAATGATTCAGTAAGAAAACATAACCATTGTAAACATATATGAACCCAATATAGAAGCACCCAAGAATATTAAGGAACTCTTGATGGACTTTAAGGGAGAGCTACAGTTATAGTGGAGCACTTTAATACCCCACTCACATGACTGGATATATCTTTCAGACAAAAATTTAACAGGGAAACAGGGGCCTTAAATGACACACTAGATCAGGTGTATCTAACTGATATTTACAGAATATTTCACCCCAAAGCAACTGAATATATATTTTTCTCAAGTGCACATGGAACATTTTCAATGATAGACCACATGTTAGGACACAAAACAATTCTATACAAATTCAAGAAGATTGATATAATACCAAGCATGTTCTCAAATCACAATGGCATGAAGTTAAAAATAAACTGCAATAAAAAAATTCAAAAACATTCAAATACAGGGAGGATAATAGCATGGTAATAAACAATGAATAGATTTCCAATGAGATCAAGCAAGAAATTAAAAACTTCCTGGAAACAAATGAAAATGAACACACAACCACCCAAAACCTATGGCACTGCAAAAGCAGTCCTAAGAAGGGGAGTTCATAGCACTACAGGCCTACCTCAAGAGACAAGAAAAAGTACTAATAAACTATCTAACTCTAAAACTAAGTGAATAAGAAATAGAACAGCCCTAGCCAGTCTTGCTCAGTGGATAGAGCGTCGGCCTGTGAACTGAAAGGTCCCGGGTTTGATTCCAGTCAAGAGCACATGCCTGGTTGCGGGCTCAATCCCCAGTAGGGGCGTGCAGGAGGCAGTCAATCAATGATTCTCTCTCATTATTGATGTTTCTATTTCTCTCTCCTTCTCCCTTCCTCTCTGAAATCAATAACATATTTAAATAAAAAAAGAAATAGAATAGCAAGACAAGCCCAGAGGACGTAGAAGGAAGGAAATAATAGAGATCAGAGCAGAAATTAATGATATAGAAACAAAAAAAAGTACAAAAGATCAATAAATCTAAATGATGGTTCTTTGAAAATATAAACAAGATTGATGAATCCCCAGCCTGACTTATCAAGAAACAAAGAAAGAGGACCCAAATAAATAAAATCAGAGATGAAAGAGGCAATATAACTATGGACACCACAGAAATACAAAGGATTGTAAGCAAATACTATGAACAACTATATGTCAACAAACTGGACCATCAGGGTGAAATAGACAAATTTGTAGAAACATCCAATATCCCAAATCTCAATCAGGAAGAATCAAAAAATCTGAGTAAACCAATAACAACTGATTAAACTGAAGCAGTAATTTAAAAATTTCCAGCAAATAAAACTCCTAGACTGAATGGATTTACAGGTGAATTTTACCAAATATTCAAAGAAGAACTAACACCTATCCCCCTCAAACTATTCCAAAAAATTTAAGAGGTAGGAACACTTCCAAGATCTTTTTATGAAGCTAGCATTATCCTAAGTTCAAAACCAGATGCAGACACTACAAAGAGAAAATTACAGGCCAATATCCCTGGTGCTAAAATCCTCAGCAAAATATTAGCAAATTGGATCTAGCAATACATTAAAAAGATCATATACCATGATCAAATGTGCTTTATTCTGGGGATGAAAGGATGGTAAAATATTCACAAATCAATAAATGTGATACATCACATAAACAAATTGAAAGATGAGCACATGATCATATCAATAGATGCAGAAAAAGCATTCAACAAAATACAGCACTCTTTTTTTTTTATATAAAAACTCTCAGTAAAGTGGGAATAAAAGGATCATACCTCAACATGTTAAAGACCATATATTATAAATCACAGCCAACATCATACTCAATGGGCAAAAACTAAAAGCATTTCCCTGAAGAACAGGAACAAGACCAGGATGTTCTCTTTCACCACTCTTATTCAACATAGTACTGGAAGGCCTAGCCACAGCAATCAGACAAGAAGAAGAGATAAAAGGCATCCAAATTGAATAGGAAGAAGGAAAACTGTCATTATTTTCAGATGACATGGTATTGTATATAGAAAACCCTAAGACTCCACCTGGAAGCTACTAGACTTAATAAATAAATTCAGAAAGGTAGCAGGATACAAAATCAACATCCACAATTTGATGGCATTTTTATACACCAATAATGAACTCTCAGAAAAAGAAACTGAGAAAGCAATCCCATCTAACTTTGCAACAACAACAAAAAATACCTAGGAATAAACTTAACCAAGGAAGTAAGAGACCTATAAAAAACACCTATAAATAAACTTGACCAAGCAAGTAAAAGACTTCTAATTTAGCTCTGCCTCTTCCCAGCCAGTGCCTATAGCAGTGCTTTCAGTAAAACACTGAAAAAAGAAATAGAGGAAGATGCAAAGAAATTGAAGCATATACCATGTTCATGTAGTGAAAGAATTAACATCCTTAAAAGTTCTATACTACCCAAAGCAATCTACAGATTGAACACAATCCCTATTATAACACCAATGAAATATTTCACAGAGTTAGAACAAATGCTCCAAAAATTTATATGGAACCATAAAAGACCCAGAATAGCTGCAGCAATCTTAAGAAAGAAGAACAAAGTAGGAGGGGTAACAATACCAGATATAAAACTATACTACAAAGACATTATAACCAAAACAGACTGGTACTAGCATAAGAACATGCATACAGACCAATGAGTTAGAACCGAGACTCCAGAAAATGACCCACACCATTATGGTCAATTAATATTTGACAAAGGAGACAAGAACATACAATGGAGTAAAGACAGTTCCTTCAACAAATGGTGCTGGGAAAGCTGGACAGATACATGCAAAAAGATGGAACTAGACCACCAACTTACTCCATACACAAGAGTAAACTCAAGGTCGATATAAGACTTAAATGTAAGGCATGAAACCTTAAAAATCTTAGAAGAAAACATAAGCAGTAAAATCTCAGACACTCACACAGCAATATGGTTATGGATACATCTCCTAGGGCAGGGATGGAGAACCTATGACACGCGTGTCAGAGGTGACACGCGAACTCATTTTGGGTGACACACATCGACAGAGACAAAAAAATTGCATAATTCAAATATTTGTCTCTCGCAATGGCCAGAGTTGGGCATCACTCGAGTAATATTATTACTCACGTTACTCATGATCAATAATGCAATTCTAAAACCTGATGAAAACATGTACATCGGTGTTGCATAGCAAAGATACATAGTGAAAACATCCAAGATACATTGTTCCAATATTGACATTAATATAAAAAGGTTAAGAATTGCACTATAAAGAGATTAATCTTTATTCATGATATTTTATTTTTATTTGAGTGACAAAATGCCCAATTCTGGAAACGGCCTCGTTATTGTCAACATGTGCCTCCGGTAAGCTTCCTGTGCGTTCGGGTGCATTCGGCAAATGGACGCACTTGATCGCCATGTTCGTTAGGAGACAGGCGTGGGAGTGTTAGAAGAAAAATATATACAGTGCAACAGTGCTCGACGAGACATTCGGCGTGTCGGATAATTGATTACAGCACCATATATTTGTTGGTTATACAAACTATCTTTGAATTGTTTTGCACCAGGAGTCAGTGCAACAACACTGCAAAAAGTTAATAGGTAAGAAACCTATCAATCTTTTATAAAAAACCCCGTGATTTATATTTATTTATTTTTGCAGCCTTGTGATGGAGAATCAAAAAGAAAAAAAAAGATTGAATGATAAAGAAAGTGGAAGTAGCAGTAGCCAACCCTTACAAGATATATGGACCGAGATGTACGGGATTGTTGACAGAAACAACAGATCATTGTGCATACTGTGTAATGAAACAGTAGTAAGCAGAACGTGGAATGTAAAGAGACATTTTGAAACTAATCATTGTCAGCTCTTGAATAAAAGTATCGATGAAAGGAAGGAATACATTTCTAGGCAGCTACACCTCTATAAAAGTCAATCAAAGTCCATCATTAAATTTGTAAGATGCTCTACAAATTTAACATCAGCAAGTTATTGCATTGCTCACTCCATAGCTCAGCATGGAAAAGCCCTCAGTGATGGAGAATTTATTAAGGAAACATTTCTAAGATGTGCACCAGCTCTATTTCACAATATGAAAAATAAAGATATTACTAAAAGAATTTCTGAGTTACCACTCAGTAGAAATACTATCAAAGAGAGAATAATAGATCTTAACAAAAATGTACAACATCAATTAAAAAAAGACTTACATAGTTGTAAATATTTTTTAATTTCTCTTGATGAAACTACTGATGTCACATCAAATGCTCAGTTGGCCATTATTGCTAGATATTCTGATGGTCTCACAATGAGAGAAGAGTTGATAAAATTAGAATCAGTGCCAATAAGTGCATCAGGAAATGAAATATGTAAGGTTGTTATAAAAACATTCAATGACCTAAACATTGATATCTCTAAAATTGTGTCAGTCACAACAGACGGGGCACCAAATATGGTGGGAAAAAATGTGGGATTCCTGAAATTGTTTATGGAAGCTATTAGACATCCACTTGTACCTTTTCATTGCATTATCCATCAGGAGGTGTTCTGTGACAAATCAGGATTCTCAGAATTGAATTATTTAATGTCAGTTGTGACAAAAATTGTGAATTTTATAGATTCTCAACCTCTTCACATGCGAGAATTTTCTGCACTTTTAAAGGAATTTGATTCAACCTAAAGTGGACTACTGATGTTCAATAATGTGAGATGGCTGAGTTGAGGTAAAGTACTTGAGCGATTTGTGGAGTGCTTTGAAGAAATTATGGTATTTATTGAGAAGAAGGATCTGGCAAACTTTCCTCAGATCAATGATCATAAGTGGGTCAGCATTTTGATTATTTTTACAGATTGCTCTGTTCATATGAATGAACTGAACTTAAAATTACAAGGTTTTGGCAAAAGTATTGACGTTATGTTTGGATACATCAAATCTTTTGAAAGTAAACTTAAAATTTTCAAGCGAGATATTGAAACTAAAACTTGTAAGTATTTTGCTCGGATAAAAAAGTATTTCGAGAAGGCCACTACAACGAGTGTAATGGAGTCCATACTTATGTACCAGAATATAGTAAACTCGTTATTTGAACAGTTCAGCCAAAGATTCAACCAATTTAGAAGCTTAGAACAGACCATTAAAATAATTAAGTATCTGGTTGTAGTTGTTTACAGTACTTGGGAATTAAAGGATTTCCAATGGATGCAAATTGACTATTTAGAGATGCAACTTGCAGATTTTCAAGGTAGCATTTGGACTCATGTGTTTGTCGTCTTAAGGTTGAAACTTAAAAATCTGGAAATCGTTTGAATAATGAAGAAGAGTGCAACTATGAACAAGAAATTTTGAGTGCTTGGAACTTTTAGCGACATAAAGAATCTAGCGATGGCTTTGCTAACAATTTTTTCATCAACATATTTTTGTGAGACTTTGTTCTCAGCATTAAATAATATTAAAATGAACAAAAGAAACCAGATAACAGATGAAGTTAGTGGAGCTTGCTTGGCCTTGAAGTGCACCAAGTATGAACTTGCAATCGAAGAATTAGCAGACAAACTTCAGCACCAAAAACGTCACTAATTTCCAGTTTTTGTACCATTTGATTATCATTGTTTTTATTATTATTTTTTTCCTAAATGTACATTGTTTTTCTGTTTTTGATCATTTTATACATATTTTTGGTTGATTTTTTCTTTGTTAAATGGCATTTAAATATATAAAATAAATATCAAAAATATAATTTTTTTTTTACTATGGTTGCAAATATCAAAAAAAAAAAAAAAAGAATATTTCTATATGTGACACGGCGCCAGATTTAAGTTAGGGTTTTTCAAAATGCTGACACGCCGAGCTCAAAAGGTTCGCCATCACTGTCCTAGGGCAAAGGAAACTAAGGAGAAAATAAACAAATGGGATGAAATCAAAATGAAAAGCATCTGCACAGCAACAGAAACCACCATCAAATTGAAAAGGGAATCCACTGAATGAGAGAACATATTTGACAATGCTACATCTGGTAAGGGGTTAATATCCAAAATATGTAAAGTACTCATACAACTCAACAAAAAGAAGAAAAAGATCAGATTAAAAAATGGGCAGAAGACCTAAATAGACATTTCTCCAAAGAGAACAGACAAATTGCCAAGAGACACATGAAAAAATGCTCAAAGTCAATGATCATCAAAGAAATGCAAATTAAAATCACACAGAAATATCACCTTACCCCTGTCAGAATGGCTATCATCAAAAAAATCAACAAACAACAAGTACTGGCAAGAATGTCGAGAAAAGGGAATATTAGTTCACTGGTGATAGGAAGGCAGATTGGTGAAGCCACTATGGAAAATAGTATGGAGTTTCCTAATGAAATTCAAAATGGAACTTCCATTTGACCCAGCGATCCCACTTCCTGGAATATATCCTAAAAACACCAAAACACCAATCAAAAAGAATATATGACCCCTATGTTCATTGCAGTATTATTTACAACTAGAGGCCTGGTTCACAGATCCGTGCACTGGTGGGGTCTTTCAGCCTGGCCTGTGCCCTCTCATAATCTGGGACCCCTCAGGGGATGTGGTAGTGTGCAAAGCGGCAGGCAGCCAAGGGTAGCACTGCCATGGAGGCGGGAGAGGCTTGCACTGCCCCAGCTGTGCTTGCCAGCTGTGAGCCCGACATCTGGTGCCCGTAGGTCAGCTGAGCAGCAATCCCTCTGTGGGAGCGAACTGAACACCGGGGGGGAAGCTCCTGAATTGAGCGTCTGCCCCCTGTTGGTCAATGTACATCATAATGACAGGTTGACTGGTCATTTGGTCACTTAGGCTTTTATATATATAGACTAGAGGCCCGTTGCAGGAATATTCCTGCAAGAATAGGGCTTTGTGCGGCTGGAGCAAAGCAGAGAAGGGAGCGAAACTCGCTGAGGTGGGCTTCCCTCCCGCTTCAAGCCCCTGCAGCTGGTCTTGCCCTCCCACTGCCAGTTGCTGCCCCTTCCCCTCCAAGCCGCTGCCCCTTGTGCTCCCAGCCACAGTGGCTGGGCTTGCCCTCCCGATCCCAGTCACTGCTGCTGGGCTTGCCCTCCCGATCCCATCCCCTGGGGCTGGGCTTGCCCTCCCGATCCCAGTCACTGCGGCTGGGCTTGCCCTCCCGCTCCCATCCCTTGGGGCTGGGCTTGCCCTCCCGATCCCAGTCACTGCTGCTGGGCTTGCCCTCCCGATCCCAGCCTCTGGGGCTGGGCTTGCCCTCCCGCACCCATCCCCTGGGGCTGGGCTTGCCCTTCCGATCCCAGTCACTGGGGCTGGGCTTGCCCTCCCACCGCCCGCCTCCCACCTCCGCAGCCTTGGCTCCGTTTCTGTCCTCGCGGCCTCTACTTGGCTCCCTCTGTATGGCTTGACCTCCATGTTGTCCTCAGTCTTTGCTCACAGCTGGTACATGCAAATTAACCTCCATCTTTTAGCCTTTATAATTGAAACATTGTATCTTTTGGAGCTGTTGCTTCAGGAACTCAAAGCTGGGCAGCAACAGGCGGGGAACCTTGGCTTCCTCCATCGCCGGGGCAACCAAGCCTCCTGTTCGCTTCAGCTGCCTGGCTGCCAGCCGCCATCTTGGTTGGCAGTTAATTTGCATATCTCCCTGATTAGCCAATGGGAAGCGTGTCGGAGGTCTGGTTAATTACCATGTTTGTCTATTATTTAATAGGATAGCTAACATTTGAAAACAACCTAAGTGCCTATTAGGTGATGAATGGATAAAAAAGCCATGGCACATATACACTATAGAATACTATGCAGCTATAAAAAAAGAGGGATCTCTTACTCTTTGAGACAGCATGTATGGACCTGGAAAATATTATGCTAAGTGAAATAAGCAAAACTGAGAAAGATAATCATCATATGATCTCATTTATTTGTAAAATGTAACAAAAAAAAAAAAATGAATTGACCAACAAAGTAATACCTGAAGCAGAGAGGCATGGAACAGACTGACATAACTCGATGTGGGATTGGGGGCATGAGAAGAGATAAACCAAAGTACTTCTATATTTACTAAAGGCCTGCTGCACAAAATTCATGCAAGGGTAGGGTCTCTATGCCTAGCCAGTGATCAGGGCCGATCAGGGCCTTCCAGCTGCCAGCTGGGGCCTTCCTATCCCAGCTGCCAGCTGCTGGCCAGGGCCTTCCTTCATTCTGCTCTGCCCCCCTGGTGGTCACCACACATCATAGCAAGCGATCGAACTCCCAGTCGAACTCCCGAGGGGACACTTTGCATATTAGCCATCTACACTAATAAAAGAGAAAAATGGTAATTGGCGTACGGCGATACCTTTTTCATTGGCTAATCAGGGCTATATGCAAATTAACTGCCAACTAAGATTGGCAGTTAACTGCCAACTAAGATTGGCAGTTAACTGCCAACAAGATGGCAGCTAATTTGCATAAGTAGGCACAATGCAGGGAGGCGAAAGGGAAAGCAGGAAGAAGCCCCCTGCCACTGACAGTGATCTGAAACCCAGGGGGGAGCTAAGAGCTGGGGAGCAGGGCCCTGCCCCCCAGCCATGATCGGAGAATCAGGCACCTTTGCCACCCGGGCCAGTGATAGCAGGAAGTAGGGGTGGAGCCAGCGATGGGAGCTGGGCACGGTCAAAGCTGGCAGTCCCAGGAGCTAGGGGTCCCTTGCCTGGGCCTAAAGCGAAGCCCAGGATTGCGGCGCCCCCCGCTGCCACTGCAGGTCCCCGCTGCCTGGGCCGGACGCCTAGGCCAGAGGCGTTAGGCCTGGGCAGGGGTGGAGCCTGCAACCGTGGGGAGCTGGGGGTCCCCTGCCCAGGAGGCCTCAGGCCTGGTCAAGGGGCCGATCCGGTGATTGGTGATCGGAGGGTGATAAGGGTCAACTCCTCTGGCTGAGGCATCAGGCCTGGGTGGGGGGCGGAGCCGGGGATTGGGGGGATATGATGGTCCCCTTGCCCAGGCCTGACGCCTCGGTCAGAGGCGGGGGGTGGAGCAAGCGATCAGAGGGAGATGGGAGTCCCCTGCCCAGGCATGATTCCTGGGCCAGAGGCCTCAGGCCTGGGCGGGGGCCAGAGCCAGTGATCGGGGGGAGATGGAGGTCCCCTGTCCAAGCTTGACACCTCTGGCGGAGGCGTCAGGTCTGGGCAAGGGGCCGATCAGGCGATTGGAGGGTGATGGGGGTCAACGCCTGAGGGCTCCCAGTATGTGAGAGGGGGCAGGCTGGGCTGAGGGACACTCTCCCCCCCCCCCCCAGTGCACGAATTTCATGCACCGGGCCCCTAGTATATATATATATATATATATATATATATATATAGAGAGAGAGAGAGAGAGAGAGAGAGAGAGAGAGAGAGAGAGAGATGCATAGCCCATGGATATGAGCAATAGGGTAGTGAAGACTGTGGGATGGGTAGGGGCTGGGAGGAAGGGGCAGAGAGGGGGAAACTGGGAGATACCTGTAAACAACAAAAAAATACATATTAAAAATGCAGAAAAAAAACACATTCACAGAAATAAGAAATATACGTAGATAGAAAATGATCTGTTTAGTGGACTTTCTACACATTATCTTTATCTCTTTGTTACTATAAACTAATTTCTCTCTATTGAATTCAGATTTTTGTTCTAGCCAGACCAAGTCAGATGAACTCTTGGGTAACGCAATTAAATTTCTCATAAAACATGTTAATTTTACCCTTTGTTCTGGGGTAACTCAATTAAATTTCTCATAATACAAGTTAATTTTACCCTTTATTCCATGTAATTGGAACAAATTGTTTCCATGTGATCCCCCAATTTTTCCCCTGGTGGGCTACTCATGGTTACTCAATAAACCAGAGTGCTAATCCAGGCTCTACCTCTTACCAGCCAGTGCCTGCATCTGTGCTTTCAGTAAAATATGATAGACAGTGTGACACCCAGTGTTATTGGGAACTAAACAGATTGAGTAGGTAACAGCTTTAAAGTGCTTGCCATGGCACTCGGCTTAGGTGTTCTCTCTCTGCCTCTAATATTGAACCTCAGATTCACCTACTCCAGATGAATGCCTGGCTGATACTCCTCTTTGATCATTGCCTTACTTAATATTGCCTCAGTACTTACATGCTTGTTGGCTCATGGATTATACACAGGTTCTAGTTATTGTTACTGTACTTTGATATATGCTCTGGATCAGGTTTTGTATTTCATATCTCCTTATATCACTACCTTACGACAGAAAAAAAAAATAGATGTGAATTACAAGAGAATTAGCAAGACCGGGATGCTAATTAATTCTGATCTCATTTATATTCCTAAAAGTGATGTTCACTATCATTAAGTGAAAGTATAGATATGTATAGCCCTTCTCCCTTGGTAGAATAAAAATTATTGTTATATCTTACTATTTACTTTCCATGCCTATAAAAATGCTTTTGATAGCCATATAAAGAGCTCAGAGCAAACAATTTCCTCAGACTCAGAGGTTAAAACACTTTTACCTAACCTTCACCTTCTTTACCTTCTCTGAGAATTCTGGACATAAGATTTCCTTTTTGCCTACTTGTGAAGACTTCCCAAATAGCATTAGCAATAGTAATGCATTCCACTTAAGAAAAAACACAGGCTGTTTAGGAAATTTCCCTTTCACCACATGTTTTTTTTTTTCTTTGAGATGGATGCTATTTTCTCAGTTTTAAAGATGAGAGAACTGAGACTTAGAGTAGTGAGATAAAACCAGCAAAGGCAAGCTAGAAAATAAGAGGGGTAGGCTTTCATTCCAATCTCTTTAGTTCAGGTTCTTATCCCTGGATTCACCTTTTCCTCTTGGTTTTAGAGCCCTTGATTTTGTCCCTCTGTTTAAAGTAATCCTCTGTTTAGACAGATTTGTTTCTAGATTGTTCCTCTCTAGGTTTGCCATATGCTGTTGCTGCTATGTTTAATCTCATGAAGCAAAACCTCATGAGAGTAACCAGAAAACCAGATTCCAAGAGAGCAATGACAGTGGATGGTTGTAACCGCTCAGATATATAGCTCCAATTGTAGGATGTTGTTGTTGACTATCATATTTTAGTTAAATAAAGCTCTGACATGACTTGAACAAAAACCAAGTGATTCATCTGCCAAAACAGAAATTGTATCAAATTTCTCCCAAACAACCAAGTCTCTAATAACAACTGAACAATAGTAAAACCAGTATGTATAAAGTTTTATAAAATTCAGTGCATTTTTTGGTGCCATTAGGGACTATTTTTCCTATTCTTCTAACTATGAGGTTGCAATTGTTTTCCAAATATACAAGAAAGAAGTAAAACTATAAGAATATAGGAAAAGATTAAATTTAATTTCATTCACCAAGTAGATAGTGATATTTAAGAAGAAATGGAGTCACTGGCTAGGCATCTGTAATGCATTCTGCATCAGTTAAATTGTACCGAGATGGGATTATAATACCAGATTATAAATCTAGCTGAAAACATAAGCTCACATACCCCTAAATGCCAGAGGATTTACTAAATTTTCCTATTTTATCTAATGTCTGTGACTATAGACACAGATTCCTTAACATCAAAAGTTAAATGGGCCTCACTTTGCATTGCCGAACATCTCAACTAAAAGAGTACATTTGGATGGTCTGTGTTATAGGAAAGCAGTATTACATCATACGAGGTTCATTGGAAGGACTGAATGTGATGCTCATTGCCCTACCAGTGGTCGGCAAATTCATTAGTCAACAGAGTCAAATATCAACAGTACTTCTTCAAAATAGGCTCGTCCAGGCCGAAAACCGAGTTGTGCGCATGGGCCACAAAGTTTCAATCGCACTGCATGTGCGCCCGCATGTGGTGTTTTGTGGAAGAGCCACACTCAAGGGGCCAAAGAGCCGCATGTGGCTCGTGAGCTGCAGTTTGCCGACCATGGCCCTAGGCTAACCTTACTCATAGTTGTCTAATGCCTTTCACATTTTTATGTGTAATATGCAGACACAGCGATACCTACAGGGGAAAATGTCCAGCTCCTTCATTTATATTTTTAGGGTTAAGAAATAACTTTCTTGTTATTTTCTCTGTATGTTCTTTTGGACCATTTAGCATTAAAATGTCAACTAAGTGCTGAAACTAAGCACTAAAGAGGCCATTGGGGTTGCTCAGGTTGTGTGAGACTAATCAACAAGGTTACTGCACAGCATGTGGGGAACCAATCACCATGACGATCACAGGCACCTGGGACTGCCTAGCATCTGTGTGTCTGTAGAATCCCCATTGATCTACATAGGTTTCCTAAGCAATTAGTTAGAAAGGAGGTTAGATATTACAGGTTACTTATTTAACGCCATGTATCTACTATGTATCATGTCATCTGTAACTTTAAGAATGATAATTAATTTTATGTGCCCCGTTTTTTTTTTTTGTTTTTTTTTTTGTCTAAAAAATAAGGTCTTACTAATTGTTCTAGCTAGGTCATAGTACCTATATAAGATTTCAGGATATTCAGATGAACCATTATTCTGAATTCAGTAAGCTTTTATCAAGCTCTTTCCCTGTGCACTGAATATAAAAATACATAAGTTATTTGTTTTTTTGTACAATATTTTGTTTTATATTAGCTATTTTAAAATCTTTATTGTTGAAAGTATTACGTAGGTCCTCCTTTTCCCCTCATTAAGCTCTTCCAGCCTGCTCCCATCTCCTCCCAGGCCCTCACCACCCCACTGTCTGTGTCCATGGGTTATGCATATATGCATACAAGTCCATTGATTTATCTCTTCCAAACACCCTCCCCTGCCTTCCCTCTGAGGACCAACAGTCTGTTCATGCTTCTATGTCCTGGATCTATTCTTGTTCATCTGTTTATTTGGTTCATTAGATTTTATATATGAGTGACATCATGTGACACTTATATTTCTCTGACTGGTTTATTCCGCTTACCATGATACTCTTAAGGTCCATTCATGTTGTTGTAAATGATAATAGGTCTTTTTTTTTTTTTATTGCCATGTAGTATTTCATTGTGTAAATGTACCAGTTTTTTTTGTTTTATTTGTTTTGTATGTTGTTGTTTTTTAAAATCCATTCATCTGCTGATGTGCATTTGGGCTGGTTCCAATTCTTAGTTATTGTAAATTGTATTACTATGAAGACAGGAATGCATATATTCTTTCTGATTGGTGTATCCAGTTTCTTAGTATATATTACTAGAAGTGTTATCACTGAATCAGATGGGATTTCCATTTTTAATTTTTTGAGGAAACTCCATACTGTTTTCCACAGTGGCTGCACCAGTCTGCATTCCCATCAGCAGTGTACTAAGGTTCCCTTTTATCCACATCCTTGCCAGCACTTGTCACTTGTTAATTTGTTGATGATAGCCATTCTGTCAGGTGTGAGGTGATATCTCATTGATGTGTTGATTTGCATCTCTTGGATGATTAGTGACTGAGCATTTTTTCATATTCTCCTGGCTTTCTGTATGCCCACTTTGGAGTAGTGTCTCTTTAGGTCCTTTCCCCATTTTTTAATTGGATTGTTTGTCTTCATTTTGTTAAGTTGTATGAGTTCCCTGTATATTTTGGAGATTAACTCCTTATCAGATGTATCATTGGCAAATATGTTCTCCCATTCAGTGGACTCTCTTGTTACTTTGTTGGTGGTGTCTTTTGCAGCATAGAAGCTTTTTTATTTTGATGTAGTCCCATTTGTTTATTTTCTCCTTAGTTTCCATTCTCTTGGAGATGTTTTGGTAAACATACTGCTATGAGAGATGTCTGATATTTTGCTGCCAATGGTTTCTTCTAGGGCTTTTATGGTTTCATGTCTTAAAGTCTTTTATCCATTTTAAATTTATTCTTGTATATGGTGTAAGTTGGTGGTCTAGTTTCATTTTTTTATTTTATTTTTTGCATGTACCTGTCTCATTCTCCCAGCACCATGATCTGTCACATGATCTGTCCTATTTTCCCAACACCATTTATTGAAGACACTGTCTTCGCTCCATTGTATATTCTTGCTTCCTTTGTAAAATATTAATTGAGCTTAGTGGTTTGGGTTGACTTCTGGGTTGTCTATTTATTCCATTAGTCTATATGTCTGTTCTTGTGCCAGGACCAGGCAGTTTTGAGAACAGTGGCTTTGTAATACAGCTTGATATCTGGTATTGATATCCCTCCTACTTTGTTCTTTTCTCTCAGGATTGCTGCAACTATTCAGGGTCTTTTTTTTTAATTCCAGATGAATTTTTGGAGAGGTCGTTCGAGGTTTGTGAAATATACCATTGGTATATTAATGGGGAGTGCATTGAATCTATAAATTGCTTTGGGTAGTATCGACATTTTAATGATGTTGATTTTACCAATCCATGAACACAGTCTATTCTTCCATCTGTTTATGTCTTTCTCTATCTCTTTTTTCAGTGTCCTGTAGTTTTCTGAGCACAGTTCTTTTGCCTCCTTAGTTAGGTTTATTCCTAGGTATCTTAATTTTTTTGGTGTGATGGTAAATGGGATTGTTTTTTAAATCTCTCTTTCTGTAAGTTCAATATTGGTATATAAAAATGCCATAGCCTTCTTGGTATTAATTTTGTATCCTGCTATATGGCCAAATTCATTAATTAAGTCTAATAATTTTTTATGGAATCTTTGTATGTACAGTATCATGTCATTTGCAAATAATGATATTTTTACATCTGTTTTTCTAATTTGGATACCTTTTATTTCTTTTTCTTGTCTAATTACTATGGCTAGCACTTCTGGTACTATATCGAACAGGAGTGGTGAAAGTGGGCATCCCTGTCTCATTCCTGTTCTTAGGTGAAATGATTTTAGTTTTTGCCCATTGAGTATGATGTTGGCTGTAGGTTTGTCATATAAGGTTTTTATTATGTTGAGGTATGTCCCCTCTATTCCCATTTTTATGAGGGTTTTTATCAAGAAAGGGTGTTGGATTTTGTCAAATGCTTTTTCTGCAACAATTTATATGACTATGTGATTTTTATGTCTCAGTTTGTTTATGTGATGCATCACATTTGCAGACATTGTACCATCCTTGCATCCCTGGGATAAATCCTACTTAGTTATGGTGTATGATATTTCTGATGTAATGCTGGATCCAATTTGCTAATATTTTGTTGAGGATTTCGGCATCTATGTTCATGATGGATATTGGCCTGTAATTCTCTTTTATTGTGTTGTCTTTATCTGGTTTTGGTATTAGGGTAATGCTGGCTGCATAGAATGAGCTTAGAAGTGTTCCTTCCTCTTGAATATTTTGGAATAGTCTGAGGATAGGTTTTAGTTCTTCTTTTAATGTTTTATAAAACCGCCCTGTGAAGCTGTCTGGCCTGAGCTTTTGTTTGCTGGGAACTTTTTGATGACCACTTCAATTTCCTCCATATTTATTGGCCTATTGAGATTTTTAGATTCTTCCTGATTGAATTTTGGAATGTTGTATTTTTCTAGGAATGCATTTCCTTTAGGTTGTCCAGTTTGTGGAATAGAGTTGTTCATAGTATTTTTAACAGTCCTTTGCATTTCTGTGGGTTCTGTTGTTATTTCACCTCTTTCATTTCTGATTTTGTTTATTTGGGGACTCTCTTTGCTTCTTGGTGAGCCTGGCTAGAGGTTCATCAATCTTGTTTATCTTTTCAAAGAACCAGCTCTTGGTTTCATTGATCTTTTGTATTGTTTTTTTTTTTTTGTCTCTGTCCTTTATTTCTGCTCTGATCTTCATTATCACCTTCCTTCTGCTCACTCTTTCTAGTTCTTTAAGTTGTAGAGTTAGATGATTTATTACCATTTTTTCTTTTTTTTTTTTTTAAGGTAGATATGTAGAGCTATAAACTTCCCTCTCAAGACTGTTTTCATTGTGCCCCATAGATTTTGGATTGTTTTGTTTTCATTGTCATTAATTTCTTCTTTGATCTCTTTGGTAACTCAGTCATTATTTAATAGCATGCTATTCAGCTTCCAAGTGTTTGAATTTTTTTATTGTTTTTGTTGTAGTTTATTTCTAATATTATGCCATTGTGGTCTGAGAAGAGGCTTGGTATGATTCCAATCTTCTTGAATCTGGAGAGACTTTGACTGACTTGCCTCCCATTGGTGCCAGTACATCCTCATGTGAAAAGCTTGTCATGAGCCAGGTGTGTAATTACCTTCACAATTGTTATCACTAAATGAAGGTGTAACTCATTTCATGATATATCTCAAATTTGTTTTATCTTCCTCTACCCATTATAATTAAAATACCATTTCTTACCACTATCTCCATGCCCAGTATCCCTCTCTCCAATCTATTCTTCATAAGGTCAGATTAATTGCTATTCATTTATCATTGTCTTCTTCATAATCATCATTCACATTGCACATCCGCTATCTGCTAATTCTATTGTAGGCACTTCAAATGTAAGATTTCACCACACTAGTCAAGAATGACAGACACTATTACTACATTTACAGATTGTTAAATGAAGGCTCAGAGTGGGATGTCACTTCCCCCAAGATCACACAACTGAAAGGATGCAGAACCAAAATTGATACACAGATCAATTTGACTCTAAAGTTCCATTCTTACCCATGACACTGAGAATAGCACATTGAAATAGAATAAAAAGAAGGTTTCCTTTAGAGAAGCTTCTATGCTCCAATATAACCATGATATCTATCTATCATTCAAAATTGATTCAGGTAACTTTTCTTAATTCCCATGTAGGGTAACATTTATTGATATATTTATACTAGAGGCCTGCACATGAAATTCTTGCCTGCACCCTCTCCCAGTCCCAGACCCCTCAGGGGATGTCCACCTACCAGCCGGCAGTTAAACATCCCTCTTGCAATCCAGGATCCCTCACTCCTTACCACTCATCCGCTTGCTCCTTAGTGCTCTGCTCTCTGCTATGTAGCACTGCTGCAGAGGCAGGAGAGGCTCCCACCACCTTCTTTGTGGTTGCCAGCCTTGAGCCCAGCTCTACCTGAGCAGCTGCTCCCCTTGTGAGAGCATACTGACCACCAGGGGGCAGCTCTTATGTTGAGCGTCTGCCCCTGGTGGTCAGTGCACATCATAGCCACTGATCATCCCAGTAGTTTCACCCTAACGGTTGCTTAGGCTTTTATTATATAGATTAGTCACAAAGGATAAGTTGAGAAGCCATAAGCAGATGCTTTAGGTTAGTCAATATACTTTACTTACATACAAATAATACAGTGACATACCTGTTGTATGAACTTTCATTATGTTAGTCCATCTGGCACGTGGTCTGAGCACAATAAATCTGACCTAATTAAAAGAAAAATGACTCTTGGTGAATTTCTTAACCAGGATTATAAAAGCTTCTATATATATATATATATATATATTTACACACACACACACACACACACACACATATATGTATGTCTCAAGTAAACTCTGGTGTCCCTTTTACATACCACATTAATCAAAACAGATATATAATCACATGATAATGTAAACTTTCAGAGAGTTTTTGTTGTTATTGTAAATCCTCACCGAAGGATATTTTTTCCATAGATTTTTAGAGAGAATGCAAGGGAGGGAGAGAGACAGGGAGAGAAACATAGATGTGAAAGAGATACATCGGCTGCTTGCCTCCCACATGTGCCCTGAGCAGCCCAGGGACTGAGCCTGCAGCCAAGGCACACGCCCTGGACCGGAATCTAACTCAGGACCCTTTGGTCCAAAGGCCGACTCTCTACCCACTGAGCAAAACTGTCTAGGGCTGAGGATTCTTTATAATTTTTCTGAAATTGCGTAACATTTTGTTTTGGGCACAAGTCAGGAAATTTTCTGTTCCTAGTACATTTCAAGTTCCAAGTGCACAAATATAAGAAAAGTAAGACACTACATATTAAAATGATGAGTTCCTCAGCTAGCAATTTCAAACTCAATGTTTTTTGGAACACAGCAGGGAAAGATGCTCCATGAAGAAAGAATCGTGTGTTCAATCATATTTTAGAAATCCTGTATAAAATATCCCTATCTGGAAGATACACAGTAATGTAAGTATATTATAGACTTTTGAGAACTCTATGAAACTTGTTTAATTTTTTAAACCATGGTTTCTATAACATATTTAAACAATATTTTGTAGTTACTGTGGAATTTTATTCTTGTCTTATGCCTTTAACATCCTATGATACATTTTAGGAAGTTATTATTCTATGTGTTTCCATAAAATTGAATGTCCTCTCCAAATGTGTGTCATTGTGAATATACAAATATATAGCAGAACAGTATGTGTTTAGTCATCTCAAAAAGAGAAGTATTTTAACTTAAAGCTCTTCCGCATTTTAAAATGTATTTTTTTTTATAATTTCCTTATAGCTTTATCTGTTATATTGTAGCTACAATATCTCAGGCTGAAGTGTTAGCCTAAAATCACAGAAATCTTGGTGCTGAACTATTTATTTTTATCAAATCAGAGTTTTCCTATATAATTTTACTGTTGCAATTAAAGCAAAAAAAAAAAAAAATGTTTGCTGCTGTTTGTAATATGTTTGAAATTACTGTAATTTGAAACCATTAATCAGCTTACCCTACCTTAGCTATATAATCTTATTTTCCATTGATCTCCAATAAATGTATGCCAGATTATATTGATGTAAAGTAATTAAAAAGTACCACCCCCAAATAATTATTTCTGGAATAAAAATATAGTAATCTTACAATGGAAGATTCAAGACATACATATTTATACGCAATAAGGATATACCTCCACCTCAAACTCCAGTTACAAAGTAACAAACCTCTCCAATAGTAATGCAATATTTTCTTTATATCTAGATCTGCAGAGAATACAGAATATAGAATTGGAGCCAGGCCAGAGTGGTTCAGGGATTGAGATTCAACCTATGAACCAGGAGGTCACGGTTTGATTCTTGGTCAGGGCACATGCCCGGATTGTGGGCTCAATCCCCAATAAGGGTTGTATAGGTGGCAACTGATCAATTATTCTCTCTCATCATTAATTTTTCTATTTCTCTCTCCCCCTCCATTCCTCTCTTAAATCAACAAAAAAAGTAAAAAGTAAAAAAAAAGAATATAGAATTGGAGATGCAGAGCTATACCACATTAAATCATAATAGAGAATGGTCTCAAGTTCACACATAAAAGATATGTTTCTCTCCTCAACTGCAGGTTTGACTGTAGGTAAAGTCTGGAATTAAATGTTCCTTTTTTTTTTTTTTTTTCCTGCTTTAACAGAAGACATAGTGTTGAACAAACAAAGCAATAAAATTAGAAACTGGAATTGAAGTCTTCAAGGAATAACATTAGAAATTTAAACTGGCTAAGGATTTTTTTTTTATTTTATTAATTCATTTTAAGTTTAAATGCCAATGTTATCTAGTATCTAAAATGTATCTATATATAAAAAAAACACTAATATGCAAAATGTCCCTTTGGGAGTTCAACTGGGAGACCGGAAGTTCAATAGCTTGCTATGACGTGCGCTGACCACTAGGGGGTGGCGCTGACCACCAGGAGACAGTGAAGAATGAAGGGAGGCTCCAGTCAGCAGCTGGAAGGCCCCAATTGGCCTTGATCACCGGGCAGGCCTAGGGACCCTACCTGTGCATGGATTTTGTGCACCAGGCCACTAGTATAATTATATTTTCACAGTGTGACTCAGTAATTTTTACTATATAGTTTTGTCATCTGTATTAGTGGGAGTTCTTCAGAGAAACAGAACCAGTAAGACATTTATTATAGAGAATTGGTTCACATGATTATGGTGGTTGTAAAGTCCCAAGAACCTCAATTGGCAAGCTGGGCACCCAGGGCAGCTGGTGGTGCAGTTCCATCTGAGTCTACAGGCTGAGAGCTAAGTGAACTGATAATGTAAGTTTCAGTCCAAAATCAGCAGGCTGGAGACCCAAGAACTGATGTTTCAGTCTGTGTCCAGAGACCAGAAAGCACCACTGCTCCAGCTCCGTCAGTCAGACAGAGGGGTTCCCTCTTACTCAGCCCTTTTGCTCTATCCTGGTCTTTACCCACATGGGGACCACCCACATTAAAGAAGGCGATCTGCTGTCTACATCTACGGAGTCAAATATTAATCTCATCCCCGAGCACTCTCGCAGATACAGCCAGAGCACTGTTTGAGCAAGTACCGAGGTACCCTGTGGCCCAAGTGGACACATAAAGTAATCCGTAATATTACATTGATGGAGTACAGAGAAAAAGTACTTCTCCAAATGTTATTATAGACAGACTAGTGCCCCAGTACCCGGATTCATGCACATTGAAAGGAAATTAATTAGAAGGTGGCCAGTGGGGTGGGACTGGGCAAGACGGGCCAGACATACCCTGGAGCCAACCTCCCATGGTCCCTCCCTGGCTGGCCGTACCTGAGGTGGTACTGGGGCTCGAAGGGCGTCTGCACAGTGAGCGAGGTGCCTCCAGCAGGTGGGGTCCCTCAGCCTGAACTGTGGGGATCAGGCCAAAACTGGCTCTCCGACATCCCCCGAGGGGTCCCGAATTGAGAGAGGACGGTTCTCAGGTGACGCAGCCCGAAATCAGGCTCCCTCCTCTCTGGTTCCTGGGTGTGTCACCAGAGAACTTCTGCTACCAAGTCACTGCAGCTCGGCAGCTCCTGCATTGAGCGTCTGCCCCCTGGTGGTCAGTGCACTTCATAGCTACTGGTCGGAGTGTCTGCCCCCTGGTGGTCATTGTGCATCATAGCTACCAGTCGGATAGTTGCCTTACCTTTTGTATGTATAGGTACCTGGGTCCAGCACTCCTGATTAGAGAGGGTAGGATTCTGTGCAACAGAAGGTGACACTAGGTAAACAACATTTTGCAGAATGCCACAAGTGTCATTAAATGATCCCAGGGGAAAGTAAATACAGCAGGAGATAGAGCAAAGGTGAGGATTCCATCCTTCTCCACTTGATACGCTTTTCTTTTAGAAAGGAGCCTGGATACAGTGCTTCCTTAGCATATGCTTATGAAAAAATGAATGTGTCAACTATTAAGTGAATGAATAAAACATTGTAAAATCAAATGAGTGAATGTTTGCAGAAGTCATGATCATTTGGCTACACATCTATTCCTTCTTCAGTATAATATTTTGCCTTCCTCTGTTTTGTGTTGAGCTATGGCTTGGATTCAGTGGCTTCAGTTACCATAATAAGGTGATGAATATTCATCCCTCTCAACATTTTCATTGTAAATTTGATGACATTAAATATATACTTGGACTTGATGCCACATTGCTAGTTTTAATAATGAGGACTTTGTTAGTGCAAGGATATTTTTCACTAGCTGAGGTAGATTTCAAGTTGATATGTTAGTTAATATTCATATTAAAATTATGAATAATATTAACACAGTTAACTTTTTTTCTCTTTTTAAATTATTTTTAAAATTTATTGATTTGTGAGAGAGAGAGGGAGAAAAGGAGAGAAATAGAGAGAGAGAGAGAGAGAGAGAGAGATCTATTTGTAGTTCCACTTACTCATGCATTCATTGATTGACTCTTGTCTGTGCCCTGACTAGGGACAAACAGAAACCGTAGTGCATCGGAAGCATGCTCCATCCAACTGAGCTACCCGCCCAGGGCCACCGTTCACCACGTTCACCATTTTTTTCTTAGAGTGTTACTAGGAGTTTACTTCCTTTGAATCTTGGTTTGATGAAATGGTAGAGTCATTTGACAGATTAAATGAATGTTTACCACATTGTAATCGTCAAAGTAATTACCAAAAGTTTGTCCCTGCTCCATTTCTTCTCAAGTGTCCATGAAGACATGTTTAGCTGCCTGGTTCATGTCATTTTTGATCTTCCCAGTGGTTTATGTCTTTTAAAATATCTGTATCACTAATTTCATAGTTCACATTTGTAACTGTGTTGCTAGTTATATTACTTTTCTGTTTTCATTTTGTTAAAGAAGAAAATCATATTTTTACGATCCCCTTTACATTTGCATGCATCGAGCAAGCAGTGCATTTAATAGCATTCATCATATTATAGCACTCAGAAGGCAGCAAGCTCTGTCCTAGACTCCATGAATACGATGGTTAAAGTCAAAGTCTAACACAAACAATCTCGTACATTATCATTTTCAACTCATTTGATTGTAGTAAAGGAAAAGTTGATCAAAAAACATTTCATATGTTCCTTTGGCGGGGAAAGTATTCCCGTGGGGAAATAAATCATATCCACACTAGAAGCTTTTCCTCAAAATAGGATCTTATCTCATTACATCTGAAATGACAGCTTGTCACATATTGCAAATCTGAGTCACGTATAAGAAGGGAAATATTAATATTGTGTGTGTATAAGTGCAGGGCCAATTAGCTGGAAGGCTACATGCATTTCAACTTTCCCAGCAGTGTGGGGACCAAGGGGCACACATTCTGGTGAGGAAGGATGACTTGCAGCTATGATCTCACTGGAGAGAAGAAAGTGAAATTACAACTATTAAATTCAGCATTTAGATGGGGAAGGAACACTTTCCATAGCCAGTAATATCTAATTGGAAGGGTCTAGGTTTCTCTTACTGCTCATCTTCCGGGGAAGTCAGGCTCCACGGAGGGGGAGTTAGGCAGGGATGGGTTCTGGGAGACTAAGTTGGGCAGCCAATGATAAGCAACGTCGGAATGAACAGTGTGGCAGTCATGATAGCGAGGTAGGAAATAGCAAAGATAATGGCACACACTGGAGAGTAAACCAGAGACACAGGCATTTTCAAACAGCACCAGAGTGGACTTTCATGTTGGCCAGGGGGACGCTTTTCAGATTACTTTGGTGCTGCAGCTGCTTCCCCTTGTACATATCTGCATGCAATAGCAGCCACTTATCTGAGAAATTCAGAAGGCAGAGAACCCCCAAACAAGAGGGATTCCATAAATTCCAGAGGCCTCCCTCACTCACAGCAGGGTTTCTGATACTTTTTTTTTCAGTTGGGGAAACATATACATAACAGAAAATTGACCATTTTAACCATGTAAAAGTGTACAGTTTAGTGATATTAAGTACATTCACACTGTTGTACCGTCAGCACCATCCCATCTTCAGAATCATTTTATCTTACCAAATTGAACCTCTGTGGCCATTAACTGATAATCCTCACACCTTCCTGCCCCTACTCAGCCACTTTCCATCTGTGAATTTGACTACTCTAGGTACTTCATATGAATGAAAGCATACAGTATTTTTCCTTCTGTGATTGGCTTATTTCCTTAACCCTAATGTACTGTCCGTAGGAATGTAAATTGGTACAGCCACTGTGGAAAATAGTATGAAGGTTCCTTTAAAAATTAAGCATGGAGCTGGCATATGACCCAGCAATTCCTCTTTTGGGTATTTACCTGAAAAAATATAAAAAAACACTAACTCATGAAGATATATGTACCCCTATGTTTATTGCCACATTATTTACAATATCCAAGACATGAAAACAACCTAAATGTCCACTGACAGATAAATAAGTAGAAAAGATGTGCTGTATATGAATACTGCTCAGCCATAAAAGAAAATATTGTCATTTGCAACAACATGGAGGGATCATTAGAGTACTATGCTAAGTGAAATAAGTTACCCAGAAAAGCACAAAACCCATAAGATTTCACTCATTTGTGAAATATAAAATAAAATAAAAGTAACAAAAGTAATAACACAAGCAACACTAACTCATAGATACTGACAACAGAATGGTGGCTACTGTAGGGTTAGGAGGTAAGAAGGGTGAAATGGGTAAAGAGTTCAAATATATGGTAATTAAAAGGAAACTAGACTTTTGGTGGTAAACACACAATAGAGTGTACAGATATCAAATTATATTGTACACATGAAATTTATATAATGTCACTATGCAATATTACCTCAATAAATTTAATAAAAACAAAAAAATGTATCACAGTATGTACATTTCTCAAATTTTGTTTACAAATATTACCAGATGATTCAGCAATTCCATTTCTGGGTATGTACCAACAAAATAAAACAAATTCAGATAGATACTTTTTCATTCCATACTTATACCAGCATTACTTACTATAGCCAAAATGTGAAACAGCCCAAGTGTTCACTGATGGATGAATGGATAAACAAAATGTGGTCCCTACAAGTCTGCACTTAGGTTCCCACCACTGCTCACCCTGATTCTCCGCAGCCTCTGCCTCACCTGCAGCCTCCACAATGCCACCGTTGTCTCTCCCTCTCTGTATTAATTTGTAACTGTCATGACAGCTTTAGAGTGGCATTAACCTTTTCTTTTTGCGAATGATTAAAATGCTTGCAAACCACATTTAAAAGTGAAAGCAGAAATGTTGCCTTTTTATTTTGTAGCCACATACTAATTTTGAAGAAAAATAGTACTACTTTTTTGAGTCCCCCATTTATACCTTCCCATGTATTTTTTCTTTTTCAAAAATTCAGTCTGGCAATTTATTTAAAAAAACATAATCCAGATATTAAACTAATAAAACTCCAGGATTGAAGCTGTAAGTAAACTCAATCCTATCACTTTAGAAAGAAAGAATATTAATTGAATAATTTTTATTTTTCTGTGTTTGCCTAAAATAAAATAGTGCCTTTAATTTGCAGGTATTTTATATATATACTAGGAGCCCGGTGCACGAAATTCGTGCACTGGGTGTGTGTGTGTGGGGGGAGAGTGTCCCTCAGCCCAGCCTGCCCCCTCTCACATACTGGGAGCCCTCAGGCATTGACCCCCATGACCCTCCGATCGCCTGATCGGCTCCTTGCCCAGGCCTGAGGCCTCCGGCGGAGGTGTCAGGCCTGGGCAGGGGACCCCCAGCTCCCCGCGGTTGCAGGCTCCACCCCTGCCCAGGCCTAACGCCTCTGGCCTAGGCGTCCGGCCTAGGCAGCGGGGACCCACAGTGGCAGCAGGGGGCGCCGCGATCATGGGCTTTGCTTTAGGCCCAGGCAAGGGACCCCTAGCTCCTGGGACTGCCAGCTTCGACCGTGCCCAGCTCCCATCACTGGCTCCACCCCTACTTCCTGCTATCACTGGCCAGGGCGGCAAAGGCACCTGATTCTCCGATCATGGCTGGGGGGCAGGGCAAAGGCGGCCCCAGCCCCCAGCTCTTAGCTCCCCCCTGGGTTTCAGATCACTGTCAGTGGCAGGGGGCTTCTTCCTGCTTTCCCTTTCGCCTCCCTGCATTGTGCCTACATATGCAAATTAGCCGCCATCTTGTTGGCAGTTAACTGCCAATCTTAGTTGGCAGTTAACTGCCAATCTTAGTTGGCAGTTAATTTGCATATAGCCCTGATTAGCAAATGAAAAAGGTATCACCGTACGCCAATTACCATTTTTCTCTTTTATTAGTGTAGATTTCAAGTTCAATATTTATCACATTGGAATGAAGTATAAAAAATAAATAAATACAAATCAACTATTTCTCCCTCAATATTTATAATTGTATGTTTTCATTTGTAATGTCTATTAAATATAATACCCCTAATGCTATATAATAAAAGGCTAATATGCAAATCAACTGAACGATCAAACGACTAGTCGCTATGCTGTGCACTGACCACAAGGGGGCAGATGCTCAATGCGGGATCTGCCCCCTGGTGGTCAGTTTGCTCCCACAGGGGGAGCACCACTCAGCCAGAAGCCTGCTGGTGAGTGCAGTGGTGGTGGTGGGAGCCTCTCCTGCCTCTGCTGCAGCCTTAAGGATATCTGATTGCCAACTTAGGCCCGCTCCCATCCCCAGAGGGCGAGAAGGCACAGGCCAGGCTGAGGGCCCCCTCCCTCCCCCACCCCCAAGTGCATGAATCTTGTGCACAAGGTCTCTAGGAAAATATAAATGTAATTTATTTCTCAATTTGCTAATTCTACATAAAGGTTTAATGCCACAAGTAAAAATAATCACTTCCTCTTCAAATAGCATATGATGCAAATTAAATAAAATTAACAAGCCAGAATTAAAATTGTAAAATAATATGTATCTTGATAAAATTTTAAATAATGTTTAGTGTGATATGTTTATTTTGTAATATACTTAATTTGTTGTTTTCTGTCTGTTTCTTACAAATATTTCATCATTCTGTTACTTAATTACACTTTTCTTAGTGTTTTCTAAACACATGTATTAATTTTCTGTGAGCGGGAACATCGTGCCTACTATTGAAAACAGCTGAGCATTCTCTACCATATTGCAGCATCTACAACTTGAAAAAAAAAATTGGAATGTAAAAGGAAAATTGTTAATCTATCTTTACTGACCCATGTGTGACCTAGTTTGAATATGACAGTCCTCACCAAGTTTTGTGTTTTATTAATTGGTGTTCTTGAAAGTCAGCATGTTGTAGCTCTAGGGAGCACACTTGTTATAAAGGGAAAGTAATATTTTGTCTCTGTTAGCCAGACCGCCTTTGTCATAAGTAATCAATTCTGCCATTGTCACATGAGAACAATCACATGCAATATGTAAATCAATGGGTATGGCTATCCTCCAATGAAACTTTATTTATGCAAATTTAAGTTTGATTTTGTATAATTTTCATGTATCATAAAATGTTATTCTCTTGATATTCTTGTAACTATTAAAACTATTTTTAGTAAAAAATACACTAGAATTCATGATAGTGTTTAGAATTATGATAAATGACAGTGATAAGATTTTTTGCTAGAATAGGATCATTATCTCATTTATTAATTAGGGTCCTCTTTATAAGCAATGTTATCAAAGAGTTTAGGACACAAAAGCCATGAATAATTTCATAATGTTCATTGGGCTTATAATTGCATTAAAATGCATGTCCATCAGACATCCTGTGATCATAGAAGAAGATAAAATATCTCTGCCTCCCCATCTGTTTCCTATATTGAAGAGCTATAACAGCTTTCTCATAAATCATATGTGTATACAGTGGGGCCTTGACTTACGAGTTTAATTAGTTCTGAGACCAAGCTCGTTAAGGAGCTCATTAACTCAAATTACTCTATCAACTCAATGCAAAAAATTGGCCGAGACACAGCTGGTATCTCAAAAAACTCATTAGTCAGGACACTTGTAAGTCAAGGCCCCACTGTATTATATAAAGGTATATTATATGTTACACATATGCAGTTTTAATTCTTGCATACGTAAGGCACTTATTTTTATATTATATATCACACTTACTTTATATTTGTGAGATATATATTTGTGAGGTATAGATATATTCTAGTCTCTCTATTGAGAGAAGGAGAGAGAACAGTGAGCAAGTACTTGACACATGAATACTTAATGATAGACAAAATGAGTGCTGCTGGTGGTGTGGTGAATGTTCATTATTATTTTGTATGTCATCACCTTTTCTCCATTTCTATTTTTTGTTATGATTTGCACCATCTATATTGCTTATGTGAAGAGGTAAACATTTCTGTGTTAAATTTGCTAAATTTATAAATTTTTATGCTTATTTTCAAGCCCTCACAAGATACAGAAGAGAATATTATACCATATGACTTGTGAGAGAAAATAATTAATGACCCTGAAAATTGCATAATTCCTCATTCAAATCTAAATTGATTGATTTTAGTGTGGATCGTCCTAGCTTATCTCACTAGTAACTTGTATTGACAGATTTAGGAGCAATCCAGCCTATGGTACACTATTGTATTAGATCTTTCAAAGTATTTTATAGCACATGGAACAATCTATTTGGCCTGCAATAGGACTGCAAACCAAACCGCCAAGCATCAGCTCTTTAGAATCATTTTAAAACAAAAATGCTTTCAAATATGTTAGGTAAAGGCAATAAGTTTTGATAGATATAAAGTACCAGTAATACAATGGACATTCTTATAAAGATAATTTGTATAAAGAGAACACCATACAAAAGCAATTTGAAAACATTTTCATGCCAAGAAAGATATCAGAGCATCATTATTTTGATATTTTGCATCCTATATAATATAGAGCTAATATGCTAATTAGAACGAACATCAGAACAGCCTTCCAGACAAAGCTGGGGCTGCAAGGGCTGGCTGAGGCTGCAAGGGGCTGTGAGGGCCAAGCCCTTGGCATGAATTTCGTGCATCTGGACTCTAGTTGTGATAATAAAATATTCAAATAAAATTTTAAAAGATTCTAAGTGTTACCGAACCAAAGAGGACTTTTATCATTATTCTCTTTGTGAGCACAATTAAATGAAAATTGTGGGATTACATTATTCTTCTGAAAAAATAAGAGAAAAATATAATCTTAAAAAAAAGAAAACTATTTTTTTCAAACCATACTGGACAAAGTAAATGAATAATAAATAAATGGGATCAATTACTCATAAAGCAAATAGAAGGGTAAAAAAACACACAAAAGTAGTAAAATTATTTAAAAATATAAGTTAAGTAATACATAAAATATTTTCACTTTCTCTCTCTCTCTCTCTCGGCTTACATTCAAGTAGTTATCTATTTGGAGTTTATGTTTGTGTATGGTGTAAATAGGTGGTTTATTTTCATCTTTTTGCATAAGTCTGTCCAGTTTTCCAGCACTGGTTATTGAAGAGACAGTCTTTACTCCATTGTATGTACTTGCCTCCTTTGTCAAATATTAATTGAGCATAATGGGTTGGGTCAATTTCTGTAATCTCGGTACTGTTCCATTGGTCTGTATGCCTGTTCTTGTGCCAGTACCAGGCTGTTTTGATTATAATGGCCTTATAGCATCATTTTATATCAGGTATTGTGATCCCTTTAATTTTGTTCCTTTTTCTCAAGATTGTTGCAGCTATTGTGGATCTTTTATAGTTCCATATACATTTTTGGAATACTTGTTCTAGCTCTGTGAAGCATGTCATTGGTATATTAATAGGACTTGTGTTGATTCTATGGATTGCTTTGGGTTGTATGGACATTTAAATTATGTTAATTCTTCCAGTCTATGAACACAGTATTTGCTTCCATTTCTTTGTACCTTCCTCTGTTTCTTTTTTCAATGACCTACAGTTTTTCAACTATAGGTCTTTTACCTCCTTGGTTAAGTTTATTCCTAGGTAAGTTATTTTTTGTGTTGTTGCAATGATAAATGTGATATTTTTGGTTTCTCTTTCTGAGAGTTTATTATTGGTGTATAAAAAATGCCATCAATTTGTGGATATTGTTTTTAAAACCTGCTATCCTGCTAAATTCATTTATTAAGTCTAGTAGTTTCCTGATGGAGTCTTTAGGATGTTCTATGTACAATATCATGTCATCTGCAAATAATGAGGGTTTTATTTCCTCCTTTCTTATTTGGATGCCTTTTATTTCTTCTTCATGTCTGATCACTGTAACTAGGACTTCTAGTGCTATGCTGAATAAGAGTGGTGAAAGTGGGCATCCTTGTCTTGTTTCTATTCTTAAGGAAAACACTTTTAGTTTTTGCCTATTTAGTATTATGTTGGCTGTAGGTTTGTCACATATGACCTTTATTATGTCCAGGTATGATCCCATTATTCCCACTTTGCTGAGAGTTTTTATCAAATATGGGTGTTGGATGTTGAATGCTTTGTCTGCATCTATTGATATGATCATGTGATTTTTTATCTTTCATTTTGTTTATGTGATGTATCATGTTTGTTGATTTGTGAATTTTGTGCAACCTTGCATCCCTGGAATAAATCCCACTTAATCATCATGTATGATCTTTTAAATATATTGCTAGATCTGATTTCCTACTATTTTGTTGAGGATTTTAGAATATGTGTTCATCAAAGTTATTGGCCTGTAATTTTCTTTCTTTGTGGTGGCTTTATCTGGTTTTGGGATTAGGATAATGCTGGCTTTGCGTAAAGAGCTTGAAAGTGTTCCTTCCTCTTGAATTTTTTGGAATAGTTTGAGGAGGATAGGTGTTCATTCTTCTTTGAATGTTTGGTAAAATTCTCCTGTAAATCCACCAAGCCCAGGACTTTTGTTTCCTGAGAGTTTTTAAATTACTGCAATATCACCAGTTGTTATTGGTCTATTCATATTTTCTTATTCTTCCTGATTGAGTTTTGACAGATTATATGTTAGTAGAAATTCATCCATTTTGTCCAGATTGTCCAGTTTGTTGGCATATAGTTATTCATTATATTTCTGTGATGTCCATTGTTATAGCAACTCTTTCATTTCTGATTTTCTTTATTTGGGTCATCTCTCTTTGTTTCTTGATGAATCTGGCTAAGGATTCATCAATCTTCTTTGTGTTTTCAAAGAACCAGCTCTTAGATTCATTGATATTTTGTACAGTATTTTTAGCCTCTATGACCTTCATTTTCACTCAGATTTTTATTATTTCATTCCTTTTATTTCTTCTGGCCTTTTGTTGCTGTTCTCTTTCTAATTCATTTAGTTGTAGGGTTCAATAGTTTATTATTAATTTTTCTTGTTTTTTAAGGTAGGCCTGTAATGCTATAAGACTGTTTTCATTGTATCTCATAGGTTTTGGGTGGTCGTGTGATTATTTTCATTTGTTTCCAGGAAGCTTTTTATTTGGTGTTTGATCTCATTGGTAACACATTCATTGTATAACAACATCATGTTTAGCCTCTATGTATTTTACTTTTTTTTTTTAATTGTAGTTGATTTCTAATGTCATGCCATTCTGATTTGAGAAGATGCTTGGGATTTAGTCTATCTTCTTGAATTTATATAGCCTTGTTTTGTGTTCTAACATGTGATCTATCTTTGAGAATGTCCCACATGCACTTGAGAAGAATGTATATTCTGTTGCTTTGGGGGAAATACTCTGTAAATATCAGATAGAGCTATCTGATCTAGTTTGTCACTTAAGGCCTCTGTTTTGTTGATTTTTTTTATTTTTTTTTGGTCTGAAAGATCAATCTAGTGAAATTGACAGGGTGTTAAATTCCCCTACTATGACTATATTGCTGTCAATCTCTCCCTTCCATCAAGAGTTTTTGTTTGTTTGTTTGTTTTTAATATATATTTGGGTGCTCCTCTATTGGGTGCAAAGATTATATTTTCTTGTTATATTATTCCATTTAGTATTATGTTGTAGCCTACTTTGTCTCTTGTTATGGCCTTTGTTTGGAAGTCTATTTTGTCAGAAGTGAGATTTGTTAACCCAGATTTTTTATTCATTTTCATTTACATAGGGTATTTTTTTTTCTATCCCTTCACTTTTAGTCTGTGTGTATCTTTTGTTCTGAGGTGGATCTCTTGTAGACAGCATATATATATATATGGGTCATGTTTTCTTAACAATTCAGTCACCTATGTCTTTTAACTGAAATATTCAATTCATTTATATTTAAGGTTATTATAGCTAGGTATATATTTATTGCCATTTTTATTTTCTTTATGCCTTTGTTCCTCTATCTCTCCTCTATTTCTTCTTCTTAAAGTAGTCCTTTTAACATTTCTTGCATTGCTAGTTTTGGTGGTAATGTACTCCTTTAACCTCTCTTTTGTCTGGAAAGATTTTATTTCATCTTCAGTATTAAGTAGCCTCACTGGATACAGTACTCTTGGGTATAGGCCCTTGCTTTTCATTACTTCATGTACTTCATCCCACTCCTTTCTGGCCTGAAGTGTTTCTCTTGAGAAGTCAGTTGACAGTCTAATGAGAACTCCTTTGTATATAATCTTCTGTCTCTATCTTGCTGCCTTTAAAGTTATTTCTTTGTCTTTAATATTTGCATTTAAATTGTGATGTGTCTAGGTGTGGGTCTCTTTGGGTTCATCTTGATTGGGACTCTCTGTGCCTCCTGAATTTGTATGGCATTTTCTTTCACCAGGTTGGGGAAGTTTTCTGTCATTATTTTTTAAAACAGGTTCTCTGTTACTTGATCATCCTCTGCCCCTTCTGGTATTCCTGTACTGCGAATATGGTTACATTTCATGTTGTCCCAAAGCCCCCTTAAGCTATCGTCCTGCTTTTTATTTATTTTTTCTATTTGCTGCTCTAATTGGGTATTTATTTCTACCTGGTCTTCCAAATCACGGATTCAATCCTCTGCTTCATCCAATCTACATTTAATCCCTTCCAGTGTGTTCTTCATGTCAGATATATCATTCCTCATTTCATCTGGTTCTTGTTCATGGCCTCTATTTACCTTTTCATGCTGTTGTAATTTGCATAAGTTTCTTAAGCATCTTTATAACTATTGCTTTGAACTCTGTGTTTGATAGGTTGCTTGCCTCCATTTCAGTTAGTTATTTTTCTGGAGATTCTTTTTTAAATATATATTTTTATTGATTTTAGAGAGGGATAGAGATATAAACATCAATGATGAGAGAGAATCATTGCTTGCCTGCCTCCTGCACACCCCCTACTGGGGACTGAACCTGCAACCTGGGCATGTGCCCTTGACTGGCATTGAACCTGGTACCCTTTAGTCCACAAGCTGATGATCTATCTATTGTGAAAAATCATCTAGGGCTGGAGGTTTCTTCTTGTCCTTCATTTGGGGATCGTTTCTTTGTCTCCCTGTTCTAGCTACCTTTTTGTATTTGCTTCTATGTATTACATTGAACTGTTATGCCTCCCAATCTTTATTAGATGGTCTTATGTATAAAGTGGCTTGAGGGATCCAGTGGTGCAGTCTTTTTGATTTCCTGAGTAGGATGCCCTAGGACTGACCCTTGTGTGCATCATTTGGGCTTTCCTGCTGTGATTGGTGTTTGATTGTTGATGTCCCATTAGTGGGAGGGAGATTGAACCTCTGGTGAGATTCAACACCAATCTGGTCTTGCCAGCTGTTACATAGGTGCTGACAGAACAGAACAACACACAACAGGACTGAACCAAAAACACTTAAAAAATAAAGCTATGCGAAGCAACAACAACAGAAAAGGCTAAGCAGGGAAAACAAGAGAAAGCAAAGCAAAGGTAAAATTTAAAGGTTACTAAAAGACACCTGGTAAAAAAATTAGAGGGGATATAATGAAGAAGGGAGAAAGAAGAAGAAAAGGGGCTATATGGAAGCAAAAAGAAACTAAAAGAACTAGTATAGAAATAAAAAAAGCAAAGGAACTAGAAAATAAATGGAATAATAATAATGAATTTAAAACATAGTAATAATGAATATATTTATATATAGATAGGAAGATAAGAAAATAAAATGGAACAAAAGGAGAAATGAAGAGAGAAATAAAATAAGAAAAATTAATAATAAAAATAAAAAGAGAAGAGAATAAAAGGAAAGAGAAATTAGAGATATGTAAGATAAAAGAGAAGAAAGAAAAAATGGGAATAAACCAACCAAACAAAAACATAAACACACACACACACACACACACACACACACACACACACAAAGCCAATCACACTCACACATTCAGACACCTTTGTGTCTGCTCTTTGTGGAGCTCACTAGATTTTGCTCTGATGTTGTTGAATCTGTTCCCTTGGTGTATTGATCCTGGGCCTCCTGGGAGCTTCTCTGGTGCAGGTAATTGTGAGTCATTGTCCCATCCTGGCCCCGGGCTACCTGATTGAGGTCTCATAGGTTGAAACCCCTAATAGTCCAGCGGGGATGGCCTCCTTAGCTCAGAGGCTGGATCTACCTCGGGTCCCACACCTTGAGGGTCCCTGTTCTGAGCTATTCTCCATGGGGCTGGGTTCTGTGGGGGTATCTTGGGTTTGGCTGGGATGGCTTCATCAGACTCATGTTGGGGGTGGTGCCCATTGTTTGTAGAAGGGAGGGCAAGGCCCTTCCTCTCCTTCCAATGCCTCAGCTCTGTCTGGTTTGCCGGCACCTCCTCTGTCCCCTCCAGGGGCATAGATTTGCACCTACGGTCTGTTCCCCCTTGCCTCTGGTCTCAGAAGGTCAGGTCAGAAGCAGCTGTTTTGCCAGGAAAGAGGGAGCCTCCCCTGTGTGGACAGGGCTGATTATATTTCCTGATCCTACTGTCCAGTCCCCTTTCTGCTCACCAAGATGAGTTCCTCCAAGAAATAAATGGTCCCCTAGATTCATGGCCAGGGTATTCTTCAGACACCTCCCTTGGAGCAGCCTCTGAGCCCCACTGTGAGGCTCTTCCCACTGTCCAGGAGGAGCTTCCCAGGCTTCACAATGCCAGGGAGCCAGCGCTACTCTATCCAGGCACATCCGCCCCAGGCTTTCACTTATGCACCCACTGCACCGTCTCCACAGCCAGTGCCTTTGGGGCCTCCTCTCTCATCACAGCCACTGAGACTTCCATCTCACTCACAGATTTTCAGCCTTTTCAGTTTCCTCAGGTCCTGAGTTCTCCCTGGGAAAGTCCAGGGCAAGGGAAGCTACAACCACGTGCCTAAGCTCTCAGCCCAGTTCCTGCCCCTGATTCCTGGCAATGGAGCTGAGAAGCTGGGCTCCAGGGCAGTGGTGCACAGCACAGTGGCAATGACGATGTGTAAGTCTACAGTGGGGGCATGAGTTTTGCTGGGTCAGTGGCCTCTGTGCAGTAGTCACATGGTGTCCAGGCAGGGTTGGAATGGGTGTCCCATGTCTGCCATGAGTATACTGGTCCTGGTGGTGTCCACATTGGGTGCTCAGGGTCTGGGCTGTGTTCTTGGGGGTGCATGAGGTCTGAGCAAGGTGTGCAGGGGTTTGGCTCAGGCCTTGATGAGTCTGGGTGGTGGAAAAGCTGGGCTCCTAGCCACTCCCTGCAGCTTTCTCCCCAGGGGGACCTTGTAAAACCTTGGAGATGACAAGGTCTCCAAGCAGAAGCCATGCCCGGGAGGGGCTATAGATATACTATTTCCAAAGGTAGTTTCAGTCATAGATCCATTACAAATAATTTCACAGGGTATTTCAATAATATCCATTCCTAAATGAAAAGTGCTATCAAGTTTGCCATCTCCAAGTTTTACTAACCATTCATTATAAGCAGAATCCTCTGATCTCATATTTGTTTTAAGAGACAACTTTCTGAAACATCCCCAAACATTGCAGTACTTTAAACTGGTTTGTACTATGGCCGATCGCATAACATGCGGTACAATACTGAGACATTGTCAAAAATCCCCTCTGAGAAGGTGAACTTCCCCACCAAATGCAATATTCAAATTCATAATTTCTCTTAGTAATCTGCCTATGATGTTTATAGCATGACTGGATGCCATGGTGCATTCATCAATAATGAGAAGTTTGGCCTTTTTAAAGGTTTTAGCAACTTCACCCTTTATATTGAATCTAGAAATTGAAGTTTCTTTTAATGGAATTGGTAATTTATATTGGGACTGAAAGGTTCTTCCACCAAGAAGTAAATTTGCAGCAATTCCTGTAGATGCTGTGGGTAAAACAGTACCACCATGACAGCAGGCAGTGTCATGTCCCTGGGCAGGGATGCAGGCAGGCAGCTTCACCTCAGCACTGGGCGGGGACAAACACAGGTAGTGTCACATTCCAGGTCAAGGACACAGGCAGACAGTGTCACTTCCCTGGCCAGGGATGCAGGCAGGCAGCTTCACCTCAACACTGGGCAGGGACGCAGGCAGTGTGACATTAGTGCTGGGCAGGCCTGAGCATGCCTCTGCTGGGGGCAGAAGTCCCCACCCCTGTCCCCACCCACCAGCTCCTGCCTGCATGGCAGTGTGTTGACTGGTCGTGACTAGGACACTGTTAGGACCAATTAGCATATTACCTCTTTATATATATAGATTATTGATACTTATTTTTTGCCATTTTAAAACTGTATGCCTAGGTTTCCCTCTCTCTATATTTCTTCTTCTCATTATAGAAATCCATTTAGCATTTCTGGTAGTGCTGGCTTGGTGATGATGAACTCTCTTAGACTTTTTTTTTTTTTTTTTTTTTTTTTTTTTTTTTTTTTGTCTAGGAAGCTCTTTATTTCACCATCTCTTTTGAATGATAACCTTGCTGGATATAGTAATCTTGGTTTCAGATCCTTGCTTTCCATTACCTTGAGTACTTCATGCCATCCCCTTCTGGCCTGTAGAGTTTCTGTTGGGAAATCAGCTGACAGCCTAATGGGAGCTCCTTTATAGGTAACAGATTGCTTTTCTCTTGCTTCCTTTAAGATTCTCTCATGTTCTTAAATCTTTGGCATTTTAATTATGATATGTCTGGTTATGGGCCTGTTGTGTTCTTCTTGCTTGGGATGCTCTGTGCCTCCTGCACTTGTGTGACTTTATCCTTCAACAGTTTAGGAAGTTTTCTGCCATTATTTCTTGAAACACATTTTCTGTCATTTGTTCACTTTTTTTTCTCTTCTGGCACAGCCATTATATGTATACTAGTGGCCAGGTGCATGAAATTTATGCATGGGGAGGGGGTTCCCTCAGTCTAGCCTGCACACTCTCCAATCAGAGACCCCTTGGGGGATGTCTGACTGCCGGTTTGGACATCCCTCTCACAATCTGGGACCTCTGGCTCCTAACCACTCACCTGCCTGTCTGCCTGATCACCGCTAACAGCCTCTGCCTACCTGCCTAATCACACTTAACTGCCTCTGACTACCTGCCTGATTGCCTTTAACCTGTCTGCCTGCCTTGCCTGATCACCCCTAATCTCTCTGCCTGCCTGCCAGATCACCCCTAACTGCATTGCTTATCTGATTGCCCTTAACTGCTCTCCCCTGCTATCCTTACCACTCCTAACTGCCTCTGCCTGCCTGAATGCCCCCAATTGCCCTCCCCTGTCAACCAGATCTTGCCCCCAACTCCCTCCTCTGCCTGCCTGATCACCCTTAACTGCCTCTGCCTTGGCGCCCACCATTGTGGCTTTGTCCTGAAGGAAGTCACACATCCAGAAGATGGCTGGTTCACCCCGTCTAACTGGCATATTACCCTTTTATTAGTATAGATAGGTTAGAAAGGAAAGGATTGCTTAAATGTGGTGGGAAGCCTTTTTCAACAGGAAGAGATGCTCTTGGAAGACAAAAATACATAATCCCTATATCTGGACTGATGGCCAGCCATATGCACTACACTGCCAAACCAGTCATTAAAAAATGGAACCACTTTCTTACACTTAACACCAAACAGCTGTTGCCCTTAAAACCACTCCTCAGCTGCCAGCTTAGGTTCTGCCTTCACAGTTCACCCAGATTAGGTTCTGATTGGTCAGTTTCTATGTCAGTCAGTGTCAAAGGCTCCACCTTTTAGGCAGCCATTGGCTCCTTGCAGTTCACCAGATTGGGTTCTGATTGGTCGGTTTCTATGCCAGCCAGTATCTCCAGGCCTATATCCAGGTCTGATCAGAGAGTCAGGGCTGATCAGCAAGCACTCCAGGCTGCTGGCAGCAGGCTGAACTGCTGGTCTCTCAGAGAGAGAGAGAGAGGCACAGCTGCTGGTGAGGCCTGGATAGAGAGAGAAGCAGGGTCTGATCTGCAGCCTCAAGGATCTCAACTGTTTGATGCTCCTGTCTCTGGTTCTATTTTTGTTCATCAGTTTATGTTCATTATATTCCACAAATGAGTGAGGTCATGTGATATTTATCTTTCTCTGACTGGCTTATTTCACTTAGAATAATGCTCCCTAGTTCCATCCATGCTGTTGCAAATGGTAAGAATTCCTTCTTTTTCACAGCAGCATAGCATTCCATTGTGTAGATGTACCACAGTTTTCTAATCCATTCATCTGCTGATGGGAACTTGGGCTGTTTCCAAATCTTAGCTATTGTAAATTTTGCTGCTATGAACATAGGGCTACAACTTAACAAAAGGAAGATAAACAATCCAATGAAAAAATGGGCAAAGGACCTAAATAGACACTTTTTAAAAGAAGTCATACAGAAGGCCAAGAGACATATGAAAACATGTGCAAAGTCACTAATAATCTGAGAGATGCAAATCAAAAGAACAATGAGGTACCATCTCACACCTGTCTGAATGGCTAGCATCAACAAATCAACAAATGACAAGTGCTGGTGAGGATGCGGAGAAAAAGAAACTCTTGTGCTCTGCTAGTGGGAATGCAGACTGGTGCAACCAGTATGAAGTTTCCTCAAAAAATTACAAATGGAACTTTCATTTGACCCAGTAATCCAGTGATGGTGAACCTATGACACGTGTGTCAAAGGTGACATGCAAACTCATTTTTTTGGTTGATTTTTCTTTGTTAAATGGCATTTAAATATATAAAATAAATATCAAAAATATAAATCTTTGTTTTACTATGATTGCAAATATCAAAAACTTTCTATATGTGACACGGCACCAGAGTTAAGTTAGGGATTTTCAAAATGCTGACACGCTGAGCTCAAAAGATTCTCCATCACTGCAGTAATCTCACTTCTAGGAATGTTTCCCAACAAAACAGAAACACCAATCAGAAGGTATCTACCCTATCTTCTAATTCACTGACCTGATCCTTAGCTTTCTAATCTGCTGTGTATTCCTTTGCTTTCCATTGTGTTATTTATTAGTGCAGTCGGACATCCCTTGCCCTCAGTTTACCCTAACCTAATGAAAACCCCTTTCCCTAGATTGGAGTGGGTCCAGGCTGGGCTGAGGGACACCCTAACCCCCCACAGTGCACGAATTTCATGCACCAGGCCTCTAGTTTGGTTATAAAAAGCTGCAGCATTGCTGTTTGCTAGGCAGAGACAACTGGAGATGCAGGCAACCTCTTTAAAGGGCCAATGCAAAAAAAAAAAAAAAAAAAAAAAATCCTGCGCAGCAACTCACTTTGGGATTCAGAAGAGGGAGATCAGTGCGGACTAGAGCTGTGTGAGCTGAAGCCAGGGTTGGAGATCTGGGGTTAGAATTCTGAGGGCAGATATACCGGTTTCCTTGCTGAGTCATTCTCACACTGTGGAGAACATCTTTGTCATGGAAACCTTTACTATCCAGGTGGTTTTTGCCTGAGGGGAGATGGCTATGCAAACCTAATGGAAAACCACTTTCCCCACTCTGTGGAGTTTCTGAAGACCAACAAGAGACTAAGAATAATAATTAGTCTCCAGGAAGATGCAATTGCCCCTGATGGAAACCTGTCATCTAACCCATTGACGATTGTCTTGGGCTACTCAAGATTGAATCCAGTCTTCAGGCAGGGGAGGGTCTCTGGAGATTTTGAGTTTTTGCATAATCTAATTAGTCAGAAACAGTGTTTGACACTTCCCTTCACTAGATATTGAAAGGCACAAAAGATCTATCTAATACATAGGCACAAACCCAAGCAGGCAGCCAAAATGGGGAGACAGAAAACGACCCCAAAACAAACAAAAAAAACAAACAAGAGAATTCTCCAGAAGAAGAGCTAAATGAAATGGAGATAAGAAATTTATCAGACATAGGGTTCAGAATGATGATGGCAAAGATGCTCAACAGCATGAGAAAATATATAGTAACTAGGAAGAATGACACAGCACAGAGGCGGGTGGGTGGGGTCTCCCTTTGCAGGGGCAATTGATCGCGAGGCTGCCAGACTGTGAGAGGGTGCAGGCTGGAATGAGGGACCCCACCCAGGTGCATGAATTTCATGCCCTGGGCCTCTAGCTTTAAAATAATTATTTGTAGGTTGAACTTATTGCCATTTGGTTAATTGATTTTTGGCTGGTTTTTAATTCTTTTCTTCCTTTTATTTATTCATATTTTTGCTTTCTTTCTTTACTATTTGATATTTTTTTCTAATGATATGCCTGAATTTGTTTACCTTTTGCATTTATGCTTCTACTATAATGTTTATTTTGTGTTTACCATGCGGCTTACATAAAACCTCTTAAAGTTATAAGTTTATTTTAAGTTGATAACAACTAAGTTTGGATACATTCTACACTCTACAATTTTTACTATGCACTCTTCATGTATTATATTTTTTATATCAAAATGCATATATATATATATTATTAAATTTTTTTAATGTTGACAATATTGTGGAATTCCTCCTCACCCTCCATTGGCCTTTACCAAAGTATTGTCCATACCCATTGAGTATGCATATATGTTCTTTAGATAAGCCATTCACCTTCTTTATCCAGTTACCCCCTGGATAAAGTTACCCCTTCACCAGCCAGTCTGTTTCATGTGTCCATGTTTCTGGTTTCATTTTGTTCATTGGATTATTTTGTTCACTAGATTCCACATATTAGTGAGATCATGTGATATTTGTCTTTCTCTGACTGGCTTATTTGGCTTAGCATAGTACTCTTCAGGTCCACCCATGACATCTCATGGTAAGAAACCCTTCTTTTATATAGCTACGCAGTATTCCATTGTGTAAATATACCATGGTTTTTTTATCCACTAATATGCTGGTGGGAACTTGGGTAGCTTCCAGATCTTAGCTATTGTAATAATGCTTTTATAAACATAGACATGCATATATTCTTTCAGACTGGTGTTTTGGGTCTCTTAGGATTTAATCCCAGAAGTGGGATCACTGATCAAAGGGAAGTTTCTTTTTTAATTTTTTGAGGAAACTCCATACTGTTTTCCACAGTGGTTGCACCATTTTGCATTCCCACCAACAGTGAGCTGGTGTTCATTTTTCTCCACATCCTTACCAGCAGTTATTGTTTGTTGATTTATTGATTATTGACATTCTGGCAGGTGTAAGGTTATACCTCATTGTGATTTTAATTTGCATCTCTCTGCAAATCAAAACAACAATGAGGTATCATCTCACACCTGTCAGACTGGCTATCATCAACAAATCAACAAACGACAAGTGCTGGAGAGGATGTGGAGAAAAAGGATCACTTGTGCACTGCTGGTGGGAATGCAGACTGGTGCAGCCACTATGGAAGACAGTATGGAGTTTCCTTAAAAAACTGAAAATGGAACTCCCATTTGACCCTGTGATCCCACTTCTAGGAATATATCCCAAGAAACCAGAAACACCAATCAGAAAGGATATATGCACCCCTATGTTCATAGCAGCACAATTCACCATAGCTAAGATCTGGAAACAGCCTAAGTGCCCATCAGTAGATGAATGGATTAGAAAACTGTGGTACATCTACACGATGGAATACTATGCTGCTGTAAAAAGGAAGGAACTCTTACCATTTGCAATGTCATGGATGGAACTGGAGAGCATTATGCTAAGTGAAATAAGCCAGTCAATGAAGGAAAAATACCACATGATCTCACTCATTCATGGATAATAGAGACCATTATAAACTTTTGAACAGTAATAGATACAGAGGCAGAGCTGCCTCAAACAGATTGTCAAACTGCAGCGGGAAGGCCGGGGAGGGTTGGGGGGCAGGAGGTAGGGGGGTAAGAGATCAACTAAAGGACTTGTATGCATGCATATAAGCATAACCAATGGACATAAGACACTGGGGGATAGGGGAGGCTAGGGGACTGTCTAGGGCGGGGTGATAAAATGGACACATATGTAATACCCTTTGTAATACTTTAAGCAATAAAAAAAAAAAAAAAATTTGCATCTCTCTGTTGATAAGTGACCTTGAGCATTTTTTCATGTCTATTGGCCATTTCTATGTCTACTTTGGAGAAGTGTCTATTCAGGTACTTTGCCTATGTTTTGATTGGATTGTCTTTATGCTATTGAGTTGTATAAGTTCTTTATATATTTTGAAATTAACCCCTTATCAAATATATCAATCATGAAACCATAAAAATCCTAAAATAAAACATGGGCAGTAAAATATCAGACATCATGCGCAGCAATATTTTTACCAATATGTCTCCAAGGGCAAGAGAAACTCAGGATCAGATAAACTAATGGCACCCCATCCAGCTAAAAAGCTTCTTTACAGCAAAATAAATAATCAAAAAAATGAAAAAAGGACCCACTTTATGGGAGAAAATTTATATATTTAATATGATGTATTTATTAACACATTATTGCACTTATAGTCATTTTAATACTTTTATAGTTTAACCTTAATATTATATTTATTAGTAGTTAGTCCAACACCGCACAGCATTGGATTATTCTGAGTATAAATGCATATTTACCTTTATCAGTGACATTATATTTCCACTAGAGGCCCAATGAATGGAAGTCACTGGTGCAGAAGGGAGTCCCTCAGCCCGCTTGCACCCTCACTCAGCCTGAGAACCCTCAAGGGATGTCAGCCTGCTGACTTCCTAAGCTGGCAGTCGGACATCCCTCTCGCAGTCCTGGACCCCTCACTCCTTATCACTTGCCTGCTCACTGCTCCTTGACACTGTTGAGGAGGCTGGAGAGGCTCCCGCCACTGCTGCTGCACTTGCCAGCCATGAGCCCAGCTTCTGCTTGAGTGGTGCTCCCCCTGTGGGAGTGCACTGACCACCAGAGGGCGGCTCCTGCATTGAGCAGGAGTGGTGGTCCCTGGTGGTCAGTGTGCATCATAGCAACCAGTCTTTCCATTGTTTGGTCAATTTGCATATTAAGCTTTTAATATATAGGATGTGCTCCTGTTGCTAATTAGTTTTTTTTTTCTTTCCGTTTAAAATAGTCCCTTTACAGTTTCTTGTATAGCTGATCTGGAGGTGATGAATTCCTTCAGCTTTTGCTTGTTTGAAAAAATCTTTTATCCCTTCTGCAGTTGAGAAGAACAAGTTTGCTGGGGAGAACATTTTTTGTTGACATTTTTTTTAAAAAATATATTTTATTGATTTTTTACAGAGAGGAAGGTAGAGGGACAGAGAGAAACATCGATGAGAGAGAAACATCGATCAGCTGCCTCCTGCACATCTCCCACCAGGGATGGGCCCGCAACCCAGGTACATGCCCTTGACCGGAATCGAACCTGGGACCCTTCAGTCCGCAGGCCGACGCTCTATCCACTGAGCCAAACCGGTTTCGGCGGCATTTTTTTTTTTAGCACTTTGAATATATTATGCCACTCCCTGTTGTCTTCCAAGTTTCTCTTGTAAAGTCTACTGATTGGCTTATGCTAGTTTCTTTGTATGTAAAAAGTTGTTTTTCTCATGCTCTTTTAAGATGAACATTTGTCTTGATATTTGACAATCCGATTATAATGGTACTAGAGTCCAGGTGCATGAAATTCATGCACTCGAGGGGTGGGTCCCTCAGCCCAGCCTGCACCCACTTGCAGTCTGGGAGCCCTTGGGGATGTCCAACTGATGGCTGAACATCCTTAGCGCTGCCATGGAGGTAGGAGATGCTCCCACCACCACTGCTATGCTCGCCAGCTGTGAGCCCAGCTTCTGGCTGGGCATTGACTACCAGGGGACATCACCTGTGTTGGGCGGGATTGGCCCAAAACTGGCTATCTGACATCCCCCAAGGGATCCCAGATTGCAAGAGGGTGCAGGCTAGGGTGCGGGGCCCCACCAGTGCATGATTGGGGCTGGAGAGGAACACAGGAGTTTGGCCAGGCAGGCAGGGACCGTGGGAGGGCTCCAGGGCATGTCTGACCCGTCTCGCTCAGTCCCAATTGGCTGGACCCCAGCAGCAAGATAACCTACCAGTCGGAGCATTTTCCCCCTGGCGGTCAGTAGACGTCATAGTGACTGGTCCACCAGTCAACTGTCTACCTCCTGGTGGTCAGTGCATGTCATAGCAAGCAGTTGAGCATCCTTAGCATATTATTAGCATATTATGCTTTGATTGGTTGACCAGATGACCAGGCGACCGGACACTTAGCATATTAGGCTTTGATTATATAGGATTTTGATTACAACATATTTCTCTGTTTTTGTTTGCTTTTCTTTTTTTTCTTGACTCTCTGTTTCTGTGCATTAGATTAAAAAGAAGAAGAAGAAAAGCCACCTTTCCCAGTCTTAAAGGAATGTTCCCCTGTAGGAGTTGAGGCTTGTCATTCAACCCCATTCTAGCTCTTGTTTGTCTCTCACATTTTTGTATTTGTCCAGGAAGCCTTCTTTGTTCTTGTTGTTCCCAGGAGTCGAGGGTGTGCCAAAATCTGACAGTGTCCCAAATGAGATGAACTCAGTCAGCAATAGATTCAGGCAGAAGCTTTTAAAGGATTTGATGCACTTCTTTCAGTGAAAGGCTGGGAGATGGGCTCTTGTGCTTGCTCTCTTTTCTCTAAACCTGGAACTATTTCCAGTTTAGAACAGTTTCTTTCTCTTCTCTCATCCTGTTAAATCCATGAACATAAGCCCTGCTTAACACCAGGGCCAGGATATCAAGGGATGTGCCCTCTAGGGGACAGCCAAAAAAGCTGGGGACCAGCTACTTTTATGGAGACAATAATGACCCTGGGCTGGGCAGAGAGTGAATGCAAGATGGCAGCTGCCAAAATACCAGGTCTGTACACAAGATTCCAGTTGTTCACAGTGTGTGTGTTAAATTAGAGCCTATCTCTCATGTCACAGTTTTTCAGATTTGCAAATAATTCTCCCTTTTTTAAAGAGTGGGCATTTCAGTTTTCTGCCTCTGCACTGTGTCCTATGGATCATTAGAGGCTAAGAAGTATTTCTCTTTTTTTTACAGATCATCAAGGCATGCATCTCTTGGGTGGCAGCCACAGAACCCAGGGCACCAGACCTGTGTTCAGTCTCATTCCAGGAGATACCAGTGACAAAGTGAAGCAGAGGGAGAAGGCAAAAATGGCACCTGCTTGCCTTCCTGGTCTCTGCAGAAGACTGCAATAGAATATTAGGTATGGGTTAAATTAGAATCCTGACCCTCAGGTTTTAGCTTCTGGGATAAGAAAATGGGTCACTTTCATGAAAAGTGGGTGTTTCAGGTGCCACCACTAAACTGTGCCTTGGTGGATAGCCATGGGGAGCCCATGTGAGCCCATTAAGAAATTCTCAGGTCACTATAGCCTTGTGGTTCTTGGGGGTGCAAGCCCCATTGTCTTCAGAGCAAGCTTTGTACCAGGTGATAATTATATATGTTGGGATGTGAGACATAGGCTCAGGCATTTTGCTCCTCAGGGAAATTCTTTCATTTGTGAGTTCTTTTCTGGTTGTGGGCGACTGTGATTAGAGTGGGGTTTATGGTAAGAGTGTGTCTCAGGCTCTCATTCCCAAATCATTGTGGGTTTTTATTTCCTCCTTTATTAGATGTGTAGGAGGAATCACTCAGGTATAGAAGGAGAGGTCAGGAGCCCCCTATATTTCCATATTGAACTGGAACTCCTCAGATGATGTCCATCTTCAAAAATTTGCTGAGGTGTTTTTGTTCCTTGTACGATTTATCTTGGAGAATATTGCATGTGGACTTGAGAAGAATGAGCATTCTGCTACCATTACTATGAAGCTTACATAAAGCCTTCCTACGTAATAAAGAGCTAATGTGGTAATTAGACCCAACAGCAGAATGACCATCCGGATGACCTTCCGGACAAAGCTGGGTCTGCGAGGGCCGAGGCAGCCAGGGCTGCGAGGGTGGAACCCCTTCCATGAATTTCGTGTACCAGGCCTCTAGTTTATAATAAAATAGTACATGTTATGCCATTAAGAGCTTAACTTTGATTGCATGCATAAGATCTACCCTTTTAATCTGTGCTTTTTATGTTTTTAAGTCAATTTATCTTTTATATTATATGTTCATTCTCAAATTATAGTCACTATAGTAATTATTAACGATCTTTTTGATCAACCTTTATACTATGGTTAACTGGTGAACACATTGTCATATTACAAAATTAATTTTTGAAATCTGACTACATATTTACCTTTAGCAATGTGTTATATATTTTAATGTTAATAATTAGTGAATTTTTAATTTAGGTGGAAGAACTCCTTTCTACAGGTCTAGTGGTGATTAACTGCCTCAGCTATTGCTTGTTTTTATGTCTTCATCATTTCTGAAGAATAACTGCCATACAGAATAATTTTGACTGGGAATTTTTCTTTAAGCACTTTGAATGTGTCATCCTTTACTTCCAGACTTATAAGATTTCTGTTGAGAAATTTGCTGATATCCTATGTTGGTTACTTTTTTTCTTCTCTGTTTAGGATTCACTCTTTGTCTTTGACTGGATAATTTCTTTAAGATGTTTCTTTGATAACTTTATTTTGAATTGAAATAATTGTGTGTGATCATTAACACTGAACTTAAATGTCAAAGTCTCTTCCAAGGTTTGGGAAGTTCTCATCCAATCTAATAATAGACAAACATGGTAATTAACCATACCTCCAACATGCTTCCCATTGGCTAATCAGAGTGATATGCAAATTAACTGCCAACCAAGATGGCGGCCGGAAGCCAGGCAGCTGAAGTGAACAGGAGGCTTGCTTGCTCCAGTGAAGGAGGAAGCCAAGGTTCCCCGCCTGCTGCTGCTGGGCTCTGAACTGCACTCTAATAAAAAATGTTGCAATTACAGAAGCTAAAGAAACCCTAGAAACCTGCTTTCAGCCAGCCGGCCGAGCTGGAGCTGCAACAGAGTTTTGATTATAAAAGCCAAACAAACCAGATACCTGCTTTCAGCAGCCGAGGCCTCAGAGCTGGAGCCGAGCCTCAGAGCTAAAGCCGGCTCTCATTCCAGTGACAGCCATAGAAGGTAAATAAATCCCAGAATAAAAAAAAGAAAAAAAGGAGAGGCTGGGAGCTTCATTCACCCACCAGACTGAAAATGGCCCTCAGCCCCTCACCCAGACTGGCCAGGCACCCCAGTGGGGACCCCCACCCTGAAGGGGTGGTGACCAGCTGCAAACAGCCATCATCCACCTCATCCAAGCTGGCCAGGCACCAAGCGGGACCCCTACCCTGATCCAGGACACACTTCAGGGCAAACCAGCTGGCCCCCACCCATGCACCAGGCCTCTATCCTATATAGTAAAAGGGTAATATGCCTCCCAGCACAGGGATCAGCAGAGCAGTGAGGCCTCACTGCCCCTGTGTCAAGCAGAGCCACGAGGCCTCCCAGCACTGGGATCAGCAGAGCCGAGAGGCCTCCTGGACCCTGGAGCAGCGTGACAGGGGGCAGCGCCCCAATCCTCTGATTGCCCTGCGGCTCTGTGTGTGACAGGGGGTGGGGCCACAACCTCCTTATTCGCCCTGTTCTGTTCATAACAAGGGAAGGTGCCCCAACCCCCTGATCGGCCCTGCTCTGTGCCTGATAGGGGGGAGCTCCCCAACCCACCCATGGGCCCTGCTCTGTGTGTGACGGGGTGGAGCTACAACCTCCCCATCTACCCTGCCCTGAGTGTGATAGGGGGGAGTGCCCCAACCCCCTGATTGGCTCTGCTCTGTGGATGACAGGAGGCAGTGCCCCAATTCCCCTATCAGCCCTACTCTGTGTGTGACAGGGGGAAGCTCCCCAACCCCCTGATTGGCCCTGCTCTGTGTGTGACAGGGTATGGAGCCCCAACCCCCCTGATGGGCCCTGCTCTGTGCATGACAACGGGCAGTGACCCAACCCCTTGATTGGCCCTGCTCTGTGCGTGTCAGGGGGTGGCGCCACAACCTCCCCATGGAACCTGCCTTGAGTGTGACAGGGAGCGGCGCCCCAACTCCCTAATCGGCCCTGCTCTGAGCCCAACCAGGGGCTGAACCTAGGGATTGTGCCTGCCCTCTGACACCTGGGAGCAGGCCTAAGCCAGCAGGTCGTTATCTCCTGAGGGGTCCCAGACTGCGAGAGGGCACAAGTGGGGCTGAGGGACTCCCCACACCAGTCCACAAATTTTTGTGCACTGAGCCTCTAGTCTATTATATTATTTATTAATACTTTTATTCTTGTTTATTAAGTTTATTGGGGTAACACCATCTAATAACACTATATATATGTACGGTTCTATAACATATCATCTATATATTGCATTGTGTGCTTACCACCCAAAGTTTAGTCTCCTTCTATCACCATAAATTACAACCCCTTTACCCTCTTTATACTCCTTCCACACTCATTTCCCTCTGGTAATCACCCTTCTATTGTCTGTGTCTAAGAGCTGGTTTGTTGGTTTTGTTGTTCATTTGTTGCTTTCTGTTTTATAGTTCAAATGTGAGTGAAATCATATGGTTCTTGTCATTTTCCACCTGACTTATTTCACTTAGAATGATGTTCTCAAGATCCATCCATTTTGTTGCTTTCTTATGGCTGAGAAGTATTCCATTGTATATATGTACCACATCTTCTTTATCTAATCATCCATCAAAGACAGATTTTTTTCATGTCTTTGATACCATGTATAATGCTACAATGTACATAAAGGGACATATATCTTTAGGATTAAATGTTTTTAAATTTTGATGGTAAACACCCAGAAGAGGGATTGAAAGGTCATAAGGTAGATCTAGTCTTTTATACTTTTATTTTAGCAGAATCTTCATAATGTTTTCCATAATGGCTGTGCCAATTTACTTTCCTACAAGCAGAGCATAAGCATTCCATTTTCTCTGTATTTTCTCTAGTAGTTGTTTTTTTGTCTTATAAACACATTCTCACAGATATGAGGTGATAGCTCATGGTTTTGATTTGCATTTCTTTTATAGATAGTGAATTGGAGCATCTTTTCATGTATATGTTGGCCTTTGTATATCTTCTTGGCAAAAATATATGTCCATTGCCAATTTTTAAATATAAAATTTTTCCTTGAGTTGTATGGGGTTTTAAAAATATATTATGGATATTGGCCTCTTACCAGAAATATTGTCTGCAAATCCCTTCTCCCTCTCATCTCCTTCCAGAAATCCAGTAATTCTGATATATATTCCTTTGATGTATAATCATAGATAATGTAGTTTTTATTCCTCTTTTCATTATTTTTTTCTTTGTTCTCCTCCGATTATGTTATTTCTAAGTTTTTACTTTTAGATCATTGATTCTATATTTTACTTGGTCTATACGATATTGATGCTTTTTTTTGTAATTTTCATTGAATTCTTTACTCCAAACTTTCTATTTGGTTCTTTTTTATTACTTCTATCTTTTCATTAAATAACTTATTTTGTTCATGTATTGTTTTCCTGATTTTGTTCAACTGTCTTTTTTTGTTTTCTTATAGTTCATTGAGTTTATTCAATCAGCTACTTTGAATTCTTTATCTGTTAAATTACAAAATTGCATGTTGTTGTTTTTTTTTTTTTTAGTTTGGAAACTGGGTGATTATTTTTATCTTTCTGGGATGCCATGTTTTCTTGATTCTTCATGTTCTTGGAGTTTTTTGTTGTTGTTTTGCTTTTTTTACATTTGAAGTAATAGTCACCTCTTCCAACTCTTGGTAGCTGCCTTCAGGTGGGAGATACTTTATGTTGATGCTGTTTATATCTGGCACTTTCTTGGACTATGTGTGGATATACCTGCTTCACACTTCTAGCTCCATTCTATAGAATAATAAACTTGTATGTCTTCTCTTGAGTAGACAGTTTACAGGTCATCTGTTTGAAACCTCTCTGTAGTTTTCCCCAGTGGAGCTGCAGCTCAATTCTGTGGTTTCTCCCTTTCTTGTGGACACTATGCTGTGTTATCAGTGCACTTCCTAGCTATAAGAACTCACTCTTGTTCTCACCATGGGAGCACACTCCAAGAGCTGGCCATAGAGGGGTAATCACTGTGTTTGGCACTGGGGTGCTGGGAGTGTCTATGGGTCAGGTAGCATATCTTTAAATTAGAATTTTCCAGCAGTTTCTGAGTAGAACTCTTGCTCAAGACCTGAATGCAGTCAACAGTATCCATGTTTCTTTAATGCTTTCTGATATTCTTATCTGCCTATTTTCCAATCTCCATCCTCCCCCTATTTATGGTGATCCCCCCTCGATATTCTGGGAGCTATAACAGAATGTTTTATTAGCAGCATCTCATACACTTGGGGAAGCTGGTTAATCACTCACCACTCTCCTTACTGGGAGAAGTTGCTGCTAGCTAGTTCGGCCTCACAATATGCCATTTTGGGGAGGAGAGGTGCCGGTAACTTTTGTTTAACTCTCATTTGTTCAAAGTCTTATTTTATTTTTATTTTCTCCAATAGAGTTCGGGTATCTCTCCTCAGTAAACCTGGATGTTGAAAAAGGCTCTCTTGACTGTCAGTGTCTGCTCAAGTTAGGGTTTGCCAGATATTTCCTAAGTGCAACCAAGAGACTGAAGGTGTTTTCCAGGCTCTTGTTGGTTCCACAACCTGTGCTAAGGTCTGTCCGCTTGTTATCTGATACACAGGTGAGTAAGACTCCGCCTGGATCCCTTGGCATGTGGTGCTGGAAATCACAACTCTCACAGAGGCACTTTTTTGTTCATAGAGGTTTGCCAAAGTTGAGTTAAAATGGGAAACAAAGAAAGAGGAGCATTGTACACTGCTCTGATGCTGACATCATTCCAAGGATCAATTTAAAAAAATAAAATATTAAACCCAAAATTCAAAATATTGAATAACCCTTTATTATGAGAGGCTAAATATACAAATGGGCAATGGATAGACCATGTATAAAAATGGAAGTCCAACCTATAACTTACAGTAACTAGCTCGAAAAGCCAACACATTACCTATAATAACCTGCCCAGGAGGCCAGACTACTATGTGGTAAGTCAAACTGATGGGAAGTCAGAACAATGTCTCTACTAACAATCCAGAAATTCAAACAATAACTCCTACAACAATTGGATCACATTTTCTAGAATTTAATTAATAATTTATGACTTTCCTAGTATCTATCTCTACTCCTAACTTAGAACCAATCAGGGGCAAATATGCCACCCACTCAGTCAATAATCAAATAGAAGAACCTAATTTTTATGTAGCTCTTCTACTGCTCCCCTGTACCAACAGCCTCCAATTAGGTCCCACCTGTAGACTTTCCCCCTCCTCTGTCTTCCTTTGAGTATCTTACAGGATATAGTCATAGTGGCTGATTCTCTTGCAAACTCTGAATAAATAGCCTTTGCATGTTATCATTTTGTTTTACTTTCACAATTCCTTTTTAAATAAAAGGACCATAAATATGCAAGAAAGACCTAATTTTTGACATCTATATCAATCCATATATAGAAAGATAATAAAAAAAGAAAAAATAACATGCTTTTTCTAAAACTGTCCACAATTATGTCTAGGACATCTTTTCATTTGCAGGACTCAAAATGGTTGCTTTGTTAAACAGAAACAATGCCCTATGTTTCCAGGGATGTGAAGCATATGGTTTGTATGACAGGAGTGGGACTGTGGGTGCCTGTCTCACTCCAGCGGAAGCTTTGCAGTGCTAGTGCTAGTATTCCATGCTATCCATGCTATTCACTCACTGATAATTATTCTTTCATGCTTTTACTAAAAAGTAATGTATTAAGTATCCTATTTTGATGTGATGAGAGCATGCAGATAATTGGGGCAGGGAGACGGCGAAAACCAATTTCAGTTCCTTTGATACATAGCTCTAACTCCAGAACTGGAAAGAATTTAGAGGTGAGAGTCAATAGTCTAGGGTTTCAGCTATACCACTAAATTAGCTTTTTGAACTTAAATAATTTTCTGTGTTGTTTTCTGCACATTTTTTTTCAAACCACCCAATTGTAATCCTTGGAAGGCTACTACATACAGCCAAAGGATTTTCTGAGTTCAGGCTGCATTTGGTGGAGGAAATTATTTCTAAAAAGTGGGAAAAACTGAAACGAAGCCAATTTAAATACTGAAAGAGACAAGGCCTTGCTCGCTGACAAAATCCGAGGGAAGGGTTATGGATAAGAACTTGCGGGTTTGGGTAACTCAGCTGTCTTGTCATCAAGGCAAAGGAGCCCTCAGAGACCCGGGTGGAAGCTGCCTTCGGACAGGAAAGACTGTGACAGATTACCCAGGAAAAGGAACGCGTGGGTCTGAAGTACTAACTTGGAATAAATTGAAAAGAGGATCATGAATAATCTATATCTCGTTTTCAGAAATAAATTGTGCTCAGTTGTAGCAAGTAACTTAAATGCGGCCTTATAATTGTAGCTCTGATGTTAAATAACTCACTAGCCTTGAAAGAATGAAACGACCTTTATGGGTTTTGAATGAATTACTGTTTGGTATCCTGGAAAGATCAAAGACTGAGAAGGTAGACATCATTTGTTCAGTTCAAGACTGGACGGTAAATGGCACTTTATTTTAATTCTATGCAACTCGGTCTTGTCATTAGCAAAGGAAATGCAATGTCTTCTAAAGCAGAGCAGTTAGTGACGACGCAGATAAGCACAGGTGCCTCTGAAGATCAGACTGGAGGCAGGGATTGTCAATTCCATGGTAACATAGGACTGAGACTGCTCAGGCCACTCACAGGTCTAGATCCTATTAGGCTTTGCAATTTGTGGGGGATATTTCTTATTTATGTTGTAGAAAAAGTAAAGATTTATGTTTTATCTAGATATGCTGAGTACTTGACCAAAATAAAGCAATCAATCTACATTAATCTACATAACTGATCTAAAGCTGAAGTTTTCCTAGACAGAGTGGGAAGAAAAATAAATTTATTTGAAAAGGAATATCTATATGTATAACTACACCTCTATCTAAGTTATAGACGACACAGAATTACCAGAATCCCAGAAAAAGCTAGAGCTTGAACTCACAGGGACTATCATTTACTGAGGCCACAAAAGATTGAGGTTTCCATTTTCTTAATAAGAGCAAAGAACATGTCAATTAATTGCTAGCCTTTGAATGCGCTCCTTTATTCCAACAATTTTTAATTAACAATTATTTAAATTTTCAGTCTTTATGGACTCTTTTTAAGTTTCAACAGCAGGATTCTTCATAGATAAAAGGTCACTTAAGCAATGGAAATAAACATGAGATAGTTTCAGGAATTCTTAAAAAAGACACTAACATACACCCTATAAATTGTATTATCTCCTAGTGCAATCACAATTATTAGAAAGAAAAATTACTTCCACTCCTACATTCAACATTCAGGCTGCAATTGGCAGAATAGAGCAAGAAAGGAAATGCGATTTTGGCTCTACTATATTTCTTACTTATTAAAGGGCAAGTTACTTAACTTTTCTGTGCCTCTGGGATTTTATTTATTATGTGGAGAAAGCAGTGCCTCATAGAGATGTGTGTGTGTGTGTGTGTGTGTGTGTGTGTGCGCGCGCGCGCTAAGCATTTTATTTTATTTTTAGAAATTCTAATTGGATGATAAAATGATTTTTCAAAGTTAGAGCTTGCTGGCTCATAATACAGTCAGCAGTGAGTGTCAATTTTGTGTCAGGCCTGTGCGGAAAGTTGTAGCTTGAAGATTAGATGAATGCAGTTCTACCTTCAGGGAACATCTTGCTTACTTATTTTTCAAAATTGAATCACTACTACGTAGGACGTATCAAGATTTATTTTTTATCACAATTATTTAACTGAGACTTATAAGCAGTATTGAACAAACACTCAAGCTATTTAGCTATTTACTTTATAGTTAGTTCTATGTTCTTTCTTTTTAGTTTCTTGTCTGCCTGTCCACTTAAACCAGGTATATTCTTTGATGACTGAGCTCTATGAACAATGACCTATGATGATAGTGGTGGCGGTGGGCACAATAGACACATTTGTAAGCACTTTACATGAATTGGCCTATTGATTCTCATAATAATCTATGATGGGAATACTATGATTAATCCCATTTTGCTGATGAAACATTGAGGTCCAAGGCCACAAAAGTAGTTAGTGTTATAGCTGAATTTCAAATCCCATTATATTGGCCTGAAAAACCACACTAAACCAGGGTTAGCTAAAGTGGAATTCTCAGATCAGCATTTTCAAGTCATCAGGGAACATGACAGATATATAAATTTATGAGCCCCAATTCATTCTATTGAACACAAAAAACATCACTGGGGATTGGTGCCGAGAAAAGGGAAATTCTATAAGCTTTTTATGTGATTCTCAAACCCAAAGCCTAAGAGGCACTGTCCTTAGCCACCACACAGCCCTGTCCATCAGTAGCTAACAGTTTTGAATCTGGGTTCCTGTGACTCCATCATTGCTACCCCAAGTATTTCTGCAAATAGCATGACCATTAGCTTTAAGCAGGTCCACTGGGCAAGGTCTAGACCTCTCGGCTGACCAAGTGAAGGATTCTAATCTAACAGTATTTTAGAACTCAGCAGGTTTTGTAATGATTAATTGAGATAACAAATCCTATCTAATAAAAGGGTAATATGCAAATTAAGCATCACTCCATCACAAAGATGGCGGCACCCATAGCCACAAGATGGTGGTGCCCAGTCTTCTCAGCCCCGCCAGAGTCCTCCAGTCCTGGGGGTAGGGGGTGGCTGCTGAGAGCAGGCAGCATGAGCAGCCAGGTGGAAGCTTTGAGGCCCTGACCAAGCCACAGCGGTGGCTTGAACAGAGCTGGGGGGAGGGGGGCCCTTCCCAAGCCGTGGTGGAGGCTTGAGCAGGCCAGGAGTGGAGCTGGAGTGCCCTGCCCAAGCCACATTGGAGTCTTGAGTGGAGCTGGAGTGCCCTGCCCAAGCCACATTGAAGGCCCGGAGTGGAGCCGGGGTGACCTGCCCAAGCCATGGCAGAGGCTTCAGCAGGCCCAGTGCAGAGCTGGGGGACCCTGCTCAAGCATGGCAGAGGCTTGAGCAGGCCCAGAGACGGGGGTGGGGGGGGGTGTGCCAGCCGTGTCTTGCCAGCAGTCCCACCTCTGCGCATGAGCTGCAGAGGAAACACCTTTTCTGACTGCTCATTGGCTAAGCTCCCTCTATGCTACTGTCACTGTTCTTGGTAACTTGGGTAATAAGAGTCCAGAAGGTGGTCTAGGGTTTTTCCACCTCACTCCTGGATGAAAAAACAAAGGTCCACTGCTGGAGGGCTAAGAAATGTCATATCCTGCCCTAGCTGGTTTGGCTCAGTGGATAATGCCTTGGTCTGCGGACTGCAGGGTCCAGGTTTGATTCTGATCTAGGGCATGTACCTAGGTTGCAGGTTCCTCCCTTGCTGGGGCCCATGTCAGGGCTCATGCAGTGTCCCTCTCACATTGATGTCTCTCTCTGTCTTTCCCTCTGTCTTTCCCTCTCTCTTCCACGCTCTCTAAAAATCAATAGAAAAATATTCTCAGATGAGGATAAAAAAAAAAATAAAGAAAGAAAGAAAGAAAAAAAGAAAGAAAGGAAGGAAGGAAGAAAGAAATATCATATCCTATGAAAGACACATTTTGAAAATGCCTAAAGAAAGTTGTCATTTTTTCATGGTGAAGGAACTGGAGTCTGTGTTGATAAAAACACCTTGGTGGCTGTGGCAGCCAGAAGTGGCAGCAGCAGTGGGGTTATGGGGGTGGCACCTTCCCCTGATCAGCCTGGTCACCTTCTGCAGAGGGAGGCCAGACTGCAGCTTAGGCTCACGGAGTAGGTCTAAGTCATCAGTAGGACACCCCCTGAGGGCTCCTGGACTGTGAGAGGGGGCAGGCTGGGCTGAGGGACCCCCCAGTGCACAGATTTTGTGCATTGGGCCTCTAGTATAATATAGTTAGCTTTCCTTCTTATATATCATAAAATAGAATTGCATTCTTACAATGTTATAGATTGCAATCATGCAGTGCTTATTACTTCAATTTAGCTTGAGAGGCACAAGCTAAGGATCCTCTTGAGGATCCTCTACATCAGGGTCCTCAAACTTTTTAAACAGGGGGCCAGTTCACTGTCCCTCAGACCATTGGAGGGCTGGACTATAGTTTAAAAGAAAAAAAACTACAAATTCCTATGCACACTGCACATATCTTATTTTGAAATAAAAAAAACAAAATGGGAACAAATACAATATTTGTATTTGCATGTGGCCCGCGGGCCGTAGTTTGAGGATCCCTGCGCTACACTATCCTAAAACGTTTTTCTAGGGGCTCCTCTACATATTTTGTCCCATTTTAACAATAACTATCCTAAAAGAATAACTGACCATTGTCTTCATGTGACATCAGAACATTTCCTTCCTTAGATTTAACTTTGTGTATGTTGCTTCTTGCATTAGATTGTAATTCTCTTCAGATCTAGCATAGTACTTTCTAAGTGCTTGCAAGAGTAGATATTAATAATAAATAAAAATTAAGTTATTAAATATGCCTTATAGTAAGCACTGAAGTAATATCTTTTAAAAATACTTCTATATTTTTATTCATGATGATAGGATGAATGAATTAGGCAGAAGGACACTGGCTGTAGGCCGCTGAGTGATAGTAAAGTGGAAAGGTCTATGGGCCACTGAACCTGTTCTTTCTCATAAATGAACAAAGCCTATTAAATATGACAAAGCCATTTCCAAATCCATTTGTAAAACTCCTAAGAGGATGAAGTTGCAGCTCATCTATTTTCATTTCTAATATGAGACATGTTTTCTCAACAATGGTCTAATAACTTAACTCAACATGTGATGTTAGCAATTTTTATCCTCACTGTGGGAGAAAGAATTATTGTTAAGCCCCAAAGACTCATAAAGTTTTCATCTGAATAGAATATTCTCAGTGAATTTCTCTAACAATATTTTAGTTCTCTTGTTATTATTTAACCGAGACTTATTAAAATGTTTAGAGTTCCTTACTTCATGTTATTTTCAGACTTCATTACTATCATCATAGCTAAGGTTTAAAATAATGCTGATACTACTGAAGAAATGTTATATCATATTAATATTTGATAAAAAAAAGTACTAAAATAGTTGGTTATTTAAAAATAGAACTACTGGATGTCAGAAGTGGAAGAACTCATAGGGATGAGCCAGTCTGCTTCTCTTATATGTCAGGTGAGGGAACCCACACTGAAGAGCTGGTGAACTAGTCCAAGGTCATGTAGTCAGCTAAGGCTCACGTACTCATTGTTTCTTCAGGCACTTCTAGTGTGTCACAGAGGCCAGACAGAGAAATCAGACGTGGCCTTTAAAAGGAAATCAGGATGGAATTTAGGTTGAAGATACACGTTTCTGAGTCACAAGCATGTCAACAGGAATTAAAGGAATTATACTGTGATGCTACTGTTGTTGGAAAATCTACTGTGGACTTTAACCACATGCAGAATTAAAACCATAAATAGAATTTTCTCAAAATTGAGGACCCACTCATTTAAAGAAACCTATTGTGCTGTTAAATATTACACAGAATATCTAAGAAAGTAGAACCAGTCGTTAGGGAGTTATACAACAAGGTTTCATGTCTAAGAATCGGCGAGGGTAGAGTTCAAGTCACATCAGTGCTGAGTGGCTAAGGCAGGCAATGAGTGGTGGTGGTGGATGCTGTGGTTTACTGGCTCACTGCTTCACTAACAGAGCTGGGTAAGCTAGCTGGGCCGCTCTCGTCCAGAGTCTGAAACTCTGGCACTGCTGCTATTCTAGCAGAGCCGCAGGAGATGTGCTGGCAACACTGGACTTGAATCCACTCACACAAGAGGGGCAGTGTAAAATGAGGCCATAATAAAAACAGTGCCTGAAAGCTTGTTAGCATTTAAGGAGTGGGAGAAAAAGATCTCAAATAAATATGCTTTCTGGTTATCTGTCTTTCTCTGTCACTACCATACCATGATAGTTAAAGTACTTAAAAATTATAACCTGTCTTTATGTACTAGTGTGCATTTTTGTGTTTGTATTTACTGATTTTATTTATATAAATTAAGCAGAACACATATTTGATGTGTCTTTTCCTTGTGCCACAATTCTTCAGATTCTCAATAAGTGCTTGATTGATTGATTTGAACTTTTTCTTTGTGACATGAATGGTTCAAAAAAAAGGTTTTAAAAAAGGTCAAGTTAGCTACAATTCCTTCAGTATAAGAAATACTGAAGGAATTGTAACCTGCTGAAATGTCATAATTATTTCAGAACTGTGACTTTATTTAACTTTTTGCAATTGGCATAATAAAAATATTACACATAAATTACATATGCTGAGTGCTGATAATTTTTCTACAAGAGAATATCCTTTAACCATAGGAATTATGTATACTTTTTGTTAATCACATTGGTAATATCTGCCTAGATGCCAGTATTTTTGCAATATTTCTTATTTTCATTAATTGGATTTATTATAATTACTGTTCTTAATTATGGATTTTTTAAAGTGTGATGCCTCCTTTTATATTTCTGCTTGCAGGCCATTGAACAATTTTAATCAATGGTATATTAGGAAAAGTCGTATTTAGGCCATTATACAGAACTTGGTTTAAACCTTCGTGCTTTCATAAACAAGAATGACTAACTTTTATGTTTCTCATCTGTCAAATATGAAGGACATTTATTTCATTTGATTGTTATTTCCCAAATTCACTGCTGTTTATTTCATAAATGCAAAAGGAATACCTCAATAAATATTTACTATTATTTTGATCATTTATTTTTCTGCTCCCTGCATTTCTTATTTTGTATTCTCACTGTTTCTTTGAGACCATTACATTCTACAGTGTCCACTAGAGAATAGGAAATTCAGTCTGTGGCATATAAAAAGCAGAGTTCCAAGGGGTAGCAGAGGATAAAGTCAGCTCAGAGACTAAACTGACTTGTTCGGTTTGGAAGGTACATTTATAACTTGTTCTTTAAGTATATTAAAATGTGCTCCTGACTTTTAAAAAGGACAAAATTTCAATCAGACTTAGTTATCTAATAGTTCTTAAAAGTGTTTTAAAAAGGAAATTAAATTATTGAGATATAATGTCTCGATATTTGTTTGCTTTATAAAAGTGAAAATACACTTGAAAATATTTTTGAAATATATTTTCAACTTCCATCAAGATGGTGGAGTAGGTAAAGGCTGTGCTCGCTACCTACTATGTCCATATCAAAATTATAAGTAAATTATAGAACAATAATAATTTAGAATTACCTGAAGACTAGCAGAACATAATTCTTATAACTAAGAACATAAAAAAAATAAGCTAGGCTATTTTGATGGTAGGAGCAGTGACGTAGAGCAGGCCACTCCCACACCCACTGTGTCGTGATTGAGAACTAGGATTGGTGGAGAGCTTCGGTATTTCATCCTCCTACAACCACATTAAAATGTCAACTAAAGTATAAAAATCCTTCATTGAGAACCACCTGAAAGCTAGCTGAACAGAAAGAGGTGTCATTACTAAGGATATAAAGAAGAAGCCACATTGAGACTGGTAGAAGGGGCAGAGACTGGGCATAGGATGGTCTCACATCCACGAGTGGTGGCTATACATCAGGAGGGATATCTCAGCTATAAAGGTGCCCCCTTAGGAGTGAGGGGTCCTAGCTCCACACCAGGCTCCCAGCCTAGGGTGCCAGTGCTGAGAAGAGAAGTTCCCACTTCTGGGTGTGAAATCAACAGGGATTATGATTGACTGAGATGCAGAGCCACCGTTCAGTACATTGAATGACTCAAACTCACTCGCTCTGTGATCCAGCCTGGGGCAGCAGCTCTACATGTACCAGGGACATATGGAAAGGAACAGAACTGTGTGGCTCCAGCATGAGGGCTGGAGGGGCCGCTTTCTCCCGGACAGAAGTGCTGGCAGAGGCCATTGTTCCTTTTCTGAGCCATCTTCTCCACAGAACTGTCAGGCAGGCACTATATCTGAGTCTCCACCAACCTAACTCACACTGTTTGGCCGGTCATACTGATTCTCTGAGACCCTACCCCACCCAACTTGCAGGCCTCCCAAGCTATTTCCAGTGGCTTTTCTATGCAAACAGCCTATCTTGGCTCATAGCCACGGACTTTCCCAAAAGTCTCCCAAAGTTTCACAATCCCCAAACAAGTAGCATCTGGCCTCAATGTGCCCTGTACATCTGGCTAAGCTGCTCCTGGTCTGGCACTGGTGGCAGGGGGCCTTGACTCACAACTTGGATGCTCCCTGGCACCTCCAAGCCCAGAACAAGTAGCAGCCATACGCGGATTGCTTTGTAGCTCATGCCAGGTGGCCCAGACAAGGCATTGAACTTGGCCAGCATCTCCCAGGAGATCTCAAAGCCAGCACACACTGTGGGCAGCTTCAGACTATGTCAAAGCACCACCCACCATTTCTAAAAGTAGTGCAATTCATGGGCGATGTAATCAGCCTCTGCACAGCTGACCCTCCACAGTGGTTGCAGCTAGTCCTTGCCGCCAATGAGTTTAGGGGTACATCCCTCCAATCAAAATGCCGACAGAAATGAAGATTCAACTGCAAAATGAAAGGTTGATCTATTGAATGGGTGAAGCTATTTTCTAATGATAGATATAACAAGGGGATAATATAAAAAATATATAAGGAGCTCATACAACTTAACAACCCCAAAAATCAAGTTATTAGATTTAAAAATAAGCAGAAGACCTGAATAGACAGTTCTTCAAAGAGAACATACAGACGGCCATTAGACATATGAAAAGCTTCTCAACATCACTAATCATCAGAGAAATGCAAAATAAAACCACAATTAAATATTATTTCACAACTGTCAGAATGGCTATCATCAGTAAATCAAAAAACAACAAGTGTTGGGAAGGATGTGGAGAAAAGGGAACCCTCTTGCATTGTTGCTTGGATTGTAAATTGGTACAGCCCAATGGAAAGCAGTACAGAGGTTACTCAAAAAATTAAAAATAGTGCTATCATATGACCCAGCAATTCCACTTCTTGGTATTTATTTGAAGAAATCCTATATACTAATTGGAAAAGATACACGCAGTCCTATATTTTTGTAGCATTATTTACTATGACTGAGATATGGAAGCAACTTAAGTGTCTATCAATAAAAGATGTGAGTCATGTATACTAAAGTATACTACTTGGCCATAAAAATAATGAAATCTTGTCATATGAGACAACATGGTTAGACCTAGAGAGTATATGCTAAATGAAATAAGTCATACATATAAAGACAAATGCAAATGATTTCACTTCTATGTGAAACTTAAAAAACAAAACAAACTTATACAGAGAATAAATTGATTTTGACAGACTGGAAGGTGCTGGAAGGCTGTGTGGAAAAGGTGAAGGGATTAAGGATTACAAATTGGCACTTATAAAATAGTCATGGGCACATAAAGGACAGCATTTGGGATATAGTTAATAATATTGTAGTAACTATGTATGGTGCTAGATTGGTATTAGACTTATGGGGTAACCACTTTGTTAATTTATATACATGTCTAATCACTATATTGTACACCTGAAATTAATATAATATTGTATGTCAATTATAATCTCTATATATAAAACCTAAGCAACCATTCAACCAGTAGCTCTGACGTGCACTGACCACCAGGGGAAGACGCTCAACACGCAGGCATGGAAACGTGGAACAGACTGATGAATCTTAGAGGGAAGGGAGGAGAGGGAAGAGATCAACCAAAGATCTTATATGCATACTAGAGGCCTGGTGCATGGATTCATGCACCAGTGGGGTTCCTCAGCCTGGCCTGTGGATACCGGGCTGAAACTGGCAGTCCTACATTTCCTGAAGGTTCCCGGATTGCAAGAGGGCTCAAGTCAGGCCAAGGGACCCCACTGGTGCATGAATTTGTGCACCAGGCCTCTTGTTAAATAATAAAAACATATTTTCAACATCAAGTACTTGAGACATAAATTAATCTAGTTGTTTCTATCAAAATAAAATAACCCTAAACGTACCTGAAGCCAAACTCTAAATTTGATCTAAACTAGAGATAAATAAGTGTAGATAAATGGCCTAAGAAATGTTCTCACATTATCTCCTGTATGTCTTATGTTATAAACACATTATATATAGATGGATAAACAATGGGTCATATCCTCCCTATAGCAGTTGCCTGCACTTCCTCCAGATGATTTCAAAAGTATTTATACAAGTTCAAATTCCTTTCAGCTGCCTGCCACTGAAGGAGTTTCTGTTTCTTATTTGAGTCCTGGATAATGAAGTAAATTAATCAAGAAATATAATTCACAATTGTATAAATGCTTTAAAAATTGGACCAGACAAGTTTTTACCCAAAAGTCAATAGAAAATATATAATATTTCACTGACTCTTTTATTTACAAATAAAAGCCCGCTGATTTAATGATGTTTGAGGAAGCACATCAGGTTTATCCTTCTGTCAATTCCAAGTGTAAATCCCACCAGCCCAGCTCATTCTTATGACATGCTTGGCTCAGTTTCAACACAAATATCTGTGTAGGCTGCCCAGAAAAAGTAACTAGTGGTCATAACATTAAATGGTAGTGGTAGAACTTTAATGAACATTAAGAATCTTTAAGAACTAAATATGCATCTGTAATAATTGCATTTTATAATAAATTTTCATCAATATCCATACAAGGTATTGATAATATTTTATATAAATCAAGTTTATAGACATCAATTAACTTGTGTAACATCCAGTAGATGGTAAAGGGTGATTATAAGAGTTGCCCCAGCCTTGGGCTCCAGTATCCAATTATTTGTGCCTCCCCTAGGTCTTGAGTGCTAGAAAAAAACCCACAAAATAACCTGCCCTCATGGAGGTTACAATCTAGGAATCTCCAAGATATTTCAATAATCACACATGTAAGTGAAAAATAACAGTGGAGATAAGTTCTGTGAGGAGGAGTGTGTGATACCATGCGCTCATATAGTTAATTTGTTTTAATGTGGAAAAGCAGATGAGTGAAATCTTTCAGAGGAAGTGAAGATTGCTCTAACATGTTAAAATTAGTTTTAGGGATGTGAGAGGATTTCTTCCTGGAAGAAGTCTCCTGAATCTGAGAATATTTTAAAAGGCCAGAAGAACTCAGGTGTGTGTGAATGTTGTGTGTGCAGAGAGAGAGAAACAGAGAGAGAAAGAGGAATGTGTCACAGCAAGAGAAACATTGAGTGGTAGACAGCAGCCAGACCATGTAGGGCCTTGTACTCATTATAAGTATTTGGCAGTTTTCATAAAAGTGTTTTATGAGCAGTGAGGTTAAACATTTGTTTCAAAACATCGCTCTGGTTCTAGTCTAGAGAACAAATTGGAGTTCAAGAAGAACAAAATTGGGTAGAGATTGACCCTCAAGTAGGTTGATTATCTCTCTAACTGAAGCTCGATTTTATGCAAAATATGCTGTATTACATATTATAATAGTATTTGCTATGTTCTTAGCTATCTTTTCTTTGGGTCTTATATCTGAAGAAATTTATTTGACTTCACTCTACTCATGGTACTTTTAAATGTCTCTTCAGAAAAATGGAATAACTTTTCCATTAGTATTTTGATCTAAAAGATCCCTAAAAGGATGTCAGGGTATCAGGGTTTCAGGCAAGTTATATCTAACTAGAGGCCCGATGCACAAAATCCATGCAAGAGTAGGCTTTCGCAGCCCAGCTGCCTCGGCCCTCATGGGATGGGGCTGCCTTGCAGCCCCAGCTGCCTCACAGCCCCATGTCCCCGCTCCCCACCCACTGGTCATTCCAGAAGATCGTTCTAGAAGGTCGTTCCACTCTCCAGTCTAATTAGGATATTAGCTCTTTATTATATAGGATATTTTTCACCTCTGCTCTGCTGTTGTGAACAATGTATGATGTTCAATTCTACCCATGGGTTTGATCTTAAGCTGTCTAGGGAGGTCACTAAGGATAGATAGTGGGGTTTACAGTTTTGCCTTTTAGCTCTTTTTCCTCCTATCAATACATAAGTACTGCCTGTTTGGAGTTACTATTTTATATCAAAATTATATACTTTAGCTCAGTAAGTACACAGAAAATGGACATTCACAATGAAGGATCGTTTAATCAAATCTGGCGATCAATGCAAATTTATATTTTGTAGCCCAATTGCACACATAATCCTATAGGGATTGTAAACAATTTTTTAAGACTGTAGTTTGATTTAGTTTAGTATAGTACCTAGCATAGTGTTACGGACATATTGTACTCTGGCACATCCTAGACAAGTAAACTAGTGAATATATAAATAAAATAAATATTCTACACATTTTTGAAGATAGAATCTAAAGAAATGCAGTGATACATGAAAGTATAATTTAAGTTTGCACATGGAAAATAATTGAGAACTCAGAGTTCAAAACACATTCAGTTGTCACATGAATGACAGGTTGTTTATCATGGTTAAAGAAACATGACATGACCTTTTGCTTTCTTTTAAATGCCAGTTCCTGTGTTCCCTTTCTCTGTATGTCACTCATTCATGCTAAGTATGCAGGGCATGTTAAAAACCGGAGAAATAAATCACATAGTCATCTGTCTGCCAAGTGTCAAATGTACCGCTTAGTTTAGTTGTTTGTTTGTTTTTCACACAATTGATTAAAGAGTTGGCATCTTTCTCTTAAAGAGACAGACAGACATTTTAGATTTTGAGGGCAATATTGTCTCTGTTACAATTACTCAACTCTCCCACTGTAGTGTGAAAGCAGCCATGGACAGTATGAAAATGCATGTGTGTCGATGTGTTATAATAAAACTTTATTTAGAAAAGTAGGCTTTGATCCTATAGGCCTGTGGTCAGCAAATTGCGGCTTGTGAGCCACATGCGGCTCTGTGGCCCCTTGAGTGTGGCTCTTCCACAAAATACCACGTGCGGGCGCGCACATACAGTGAGATTGAAACTTTGTGGCCCTTGCACAGAAGTGGGTATTTTGTGGAAGAGCCACACTCAAGGGGCCAAAGAGCCACATGTGGCTCACAAGCTGCAGTTTGCCGAGCCGCAGTTTGCCGACCACGGCTATAGGCCATAGCTTTCTAACTTCCCGAAGAGTTTAGTTGTAATGAAGTCAACCCATATAATGTTTAATATGTGTGTATTTTGATATCAGAAAACATAAGACATACTTGATAAGCCTAAGAATAAACTTAAAATGCTACCTAGGTTGGCTGAAATGCCAGCCTGAGAAAATGCAGGGTAGGGTTTCAGTACTGGTGGGAAAATAAAAGATCCTGCGTGAGGTAACAGGAAGTAGAGGGATTGGAATGTTTGCAACTTCTTTAGTAAAAGTAAAGTGCATAAGAACCAAACCGAATAGTTAAGTTAATTACAAGTGTAACTATGACTTGTGACTCTTGAAAATGTCTCGAGATAGGGATATGGCCCAAAAACATACTAAAAATAGCAGGCCAGGCTGAAATGAAATGGATTTGCAGAGACTGCCATGCTCAGCCCTTAGTTGTTCATCTTGTATCATTATCTATGGTCACTAATATGGTACAGCTTTTTGGAAGACAGATGCCAAATAATGAGCAACTTTATTTTAGATGAAGGATTTCTATTTAATTTCTTTGTCCACCAACCATTGCTAATTCATCTAGCACAATATGCCGCAGAAGAATACCCAGATACAATCTCTGCCACTGGAATGGTTGAAGTCTAATTGACAAGCTGTCCCATAACAAAATGAATTAGACAAACACAGAAAATGCTAATTCAGCCCAGACAGTGTGGCTCAATGGTTGAGCATTGACTCACGAACCAAGAGGTCACTGGTTTGATTCCCAGTCAGGGCGCATGCCCAGGTTTGCAGACTCAATCCCCAGTAGGGGGTATACAGGAGGCAGCTGATTGATGTTCTTCTCTCATAGATGTTTCTATCTCTCTATCCCTCTCTCTTTCTCTCTAAAGCAAGCAATGAAAACATTAAAAAAAAAAAAAAGAAAGAAAATGTGAATTCAGATGATATGGAATGATGGTTAATATCAGTGTTTCTCAAATTCTATTTCACATACACCCACTAGAGATCTTGTTACAACAAAGACTCTGATTTTATGGGTTTGGAGTGAGGCCTGGTATACTTGACCTTTGTCAAGCTCTTGTGTGATTGTTAATGACCCTCTTGGTGCAGGATCATGGGTAAATTAATCAGTACTCTACGCAGTTTTTGAAGAGATTGTTAGAGGCTGAGTGGTCAGGAATTTCTGGATGAAATGGGAGTGGGACTGTGCTCAGAAGAAAGAATTCAAGTTCAAATGCGTACAACAGGCAGGGCTGTAACAGGGTGCACCGGGATAGTGCGAGTTAACAGGAGTGGTCTGAGTTGAGCCAAACCTGGTTTCTATTGCTGAAAGTTCAGGCGTAGAGGGTGTCAGTTAGAACAAGGAGCCAAACTGAAGCAACAATCAAGCCTTTACTCACTCAGCAGTGCAAGTAAGAGGCGAAAGGAGAGGTGCAGGCTTTTGCGTGTTCTGTTTTCTCAGGGAACTACAGCGGGTGTTGGGACAGAGCGGGGGAGGGAAGGGCTAGGAGCCGGATGGCACTGTGTCGGAGTGGAGGAGAGGCCTCAGCCAAGCCCCATGCAGAAGCTGCCACGTGGAGGTGCCTGCTCAGACATGTGTGAATGGAAGGTCAGACCGCAAGTCCGGAAACCCGCGTCCTCGGCCGCAAGTTCTGGAAAACTGCTTGTGCACCACGTCTGGTGCGGGGAGGCCAGCTTCCCGTCCGGAGGCTTGCCTGGAAAACCTGGTGATGGCCGATGGTTGGGTTTGGAAGGGTCACGGGTAAGGTTCTGGCTGGGAGCTGGATTCCTCCCCTATTCTATGTCTCCAGTGGCAGCCACTGTTCAGCTTCAGCGACTCCTTCCAGGCAGGATCCAGATGTGACCAATTCTTTCAAGGTAAGCCACACGTTTATTTGTGAGATTGTCTGATTTTCAAATATCATAACTGGTTTTTTAAAATTATTCTTCTTACTTTTTAGTACTTTAAACTCAGAACACGTTTTCTTATCCCGATCCAGCCTCGGGAACAACAGTGTGAAATTTCTGCCTGATAAGATGGGGGAACTTGGCTGAAAGACAAGTTTCTGGAGAGAAAATAGAGGGAGAGAAAAAGGAATTCTCCATTCTTTGAGCTAAGCTTGCTGGAGCCTGCGATCAGGCAAATTGATTTTATTTTAAACTTATTTTATCTCTCAGTAGATATTTAGGTTGTTTCTACACACTGGCTATTCTGACAAGCATTGCTATAGGTATAGTGCTACTCTCCCTTTCAATTCTCTTTCCACCTTAGGACTGGGATCACTTGGGGCATAAGATAGTTCTATATTTGGTGTGTGTGTGTTTTTTGTTTTTTTCTTAAGAGCCTCCACACTGTTTTCCATAGTGACTGCACCATTTTTCTAGAGCAGTTAGCAAGGGTCCTAATTTCTTCACTTCCTTACAAATATTTGCCTTATTTTTTTTGACAATAGCTATCCTGACAGGTGTGGAATAATATGCCATTGTGGTTTTTATTTGATGGCATGTGCATGCAAGCAAATACTATACAGTCTTAAAAAGGGGAGGGGGAGCGGGTCTGGCCGGTGTTGCTCAGTTGGTTGAGTGCATCAAAAGGTCACCAGTGTGATTCTTGGTCAGGGCACATGCCCAGGTTGTGGGTTCTGTCCCCAGTCAGGGTGCGTCCAGGAGGCAACCAATCAATGTTTCTCTTTCATATCGGTATTTCTCTCTCCCTCTCCCTTACCCCTTCTCTCTAAAAACTAATTAATAAACACATATTTTTTAAAAAGAAGGAAATTCTGACATGCTACAATATGTATAGACCTTGAGGACATTATATTAAGTGAAATAAGCCAGCCACAGAAGGAGAAATGATGCATGATTCCACTTGTATTAGGTATCTTAAATAGTTAATTCATAGAATTAAAGAGTAGAATGGTGGTTTTCAGGGGCTGGGGGAGGGAGAAATGGGGAGGTAGCAATCAGTAGGCATAAAGTTTCAGTTGAGATGGTTATAAGCTCTAGTGATCAGCTGTACATTGTATCTGTGGGCAACAAGAATGCTCTGTATACTTAAATATTTGTGAATAAGGTCAAGCTCATGTTAAGTATTCTAACCACAATAAAATTTTTAAAAAATTATTTTATCTCCTAATTAACTCCATATCATGAGACTCCTGAGCCTTCTCAAAGGTGACATATGTTCAAGACCTGAGCTCTACACACAGAGATTCATTCTAAGGCAGACAATGGCTGAGTTGTTTCTTGTTAAAATGTCGCAGTCCTCAGAGTTATAGTTCATCACACTCAAGCACTCTACAGAACCATTGTCCACAACAGGAACGTAGAGACCCAGGCTAAAACAATCTTCTCTGACTTGTGGAGTTGAAGATGAAAGAGATACATTTATTTTACTGAGCTACTGAGTTTATTATGGGGTGTCTGAAATTCCCAGGGTGGCTCACAATGATATATCTGTGTACCTTTAAATATGGACCATCATGAGCTCCAAGCAGCAAAGATAAATCTTTCTGAGGAGTAATAGGAGACTTTATAATGTGTGGACACAGACAGTGGGGGTGGTGAGGGCCTAGAGGGTGGGAGGATGAGAAAGATTACTGGGGGGAAAAGGAGGACCTATGTAATACTTTCAACAATTAAGATTTTTAAAAAAAGACTATTCACCTGGCTCCAGATCTAAGGGCGGTTTTTGTCTGTCCATCCCTTCCCCACACAGAGATGTATTTGTTGAGGCTACTGCTACAATGCTGTTCAGATCTGTCTTGTACTTAGGGGTCCAGTTTTACCAGCCAAGCTCAGGCACTGTACCCCAATTTTGGCAATTACTATATTGGCCTTCGAAGTACTCTGTGTGTTCAGTGCTCAGTTGAAATCATTTCTGCACTTTACTTAAAATCATCTGTTTAGAAATGTTAGCTCCAATTTCGCCTTCAGTATAGTCAAAGAAACCAATTACAAAAAATAAAAAGAAAAGAGATTATTATTTAAGACTGCTCACCTATTTCACATTATCAACATCTATTCACAAATTTTTCGTCATCTACATATTTTAGGCTTATATTTTCAAGAGCTAGGCCTTTTAGCTTCTTATCCCTCAGTCCTTGGCCTATTATACCTGCTTTCTTTCTTTTTTTTTCTGTTTCATCCTTATTCAGCCTTAGAATCAAATTCATAGCATAAGTCCATGGAAGCTTTTCCTTGTCTTCTTCAACTCAATAAAGTTTTTTTTTTTTTTAATTGTTCAGATTTCTTAATGCCTGAGGTGTTTTTTTTTGGTGTGTGTGTGTATGTGTGTGCAAAGAAACAACACATGTATTTGGCTTAATTATATTAGAAATCTGTTTAACTGGTAAGAGTCACTGATATATTGATTAATGAGATAACATTTATTCAAATCAAAATCCAAATATTATCCTTTACTGTACAAGTCATCAATCAAAATCAATCATATTGAATTTCCTTGAACTTAAACAATTATTGTAGAGATATTTGATTAAAATTTTCTACGCTAAGTAATAAAATGTTCATTACTTTTATGCAGACAAAAAAAACAAAAATTAGGTCTTAGTTGTTATATCAAATAAATTTTAATCACATATTCTATCATATATTTGAAGCTTGGATTTTTTTTTTACCATAATTTAATTACTAACTTGTCATAGTAATATAGTACACTGTGATATATTAACTTATTTATTCATGTAATTAGAAATTCTAGAAAGCCTTATCATTACAAAGAAATGGGTAAACTAGTTGATGAGGGTTCAAGTCTTCTCAGATGATTCTCATTTAACACATTGTATGTGGGAAACGTATTTATACGTTTTTTATAGACTAGCGGTAGAATGCGGGTACGTATAAATACGTAAACTAAAGTTATTGTAATTTTATTGAACGTTGCCATTTGCGCAAAAATTAGCAAAAATAGCCTGTGCCACCTGTTAGCGTGCGATAAAAACTACCCTCAAACAATGTGTTAAGAAACAATTGTTGAATTCATGTTGGGTCTCATGGTCAGACTCCTTGGTACTCCACCATAGTGTGGCCATTTGCCATGTCTTTTTTAAACCCATGTATCTTTTTGTTATCATTGGTGCTCACAGAGCCTATTCTTTACTGCAGATAATTGACTCCACCACTTTTTAGTCTTTTTTTGTTTGTTTGTTTGTTTTTTTGTTTTGTTTTGTTTTTTTCTTTTTTTTTCTTTTAATTAAATCTTTATTATTAGGATTATTACATTTGTTCCTCTTTTTCCCCCCATAACTCCCCTCCTCCCAGGTCCCACCCCACCCTCCGCCCTCACTCCCCACCCACTGTCCTCATCCATAGGTGCACGATTTTTGTCCAGTCTCTTCCCGCATCTCCCACACCCCTTTCCCCCCCAAGAATAGTCAGTCCATCCCCTTTCTATGTCCCTGATTCTATTATAATCAACAGTTCATTCTGTTCATCAAATTATTTATTCACTTGATTCTTAGATTCACTTGTTGATAGATGCATATTTGTTGTTCATAATTTGTATCTTTACCTTTTTCTTCCTCTTCCTCTTCTTAAAGGATACCTTTCAGCCTTTCATATAATCCTGGTTTGGTGGTGATGAACTTCTTTAGCTTTTCCTTATCTGTGAAGCACTTTATCTTACCTTCAATTCTGAATGATAGCTTTGCTGGATAAAGTAATCTTGGTTGTAGGTTCTTGGTATTCATCACTTTGAATATTTCTTGGCACTCCCTTCTGGCCTGCAAAGTTTCTGTTGAGAAATCAGCTGACAGTCGTATGGGTACTCCCTTGTAGGTAACTGAGTTTCTTTCTCTTGCTGTTTTTAAGATTCTCTCTTTATCTTTTGCTCTTGGCATTTTAATTATGATGTGTCTTGGTGTGGTCCTCTTTGGATTCCTTTTGTTTGGGGTTCTCCGCGCTTCTTGGACCTGTAAGTCCATTTCTTTCACCAGGTGGGGGAAGTTTTCTGTCATTATTTCTTCAGATAGGTTTTCAATATCTTGCTCTCTCTCATCTTCTGGCACCCCTATAATTCTGATGTTGGTACACTTGAAGCTGTCCCAGAGGCTCCTTACACTATCCTCGCATTTTTGGATTCTTTTTTCATTTTGCTTTTCCAGTTGGGTGTTTTTTGCTTCCTCGCATTTCAAATCATTGACTTGATTCTTGTGCTCCTCTGGTCTGCTGTCGGGAGTCTGTATAATATTCGTTATTTCAGTCCGTGTATGCTTAATTTCTAGGTGGTTCCCCAATATAACATCGAGGGTCTCATTAGTTTTCTTGTAGATCTCATTAAGTTTATCGGCGGCTTCTAAACAGTTCTTGAGAGACCTTAAAAGTGTGGTTCTGAACTCTATATCTTCCATTGACAATTTTGTCCTGTTTCTTTGTCTCCGCATTTTGTTATGCTTCCTTGGTGCACCCCCTAGTGGTCTTTGTGCACAGTCTTATAGTTAAACCTTGATTGTTGTAGCTAATACCAGGGAGGGTTTGACCTCCAGGCCAAGTGGCCGAGAGAGAGAAAACTCTGAGTTCTGCAGTGAGAGAACTTCTGTCCTCTAGGGAGGTGCTAATCTCGCCTTTGCCTGAGGCTATCCGGCAAATGCCTCTGTGCAGGGCTTGGGCGGGGCGGGTCGCACAGGATCAATAGGGTGGGCCGGAGAGAGCAGTTATGGTGGCTCTCAGTCCTGTCCCCAGGGGCTCTGCCTCTCTGAGTCCCAGCACCCGCTGCAAAGCTCGGAGAGAAAGCTGCACTCGCTCTGACCGAAGCCAGACAGTCGCGCTTCTCCCGTTTGAGTCTGGGTCCCTAAAGACTCGCCCGGATCTGGAGCTCAGAGTCTGCGACTCCCTCCCGATTGAAAACGCCAACCGCGCCCTCCGCCTCCAGCCCGCTCCGTGCACTCCACACCTCAGAATTTGACTTCAGCACTGTGCCTCCTCTGAGTGTCCGTATGCGTTTCTCTTTCCTCCTAGTTGTAGGACTTCCACTCAGCCAGCATTCCTGTGGTTCTGGGTGATGTCCCTTCCGTTTTTTTGGTTTCACTTTTGAAGTAGTTGTTCAAAGCAGCAACTCCGGCGTTAACTTATGCCGCCATCTTGGTTCTCTCACTTTTTAGTCTTATTCCTCTCTAATTGCACATGAACACATACACACCCTTGAAAGGAAAAAATAATATATCACCACTGTTGCATTAATTATTATTAAATAACTGGTAGCCCATCACGCGGTATTGTGCACAGTAGGCCACCACCGCTTCCGCAGGAGCCTGCGGGAGCCACAGCGCACCCCCGGGAGCCGCACTGCTTCCGCGCTAGGCGGGCCCACTGTCTCCTCTCTGGGCCTGTGTTCCGCCTTGGGCTGGTAGCCCTGTCCTTGTCCGTGTCCACTCCGGCTCCGGGGGTCTGGCCCAAGCCGAGTGCGGCAGCTCACCGGCCCCCTGTCTCTGTCTCCATCTCCGCTCCAGGCTCCACCTGCTGTGCAACCTCTTCCTGTCTGGTCGTGATCCTGTTGTGCCCAGATTTCATGATTCCCAAGAACCCACAGGGAGCCAGCGAGTCCGATGCAAAAGCAAAGAGTCATTCATTTCAAACCTAGGTTTGGCTCCCCTGCCACACTCACCGATGCAGCGGTAAGCTCCAGTGGCCGAGAGAGAGAAAACTCTGTGTGGAGAGAGGTTTTATAGGGGTTTGGGGTAAGGGGAGGAGAAAGGACTGTGGGCCCTGCCGATTGGCCAGGCGCGAGTCAGTGTCTCATTACACAGGATGTGGTCATAGTGATGGCGTGCACTTCCCTTGACTATCTTCCGGGAAGAAGCTTGCTGAGCACATGGCCAAGTTAAGATGAAGGGCATAGCCCTTACCCTGGGGCAAGGTGGAGGGCGTAGTCCTCGCCCTTTCATTCCGTTATGGGGCCCTGGACTAATTTGCATATTCTCTCTCTCTCTCTCTTTCTCGAATTTATATGTATATAATGTTTAACCACCATTTATATTATAACTAGAGGCCTTGTGCACAAATTCATGCACTTGGGGGTGGTGGGTCCCCTCAACCCAGCCTGCACCCTCTGGCGCAGTCCGGGAGCCCTCACCTTAGCACTGCCAAAGAGTAGCTGCTGCATATGCCAGCCGTCAGCCTGGCTCCTGGCTGAGTGGTGCTCCCGCTGTGGGAGCGCACTGACTACCAGGGGGCAGCTCCTGTGTTGAGCCGATTGGGCAGAAACTGGCTCCCATCCCCCAAGGGGTCCCAGATTGTGAGAGGGTGCAAGCCAGGCTGAGAGGCCCAACCAATGCAGGAAGCCGGGGAGGGATGAAGGAGGCTGGGCAGCTGGGGAGGGACTGCAGGAGGGCTCCAGGGAGTGTGCGGCCCATCTCACTCAGTCCCAATCCACTGGACCCCAGCAGCAAGCTCACCTACCGGTTGGAGCATCTGCCCCTGGTGGTCAGTGCATGTCATAGCGAGCAGTTGAGTGGCCTTAGCGTATCATTAGCATATTACTCTTTGATTGGTTGAACGGCTGATGGGACAACCTGACATTTAGCATATTAGGCTTTTATTATACAGGATTAAATTGTTATACTTCATACTAAATTTCCCTTTATATGTTGTTATAAGTTCATGCTGCATCATACATAACTGTGTTTATTACTGTCAGTTATAATCATTAACACACAGCTTGTCATAACCTGAACAGTAGAGTCCCTTTGTCTTTTTAGTGTTCTGACATTCTTTAATGTGTTCTTGGATTTTGGCAATCATTGTTATTCTATGCCATCCAAAGATTTTAGACCACTCTCTATAGATCCACATTTCTAGCTAAACTATAACCTATAGGAGACCTTTGTGAATATTATAAAAAAGGTACCTCTTCCTGGTGGACATAGCTTCCTGGCAAATGTCAGGTGGTGGTAAGAGGGGTAGCAGTGTGCCTCAGTAGCACACACTTGGTGCACCTGTTCATGGCATCCCATCCCGCTCACTTTGATAAAGGTCGGTATTAGAAACGAATCTTTCATTCTAGAACATTCACTGACACGTACAAAGTGGACAGTGGTGCTCCTGAAGTGTTTGCATGGTGATTGAGAACATGGGTGTCTTTGAGTCTTGGCCCTGCTACTGGTAAGGTGACTGGGGAACTAACCAATCATGTCTAAACCTTTGTTTCCTTATGTGTAAAATTTGGGATTTTAACAATATCTACCTCAAAGAGTTATGCTGAAAATTTGGTAAGTTAACATACGTAAAGCTGCTAAAACCGTGTGTGGTACATAAGTGCTGTAAAAGTTAAATGATGCCCTGGCCAGTTTGGCTCAGTGGATAGAGCGTCAGCCTGTGGACTGAAGGGTACTTCTGCCCCTCTGACCCCTTCTGAGCTGCTGAGTCAGGGCTGCAACTAGCATCTCTACTGCTAATGCATCAGCTGGAGCCAAGCCTAGGAAGGGAGGGTGAGGGAAGGTGTGATTGCAAATCTGGGCTTTATTTTTCTCTGGGAATGGTGGCTGCCAGACCATAGCTGCACACCTTTGCACTGTGTCTCTAACACCCTCATCGGGCTCGGCCACATGTACACCAGCTACTCAGGCTGGAATGCTGCCTCTGCCCCTCCCACCTCTCTGGGCTACAGAATAAGGGGTACTACACTACCCTCCACTGCTACAGTCAGCTGAGGCCGTGCTGAGCAGCAAACTGCATCTGAGGCTGCCTTCTTTGTACTCTCCCTGTCCTGCCTCTCCTGCTTTTTCCATATACCCATATTTAGATGACTCAAAGGACAGATCTCTCAGATGTGTTTATTTGTTGAGCAGGAAACCTTCTGTTGACTTATACTTGTTTGCTTTGTGGTACCTTGAGGAGAAGAAACCAAGAGGACTTCTCACACCACCATAATGGGGACATCCTGGGCAATGTGTTTTATATGTATTATTTTAATTAAAACTAATAAAATCTTCTAAAGTACATATGTGCACTATTTTAAAAGGACATCACTCAGACATAGAGAAGCTGATCCTATATAATAAAGAAGTAATATGCAAATTGACCAACACTCCAACACACAAGATGGCCATGTCCATGTGGTCACAGATGGCCACCTCAAGATGGCCTGCAGGGGAGGGCAGTTGTGGGAGATCAGGCCTGTAAGGGAGGACAGTTGGGGGGGACCCAGCCCTGCAGGGGAGGGCAATTGGGGGCAACCAGGCCAGCAGGGGAGGGCAGTTAGGGGCGACCAGGCCTGCAGGGTAGGGGCTGATCAGGCCGGCAGGGGAGTGGTTAGGTAGTGATCAGGCTGGTAGGCAGAAGCAGTTAGGGGCAATCAGGCAGACAGGCAGGCAAGCAGTTGGGAGCCAGCAGTCCTGGATTGTGAGAGGGATGTCCTACTGCCTGTTTAGGCCTGATCCTGAGTGGGATCAGGCCTAAATGGGCAGTCAGACATCTCTCGAGGTGTCCCAGGTTGGAGAGGGTACAGGCTGGGTTGAGGGACACCCCTCTCCCCGTATACGAATTTCATGCACTGGGCCTCTAGTTGTTAAATAATTTGTACAATCAGCCTTTATTTAATGTCATTTATAGATTCTGTGACTCTAAGAAAAATGGTGTTTACCAAAGTCAGTTTTACCATAGGCTAGTTGACATAAACAAAAGTTAAGCTTGTGTGGCATCTCATCAATGTAATAATGAAGAGATGTTGAACAAAATGACATTATTTGAGGACCTGATGTCTGAGGTCCATAGTCATTAACTACAGTTAATATGATTTGCCTTCATTGCCTGATATTAACATAAGTAAAACATTTAGAAGGGAGGTATGTTATAAAGCTGACACTTGTCAAAGTTGGAAAGTAGACAGTAATTTGGTGGATAAAGCCATTTAAGTTCTGGTGTATAACATTTATTTTTTAGAATTAATTATCTATCCCTGACTTGCTTTATTCAGCAAGACTTGATGGTTAAGTTATGACTATCTGCGAATCTAAACAATACCATTGGGAATGACAAATTTACCATAAAACAAACCAAAACAAAAAAACAAAGAAAAGGAAAAAAAAAAAAAAACATGGTAGACGTAAATATAGGAACAAAATGTTGAAAATCACTCTCCTTTACTTTTGCTTTTTTATATGATGTTTTTATACCCAACATACCAACAAAGTGCCTAGAGGACTCCATGAACTACAGTGCTAAGAATATTACATTTCTTTTTCTCCTTGCCTGGAGTTTTTCTTTCTGCACAATGGGACACTTTTTTCTCTTTTCCCCTATTTTTTGCTGACATTTTTATAGTACATTTTCCATTAGAAAAATGTTATTATTTCATAGTTCTGTAGAGAACACACAAATTGAAAATTATAATATCAGTAGTCAAGAATCTTATTTTTGAGGCATTAACTAATTATATAATGCCTTGTTCAAGAAATATGATAAAATAGACTATTTCCCAAAAGATAATGGGCTGTGCTAAGTTATTCATTTTATGCATGTAAATTACATTTATGCTCTGGGATAGTATTTTACCAGAACTTTTTGTAGTCATGTTGATTCAGCTATTCTATCAATAACATGTTTCAATTTTAATATTAAACTTAATTATGAAATCCCAAACCACAGACAATATAAAAGTTTTTTTCGCATGTCAATGGCCAGGTATGAGGATTTTAAGAGGTTTATTTCTATTATGTATATAATCCTGTATAAATTTTAAATTTTAAAATTATATTTATAGTGCAAGGCATTTTATTACTCTGTGCTTTGAGAATTGTGAATGTTGTAATACATTCTATTAGAATTGATGTACTGTATCATTACAAATTATAGATAAACTCTTATACCACTAATGGGAGAGGAGTTATAAAATTGAAATAGAATAACAGTTTTTTCTAGTTTTCTGGTGCCTTATGCACTTCATTTATTAAAAACATAAAATGCTCAGTAAAATATGTACTAGAACTTTGAAAGTCTCTAAAGGTATAAATTGAATCATGTTGTATCTCTAATTTTCTATAAGGCACATTGCTTTAGAATACAATAGTCTGGAAGTTTTTCTTTTTAATTTGAAGATGTATGTCTTTGGAGGTCAATTTCACAGTAGAGAACATTCTCATTTTCATTGACATTTTTACAGGATACTTTTACATATTTGGCTAGAATATATCAGCTGAACATATGCATTTATCAAAAAGCTAACATTAATAAAATTGAGAATTATTAATAACTAGAGGCCCAGTGCACGAAATTCATGCACTGGTAGGGTCCCTAGTGATTGCCAACTGCCAGTCGGGTACTCCCTCCTTTCTCCCAGCATACTGCTGCCACCTGCTGCCACCATTGGCTGGGTCCTCCCTCGCTTCCCTCAGTCAGCCTACCCCCTGGTCGAATTTCCTGAAGAACTCTGGTTGAGGGGACAATTTGCATACTACACTTTTATTATACAGGATTTTTCAGTAGTAGCTTCTGTTTTATGCCTTTATTTTGTCTGTGTGTTTTTCAGTTGCTATGGTCTAAATTTTGTATTTTCTCAAAATTTATATGTAGAATCCTTACCACCAAAGATGATTGTACTAGGGTCTTTGGGCTATTATAAGATGAAGATAGACTCCTCATAAACAGAATTAACAGTGTCCTCGTAAGCAGTGTCCTTATGAAGTAGGCTCCAGAGTGATTCCTGGCCGCCTCTGCCAAGTGAGGACTCAGTGAGAGTTGTCAGCTGTGGACCAGGAAGTGCGACCTCCCCAGAAAACAACCATGTGGCACCACGATCTTGATCTTTGCAGCCTCCAGAACTGTGAGCATTAATTCCTGTTGTTTATGTTACCCAGCCCGAAAGGACTAAAACCCAGTCCTTGGACGCTTGTGCTGCAGAAGCAAGACACGTTATTAACAGAGGGATGGTTTAAGTCTTAAACTATGTCATGGCTCCCAGAGAACATCACTTGAAGGAGAAACCAGGAGAACAGCGTGTGTAATCCAGTGGGAAATGGTGCGTTTCTAACCTTATGGTTTTCTGATACCATTTGGAAAATGACTGATCAGCATTTGGAGTTTAGTCTTCAATCCTTTGGGCTCAGGCCACAGATGTGGAATCTGCCCTATGAAGGGAAAAGGCTGGTTCTGGCAGCTGATGCTTTCAGCATTATTTTTTAATCTGGTATATATTAGTTTGATTTTACGTATAATGTCATGAACACATTAAATACTTGAAAAGTATTTGCATTTTCAAGACAAAATATTTATTCTTTCTGCCTCTCCCTTCTCTAATGTAAGCACTATAACTGTACACATGGTCTTCTGCAAGGTTAGATTATATTTAGTTTTTTCTTTAATTTGACATATTGTTTTTAAATTCAATCTATGATATAAAGGCACATAGTCATACTAAGTTATTAATATTTTTACAATTGTTTGGCATTTTATTGCACTTAATTTTTCGTATTATGTGAGCTATAACTTTCAGAAACAATAATTTTTATTTTGATAAGGGTTTTTCCAAAGAATCTGGCTATTGAGCCTTTAACATGGATTGACTCACCAACTACAGTTTTCTTGAACCTCTTCCAGGAGATCCTGTGAAAGATTTCCTAGTAACTGTCAGTCACTAGGAAATGCATTGCTTAGTAAGCTATGAAATCCCTAATTCAATGAAAGCTTCACTGCTATCAGTGTTCAGTGATATACTTTCATGCAAAGAAGAGATAAAAAGAAGAAAAAATCAATCAGAATTTAAATAATTATTTGGAACCATATTCTCCAGGAACAAAGTTTTTCCAAAAGAATATTCCATGTAATCAAAGAATTTCCTAGAGCTGGTCTAAGAGCCTGCAAAAACTAGAACAGAGAGTTTATATGAGTACCCCATCCAGCACATGTAAAATCTCTTTCATTCTGACTTCATTGATCTCATTCTCTTTATGCTTCATATATGTGTTGCATTCTCAGAATGTCCCATGTGTTCTCCAATCTCTGAAGCTTAGCATACACTGCTTTGCTTAGAGTACCTTCCACAAAGGTTTATCCTTTATCACATGTCCAAATCCCAGTGGTCCTTCAAAACTGAAAATGAGTTTTGCATTATTTTGGGGAAAATTTTAGCTCTATTTTCAGCCTTCAATAAGAATAAGGTCTCTCTCTTATTTGTCTCCATGGCTCTTGTGATTACATTTATAATAATACTAGGGGCCCGGTGCACGAAATTCGTGCACTGGGTGTGTGTGTGTGTGTGTGGGGGGGGGGGGGGGGTAAGAGTGTCCCTCAGCCCAGCCTGCCCCCTCTCACATACTGGGAGCCCTCAGGCATTGACCCCCATCACCCTCCGATCGCCTGATCGGCCCCTTGCCCAGGCCTGATGCCTCCGCCAGAGGTGTCAGGCTTGGACAGGGGACCCCCATCTCCCCCCGATCACTGGCTCTGGCCCCCGCCCAGGCCTGAGCCTCTGGCCCAGGAATCATTCCTGGGCAGGGGACCCCCATCTCCCTCTGATCGCTTGCTCCACCCCCCGCCCAAGCCTGACGCCTCTGACCCAGGCTTCAGGCCTAGGCAAGGGGACCATCATATCCCCCCAATCCCCGGCTCTGCCCCCCACCCAGGCCTGATGCCTCAGCCAGAGGAGTTGACCCTCATCACCCTCCGATCACCAATCACCGGATCAGCCCCTTGACCAGGCCTGAGGCCTCCGGCAGAGGTGTCAGGCCTGGGCAGGGGACCCCCAGCTCCCCGTGGTTGCAGGCTCCGCCCCTGCCTAGGCCTAACGCCTCTGGCCTAGGCGTCTGGCCCAGGCAGCAGGGACCTGCAGTGGCAGCGGGGGGTGCTGCGATCGTGGGCTTTGCTTTAGGCCCAGGCAAGGGACCCCTAGCTCCCGGGACTGCCAGCCTCGACCGTGCCCAGCTCCCATCGCTGGCTCCACCTCTACTTCCTGCTATCACTGGCCAGGGCGGCAAAGGCGCCTGATTCTTCGATCATGGCTGGGGGGCAGGGCAAAGGTGGCCCCAGGGCCGCCTTTGCCCTGCCCCCCAGCTCTTAGCTCCCCCCTGGGTTTCAGATCACTGTCAGTGGCAGGGGGCTTCTTCCTGCTTTCCCTTTCGCCTCCCTGCATTGTGCCTACATATGCAAATTAGCCGCCATCTTGTTGGCAGTTAACTGCCAATCTTAGTTGGCAGTTAATTTGCATATAGCCCTGAGTAGCCAATGAAAAAGGTATCGTCGTACGCCAATTACCATTTTTCTCTTTTATTAGTGTAGATTTATCCTATATAATAAAGAGGGGATATGCTAATTGACCCTCATGCCATAGCATAGATGGCAGCATGCACAACCAATAAGGAGGGGATATGTTAATTGACTGCCACACCCTCAAAGATGGCACCGCCCAGAGCCAATAAAGAGTGAATATGCTAATTGACTGCCACACCCTCAAAGATGGTGGCACCCACAGCCACAAGATGGCAGTGCCCAGTCCCCTCAGTGCCACTGGGGTGGCAGGCATGCACCTGCCTTTGGAGTCCCCCAGTCCCCTCAGCCCCCAGCTGCCCAGGGCCAGCCGGAGGTGCAGGAAGCCTCAGATGGCAGCTTGCTCAGCTGCCCAAGGCCGGCCAGAGGCTCAGGTAACCAGGACCAGCTGAGGATTGCACAGCCAGCAATAGCAGCAGCAGAGGTGTGATGGGGTGTCACCTTCCCCTAATTACCAGGTTGCCTCCTGCCCCTGAGGGCTCCTGGACTGTGAGGGGGAAGGCCGGGCTGAGGGACGCCCCCTCCAGTGCATGAATTTTCATGAACCGGGCATCTAGTAATATTATAAATGTAACCTGTTTTGTCTATTTATTTTTGTTTCCTCTACTAGGCTATATTCTCTTTGATGCAATGAATCTGTCATTTATATTGGTATCTGTAATTTATTGAGGTCATTTGTTTAATAATAATTACATAAATGGACATAAAATAATGCTAATCCATATATTATTTTTGTTGAGGGACATAATTTAAAATGGCACTTCTTTAAAGTAAAATTGAGATAAATTCCTCCGGATTCTAATAAATAAATAACAGACAATATATACATCAAAATCTTGAGTTAATATTTGATTATTGTTCTGTGACACAGCTCACTTTACTTATTGTTTGGCAATATAGACAAAAATTTTAACAAGGAAAATACAGTATGTTTACAGAAAAATATGAGAGCAATTTTGCTAAACTAGATGCCCAATGCACAAAATTCATGCAAAAATAGACCTTCCTTCCCACTGCTACCGACAGTGGCTTCCCTTTGGCATTTGGGACCCAGGCATCCCTGCTGCCACCAGCAGGCACCCAGGACCCAGACTTCCCTCTCAGCCTCGGCTTCATCCATAAGGTTGCCTGGTCTAATTAGCATATTACACTTTTATTATAATAGACTAATAGCCCAGTGCACAAAATTCCTGCACATAGAAAGGGAATAATTGCCCTAACCGGTTTGGCTCAGTGGATGGAGCGTCAGCCTGCAGACTGAAGGGTCCCAAGTTCGATTCCGCTCAAGGGCGTGTACCTTGGTTGCGGGCACATCCCCATTGGGGAGTGTGTAGGAGGCAGCTGATCGATGCTTCTATCTCATCGATGTTCCTAACTCTCTATCCTTCTCCCTTCCACTCTGTAAAAAATCAATAAAATATATTTTTTAAAAAAGATAATTAATTAGCAGAGGTATATTAATATTGCTATTTTCCCTTTCTCTATAATAGAAGTGTGAGAGATGAAAGGAAATTAGTAAAATTTCTATGAAAATAATGTATAAATTCATTAATAAATAAACAGTAACAAAAGGATATAACAACAGAGGCATGATATAAAAACAACAGTGATGCAAACAATGACTGATAAAGTGATTAAACTTATTATAATATCTCCCTGTACACCACATTAAGAGTGAAAACACTTTCAGAGTGCTTGATTAATTTCCCCTGTGATGAAGTATTTTCAACTTTAACGTCACATGCTCTTCGAACTGAAGAGAAAGCAACATAATAACTGACCATGTCTGAAAACAGGTTCAGGTAGGAATATGCCTACTTTGTCTAGAGTTTGTCCTTGTGATTTATTAATAGTCATTCTAAATGCTGGCATCACAAGAAACTGTTGTCGAATTAATTTAAATGGGAGGCCAGTGTCAGATGGGGACAAATTAATTCTTGGAATCAGAATAGCCTCTCCCTTTGCAGATCTTGTTAATACTTCAGCTTCGATAATGTTAGGTTGTAATCTTTTGATAATAAATCTGGTACCATTACAAAGACCCCATTTACTATTGAGATTTCTTAACAGCATGATGATTGCACCACTTTCAATTTTAATTTATGACACGGCATTCCCAAAGGAGTAATATTATTAAGAAATTCGATGGGAAAATTTTCCTTTTCAGCATCATCTGTGGAATCAATGGAATCATCAGTCAAATGTGTGTGAAAATCTCTATTGAGTATATCCAAATTTTCTTCACTTAATTTTTGAACATGCTCATTTTTTGGACAAAGAATTGCATGTTTAGATATATTTTTAATATTGTCTATAGCAGTGGTTCTCAACCTTGGCTGCACATTAGAATCACCTGGGAATCTTTTTAAAATCTTGATTCCTGGGCCTTATCCTCCAGAAATTGTTTCCTTGTTATGGGGTGGGGCCACAACATTAGTAACAAAGAAACATATTCTGGAGGACGAGGCCCAGAAATCAGGATTTTAAAAAGATTCTCAGGTGATTCTAATGTGCAACGTAGGTTGAGAACCACTGATCTATAGATATAGTATTTCCAAAGGTAGCTTCAATAATAGATCCATTACAAATTATTTCACTTCCATGCTCTGCTCTGAGGGCAGGTTCCTGCCTGAAAACTTGCCCTGAGGGTGGGTTTCTGCCTGAAACCTTGCCCTCCAGGAAACAACTGGGGGAGGGCACAACCATTTCCGAGATGAACCCTGCAGGACTGACTTCCTTCCAGTTGGTCGCGCTTCTGGCCATAATGTTACACCCAGGGCTTTTATATAAGTAGACTAGAGGCCCCGTGCATGAAATTTGTGCATGAGGGGGTGTCCCTCAGCCTGGCCTGCACCCTCTCCAAACTGGGACCCCTTGGGGGATGTCCCACTGCCAGTTTAGGCCTGTGTGGGATCAGGCCTAAACTGGCAGTTGGACATCTCTCTCACAATCTGGGACTGCTGGCTCTTAACCACTCACCTGCCTGCCTGCCTGATTGCCTCTTAACCACTCCCCTGCCAGCCTGATCGCCCCCCAACTCCTCCCCCCCACCCCTGCTGGCCTGATTGCCCCTAACTGCCCTCCCCTGCAGTCCTGGTCACCTCCCACTACTCTCCCCCGCAGGTCTGATCACCCACAAGTTCCCTCCCCTGATGGACTGATCTCCCACAACTGCCCTCCCATGCTGGCCATTTTGTGTCAGCCATCTTGTGACAGCCATCTGTGGTGGCCATTATGCGGCAGCCATCTTGTCATGACATGAGGGTGGCCATCTTGTGGTGGCCATCTTGTGATTACATCAGGTGTGACGTCACCTAGGGCATCTTTCTATGGTGGACCTTTGCTATCCAGGAGGTTTTTGCCTGGGGGAGGTTTTACCCCACCCTATTGGAAAACCCCTTTCCCCACCCTCTGAAATTTCTGAAGCCCATTAGGAGACTGAGAACAACACCCAGACTGCAGGTAGAAGTAGTTGCCCCACCCTGCTGGTAAACCGCTCACCCATATGTGGTCCATAACCTGAGGCTAATCAGGACTGAATACAGTTCCACTGCCTCAAGAGGCATGTCCCTGGAGGCTTTAAGTCTTTGCCTGATCTAATTTGGGGCCCAGGCCAGAAAAGCAGAACTTGCTTCACATTTTGGTTCCTTTCAAAGGCACCCAGCACCAGCAAAGGGAGCAACAAGCTGTGGATTGCTGATAGCTAAAAACAGGATAATAAGGGCCAGTCAGAAACAGTGTATAAAACTGTCCTGCACTAGATATTTGGTGGCATAGCAGATCTACTTAAGACATAGTCACCCACCCAAACAGGCAGCCAAAATGGGGAGATAAAACCAAGCCCAAAATAAAAGAACAAGATAATTCTCCAGAAGAAGAGCTAACTGAAATGGAGATAAGAAACTTATCAGATAATAGAATTCAAAATTATGATGGCAAAGATGTTCAACAGCATGGGAAAAGAGAAGCATAGGCATAAAGATTTAAAATGAAAACAAATAAGTACCTATCAATAATAAACTTAAATGTAAATGTATTAAATCCTCCAATCTAAAGACATGGGGTAACTGAATGGATACAAAAACATGCCCCAATTATATACTACCTACAAGAGACCCACTTCAGAATAAAAGATTCACAAAGAATGAGGGTAAAGGGATGGGAAAAAAAAATTTACCATGTTAATAGAAATTATAAAAAAGCTGAGGTCTGGGCTATGAAAAGCAGACTTTAGTGCACATACCTGACCAAATAGACTTCAAAATGAGAGCTATCACAAGAGACAAAAAAAGTCACTACATAGTACTAAAAGGATCAATACAACAAGAGGATAGAACCCTAGTATGCACCCAATATAGGAGCACCTAAATATATAAAAAACTTCTGGAGGACTTTAAGGGCATAATCAATAGCAATGCAGTCATAGTAGTGTACTTTAAGACCCTACTGACTTCACTGGATAGATCTTGGAGACAAAAAATTAACAAGAAAATAGTGACTCTAAATGACACACTGGATCAGGTGGATTTAATTGACATTTATAGAACATTTCACCACAAAGCTGCAGAATATGCATTCTTCTGAAGTTCACAGGGGTCATCTCAAAGATATACCACATGTTATGACCCAAAAATGTCTTATCAAGCATCATCTCAGATCTAAGTGGAATAAAATGATTCAACAAGTGAAGAAAAAATTGTCAAAAATATTCAAACACATGGAGGCTAAATAGCATGTTATTAAACAATGAATGGGTTAACAAAGAGGTCAAGAAATAAATAAAAAAAACTTTCTGGAAACAAATGAGAATTAACACACAATAACCCCAAATCTCTGGGACACAGCAAAAGCAGTCCTGAGAGGGAAGTTCATAGCATTACAGGCCTACCTCAAAAAACAAGAAAAAATAATAATAAATTATTTAACCCAACAACATAAAGAATTAGAAAGAGAACAACAAGAAAACCCAGAGAAAGTTGAAAGAAAGAAATAATAAGTATTAGAGCAAAAATAAATGACATAGATACTAAAAAAAAAAAAAAAAAAATTAATGAAACCAAGAGCTGATTCTTTGAAAATATATATAGGATTAGCCAAGACTCATCAAGAAACAAATGGAGAGAACCCAAATACTTAAAATCTGAAATGAAAGTGATGAAATGACAAGACTTCAGAAAACCTGAAAAGGTCAATAACAATTGAGGAAATTGAAGCAGTGTAAAAATAACTTCCAACAAATAAAAGCCCTGCTCTGGATGGCTTCACCGGGGAGTTTTACCAAACATTCAAAGAACTAACACCTATCCTCCCAAAAATATTCCCAAAAAATGCAAAAGGAAGGAACATTTCCAAGTTCATTTTATAAGGCAAGAATTACAGGCCAATATCCCTGATGAATATAGATACTAAAATCTTCAACAAAATAGTAGCAAATTGGATCCAGGAATATATTAAAACTAGAGGCTCAGTGAATGAAATTCATGAACGGGTAGGATCCCTAGACCTAGCCAGTGATCAGGGCTGATTTGGGCCTCCCTTCCCCAGCTGCCTCCTGGTAGTCAATGCACGTCATAGAGTGATCAGTCTCCTGGTGGAACTCCTGTGGGGACAATTTGAATATTAGGCTTTTATATATATATATAGAAGATCATACACCATGACCAAATTGGATTTATTCCAGGAATGCAAAGCTGGTACAATATTCACAAATCACCAAATGTGGTGATAAATCACATATACAAATTGAAAGACAAGTATCACATGATCTTCTGATCTCACTCATATATGGAATTTAATGAACAAAATAGATACAGAGACATAGAAGCATCGAATGAATTGTCAAATCTCAGTGGGAAGGTGGGGGAGGGTGGGTGGGTGTAAAGAGATCAACCAAAGAACTTGTATGGAAATACGCATTAACCCATGGACACAGACAGCGGGGTGGTGAGGCCTGGGGTTGGTGACAGAGGTGAGCTATAAGGGCTTAAGGGGAGAAAAATTGGGATATATGTAATACTTTCAACAACAAAGATTTTTAAAAAATAGTTAATTACTTGAACAGATTTTATTTTGGTACCATTTTGAGGTAAGGTCTGCCAAAACAGTAAGGATAGAATAATGAGAGATTTATCTACTTGACTTTAAATCTGGTGGATTATGAGAAAGAGATGAAAATAAACTGTTACAATTAGATACCTGTTTTAATTGTGATAGATTGGTTTCTGGTGGCTGCTATAATATTTACCACAAGCTTAGTGGTTTAAAGAAACAGAAGTTTATTTTCTCACATACCTGGAAGTCGGAAGTTCAAATCAAGGTGCTGGCCCTGCTGTGATACCTGGATGGAGTATAGGTTAAATATACAGAAGCCATCCCTTGCCTGTTTTATTTCTAGTAGCTGCTGGACTCCTTGGAAATCCTTGGCTCGAGCTGTATAACAAGAATCTCTACTTCTGTCTCCCATTGCCTTGTCCTCGGTGGACAGTATAATCTCCCTCTACTGCTCTTTTATAATGACATTTCTTATGGCTATAGATCCATCCAGGAATCCCAAAACACTCTCTCTATCTAGATATCCTTAATTTATTTACATCTGCTAAGATCCTTTTTCCAAATAAGGTAGCATTCTCAGGTCCTTGGGGTTAGCTCACAAGCGTATCATTGACTTATGTCATCAGGCTACCACAGTGATATGTACTAACAAGAGCACAGCAGTAGCATCATGCATCCTTAAAGAAATTAGGAAAGTCCTAAATTAAAAAAGAAAGAAACTACAAGTAAATATATTTGTATGAGAACATACAAGTACCATTATTAATGTCAGAGCCAGGAAAATAAGAGCACTCAACATGCTCTCAATTGGAGAATATTTCCATACCCAAATCAATTCCACACAAGCTTTCCAAGTATTTACTTTCAACCTAGTTCTTAAGGTCTGTACCTATTGCCACATTAATTCTGTGTAACATACCTCCCTAGCTCTCCTAAGTTTAACAATAAGTAAGCAGTCATTTTGTTCATTCTTGTGGGTTGGCTCATCTTAGCAGGGTTCATTCATTTTTCTGGAGTCAGTTGCAGATGGAAAGACATCTCTGCAAATTTTATCTAAGCTCATTCTAAGGTCTGGAGATTGATTGGCTGTTAGCTGTTCTAGCAGGCCTGTGGTGGGAAAGGTGGGAATACTTGTCTGTGCCCAAGTGTCTCATCTTATAGTAGGCTTGTCTAAACAACTTCCCATGGAAAAGGCAAAAGATAAAAAACCAACCAAACATATAAACAACAACAACAAAACCCCAGAAGCAAGCTAATGTTTTTACTATTCCCTCTTTAGTCAATACTGCTAAAATCTCATTGCCCCCAAAAAGCAAGCCATGTGGCTAAACTCAGGAACAAGGGCCAGGGTCATAGACTACTTCTTGAAGGGAGAAGCTACAAGTCATACTGCAAACATATGGATACAGGGAAGCATAAAAAATGAGTATGCAATCAATATGCCCTAGTGCCTAGTCCTTCTTGTGATCATGAATGTACTCTCTCATATGCTCACTGTTACCCTAGAACCCCACAAATCTTATCCAGTCACATCACCAGGCTCTAAGTCCAGGATCCCTTGACCTCTGGATTTGGAGATCTAGGAACAAGAAGACAAAGTAGCTGCTTCCATTCACCTCACCCAACACACTCACGCAGGAATGTAATTAGAATAGTTGTTAAGCAGAGATAAGATCATGGTGATAAACATTCCCATTCCCGAAAGAGGAAGACAATGACATAAAGAGAAGTAATTGATCATAACTCTGAAATCCCACTGAGCAAATGTAGCCGGTCTCCGCATTCTGGCATGCACTTCTCTGGTGAGGCCCGGGTTCTGTCCACTGGGGGTGGTTCACGGCTCCTTGTTTGCCATGCCTATTGGATCTACCTTTGGAACCCCCCATTAACTCAGAGGAGGAAATTAGAAAATGTGCCCTTTGAACAGAATCCTCAGCCTACTTCTTGCCAAAACGTTGAGGACCCCGAGACCTTAATAACATCTTGAGAATTTTCAGTGTGTTTTAAACTCAGCTCCACTCTGATAAAACTGTCAGAAATTGTATGTGTTTCTTATGAATTTTAGTCTATTCAATTTTAATGAATCAGAAAGTCACATCAATACTTCACTTCTTTTCTATACAGGCCTTTCACTTTTAATTTATTCACTACTATTGGAGGGATGCCAAGCTTCTACATGACAAGATTCCTGAGAGCACTAGGCGCCACCTTTTTCCATTAAATTTTAATAAGAGTCTAACAGTCATGCTCTTGATTTTGCCTATGCTCCTTGGAGGCATCATACTTTGAAACTATGTTGCCAGTGAAGAAACTGGAAATTAAGACGTTTTATTTTTCACCAAGGCAAATTCCGACCCCTTGTGTATTTCTTCTAATTTGGATTTGCAAAATATTGTTTATTTTCTGATTTCATCTCTCTCATCTATCTCTTACATAGCTAGTAAAGGATAGATGTACGTTCAGCATACTGCTGGGGAATAACCTTTATAACATCTAATACCTTGGTCATATGTTTTTGTTGTTGTTGTTTCTTTGTTTTTTTAATTTTGTAAAATAGATTCAGAGGAAGAGAAAGGGAGTGAGAGATAGAAACATCAATGATGAAAGAGAATCATTTATTGTCTGCCTCCTGCGTGCTCTAGCCTGCAACCAAGATATGTGCCCTGACTGGGAATCAAATCCTGACCTCCTGGTTCATGGCTCAATGCTCACCTACTGAGCCAGGTGGCCGAGTTACCTTGGTCATGTTTTTATCTTCTAAGTTGCCATTGGCAAAAGTGCTATCAAATATTTTTCTACCATGTAACATGCATCACTATTTTTCCAGCCCCACTGTGGCAGTTTCCTCATCAGTCCTCAACTGCTGTAAGAGTTTCTTCACTACCTAGTCCCCAAACTAATGCCACTTACGTTAGGTTTCCATTCTGGCAAAATCTCACTTTTAGTATCAATGTATATAATAGTCATCTATTGTCACAATGGTCCTGCACACCAACTATCCCAAAACTCAGTGCGTAAGATGTAAGTAAATGTTTAGTTTATAAGTTCGCTGCTTTCTTTTAGTTCATAAATCTGGGTGATTGAGTGCTTGATGGTTGGCTGATTTTCATCTTGGCTGGGCTCTCCTATGCATATGGGTTCGGGTGGAGTTCAATTAGGCAGGTGTGCTGCTCTTGGTGGGCTTTCGCACATATTTGGGGGCCATCTAACTGGTGATGATCTGGAACGGCTTCTATGAGAATAAATAAGTCCCCTTGGTCCTGCTCTAGGTGTTTTATTCTCCAGCAGGCTAGCTTAGACACGATCTTATGATGGAGAAAGAATAAAACCTTGTATATTTTAAAGTATATTTTTAAGCTTGTACAATGGCACAGCTGTCAACATCTCATTGGCCAAAGAAAGCAGCATGGCTGAATTCAGAACCAAGCAGAAGGTAAATAGATCCCAACATTTTGAAGAGTGGAGTTTCGAAGTCACATGTCAAAGAGAGTAGATATTGGGAAAGCTCAGAGGTAAGACAAGCTTTAGAATTAACTTGTGTGGTTCATCAATGTTCTCAAAGTTCTATTTTGTTCATTTTCCTTCTGTATACCTCTTCCCTTGCAGCTGCAGCCTAAAACGAGCTTCCCTGTGGGTCCTGGTATTAGACCACTTATAATTGAAGTGTCTGGTTTTTCCCATTCACATTTGTTAGGAAGGAGAGTGCTTCTAAACAACATTCAAAGCAGAAGAATTACAGTCTATCTGAAGTGCTCTAGTTTTCCTCTCATGTTTACTCATAAATATATCCAGGCACATGTCCCAATTATGTCCTTCTTTGAGACTTTAAAGTCAGCTTCCCCAAAGCACATGGAGAAAAGTGAATCATCAAATTATTTCTGAATTGAACAAGGACTGGAAAGGAAATAATAAATGTAGTGTGGCCAGCTAACACATATGCCATATAGTTTAGACTGCAAGCTTTCAACAACTGAATTCCCTCATTCTTTCTGGAAAGCAATTCTCAGAATGCATTATCTATCTCTATTTGGGTTTTGCTACATATAAGTTGACTAGAGGCCAGGTGCACAAATTTGTGCATGGGTGGGGTCCAGCTAGCCCACCTTTGATGGGGGCCCATCAGGCCAGGCCAGTCGGGGGGAGGAGCTGTGGGTGGTTGGTGGCTGGGAGTGCCCCCAATTGGGGTGTTGGGGGCTGATTGGGGGTCAGGCCATCCAGAGCGGGACCAATAAGGGCCTGGATCAGGCTGGTTGGCTGTTGCAGTGCATCTCACAGCCACCTTTCATTCTGACCATTCTGGTCGTTCTGCTGTTCTGGTCACTGGTCTTTTATATATATAGATTTATCATAGGAGTGACAGTTTGTTAATTATCAAAAAGGTCACAAGTCTGGAAATACTTCCTATATAATAAAAGCATAATATGCAAAATCAACTGAATGGTGGAATGACTGGTCGGTGGGGGGCAGGGCCAGCAAGCAGGTGGCACCAGGCCAGCCAAGGCGCATGCTAGTGGGCAGAGGGAGGGAGCAGTGATTGGGGGGGGGGGGCAGTGGCAACCAGCAGCAGCAGAGGGACGATCGGGGGGGGGACAATCGGGGGGGCAGAGCTTAGGCTTGCTTCCATCAGTTGGACACCACTGAGGGCTCCCAGACTTTGAGGGTGCAGACCGGGGCTGAGGGACCCCCGCAGTGCATGAATTTTTGTGCACCAGGCCCCTAGTAGAATCTATATTTGTGTAACTAATGAAAAGTCTTAGCCAATCTTAGCAAAAGTGAATTTGTTGATCTTTCTTTGCTTCATTGAGGATTCCATTAATACTAGAGGCCCAGCGCATGATTAAATCATGCACAGTTAGGATCCCTAGGCCTAGCTGTAATCAGGGCCATGTCTGCCACCCAGCATCGCTCCTGCACTTCCATGGCCCCTGCCCTGTGAACCTCCATGCTCACAGCCCCTGCCCTGTGAGGCTCCTTGGCCTCAGCTGCCCAAGGCCTGCGACACTCCTCCCCCCCCCCCCCCCAAAGCTCCATGCTAACAGCCCCCGCCCTGCTCCTCCACCTTCACTGCCCCTGCCCCATGATGCTCCTCTGCCTAATTCACCCTGGGAAGCTCCATGCTCACAGCCTCCCTCCCGCGAGGCTCCTCAGCCTCTGCGGCCCCGCCCCGCCATGCCGTGAGAGCTGGATCATTCCTTTGGTCATTTGGTGCCCACAGCTTCCTCCTCCCATCACCACACCTCAGGCAGCTGGGGGCCCACAGCTCCTACTCCCTCAGCTCCCTAGCCTGCTGTTTGGTCATCCATCTGGTCGTGATGGCACCTGGCTTTTTATATATATTAGGATATGTGTGTATGCATATATTTTTATTACTGAAGGTCAGAATGGAAACCATGGGAATATCCTAAGTTACTTAATTAAAATGCAGATTCCTGAGCTGAAGAAGTCCTACTAAGTTATAAACTTTGATGATAGGAGCCAAGGAATATTTTCTTTTAATCTTCACCTGAAGATATGTTCATGGGTTTGATAGGGGTGGCGGGGGGTGGGGGGTGAGATAAATGCCAATGTGAGACAGAAACATGGATCAGTTGCCTCCCCTACATACCTGACCAGGATGGAACCCACAATTTAGGTATGGACTGTGATCAGGAATTGAGCCCTCAACCTTTTGCTGTATTGAAAGACACTCCAACCAACTGAACTAACTGGCTGTGGCAGAGAAAAGGAGTATTTCTAACAAGCACTTAAGAAATATTTTATACCCCAAAGCTTTAGAAACCACTAATTTTGTGGATTAATTAAGAAGCTGGACTTGTTTGCTCAGAAAATAGAGCACAAATGTTAGCTTGGAAACACCCCATTCTCTCCATGTATAGATAAAAATATATCTATTTTAGCTCATTAAGTATTTTTCCCTTTACACTTCTTTATAATATGTAGCTAAGAAAAATAATTTCTTAACATAGACTTGCCTTTTTTTTAACTCTATATTGTCTTTATGGTCATGAAGAACAATTATAACAAAATCCTCTTTTCTATTTCAAATTATTTGTTAAATCTGCTTAAGTGCTCTCCGGTGTGAATTAAGGGATGCTGCGTCATTCTGTGGTTTCTGGAAAAACTCCAAGTAGATTTGAGTAGATCCAGTTGTTTCAATATTTCAAATAGTAAATTTCTTTATATATTTTGCAGCAGGATATCCTCATGTTTATTAAACAGCTTAAGATTTCTTTTATTTTTATAACATTTGCATTTTGTTATTATGTCACTTATTGTTCTAAATAAATATGCTTATAATAGGACTGGACCTATATTGGGACCTATAATTTCCCTCTGTAAATATGTTATACACGTACACACGCACACACTTAGAGATATGCATGTACTACGTGGAATATTCCCTTATGAACACATTTAAAAAAAAATATTTAGGAACCCTTAATGTCAAGTCTCCTAGTAAAGCACGAACATTTTCCATTTTTTCTTGAATACCAAATGCTCACCATTATTATGAATTTAAAAAGCATTTACAAAAATGTGCTCCACTGTACTCCACTGCAATCCCATAAGTTTTATAAAAGTGTCTCCAGTTTTCAGGTTGAAAAACTGAAATACTGAGAAGATAAGCAATTTCTCTAGGATCACAAAGCCAATAATTAACAGTTGCATTTTAAAAATAATTGTTCTATTTTAGAAGTACTTTAGATTTAAAAAGAAAGCAAGAATACAACAGAGTTCCTGTATGTCTCGCATCCAGTTTTCTCTTTGTTAACATTACCTTAGTGCATTTTTCACAAATAATTAATCATAATTATATACTTTATTAACTAATGCTGACATTTTATACTTCTTTAATTTTACCCCAGTTTTCTTTTGTTGCAGAATTCAGTCTAGTGGTTCCTAAAGTTATATTCCTTAGGTTCATGTAGACTGTGTCAGTCTCTTAGCTTATTTTTAATTTTTATAACGTTTATAGATTCAAGGGATACTGATTAGGTGTTCTGCAGAATGTCCTTTAATTCAGATTTCTCTCATTTTTCCCTTATGATTACTGGGGTAATATGTTTTTGGGAAGAAGATCACACAAGTGCCATTTTCATCACATCACACCATGACACATATATACATACTAGAGGCCCGGTGCACAAACATTTGTGCACTCATGGGGGGGGGGGCGGTCCCTCAGCCCGGCCTGTGCCTCTCGCAGTCTGGGACACCTCCAGGGATGACCACCTGCTGGCTTAGGCCTGCTCCCTGGGGGATTGGGCCTAAGCTGGCAGTAAGACATCCCTTTGGCAGCCCCGGAGCCCTTGGGGGATGTCCACTTGCCAGCGGGGAGCAGGCCTAAGCAGCAGTCAGACATCCTTAGTGCTGCTGAGGAGGCGGGAGAGACTCCCACCACAACCACTGTACTGGCAGCCATCAGTCTGGCTTGTGGCTGAGCAGAGCTCCCCTTGTGGGAGCACACTGACAACCAGGGGGCAGCTCCTGCATGGAGCGTCTGGCCCCGGGTGGTCAGTGTGTGTCATAGTGACCAGTGATTACCAGTGCTTCTGCTGTTAGGGTCAATTTGCATATTGCCTTTTTATTAAATAGGATAGAGGCCAGTTGCATGGCTGGCGGCCAGCTGGTTTGCCCTGAAGAGTGTCCCAGATCAGGGTGGGGGGCCCACTGAGGTGCCTGCCCAGCCTGGGTGAGGGGCTGATGGCTGTTTTCAGGCTGGTCAAGCCTCCTCGGCAATGGAAGCTCCCAGTCTCTCCTTTTTTTTTTTCTTTTTTTTTTTATTCTGGGATTTATTTACATTCTATAATTGAAACTTTGTAGCCTTGAGAGGAGCTCAGAGCTGGCCAGGGCAGGTGGGAGAGAAGCTTGCCTTTCTCCATCACCAGGGGCACCCCAAGCCTCCTGCTCGCTCCAGCTCCATGGCCATGGCCAGCTGAAAGCAGGTATCTGGGGTTTATTTAACTTCTATACTTGAAACTATGTTGCTTTGAGTGGAAATCAGAGCCGGCCACAGCAGGCAGGAAGCTTGGCTTCCCCCATCATTGGGGCAACCAAGCCTACTGCTTGCTCCAGCTCCGTGGCTGCTGGCCACCATCTTGGTTGGGTTAATTTGCATAGAGTCGCTCTGATTGGCTGGTGGGCTTGGCTTAAGGACTAGCGAAGGTATGGTCAATTTGCATGTTTGTCTTTTATTAGTGTAGATATTAAGCTAAACATGAGTTTATACTGGTATCTCCAATTTTTATCTAGTATGCCACATTAGACAAGATCAACTTAATAAACATTTATAGTGTATTTATCTAAACTACTGAATACACATTTTTTCAATGTGTTCTCCAGACTAGATCACATATTAGACTACAAAACAAGCCTCAATAAATTAAAAGAAAAAGAAATCATATCAAGAATCTTTTCTGACCACAGTGGCATGAAACTAGAAATCAAATACAGCAGCAGTTCTCAACCTGTGGGTTGCGACCCCTTTGGGGGTAGAATGACCCTTTCACAGGGGTCACCTAAGACCATTGTAAAACACATATATAATTACATATTATTTTTGTGATTAATCACTAGGCTTTAATTATGTTCAATTTGTAACAATGAAATTGGGGGTCAACACAACATGAGGAACTCTATTAGAGGGTTGTGACATTAGGAAGGTTGAGAACCCCTGAAATACAGGGTGAAAACTAAAAAACATACAAATATATGGAAATTAAATAAGATACTACTAAACAACCAATGGATCAAAAAGGAAATCAAACAAAGTGTCAAAATAAAACAAACAAAAAAGCAAACAGAAGTTTTCAAAATTTTGGATGTGGCCAAAGCGGTTCTACGTGGGAAGTTCATAGCAGTATAGGCTTACCTAATGGAACGTTGTTAATGAAACATTAACAATTCCAAATAAATAATATAACTATACACATAGAAGGACAAGAAAAAGCGGAACAAACAAAACCCAAAGTAATCATAAGGAAAGAAATTGTTAAGATTAGAGCAGAAATAAAAATAACAAAATAAAAAAGGTTAATAAAACTAAGAGCTGGTTCTTTTAAAAGATAAATCAGACAAACTGTTAGCCAAATTAATTAAGAAAAAACAGAGAAGGAGAAATCTTAGATAAATAAAATTATCAATGAGAGAGGGGAAGTTACAACTAATACCACATAAATGCGAAGAATTGTTAAAGAATACTATGAGCAATTATATGTTCACAATCTAAAAGAAATGGGTAAATTTCTAGAAGTATATAACCTTCCAAGACTGAATCAAGTAGAAAAAAAAATCTAAACAGACCAATCACTAGTGACAAAATTGAAGCAATATTAAGAAAACAAACAAACATCCCAATAAATGAAAGTTTAAAAACACATGGGGCTTCACAGGTGAATTCTACTCAACATTCAAAGAATTAATGCTTATTCTTCATAAACTATTTTTAATAATTATAGATAAAGGGACATTTCTAAACCTATTTTATAGAAACAGCATTACCCTGACCAAGACCAGATAAAAATATTTTTAAAAAAATTTACAGACCAATATCTTTCATAAAGAGATGGGATATTTTCAACAAAAATATTAGCAAACTGGACTCAGTGTATTAAAAGGATTATAAACAATGACCACGTGGTGTTATTCTAGGGATGCAAGGACTATTCAACATCCATAAATCAATTAATGTATTAATGACTAATGAATAAAAAGATAAATATGTAATCATCACAGTAGATGCAGAAAAAGTTTAACAAAATTCAATATTCCTTTACATACAAACCCTCAACATAGTGGGTATAGGAGGAAAAAAACCTCAATAAAATAAAGGCCATATATGAGAAACTTTTAGCTAATATCATACTCAGTGGTAAAAAGGTGAAAGCTTTTCCTTTGAGATCAAGAACAAGATAAGAATAGACACTGTCATCATTTTTATTCAACACTAGAGGCCCAGTGCATGAAAATTCATGCACTGGAGGGGGGGTCCCTCAGCCCGGCCTGCCCCCTCTCACTGTTGGGAAGCCCTCAGGGACAAGAGGCAACCCAGGGATGAGGAGAAGGTGATGCCCCATCACACCTCTGCTGCTGCCACTGCCGGCAGCTCAAGCCTCAGCCATCCCTGGTTAGCTGAGCCTAAGGCCGCCCTGGGAGGCTGGGCAGCCAACATCTGAGGCAGCTGGGGGGCTGAGGAGACTGGGGGACTCTGGAGGCAGGTGCGCAGAGCGGTGGGCCCTGCCTTGCCACGCGCCTACTGTACTGGTGGGTCTGAGGGGACTGGGCACTGCCATCTTGTGGCTGTGGGCACTGCCATCTTTGAGGGCGGGGCAGTCAATTAGCATATTCCCTCCTTATTGGCTGTGGGCGCTTCCATCTTTGAGGGTGAAGCAGTCAATTAGCATATTCCCTCCTTATTGGCTGAGGCCGCCACCATCTTTGTGATGGTGTGAGGGTCAATAAGCATATTCCCTCTTTATTAGATAGGATAGTATTGGAAGTCCTAAGCACAGCAATCAGACAAAATCTATAATAATAAAAGTGTAATATGCAAATCCACCGAAAGACTGAACAGCAGAACGACCATCCAGATGACCTTCCACACGACCATGCTATAACATGCACTGGCAACAGGCCAGCCCAGACAGGTGCAATGTGATTGGTTGGGAAGTTCTGCCATTGCCCCATGATTTCCCCACAGAGGGAGGCCCAGACCACCCTCAGTGGGGCAGTTGATGGGGAGGCTCCACTATTGATCACCCCAAAGAGGGAGGTCCAGGCCACTCTCTGTGTGGTGAATGATCACAGAGCCCTTGCCAGATGGGTGGGGCCTCCCTCTGCTGGGTGATCAATGACAGACCCTTGATCGATCAATGGGATCTGTGATTGATCACCCCAAAGAATGAGACCCAGGCCACTAGCCAGCAATGCTGTGGTGGGTGTGTGGGGCCGGCCAGAGATCACCCCACAGAGGGATGCCCAGGCCAGCCAAGCGATTGCACCCCACACCTGTCACCTACAGAGAGAGGCGACCAGAGGCAGTGGACGGGAGGCAACACCGCACAGACGGAAAGCAGTGGCAGTGGCGGGGGTGGGACCAGCTGCCAGCAGCTGGGGGAAGGAAAGTCCCAATATTCCCTGATCACTGACCAGGCCTAGGGACCCTACCCGAGGGGTCCCAGATTGCGAGAGAGCTCAGGCCAGTCTGAGGGACACCACCCCAACCTGTGCAAAAATTTCATGTAATGGGCCACTAATAAAGAAATATAAGGCATTCAAAATGAAAAAAGAAGAAGTAAAACTGTCATTATTTGCAGATGACATAATAATATATATTTATATTTAGAGTATAAACAATGTTTTATAATGATATATAAACAATATTTATATTTACATCCTATATAATATATCCTATATAATAAAGAGGTAATATGCAAATTGATCATCAGTCCAACACACAAGATCGCCGCCCCTATGTGGGCAAAGATGGCCCTACAAGATGGCCAGCAGGAGATGGCAGTTGGGAGGGACCAGGCCTTCAAGGAAGGGCAGTTAAACGTGACTGGGCCTGCAAGGGAGGGCAGTTGGGGGGGACCAGGCCTGCAGGGGAGGGCAGTTGGAGGGGGACCAGGCCTGCAGGGGAGGGCAGTTGGGGGGAACCAAGGCTGTCGGCGAGGGCAGTTGGGGGTGACCAGGCAAGCAGGGGATAGCAGTTAGGGGTAACCAGACTGACAAGGGAGGGCAGTTAAGGGTGACCAGGCCTGTAGGGAAGGGCAGTTAGGGGCAACCAGGCTGGCAAGGGAGGGCATTTAGGGGCAATTGGGCCAGCAGGGGAGCAGTTAGGCATCAATCAGGCTGTCAGGGGAGTAGTTAGGGGGTGATCAGGCTGGCAGGCAGAAGTGGTTAGGGGAAATCAGGCAGGCAGGCGAGTGGTTGGGAGTCAGCAGTCCCGGATTGTGAGAGGGATGTCCAACTGCCCGTTTAGTGGGATTGGGCCTAAATGGGCAGTCAGACATCCCTCGAGGAGTTCCAAATTGGAGAGGGTGCAGGCTGGGCTGAGGGATACAACCCCCCCATCCCCCATGTATGAATTTCATGCACCAGGTCTCTTGTATATACACTGAATGGCCAGATTATTATGACCAGCCAGATTATTATGAGCACCCCATCAGTCCTTCATTGGGCCACCTTTTATCTTCAATACTGCGGCGATTCTTCTTGGCATTGACTCCATGAGATGTTGAAAGGTGATTTGAGGAATTTGACACCATGCCTGATGAATAGCACTGTCCAGATCTGTGAGATTTGATGGTTGTGGAACCAGCTGCCTGATGGCTCTTTTAACTTCGTCCCACAAATGCTCAATTGGATTGAGATCTGGTGATTGTGGGGGGGCACCTAAGCAAGGTAAGGTCTCCCTCATGTTCTTGAAACCACTCCTGCACAATATGAGCACTGTGGCATGGCGCATTGTCTTGTTGGAAGAAGCCATCTCCATTGGTATATGCCATCAACATGATAGGATGAACTTGATCAGCAACGATACTTAGGTTTGTTGTGCTATTCAGATGTTTGTAATGATCTGGCCCTCTAGCAACTTTAGCGCAAAATTATAGCTAATTTGTTTACAAATGTCAGGTGGTCATAATAATCTGACCACTCAGTGTATATATATATAAACTCTAAATATACCATCAAAAGTGAAACTATCAGAATTAATATGACTTCAGTAAAATGGAAGAAAACAGAATCAATGTACAAAAATCAGCTGAATTTCTATACACCAGTAGAAAATAACAGGGAGAAGAATTTAATAAAACAATTGCATTCATAATTGCATCAAAAAGTATAAAATAGCCCTAGCTTGTTTGGCTCAGTGGATACAGTGTCAGTCTGCGGACTGAAGGGTCCCCAGTCCGATTCCTGTCAAGGGCACATGCCCAGGTTGTGGGCTCGATCCCCAGTAGGGGGCATGCAGGAAGCAACTGATCAATGATTGTCTCTTATCATTGATATTTCTCTCTGAAATCAATAAAATAAATTTTAAAAAGTATAAAATACCTGGGAGTACATTTAACCAAAGAGATGAAAGAACCTGTACACTAAAAACTAAAAGACATTGAAGAAAGAAATTGAACAAGACACACACACAAAATGGAAGGATATATATGCCTTGCTCATAAACTAAAAGAATTTGAATTGTTACAATATCTTTACTACCTAAAGTAATATACAGATTCAATGCAACCCCTCTTAAAATATCAATGACATTTTTCTCATAATTAGAACACCTAATTCTAAAATTTACATGAAATCAAGAGTCCCCAAATAATCAAAGAAATATTAAGACACAACAAAGTGGGAGGTATCAAAGTGCCGGATATGAAACTATACTTCAAAGCTACAGAATCAAAACACTATAGTAGTGGCCTAAAAGCAGATATATAGATCAACGGAAAAAATAGAAGTAAGAAATAAATCCTTGCTTAAATGGTCAATTAATCAAGAACAAAGGAAGCAAGAATATTTAATAACGTAAAGACAGTCTCTTTAATAAATGCTCTTGGAGAAACTATACAAAGCATTAAAAAAAAGTAGACCACTGCATTTCACCAGATAGAAATGTATACTCAAAATTGATTAAAGACTTAAATGTAAGACATAAAACCATAAAATTCTAAGAAGAAAACAGGCAGTAAACTCTTTGACATTATTCTTTTTTAAAAAAAATATATTTTATTGATTTTTTACAGAGAGGAAGGGAGAGGGATAGAGAGTTAGAAACATCAATGAGAGTGAAACATCGATCAGCTGCCTCCTGCACACCCCCTAATGGGGATGTGCCCACAACCAAGGTACATGCCCTCGACCTGAATCGAACCTGGGACACTTCAGTCCGCAGGCCAACGCTCTCTATCCACTGAGCCAAACCGGTTAGGGCAACATTATTCTTAATAATATTATCTTGTGTATGTCTATGCAATCAAGGAAAACAAAAGAAAAATCTTGGTCTACATAACTAAAAATTTTGTCACAGTAAAGGAAATCATCACAAAAACAAAACCTACTGAATGGAAGAAGATAATTGTCAATTAGGGATTGATATTCAATATATATATTAAAAAGTCATTAAATTAAATATAAAAAAATATAAACAATTCTGTTTAAAAATGGGCAGAGGACATAAATATACATTATTTTGCAAAAACAAAATACACGTGGCCAATAGATATATAGAAAATGTTCAATCATCAAGGAAAGGAAAATTAAAATGAGAAAGCACCTCACACCTGTCAGAATGGCTATCATCAATAAATTAACAAATGTCAAGTGCTAAGTTAACCTCATATATTGTTGGTGGAAATTTAAATTGCTGCCACAACTATGAAAAACAGTATCAAGATTCCTTAAAAGATTAAAAATAAAGTTACCATATAATCCATCAATTTCACTTCTGGGTATTTTTCCAAATATTAATACAAAAACATTAATTTGAAAAGATATATGCACCCTATGTCATTGCACCATTATTTATAATTGCAAAGATATGGAAGCAAACTCAATATTCAGCAATAGATGAATGGATAAAGAAGATGTGGAATATATGTATATAATATTATTCAGCAATACAAAGGATAATATCTTGCCATTTGAGATAATATGAATGAACATAGAGGGTATTATGCCAAGTGAAATAAGTCATAAAGAGAAATACAAATATGTGTAATCTCACTTAGAGGTAAAGTCTAAAAGAACTAAAATAAAGAAAAAATAAATGAAGAAATAAAACAAGACAGAAACACATCCAGATACATAAACAACAAGCTGATGATTGACACAGAAGAGAGGTTGGCAGATGACATAAAAAGTAATTAATTAATTTATTAATTAATCTTGCAAAAGAAGTCTTGACTTGAAACAAAAGTTTTCAAATTTCATCTTTAAATTTTCTCTTAAGTTACATATATTGTGAAAGGAGTATTTATACTTACCAATTTTGCAAATCTATGTTTATCTTGGCTAATGGAAACATAATAATTTAAAAATGCTACTTATTAATAAAGGTTTCCTAAGTCCATCAGACATTGTTAATAAATCACAAGATGATCCAGGAAAACTAAGTTATATCATTGAGAAATTGGAAGAGTAGGGCAAGAAGACAAATTTGGATGCATGTTTTCAAAGCAGAATCATAATGAAATAATCAACACTTATGTTTGATTTGGGTCATAGACCAGGTAATCTCAAAGACATAGATGTTTTTTCTTGATTTTCTGATGCTTTAGTAATGGTGTACTATTTAGGAAATCACATACATGTTCACAGAACAAAATAAAAAATGAAAAGCCTTTGGGTAAAAGTAAAACTCTGTATCTAATTCAGGATACAGGTTAAAAAACCCATTATTGTATCCTAAGGGAGAGAAAAATGTGTTGAAACAAGTTGGTTTAGAAAGTAGTCTCTATCTTGGATAGAAAAAAAAAAATCTGACTACAGAAATGTGAATTTTATAATCTTTGGTCTGCTGTCATCATAAGCTGTTTATTAATAATTCACTTTGTGAAAACTCTCTACCAGGTTTGCTGTACATGTTTTTGCCATATAATCTTTTATACTTATACTAGGGGCCCAGTGCACAAATTGGTGCACTGGTGGGGTCCAGCTGGCCCATCCCAATGGGGGCCATCAGGAGCAGGCTGGCTGGGGCAAGGTGCCATGGGCAGGGCCAGCCAGGGAGAGGGCCACAGGTGTTCTGGTTGTTTCACCATTCACTCAATTGGCATATTACCCTTTTATTATATAGGACAGTGATGGTGAACCTATGATACGTGTGTCAGAGGTGACACACGAACTCATTTTTTTGGTTGATTTTTCTTTGTTAAATGGCATTTAATATATATAAAATAAATATCAAAAATATAAATCTTTGTTTTACTATGGTTGCAAATATCAAAAACTTTCTATATGTGACACAGCACCAGAGTTAAATTAGGGTTTTTCAAAATGCTGACACGCCGAGCTCAGAAGGTTCACCATTACTGATATAGGATAACTAGATAAGTAGACAAATAGTCATAAGTTTATAAATTTTAAATATTAGAAATAAAACAAGATTTAGATTCCCAAATCATCGTTTTTAAAACTAAAAAAAAAAAAAAAAAAAAAAAAAAAAAATTAAAGGGCCTTTAAAGTTTTAGTCATATTCGTTAATAAATGATCAATAAACATGCCAGTTATTTTTTGACATAGACTAAATACTGTGTTCTATATTACATGTTTTAGAAATGTCCATATATTAATTAATTTCAATTATATTTATACTAGAGGCCCAATGCATGAAATTCATGCAAGAGTAGGCCTTCCTTCCCCTGGCTGCCGGCATCGGCTTCCCTCTGGCACCTGGGGCCCAAGCTTCCCTTGTAGCCCTGGCTTTGTCCAGAAGGTTGTCAGGAAGGACGTCCAGTCTAATTAGCATATTATGCTTTTATTATTATAGGCTAGAGTCCCGGTGCATGAAATTTGTGTAGTCAGGGGGGTGTCCCTCAGCCCAGATTGTGAGAGGGTGCAGGCCAGGCTGAGAAATCCCACTGGTGCATGATCAGGGCCAGGGAGGGGCATGGAATGTTGGCCAACCAGGGGGTACTGCGGGAGGGTTCCAGGGTATGTCTGGCCTATTTCATTCAGTCTCAATTGGCCAGAACCCCAGAAGCAAGCTAACCTACCGGTCAGAGAGCCTGCCCCCTGGTGGTCAGTGCATGTCATAGCAACTGGCCTACCAGTCAACTGTCTGTCCCCTGGTAGTCAGTGCATGTCATAATGAGTGGTTGAGTTGCCTTAGCATATCATTAGCATATTACGCTTTGATTGGTTGAATGGATTACTGGACATTTAGCATATTTGATTTTTATCATATAAGACAGGGGTCCTCAAACTACGGCCCGCGGGCCACATGCAAATATAAATATTGTATTTGTTTCCATTTTGTTTTTTTACTTCAAAATAAGATATGTGCAGTGTGCATAGGAATTTGCTCATAGTTTTTTTTAAACTATAGTCCGGCCTCCAATGGTCTGAGGGACAGTGAACTGGCCCCCTGTTTAAAAAGTTTGAGGACCCCTGATATAGGATGTCTGAGCACAACTCAATTGCTTAAAACAAAATTATTGTGTATTTTTTGTCACCTTTCTTCTATTAGCATTTAAACTGATGATCTCACCAGAATGCATTGTGATGTTCATGTAAAAATCATGCAGATATTTAGATAATTTTTATAAGTTTATTTGAGCCAAGCTGACATATGCCAGTTTTCAAGTTCTGAAATGCTCAGGAGAATAGCAGTTATGCAGATGTGTGTGTGGACTTTTTTATGCATTTGAAATTAAAGACAGAAGGTAAGAAAAATTACATGGAGGTGGGAGAAATCAAGGAGGAGATTCAATTATAAATTTATTAACAAGATTATGTGCTGTCTTGATGGTCTTTATTTCAAAGTGTTCCTGGACAGGGAATGGCTCAGAGCAGGTCTGCCTCAGGCTTATATGTAGTGTGTGGGTTCTTGATTCCATGCAGGAAAAATTTCACAACATGAGACCAGGCGATTTTGAGAGCACATTTATTAAAGCTGGGGTCAGTGAAACAAAGAAAGGACTTGGGTAGAAGAAGCAATAGAAGAGAGCCTAGGACATGCTCTGCTTTGGCTCCCTAGAAACATTATAGGAAAGAAGTGAGCCAAGGTGGGGCAGCTGTTAGCTCACAGGGAAAAAGGGGGATTGGAGGCTGGACCAGCCCTGGGTGAGCTGCCACTGCCTGCTGCTCCTCTGGTTGTAAATCTCAAGCTAGTCATTAGAATTTAGGGGCAAATAAAAAGTTCATGCTCAAGACAAAGTGTGATTGTTTTCCAGAATTAGACTATACTGCAATCCTTTGTTTTGAGGTTTTATCTCTTCTGTGGGTGAGAATCTTAGGGGATACTTTCCAGGTGCATTATTAATATGCTGATGCATCAAAATGAGTGGAGTTTGGGATTATCCTTTGGTGTGCTTTACTGTTTTACTTTTATCTTGGCTCTAATGGGGTTTTATTTGTTCCCCTGACTGCATCTGTTCTTGGGTCTGGCTGGCACAAATGGCATTAACTGGGTCTCTGTCCTCTATCTCCCAGGCCAGGGGATAGGGAGGAGGGTATAAACCAATTGCTATCAAGTCTTCTTGGTGAGGGGAGAGAAGGTCTTGTGATTCACTAGCTGGCTGCAAGCTGTTCAAATTGTTTGGACTTGTTTAATTTGCTTGTCTCAGTTTTCCCATTCCACTTGCCCAGGAATTTTCCAAGCTTCTTACTACCTTGCCTCAAAAGGTGTGTTAACGTAGATGTCCAGAAACAATAAACTGGGCTTGATTACAGCAAATATAAATCTTTTACTTAAAAGTGATATGCCTGGGACATGACTAACCACTATGACCTGCCCAATTAGGGAGATATGATCAGATCACCCTCTAAGATAACTTTCCATAGAACATCCCTTCTTTGTCTACAACAGTGGTTTCCAATGTGGGGCACACATCCCACAGGGGGGTAATTTGATTTTTAACCGGGGCAATTCAAGATTTTATGCATGTCTTATGGTTCCAGGAGCCTCAGATACAATATATAAATATATATTGCAATGTATTTATGCATTTTAGTTCTCTATTATAAGTTTTGAAACTTTATTTGCTATTTTTATATCACTTCATATTATTATTATTTTTTTAACAATTTCTTAGTGATTTTATCCTCAGTACTTCAACTGTCCTTTAATTCTTTTATTTCTCTTTCATGGATGCCATGTTCTTTGGAAGCTTGTTCAGACCAAGTTAATGGCCTTTTAGGCTTCCTCCACGTGAATAGGAGTTCACTTTTTGAATAATAAGGATTGTGTGTCCCGGGGCGGGGGCATCGGGATGTTAGAGATGCGTAGGTGGGGCGTGGCCGACAGGAAGGTTGGGAATCTGGTCTTCAGTGATATCAACTGACTGCAACAAACCACACGCACGTTGCTTTCATGTGGACTCACTGACAACACACAGTGAATGGGAGGCCTAATCTGATTTAATGAAAGATTCTGAATTTCTTTAGTACAAAATCTCTAAGATATTCTATTTGTTCCTACATTCTTACAACTACAATAACTCCACACTTTCAAATTCAAGTTTCTTTGTGCCTTTCAGAAAGTCACAGAAATATTCAACACAGGCAACTACATTCTGGTTCTTAAAACATGTTTTGATTTTTTTTGTTTGTTTTTAATTACAGAAAATCAAACTTTCTCCTAATTCTTCTACTGAAGGAATCAAAATTCTGCCACCCTGAAGATGCTTTTTGGGACATTGATTTTAAGCTGTTTATTAAGAAAGGACCTTTGATCCTCCCCTTATTCTTTCCAAGAGATACAGAGAAACCTGCTTTAGAACAGAGTTCCCATGCTGCCTTAGCCTAATTAGAATTAAGTGTGGTAAAACAGGAGTATTTCCAGCACTTGCCTGTTACCTAGATAGCACCTGTGCCCCGCTGCTTCTGAGTCACCTGCAAGGGGCTTCCTGCCATGCATGCTTCATTCTTCCTCAACTACCCATAAATTGCCCATTCTCACTTCTGAAATATAAGACCCCATTCTCCTCCCCTTTTTCTTTTGTCTCAAAATGTCTTATTTGCCCAATGTTGCCTCATTGTCTTTGAAATTTTCATGGATTTATCATGTCTATGTGAATTCCCCATGTGGATATGTTAAACTTTGATTTTCTCCTATTAATCAGTCTCTGTTAATTCAGTTATTAACCCAGTCTAAAAGAACTTAAAAGGTGGGAGTAAAAGTATTAATTTTTTTAGCCCCCATAACTTATATGTTGGTGAATATTCGAATTTTGTCTTTCATGACAAGTGCACACACGTATTGTGTATTTTTGTGGGATAAATGCATATGCATTTCTGTTATCTACATACTTACAACAGAAAATGAAAAAGCATTTTGCATATATTTACTTTAGTAAGCACCATCAAAGGATTTTCCAGAGCGGTAATACAAATTTTCACTCTCAATTTTATAGAAGAATTTCATTATCTTCAAATATTTACCAAAATTTACTAATGTTAGTCTACTTAGTTTTAGCTTTTCTGGAACATACAAAATGGTTTCACATTTTATTTCCTTTTTATATCTCTGATAACAAATGAAAATGAGCACCTTCTCATATGTGTTTTTGGCATCATAGGTCTTTGTTGAAACCTATATACAATAATTCAATATTTTTCTATTGTCTGATTTCTTTGTATATATTTCCAAATGTACAGAGAAACAGATTTTGAGGTAAAAGTCATATTAACTTTATTTCCTGCTTAATATTTTGGATCAGTCTACCAGTGCTGCAGCTGTCAGTGGAAATGAGGCCCTTTCATGAAGTCGCAAGGAAAGCATTTCAGGGAACCACATGTGGGAATATAAGGGTTAGTGGTAAAAGCAAAATTAAAGGACTCTTCCTGGATTCCCAGTGTCTCATCTTGATCTGTCTTAGTGTAGAAAATCCCAACAGATCTCCATTAAGCCCAGGACAAAGGCCAGTGCCCATCAGTTCAGTGCCATTCCTTCAATTCATTCAGTCCCTGTCCCCATCCAGCAGCTCAGTCTGTTTCTGGCTGTGTCCTGGCAGGTGCTGTGTTGCTGTATCTAGGCTTATGCTTAAAGCCCAGGCCCCAAGCGGCTGCTAGGGCATCATGGCTGCTATGGAGAGAGAATGTGGAAGTGAACCAACAGGATGGGCGCGTGTTACCGAGAAAGACAGAGATAGAGGAAGTTCTTTGTTAAGCTTGGGTTATATCATCTCAGGCTTGGGAAGGACCAAACTATGTTTCAAAATAAACAATCAATTCCTCAATCCTTCCCAGGCTGTCACTGTTTTCTCCCCCTAATCAATTCATTTGCAGGATCTTCTGGGAGTCTGTTTCCCATAACCAATCAGATTCTTTTCCCAGGCTAGGCTCTGTCTCCTTTGGTTGCCATTGTAGTTTCTACTGCATGTTCCTCAAAGTAGAAGGAAATTTCCTTGCATCATTTTGATTTCTCCCAGCAGAGAAAGTTCCCTTTTACTGTTTATTCCTCCCCCACCCATAGTCTGAACAAATGGATCAGTTGTACCCTGGGGAGATTTAAAGGTGGTCCTCCTTCCCTACATGGAAGGACTAAGGGTGTCCATCCATTGGTGAGGTGATGCTGTGATCCTCTGGGGTGCCTATGAATGCTGTGACTTCGAAACCGGCTCATGCGTCCTAGTTGATTATGTTTCATACTGCCATTCCCTTTGCTCCCTCCCTTTATTAATATCTAGCTACCTAGGCTAACATATTTCCCTCTTGAAGAGCTTTGGGTCTTGCAGTCTTACAAGGGTAAATGGATGAGGATCTTCTCCTTTGTAGCCTTTTCTTGTTGTGGAGGAACATAGCCCTGTCTATCCCTGGGCCCAGAGATTCTTCTTATTTGCCAAAGCAAAAGGGAGTAAAAGGGAAGGGGGGCCTTCACCAGGCAAGAGGTGTTTCTCAAAGCCCAGCTCCGCCTGGTGCTGTCTCTGGGAGGTGGCATACCCGGTGCTGAGAGGATGGCACTGTCCAGAGGAGGGCACTGCTAACCAAGCGGGCATTCTTGTGTTCTAGAGGTGACAAGTTGGACAAGAAAGTTAAAAAGGTATAGTCCAAAAATGTTGAGAATTATAATAACTAAAGGTCTAGTGAGAATTAAAAACCAAGTGATAGAGCAAGCGACACATTTTGCAGTGTCCCACATTAAAGTGGAGGAGGGAGTGTGTGGCCCTTTCGTTTACTATACTTAGTCCGCATTAAGGGGGACGTTCTAAAATTTCCCTCCTGAAGAAGGGCTCTGAAGTTGACCAGTTGGGCAGAGAAGGGAAAGCAGCTTCAAGCAAAGCCGATAGACCACTTTATATAGCACCAACTTAACCATCGAATCCCGAGAGCGAGCCAATCCAGTCAGACCGCTGAGTTTCATTTTAGGAGTAGGTGATGCAGATGGTCTTCTAAAGTGAAGCTACACTGTGTAAATAAACAGTTGGGTAAATAAGGTCAGAGGCCTTCACCCTCTGAAAACAGAAGGAAACACACACACACAGGTTAATGAACACACCAAATCATCAACCAGTTTCTGAGTCTGTAGGACCTGTCAGTCGAGAAGACTTCCAGGTATTACAAAGCAAAACTCACTGATTTAGAAAGAAAGAGTTGAAATAAGTTAAGGTTTTTCTCTTTTGATAAAATTTCCCTTCAAGAAATTTGCATTTTTAAAAATGGTCCAGATAAGAATTCTTGGAGACCAGGTATTTGCATTTCAAAGGTATAAACGTAGTTTTCATAAGCCCAATTATCTATAACCCTTTTCCTTGAGGGACCAGAGATAAATTTCTGCCAGGTAGCGAGGATGCATCAAAAAGGGGTCTCTAGAAGCCTGTGGATAAGACAGTGTTTCCTACTGTCTTTGGGGAGAGACTATTTTCTTCTTTGAAAAGAGGAAAAAATTGGGTAGCTGAGGGAGGCCTGAGCATCTTAACTGTTCCTCAGCCCTGAGTCACACAACCAAAGCCCAGGATGGCATGCGACCCCTTCTTTACTGGCTACTGCGTCCCAAGGCGCATTCCTGCCCATGCTGACCATGGTGTCCACCCCACAGCCCACACCTCTCCCTTCCCTTGGCTGGAGTGGAGACCTTCCTGATAATGATTACAGTATAAGGATGTCCAGGTGTGGAGCCTTACCAACAGTCAGTGGTGATCAGGTACTGCTCGTTGAGTTTAACTTCACACAGGTGACTTTGATGGCCTTTGGCCTTACTAGCCTGGCCAAAGGCTCCCACGCTCACATCTGTAGGTACAAGGGGTGTCTAGTACCTCAGCTGCCTCAGATGGAAAACTGGTCCAATGACTGTAGCCTTTAGTAGTTGGGCAAATATCAGTTTTCCCTGCCTTTTAATTTCCAACAGCCCTGATCCTTCACGAGGACCAGCAATATTAGGGCAGTCTCCCTTAATGTGAGAGAGAGCATCTTTGTTAAGCCATCCTGCAGATTGGATGTGCCAGCCAGGCAGAGATAGCACCTGTGCAGGCAAAATCTCCAGCCTTCTCCAGGAGGATCATGCATTGCTAATACCCCTGAGTATGAGGGTTGAAGAGTTGTGGGAGAGATTAACAAGAATTCATTCAGTGCCCAGAAGAGTTTCCTTTTGCAGAGGTTTTCCTAAAATTACGACTTCCCAATTGGCTTAATATAAACCTCCCATGCATACTGCATAGGTGGGGGAACTTGGTGCCCTGTGTTTGCTGCAGGAAGCAGGAGCACAGTGTCAGACCACACTAGTGAGGCGAGATTTCCAGGAATGGCTCCCCGGTACATTTTCCAGAGCGTAAATGTGAATACATTTTGCATGTCCCAGAAAAGCTAAAACTAAGTAGACTAACATTAGTAATGTCTCCCCTGTCATGCCACTAGGCATGAGATTTCCAGGAATGGCTCCCCAGAATGGCCTTAGCGTTTCTCCAGTAAGGCAGGATGTAGGTGGAGAGGAGGTAAAGAATGTATGCTCATGTGGCACCCAGCTCAGCTGGGTTTGCAGCAGCTGCGGGTGTCTCTGGGCTGCTGACCTAGACACTTGCAGCTGAGATGGGGAAGGGGTAGCTGGGCATGCTTGGGGTCTTGTGCTCCAGGAGTAGAACTCACAGCATCAGCAGGTGCTTGTGCACTTCCCACATTCTGCTCCCCTGGCGCCCATCAGCACATCGCCCCACAGGGGCTCACAGTACTGATTTGTGCACAGGGCTGAGAGAGGAGGGAGAATGCCAAGCCCCTGTGTCTGTGGCAGCGCTGGGCATAAAGGACCCCTCAAGCGGGCGGATGGAAACTGGGCTGTCACTGAGCGCTGGGCCACTGGGATACCAGTTCTTGCCGCAATCCACAGCTCTTTCCATCCCTTCGTGGTTGCCAGATGCTGCCAGTAGAAATGAGACCCTTTCATGAATCCCAAGGACATCATTCCAGGGAGTCATGTATGGGAGGATAAGCTTTAGGCATGCAAGCAAAATTAAAGGATTGTCCTGGGATTCCCAGTGTCACATCTTGGTCCATCCTGGAAAAGTCCAGCTGTTCTTCATTAGGCCCATGGCGAAGGCCAGAGTCCGTAAATCCTGCTCCATTGGTTCAGTCCAGTTCGGTGCCTGCACTCATCTGGCTAGCTCAGTCTGTTTCCAGGCTCATACTTGGAGCCTTGGCCCAAGGCAGCTGCTAAGGCTCTCTGGCTACTCTGGAGAAAGAACTTGCAAACAACTTTGGGAGCACAGAGAAAAGAGAGAGATAGATGAGAGAGATTTTTTAGTTACGCTTGGGTTATATTACGTCAGGCTTGGGAAGGACCAGGCACTGTTTCAAAATAACCAATTTCCCAATCTATGCTGTTTCAACCTGAATATTAGTATTCTGCCATAATTGCTAGCTAACTTTTCTATTTTTTTCTCTTCAATCAGCTGTCCAATCAATCATTTGATATGTTATTTTAAGGTATTATAATTTTAGGTATTAAGTATACATATGAATTTTTATATAATGCTAGAGGCCCAGTGCACAAGATTCATGCACTGGAGTGTGTGTGGGAGGGAGGGTCCCTCAGCCCAGCCTGCTTCCTCTCACAGTCCTCTGGGAGGCCTTGGGGGATGTCCAAACGACGGCTTAGGGCCACTCCCCATAGGATGTCGTTCGGGCATCCTTAGCGCCATGGAGGGAGAAGCCCGTGCTCGCCAGCTGTGAGCCCAACTTCTGGCTCAGTGGCATTCCGCCTGTGCGAGAGCACTGATCACCAGGGGGCAGCTACGGCAAGCATGCCAAACTCAAGGCCTGTGGGCCACATGCCTCATTTGCCTCTGAGTTTGACAGTCTTGGGCTAAGGGAATCATCCTAAGATCTTCCTAAAGCAGTTTTCTGTCTGAATCTCTTGGGCCAGAAAGGGAGATTCTGAGATTTTTTGTTTCTTAAGAAAGACCTTAAAACTAATAACCCAAAAAGCAGCTTTAGACAGGCAGATTTTGGTGTTCTTCGGCTCTAATAAGCTTACTCTGGGAAGAAGGAAAGAGCAATCCTGGTGAAGTCAAACTAGAGCAGGGGTGGGCAAACTTTTTGACTCAAGGGCCACAATGGGTTCTTAAACTGGACCGGAGGGCCGGAAAAAAAGCATGGATGGAGTGTTTGTGTGAACTCATATAAATTCAAAGTAAACATCATTACATAAAAGGGTACGGTCTTTTTTTTTTTTTTTTTTTAGTTTTATTCATTTCAAATGGCCCGGATGCGGCCCACGGGCCGTAGTTTGCCCACAGCTGACCTAGAGCCTTTTCCCTTACAAAGCCGTTACTCCAGAGGAAAGCTTTTCCAAAATCATGCCACAGAGCAATTAGGGAAGGAATCACTCTCATTCTCACCCTCGTCTTAGAAAGGTGGGAGAAATTGCACAAGAAACAGCAACAGTTAGAAGTAAGCTGGGTCCCAGAGGGGTGAGTGTCAATGGGATCTGTCTCAGTGGGTCTCCAGCCTTGAGTCAAGAAGATTCTTGATTTCAAGGAAGAAAAATTCAAGGGCAAGCCTTGGAGTGATGTGGAAAATTAGCTTTTACTGAGCAGAGAGGAGAAGCAAGAAAAGCCGCTTCACAGAATAGTGGTCTTTTCTCAAAAGAGCTGGGAGAGAGACTCTAATTGTCTCTAGAGGTTGAGCTTATATCTGTAGTGTCCGTGAAAACATTTGCCAGTATGGGGAAATTGAGAGTGAAAAAACAATGTTGGGTTTAACTTTAACCTTTACAAAGGAGAGTCTGTGGTCTGTTTTTCTTTTACGGTAGGAGTAACGTTCGTGGTATTGCCAAGCTCTTGATTGTAATCTTATCTCATGACTGATTAGTCAAGTTTCTTATCTGTTGACTAATAGCAGTCTCTAGTCTAACATAGCTTCATTTCATTCTATTTGTTTGGATTTCATGCCTCTCTCCTATATTAAGAGGTGAAAGACACTGGCCCACACACAAAAAGGATTGAATTAAAAGGCTAGGAAGCACTTTCCTTAGCCTGTTATTCCTCCCCATATTGATTGATAGACAGTTAGAAAGACGTGAACAGAGTAGGATGATAGGCCAGGTATGAAAGCTCTCCCAGGAGGAATCCCTGAGTGTCCAGCAAGAGACAATTGCAGGCTGGGACCTCTAGGGTGAACTTTCCTCCCCTCGAATATTGCTGATCATGCAGTTTAGACTTCTTAACCTTTTTTTTTTTTAAAAAAAATATGTTTTGTTGATTTGAAAGAGAGAAGAAAGGAGAAGGAGAGAGAGAGAGAGAGAGAGAGAGAGAGAGAGAGAGAGAGAGAGATTAATTGGCTGCCTGCCGAATGCCCCCTACTGGGGATTTAGCCCACAACCTGGAGCTAAATCCTCTTGGTGCAAGGGATAATGCTCAACCAACTGAGCCACACCATCCAGGAAGATCCCCGACCTTTCATATTGCTGACCTCATAGTTTGGATCCTCCCCCGGCATGCCACTAGGCATGTGGCAGACACCGTTAGAGGAAGAACAGGGGGGCTGAAGAATAGCCTCATATGACTCCCTCGAACAACCTCTCCCTTAAGCTTTAAGCCCTCAAGAATGAGGTTCTCACCCACATCAAATAATCTTAGGGACAAAGCCTCCATTCTGCTGACTTGAGAGTCAGAGTTTTAGTCAAACTACAGATAACATCTTGGCCTCAGTTGTGTTTCAGCATGATGTATCCAGGCCCAGTAAAGCATTAAGACCAGGCAGTGATGCCAGGGCTTAAATCAGGACCATCTGCAATGAATGACTAATGACCCCTAGCCCTGGTGCCAACCAGTCAGTTTTAGACCACAAACCTGAAAGGATAGACCTGGAAAGCCAATAAATATTCTATTAAGATCCTCCCTTGAGATTTCCCCTAATATCACCGACTTTGGGAAACAGATAAAACCCCTTTAAACAAAGGACTCACTCTTTTTCCTTCTGGAGCACACTGGTGCCTTTCTTCTTTTTCCCCCCTGGTATGTTCTTTCTGCTATTCTTTTTCTTAAGCTCCAAGGTCCCTTCTTTTGTCTCTATAACTTGTTTCCTGAGCCCACGAAGCCTAGGTGGCTCACCCCTTCCATAGATCACTTCTTTTATCTCTCTGACTTTCTAAATAACTCTTTGCTTGTATTTGAATCTTGCCTCTGAATTCTTTCTGAGCCAGAACTCTAGTCCTGAGGTTGCTGAACCCAGGTCCAGTAACAACCTGAAGCCATTTCACCACTAACAACAACAGTGGATTGAAGCTGAAAGAATTGCAAGGCATAGGCCATTACTGAGCAGTACAGAGAGAAACCCAGAATCAAGAGGGGAAGCAGAGACAAGGACTTAGAAGAATTTGAAGGCTCTGGGAGAAACAATGATAGAAATCATAACATAAAAAATAATCAGAGAATCCATTTTAAAATTAATTTGAAGCTGCCATCCTGGAGATACCTTTCGCCTGGGCCTATAGCAACATTTAAAAACAAAAAACTGTTTGCAAAGATAACAAGAAAACAAATATTATGAGTATAAGGCTGATGGCTACTAGGCTGAAAAAACCGATAAACAAAACAAAATAAAAAAACATTGTTTTGGGTCAGGGTCACTATGTTGGCTCATCTGCACCAATAGAAATGCCTTCCTTCTGTTGATGTAATTGTCCACCTTTTCCTTTCTGGTAAACACCCCTTGCCTTCTTCTCCTAATTAGAATACAATTTGGGTTCTGCCTGAAAATGTGTTTTCCCGAGTAGCTATTATTAATTTATAAATCTCAGATAAATGCTTGTTGCCTCTACCTTTGGCCTCTTATGTTTAGTTTATTATGTCTGATGTAAGGAGTGGGATCTAAAGTGGTCTCACCCTCATGAACTTGCATCACCTGGAACTAGGAACGGACCTACAGAACCTCTTTGGTCTCACAATTTCCATGGACCATTGTATCATTGACTATGTAGCCCTCTGAGGGTTTGGACCTCCCTCCTCTTTCCTTCTTCCTTCTGTTGCTATTGTTGTTGAGGTAAAATGTTGAGGATTAGATGGGATGGGGTGGTTTAGGGTAACGACCCTGGGGAGGGAAGATGGTGGATAAGGAGGAACTACACCAGATGGTCAGGATGTGATCAAGATAGATGGAATGTACCTGTCAACAATAGAGCTGCCCTTCCCCCTGAGCCCAACAGCAGGAACTAAGAGCGGGGGATGAGGGCAAAAGGAGATTGTTCTTAAATATACACAGGACATACTTATTGTGGAGAATGCATATTAGAAGAATCAAACTAAACAAAGTTATGAGAGACGCACTGCTGCAGCACTGCTTGTGTCATTCACTGCTGTAAACAACGGAATAAACTAGAACTGAGGTAACAAGGCATGCAACTGTTGCTAGGGGATGGAATGTTATTCAATGAGAAGGAATGTGGCAGAAACAGATAACAGCCCATCCATTTCAAACACACTCACGAGAACATGATCAACAGTAGAATATAATTTGAATTTAAGTTTCACAATTATTTAGGTATCTAGGTCTACAAAAGCTGAAGGTCTTTCCATATAATAAGTCATTTTCAAGATACTTGTTCTTTTTAAAAATTCTTAACTTCTTTAGTATTTTACAAAATGTGATAGCTAAAGGCAATGAATATAAGATCTTCTTAACATTAGTTCAGTTTTCCCTGGATTAACTAATGATTCAAAATGTGCATAAACACTTTTTTCAAAAATTGCTGGAACAGATTTCTTGCTGCCTATAAAGAACACATTGTTGCCTTGTGAGAAGAAATGTACAATAAAAATCCATTTCCTCTTCATGGCAAAAAAGTCAAACAACTGATTTAATAAATAATTAACCTGCCTAATTGGAAAACAGATCTTTTTATATTATCAGATATATAGTCTGGGATCTTCACTGAGTGAAGAGGAAGTAAAGAGAATGCCTTTTCCAGTTTTGAAAATATTAATCCAAATTGACAAAAGAACAATTAAACTTAATCCATGCAACATGTTTTTATTTATTTATTTATTTTTATTTTTTTAAAAAAATATATTTTATTGATTTTTTACAGAGAGGAAGGGAGAGAGAGATAGAGAGTTAGAAACATCGATGGGAGAGAAACATCGATCAGCCGCCTCCTGCACACCCCTACTGGGGATGTGCCCGCAACCCAGGTACATGCCCTTGACCGGAATCGAACCTGGGACCTTTCAGTCCGCAGGCCGACGCTCTATCCACTGAGCCAGACCGGTTTCGGCTTTTTTATTTATTTTAAGAGGGAGTAAAGGGAAGGTTAGGCTTGAATATAACAGCCATTTGTTCAAATCAATGTTTGCATGAGCCACTCAAAACTTTGCAGATGAGTCTTTTCCAAGACCAATCACTTACTTGCTATAGAAATGAGTGCCTAAAAGCCAAACTCAAAACAAAACAGAACACGAAAGAACAATCACACAAAATTCACACCACAGACAGCTTCCTCATGGCTAAAGTTAAGTGCCTATTTTAAAGCTCTTGTCTTTTAGTTCCATTCTTACAGGTCTGCAGGGTTTGTGCCCCCCCCCCCCCCCGCAGTAACTTTTCAATATTGTTGAAAAGAGATTTATTTACCCGATCCTGTGAACTTTTGCTGCTCCATTGCTCCTCTATTGTGTGTCCCAAATCGATCCTTCACATTTTAACATGGAAGCCACAGACAAATGCACACTCTCAATCATAAGCTCTGATAAGAGAACAGAACCCAATAACTGGCTTCGTAGATGTTTCTGTTCAGCCCAGCGTGTGAGTGAAAATAATTTTCCTGGAAAGAATCCATTTGGACCATTAATTTTAAAAAATAATAGTTCTTTCTGTGGACCAATATTTAAAAGACATCCACACTAACTGAGCAGAAATGGCTTACAAATAAATTGTGTCACATAACTGAAGTACACGATTGGAAAGTTTGGGGCATGAACAACAATTTGAACTAGAACACTAATCCGTAACTTTTATTCTATTGATTTATGTATTACAGGGGCTGGCAAACTGTCACTCAGGAGCCAAAACTGGGCATCGCTCTTTTCATAAACATAATTTCATTGGAACATGTCCACACTCATTTATTTACATGTGGTGCATGGTTTCCTTTGCACTACAACAGTAGAGCTGAGTGGCTGTCACAGAGATCATATGACGGACAAAGCTTAATATATTTACCATCTGGCTTTTGATACGAAAATATTGACAATCTCAGCCTGACAGAGGTCACATATGAGAGGCATGAGTAAGAGTCATAAAAGCACCACCGAGCCCACAGATGTATTTTGTTTGACTGAATGATTTTGTTGTCACAAATTTATTTTTATTTTCTTATGACGAATCTGTGCGTGTGTGTGTGTGTGTGTGTGTGTGTGTGTGTGTGTTGTATAGGGCTTTCATGCTTCATCTCTCCACCATCCCTAACTCCTCCCTTGTGTTATACACACTTACTTCTCTCATTTTTTTTTTTTTTACTTTAGTTATTCACTTTAACAACTGGATTTTTTTGTTTTGTTTTGTTTTGGGGCATGTCTGGCTTTTTCCCCCCAATGACCCTCTCCTCCCTGAACCTGCCCCTCCCAAGACTTTGCCACACTATTGTCTGTCTATGGGATATACATACATGCACATAGGTCCCCCAGTTCATCTCTTCCTACCCACCCCTCACCCATGCATTCCCTCTGAGATTACACTGTTCCATGCTTCTATGTCTATAGATCTATTGTGTTCATCAGTTTATTTTTGTTCATTAGATTCACATATTAGTGAGATCAAGTGATACTTATCCTTCTCTGACTGCCTTATTTTGCTTAGTATAATATTCTCCAGGTCCATTCATGCTGTTGAAAATGGTAAAAGATCCTTTTTTTAACGCTGCATAGTAAAGGTACTTTATCCACTTATCCACTGACTAGAGCTGTGATGGCGAACCTTTTGAGCTCGGCATGTCAGCATCTTGAAAAAAACCTAACTTAACTCTGGTGCCGTATCACATATAGAAATTTTTTGATATTTGCAACCATAGTAAAACAAAGACTTATATTTTTGATATTTATTTAATGTATTTAAATGCCATTTAACAAAGAAAAATCAACCAAAAAAATGAGTTTGCGTGTCATAGGTTCGTCATCACTGGTCACTAGAGGCCTGCAGGATTGGGCTGAAACCAGCTCTCCAACATCCACTGAGAGGTCCTGGATCGTGAGAGGGCACAGGCCAGGCCAAGGGACCCCACGAGTACACAATTGGGATGCAGGAGGTTGGCCATCCTTGGAGGGACTGCAGGAGGGCTCCAGGGTATGTCAGGCCTGTCTCACCCAGTCCCCATCAGCCAGACCCCAACAGCAAGCTAATTTATGGGCCATAACATCTGCTTTCTGGTGGTCAGTGCATAACAGTGAGAGGTTGAGTGGTCTTAGCATATCCTTAGCATATTATGCTTTGATTGGTTGAATGGATGACCTGACCACTGGGCACTTAGCATATTAGGCTTTTATTATATAGGATGGACACTTGGGCTGTTTTAAAATCTTAGCTATTGTAAATTGTGCTGCTATGAACATAGGGGTACATATATTATTTGTGATTGGTGTTTCTGGTTTCTTAAGGTATATTCTAGCAGTGAGATCATTGGGTCAAATGGGAGTTTCATTTTTAATTTTTTGAGGAAACTCCATACTGTTTTCCACAGTGGCTTCTCCAGTCTACATTTCCTCCAGCAGTGCATGAGTGTTGCCTTCTCTCCATGTCCTCTCTAACACTTGTCATTTGTTGATTTGTTAATGTTAGCCATTCTGACAGGTGTGAGGTGACACTTGATTGTCATTTTAATTTGTATCTCTAGGATGAAAAGTGACTTTGAGCATTTTTTCATATGTCACTTGGCTTTTTGTATGTTCACTTTGGAGAAGTGTCTATTTAGGACTTTTGTCCATTTGTTAATTGGATTGTTTGTCTTCCTTTTGTTAAGTTGCATGAGTTCCTTATATATATTTTGGAATTTAACATCTTATCTGGTGTATTATTGGCAAATGTGTTTCCCATACAGGAAGCTCTCTATTTACTTTGTTGTGGTTTCTTTTGCTGTGTAGATGCTTTTTATTTTGATGTAGTCCCATTTGTTTATTTTCTGCTTAGTTTCCTTTGCCCTAGGACAGTGATGGTGAACCTTTTGAGCTCGGCGTGTCAGCATTTTGAAAAACCCTAATTTAACTCTGGTGCCATGTCACATATAGAAATTTTTTGATATTTGCAACCATAGTAAAACAAAGACTTATATTTTTGATATTTATTTTATATATTTAAATGCCATTTAACAAAGAAAAATCAACCAAAAAAATGAGTTCGCGTGTCATTGGTTCACCATCACTGCCCTAGGAGATGTATCTGTAAACATATTGCTATGAGAGATGTCTGATATTTTGTTGTCTATGGTTTCTTGTAAGATTTTTATGGTTTCATGACTTATATTTAGGTCTTTTATCATCTTGAGTTTATTCTTGTGTATAGTGTAAGTTAGTGGTTTGGGTTCATTTTTTTTTTTTTTTTTTTTGCATGTACTTGTCCAGTTTTCCAAACACTATTCCTTGAAGAGACTGTATTGACTCCATTATATGCTCTTGCCTCCTTTGTCAAATATTAATTAGCATAATGAGTTGGGTCAATTTCTGCGGTCTCTTTTTTGTTCCATTGGTATATATGTGAATGATAAAGTAGAAGGGAGCAGGAGAAGTTGAATTGATCCTTCAGACAAGGTGCAGGACTGACATCTATGAGAAGACAGAGACATGAGGAGTATTTCAAACGGCAGCAGACCTCTGCAAGTTCTGGCTAGGATGATGGCGGTGCCCTATGCAAAGATTGCAGGATGCACTGTCCTTCTTCAGGAAGAAATGCTCTGACTGGTGCTCCCACCATATTCACTCACTGACTGCATCAGCCTAGGGGAGGTGTCACCTCAGTGTGAGCCTCATCCCGGATGTCAAGGTGCAGCAGTGGGAGTCACCTCTCCTCTTCATGGCAGGTTCTCTTGGAGGGATCTACTGAGAACAAAGAGGGGCATTTTTAGGCACTTCAGCTGTCACGTTTCATTCCTGTTCCTGACTAATCAGCGCCGTAGACAGACAGATGGGTGAATAAATCAAACAGAAAAGCCTTCAAAGCCATCCCCTAATGATGTTTATGTGCTTATGCTATCCTAAGACCCACCTTTGCTTTGAATTTTTGATGCTTACTGTAATTATTGGTAACTCTTGCACAAGTAATTGGGAAGGCAGCTGAAGTTGCATCTCTCACATAAATATGTATAGTGGAATGTTTTAGGAACGGCTGCCCCACCAGAGATTACATACATATATTTTCTTATTTATTAAAAGAGTTTCTGGAGATAATTCAGGCAAGAAAAGGATCTTGGCTCCCTGATGGAAGACATCCTAAATGAAGTGCAGCTGCGGGTTAATTAGTCCATTCCCGTCTCCTCCCTTGTACTTCCCAGTAATACAGGGAGCCTGTTATATGAGATTTCTCCTGGAGTGTTCCACAGACACCTCAAATTTAACATTTCAAAAATTAAACTTTTATTTTGTTTACCCATTACCAAACGTGTTCCTCCTCAGTCATCCCCATGATATTCAATGACATCGTTATCCATCCAGGTGGCTAAGGAAGAATCCTATGATTTATTTGTGATTACAGGATTCACTCCTTCACACTATCTAGTCCAGTGTAATCCCAACATGTTTTTATTCCTCTCATCTCTCCACATTCACAACCACATGTGTCCATATTATTACCCGCACTTGCCTATTGCAATCGGCCCACAATATGATTTTCTGAATTAACCAATCACATGGCAAAGGTCAATTTATTTTTAAAACATTAAAAAATTTTCTCCCAAGTCCTTTAATTAGAGTTGGCCGAGATTTAAGGCTAGCTTTGCTGATGGGCAGTTAGTCAACTTGCAGCAGCCCAAATATCCTGCTTAAGAAACTATTGTTGTGCCGAAACCGGTTTGGCTCAGTGGATAGAGCGTCGGCCTGCGGACTGAAAGGTCCCAGGTTCGATTCCGGTCAAGGGCATGTACCTGGGTTGCGGGCATATCCCCAGTAGGGGGTGTGCAGGAGGCGGCTGATCGATGTTTCTCTCTCATCGATGTTTCTAACTCTCTATCTCTCTCCCTTCCTCTCTGTAAAAAATCAATAAAATATATTTAAAAAAAAAAAGAAACTATTGTTGTATCTTCTCCAAACTACTTCTTATCTTACAACATGGAGACCTATTGGTGGTCACTTTGTTACTGAGTAGCTTTAAGGAGAGTTAGTAAAACTATGGGGTTCAGGAGTTCAATGAGTTTGCTCTCTACCACCTCAGACTCATGAAGTGACTGATCATGGAAAGAGCCTAAACTCAAGGAAACACATTGATTGGATCAGTCACTGAAAATAGTACTGGTGAGTAGGCAAGACTGTTCAGGAAGACTAACAGTTGTTGGTGCAGCTCCTCAGCTTTGGTCCTTTGGTCCCGTATTCCCAAGGGAGGTTTCTGTATTCCCAAGGTTAGCCACAAGAGCACCACTTACTTAGCCAGACCACTGAGTTTGATACAAGCTAGAGCCTTAGAAAGATTACAGCGGACCCTGAAACCTTCTGCTATAACTAAGTAAACCACATGCCTATGACTTCCCAGGACTGTCCCAGTTTATATCTGGGACATATTCTCAAGTTGTTTTTTTAACAGTTTTGCCAAAAGTATATCAAAAGTAACTCAGATCAAATGATGAATTATATGGAAGCTCAAAAGATAGGTCATACACAGTGCGTGAGCATTTGAAATTGGAAGGATGTGCTCAAATGGTGCAGTAGCACAACCAAGTCTTTATAAGAAAACCTTGGTTAGCATCATAGGTTTATAATACTGGATTTGATAAATAGCCTCAAAATAAATTAAATGTCATAAATTAATAATTTAACAAATATTGTAATTCTATTCTTATAATCCAAAGAGCACACTAGAAAATGGCTATTTTGCAGCATAACTAGATCTGAAGTAATCATAATATGAATACTTTTCATTTTTAAAATGAATGATATACAGTCATGTATTACTTAATGATGGGAATAATTTTGGAAAAACTCATTATCAGGCAATTTTGATGTTGTCCAAACATCATAGAGCACATTTACACAAACCTAGGTGGTATCACCTACTACACATAAAGTTTACTTAAAAACCCCTAGATAATATAGTCTATTGCCCAAAGACCACAAAGATGTACATTCCATTAATATACTGAATATATAGGCAACTGGGACACAGTGGTAAGTATTTGTGTATCTAAAAGTAGAAAAGCTACAGTAAAAATCCTATCTAATAATAGAAAAACATGTTAATTAACCATATCTCCAATATGCTTCCCATTGGCTAATCAGGGAGATATGCAAATTAACTGCCAAAAAAGATGGCGGCCGGCAGCCAGGCAGCTGAAGTGAACAGAAGGCTTGCTTGCTCCAGTGATGGAGGAAGCCAAGGTTCCCTGTCTGCGCCTGCTGCAGCTGGGCTCTGAGTTCCAGTCTAAGCAACTATGTTGCAATTATAGAAGCTAAACAAACCTCAGATAACTGCTTTCAGCCAGCCGGCCTCTGAGCTGGAGCCGCAACAAAGTTTCAATTACAGAAGGTAAATAAATCCCAGAATTAAAAAAAAAAAAGAAAAAAGGAGAGACTGGAAGCTTCAGTTGCAGGCTTAGCCCACCTGAAAACAGCCCTCAGCCCCTCATCCAGTCTGGCCAGGCACCCCAGTGGGGACCCCCACCCTGAAGGGGGTGCGGACAGCCTGAAAACAGCCATCAGCCCCTCATCCAGGCTGGCCAGGCACCCCAATGGGGGCCCCCACCCTATAGGGGGTGCAAGCAGCCTGAAAACAGCCATCAGCCTCTCACCCAGGCTGGTTAGGCACCCAAGCAGGACCCCCACCCTGATCTGGGACACCATTCAGGGCAAACCAGCTGACCCCCACCCGTGCACCAGGCCTCTATCCTATATAGTAAAAGGGTAATATGCAAACTGACCCTAACTGCAGAAAGACTGGGAATGATTCGTCACTATGACACACACTGTCCCCAGGGGGCAGACGCTCAATTCAGGCACTGCCCTCTGGTGGTCAGTGTGCTCCCACATGGGGGAACTCTGCTCAGCCACAAGCCAGGCTGATGGCTGCCAGTACAGTGGTGGTGGTGGGAGCCTCTTCTGCCTCCTCAGCAGCGCTAAGGATGTCCGACTGCAGCTTAGGTCTGCTCCCCGCTGGCAAGTGGACATCCCCTGAGGGCTGCCAGGCTGCCAGAGGGATGTCTGATTGCCATCGTAGGCCCAATCCCCCCGGGGAGCAGGCCCAGCCAGCAGGTGGTCATCCCCCGAGGGGTCCCAGACTGAGAGAGGGTACAGGCCGGGCTGAGGGATACTCCCCCCTCCCCCTCCAGTGCTCAAATTTTTGTGCACTGGGCCTCTAGTAGAGTATAAATGATTTAGAGGTAATGCATGTGTGTAGGCACTTAGCATGAGTGAACTCACAACACTGGAAGTTGTTCTGAGTGAGTGATAGAGCGGTGGGTGGGAGAGTGTGGGTGGGAGAGCAGTGGTGAATGTGAACTCTTAGAACATGTCTGTACACTACTGGAGACTTTATACACACTGTTCCAGAATCCCTCCCCATTTACTTTCAAAAGGGTTGAGAAACACACAATCAAAGTTGTCTAGGCTGCTTCATGAATAGAAGGTGGGCTTAATTCCTTGGAAATATTGGGAAGAAACTAGCTAGTTAAGGCATCATCACCACAATAGTGAGAGCAGGAAGTGAAAAGTAGCCTGAGGATCAGCAGGAATAAGAAATTAAGATAAAGAGATAAGGGACATCGGGATTGTCATGACAATGCGGTTTTGGTTATCACATGTTGGAGCAGTGGTCAGATTAAGGAATTTTGTGATTTTTTTTTTAAAGAGGTGTTTAACATGGAGAGAGTAGAACTGAGGACTCAATATTTTTACTGTGGAAATTTGTTTTTGGATCTATTGACCCTGGCACAAAGGGCTCACTTTGGTAACAAATAAAACTTATTTATGTTTGACATTATTACAATCTGAAAGCATTTCCAAAGGACCACCATCACGGACGCTTTTTACTAAAGTGACAGTGACACTTAGTACTTGTTACGGCAGCTCTGTGGACCTGTGTCCTTGTACAAGATCTTCGGGTTTACAGACGTGTACTCTGAGCACCATCAAAGTAGACCTGCAAGAGCTGTAGTGCCCTCTTAATATACAGCACTGCGGGGAGAGGCACGTCTGCGCTGACAGGTCAGGGGCTGACTGTGATGTAATCTGTGCACTCAGAATCGAGGTGCTGTAAGTGAGAGGGGGTCTATTGCCAAGCCCCATATGGTTTCATCAGATATTTTTAAAAAAATCCTCTGTACCACATGGTGTTCAATTTATTACTGGAAATTCAGCACCCCTATAATCTGATATCATCATGGATGTGGTCTGTCATTGAGCAAAATGTCCTTATGCAGCATGTGACTATATCAAAATGTCTTTGTATGCATTGGCTCATTTAAACATTATAATGATTGTTAGCTGGTAGAGTATTTCCCCCTTCCTAAATATGTATTTTTTCATACACAGTTATGGGAATTTTATATTTTAATATGTTTATTTTCTATGAAGAGTGCCACAGAAACACTTAGAGCTATGTATTTTTTTAAACATTTGCCAAATGGAATTTGCTATGTGTGGAAAGCCATAATCTCTCACCTCTTCTGTTTGTGGGTTCTGGTTCATTGATTAGTGCTTAGAGACAGATAAATGCAGTTGTAGATAAGATCAAGTCTTCAAGGTTAACAAATATTTGGAGGAGTAAATACTTGATGTTGGTACATTAGACATCTAATCTGATCAATTGAGACAACTGCTGCAGAAGAATTAATAGTATTATTTTGTATCACATAGGATTTTTCTTCAAAGTTCAAAGCTCCAGGTAGCATGGCAATGTATACGTAGAATTTGAAAACGACATGCGTGTATGTGCACACACATACACACACACACGACTTTGCGCTTCTGTGTGTGGTGACTTAGCTATGGGACTCCAATTAAATGACATATTTCAAAATTAGAAATTTGGAGCTCTGCATCTAATATCTGCCAGTAAATAAGATAAAACTAAAACTGTGAGCACTTTGAAAGCAATTCCAAGCCAGCCAGTCACAGCACGTAGTGACCAGTAGGGGGCCTAGGGAACACAACAGAAAGGAAGCACTTAAATGAATATGGAGCTTTGCCTTTTCAAAACCCTTTGAACCCATTATTTTATTTAACCCATAAAGTTCTCTTATGATAATTTGTAGGACTCTTGTCATTTCCAATTTATAGAGAAATTTAAAGAGAATTTTATTACATCTTATCTATTATTTCCATGGTTTTCATAGTTGGTTAGATTTATAATCTGCCCTGGGATTTAACGTGGGTAATCTGAAGCAGAGGTACTCAAGTGTGGAGTGAGGGCCTGGTGTCTTTATAAGCCCCATTCTCTGAGACCCGTCCTCACCTCAGCCTTGTTGCAACCAGTATGGACATCTTAGTAACATTTCAAAAACAGCTTTTTTATATTTTATGAATGTTATGAGGACATCATATGATTTACAAAACAACTTAAGACATGCTGGTTTGAAGATGGCAACCCTTTGGTTTGAAAGCAGACAGTTACCGTGCCCAGCATTAGAGGTCCTGAGCCTTCAGTTGATGGTTCTCATCTAGTACTTTCCCACTGCTCAAGAAGTGATAAAATTAAAGTTTCAGATGACCATACTGCTTATTATTCTAAAAAAGAACAGGCTCCCTTGCTCTGCAGGTCCATCGTCACCGTCCTGGCTGAGATTTCCAGCAGGTGGCTCAGTCCCAAGGTGTCAGAGGGAGCCCAGGGTCCTTTTTTCTTTCAATTCTTGAACGTGCAGGTGTTCAGGCCCGGCCTCTGTTAGGAGAGATCTCTGCTCTCTTACACTATTAGCTCTGAGGCTGGTCCACTGGGAATTCGTCTTGGACAACAGAGGAGCCTCATTCCCTTCTGCAAGGTTCCCGATTACTGGATGCTTCACGTCCTCTTCCAACAACTTCCAGAAAGAAAACCTGGTGCTGACTGAGCCCTGCACAGCACCCTGGCCCTCCCCGGGGCAGGCGCTTCATTGGTCCTCCATGCAGTCTCCATTTGCCTGGCCCTCTTTCCCCCCATCCACTGTGTGCCAGCGTGTACTAACGGAAAAATAAGTTTATCTTCAGCTGTGCAGCTAAATGCAGTCGTTATTTAGACCATGCTTTTGAAACTTATGTTGAGGTATGCCTCATTTACTTTCAGATTCTACTAGGGCCCCTTCTTCCAAAATCAGTAGCTAATTTATTTATAGTATTTGGAATGGCAAAAAGAAAGTCATGAGAAAAGATTTTTATGTGTGAGGTGGAATGAAGATTAATATTTTAAAATATTCTTCAAAATATTTATTTTATTTATCTGTCTATATAATCTAGTTATGAAAAAGGCTATCTTAATTTACTAGTGATACAGAAGTAAATAATTACCTATTCAGGAATAAATATATGTCTGAACCAAACTGATAATTTTAATAATTCTCTTTATTAAAATATTAATTATTAAGGTAGAAGATTCAGTAAAATAGGTAAATGTTGAAATTATTGAGCCCATACACAATGAACTAAAGACAATATAATCTCTCATGTTTTAATTCTGATGAAATCTCTGTAAATTTGGAAAACTGAATAGGTTTTAAGATTCAAAATGATGCCTGATGCCAGAGTGGGTGGGCAGATATTTGGGGGGCAATCTGTCAGTTCGGTGTTCTCTGACATCACCTGATCTATCTATTCTAAAAGCTATTTCTCATAAACAATGATATGGTGACTGTAATAGCAAAGCAGTAGCATTTGTCTTCAGGATCTTAAAAATCTGATGCGTGGTAAAAGGTGGGAAATTGAGAGACTGTAATATTTCTAAGAGATTGAAGTGTGAATTCTTAATTATTTATTTTATAAAATTTATTGTGTCATTAAACATGCATAATTACTTTCTTTATTGTCACTTTTCATTTAGCACATGAATGCAATGCTACCCTGTTTTGACAATCCCCTGGGTCTTTCTCTGTCTGTGCAGTAAAATAACGGGGTGACATGCCTCCCATGTGATCTTCACTCAGGGTAACGTATGACCCAGAGCAGTTTCTTCACCTCCCACTGCGGCTCACTACTTGCTGCAGAATTACAGGACGCATATGGACAGCAGGTGCAGCAGATGCTTTAAAAGTGTAATAAAAATAACACCATCTCTAATGCCTCACTTGACATCTACTATACTACCCTTTGGTATCATATTATTTTCAATTATTTGGAATATATAGATACACACATACATATACATATGTATAATATTAGATACATTTAATGCCATTGATTCGACAAAATCTAAAGAGATCAACAAAATATATTTCTAATGAAAAGATATTCTGAGTAAATAATTTTTAATCATCTAAATCATTTTAATTCCCTTCATTCACTTGGAATATTATTCACATACATTATTTCATTTCTCCCTGAAATTACTGGAGGGTCTTCAGGTCATCTGTCTGAACATCAGTTCTCTTGTTAGATCGCAAGAGCTAGATAGGGGCATGAAAGGTACATTAGAATTGACTCAATGTTTACCATAGGCCTACAGACTCCCTAAAAAGGATTGATTCTGATCTTAATAAATGTACCATTGGTAAATATGTTCTTCCATTCAGTAGGTTGTCCTTTCATTTTGTTGATGGTTTACTTTGCTATGCAAAAGTTTTTAGTTTCATGTAGTCCCATTTGTTTACTTTTTGTTTGTTTGTTTTCTTTTCCTGAGGAGGCATATCATAAAAATGTTGCTACAAGAAATCTTTAAGAATTTACTGCATATGTTTTTTTTTAGGACTTTTATGGTTTCAAGTATTACATTTAAGTCTTTAATCCATTTTTAGTGTATTCTTGCATATGGTGTATGGTTTAAGAAAATGGTCTTACTTCATGTTCTGCATATATTTATCCAATGTTCTCAGCACCATTTATTGAACAGATTATCTTTACCCTATTATATATTCTTACCTCTTTTGTCAAATATTAATTGACCATAAGAGTGTGGGTTTATTTCTGGGCTCTCTATTCTGTTCCATTGACCTATATGTCTCTTTTTATGCCAGTACCATGCTGTTTTAATAACTATGGCCTTGTAGTATAGTTTAATATCAGGTAGTATGATTCCTCCAACTTTGTTCTTCTTTCTCAAGATTGCTTTGGCTATTCTGGGTCTTTTGTGGTTCCGTATAAATATCTGGTCTAGTTCTGTTTAGAAGCCACTGGTATCTTGATAGGAATTGCACTGAATTGATAAATTACTTTGGGTAGTATCGACATTTTAATGATATTAATTCTTCCTATGCATGAACATGGTATATACTTCAACTTATTTATATTTTCTTTACTTTCTTTCTTCAGTGCCTTATAATTTTCCAAGTACAGTTCTTTTACATCCTTAGTTAAATTCATTCCTAGGTATTTTTTAATGCAGTTATAAATGGGAATTTCTTAGTTTCCCTTTCTGATAGTTCATTATTGGTATATAAAAATGCAACTAACTTCTGGATATTTATATTGTATGCTACTGCTCTACTGAAATTATTTATCAGTTCTAGTAGTTTTTTTGGTGGAATACTTAGGGTTCTCAATATATATAATATCATGTGTTCTGCCAATAATGATAGTTTTACTTCCTAATTTCTTCCTTTCCAATTTGGATGCCTTTTATTTCTTCTTGTCTGATTATCGTGGCTAAGACTTTCAGTACTGTGTTTAATAAGAGTGGTGAAAGCAGACATCCCTGTCTTGTTCCTAATCTTAAGGAACATGCTTTTATTTTTTGCTCATTGAGTATGATGTTGACTGTGTATTTCTCATATGTGGCCTTTATTATATTGAGGCATATCCCCTCTATTCTCATGTTGCTGAGAGGTTTCTTTTTTTAATCATAAATGGGTTTGATATTTTTATTAAGTTCTTTTTCTGAATCTATTAATATGATCATCTGATTTTTATTTTATTTTATCTATATAATATATCAAGTTTATTGATTTCCAGGTATTATACACCATCCTTGAGTCCTTGGAATAAAACCAACTTGATCATGGTGTATGATCTTTTTAATGTATTTCTTGATCTAGTTTGAAATATTGTTGAGGATTTTAGCATCTATATTCATCAGGTATATTGGCTTTCCTTTCATTGTAGTGTCCTTATTTGGTTTTAGAATAGGATAATGATGACCTTGTACAATTAACTTAGGAGTCTTCCCTCCTCTTGATTTTTTTGGAGTAGTTTGAGAATGATTTAGTTATTTGAATGTTTTGTAAAATTCACCTGTGAAGGCATCTGGTCCAGGACTTTTGCTTGTTGGGAGCTTTTTTGTTGTTTTTGTTTGTTTGGTTTACTGCTTCAATTTCATTACTTATAATCAGTCTATTCAGATTTTCTGGTTCTTCCTGATTCAGTTTTGGAAGATTATATGTTTCTAATGATTTATCCATTTCACCTAAATTTTCCAATTTGTCGGCATATATTTTCACAATGCTTGTGTTTTTGTGTGGTCAATTGTTACTTCTCCTGTTTTACTTCAGATTTTATTTATTTGGGTCCATTCTCTTTTTTTCTTGATGAGTTAACATTCTGGTTAAATGTTTGTCAATCTTATTTATCTTATCAATGGACCATCTTCTGGTTTCATTGATCTTTATTATTTCCTTTCTTTTACTCACTTTGGGCTTTGTTGAACTTTTTCAAGTTCCTTTAAATGTAAATTTATATTAGTTATTTGAGATTTTTCTTGTTTCTTGAAGTAGGCCTGTAAGGGGATGAACTTTCCTCTTAAGGACTGCTTTTGTGTGTCCCATAGATTTTGGGTTGTTGTGGTCTCATTTCTATTTGTTTTATGGTGTCTTTTGATTTTTTCCTTTATCTCATTGTTAACCCATTTTTTTTTTTTTAGTACCCTGTTTAGCTGCCATAGTTTTGAGTGTTTTTCAGTTTTTATCTTGTAATTGATTTCTATTTTTTTAGCATTATGCTCAGAGAAGATGATTTCAATCTTCATAAGTTTATTGAGACTTGTTTTGTATCCTAACATGCAGTCTAGCCTAGAACATGTTCCATGTGCACTTGGGAAAGAATGTATATTCCGCTGCTTTTGTATGAAATGCTCTGAAGAGATCAATTAAATCCATGTGATCTAGTGTGTCATTTAAGATCACTGTTTAATTACTGATTTTCTGTCTGGCAGATTCATCCATTGATGTCAATATGGTGTTAAAATTCCCTGCTATGACTGTAACACTGTTAATCTATCCCTTTGTGTCCATCAATTTCAACATATTTGTAAATATACTAAAATTATTTCTACTGTTTTAATTTTATTGTTTGGGCATCATATTTTGTATAAATTTAATCATTTTAAATTTATTGTGATGTGTTGCATATCTGTGCATGTAGCCAATTATGGAAAATATTGCATGTGCACTTGTCAAAAAAATATATATTTCTGTATTGATGTGGAGGGTTTTATAGCAATCTGTTAGGTCTACTTGGTTTACAATGGTTTAAGTCTTTTTCTTGCAGATATTATTCCTACATGTTCTATCTGTTATTGAAAGTGGATATTTAAGTCTCCAACAATTATTCTTGAATAGTTTTGCTTTTTCTCCTTTTAGTTTTGTTAGTTTTTGAATCATGTATTTATATGCTCTGTTTTTAGGTCCAAAAATGTATATAACTTACATATCTAATGACTTTATCCTTCCCATCATTACAAAATGTTCTTTGTCTCTAGTATTATTTTTTTGTTTTAAAGTTCATTTTGATTTTTTTTCTTTATTGATTAAGGTACTATATATGTGTCCATATCCCTCCAATGCCGCCCCCCACCCCCACCCCAACTCATGCCCTCACCCCGCCTGGTGTCTGTCCATTGGTTAGGCTTATATGCTTGCATATAAGTCTTTTGTTGATCTCTCCCCCTTACCCCCACTCTCCCCTACCTTCCCTCTGAGGTTGGATGGTCTGAGTGATGCTTCTCTGTCTCTGGATCTGTTTTTGTTCATCAGTTTATGTTGTTCATTATATTCCACAAATGAGAGAGATCATGTGATCATTATCTTTGACTGGCTTATTTGGCTTAGCACAATGCTCTCCAGGCCCATCCATGCTGTTGCAAATGGTAAGAGTTCCTTCTTTTTTACAGCAGCATAGTATTCCATTGTGTAGATGTACCACAGTTTTTTAATCCACTTATGTGCTGATGGGCACTTAGACTGTTTCCAGATCCTAGCTATGGTAAATTGGGCTGCTATGAACATAGGGGTGCATATATCCTTTCTGATTGGTGTTTCTGGTTTCTTGGGATATATTCCTAGAAGTGGGATCACTGGGTCAAATGGGAGTTCCATTTTTAGTTTTTTGAGGAAACTCCATACTGTTCTCCACAGTGGTTGCACTAGTCTGCATTCCCACCAGTAGTTCACGAGGGTTCCTTTTTCTCCACATCCTCACCAGCACTTGTCATTTGTTGATTTGTTGATGATAGCCAGTCTGACAGGTGTGAGATGGTACCTCATTGTTGTTTTGATTTCCATCTGATAATAATAAAGTCATTCCAGCTTTCTCATGGTTTCTCTTTGCATTACATGATTGATGTATATAGGTTACAAACCAAAAAAGTTAAATTTATTACTTTCTCTATATATTTTTTGTCTTTCAAAGCCAGGAGAATAAAGAACACATTTATATTTATAGAGTTTGTTATATTAATTTTTCTATTTAACATTTCTGCTTATTTTTATTTCTTCCTATAGATTTAAGTTACAATCTGATGTCATTTCCTTATTTCAAACAGCTTTGCTTTATTCTTTGGTCTGTAACTGTGCATTTAATTTGCTTTTACATTTTGACTGCTATGAATAGCACTACAGTAAACATGGAGTGTTACTATCGCCTCAATATCCTGATTTCATTTTTTTTTCATATTAACAAAATAATAAGATTGCTAGGTTATATGATGATTTTAATTTTAATTTAAAAAAAAAACACACAACTTAATACTGTTCTCCATGGATGCTGCAGCATTTTACATTTCCCCAATAGTGTGCATTGATTCCATTTTCTTCACATCTTTGTCAACACGTTGTACATTTTTTCTTTTGTAATTTCCATACTGATAGGAGTGAGGTGTATCTAACCCTGGTATATATTTGCATTTTACCAATAAAGAGTGATGATGCACATTTTTATATATCATAGACCATTTATGTGTCTTCGTTGAAGAATTATGTATTTATGCCCTTCATCTATTTTTAGATCAAATGATTAGTTTATTGTTATTGAACTTAATGAATTCCTTATTATTTTGGATATTAACCCCTTACCAGTTATATAGTTTTCAAATACTTCCACTCCACAGGCTGCTGCTTCACTCTGTTGTTACCTTTACTTGAAGAAGCTTTTAGGTTGGTATAGCCAGTGTTGCCTATGAAATTATTGCCAAGAACAATATCATAAAGCTTCTTTTCTGTTTTATTTTTGTATTTTTATCAATTCAGATTTTAAGTCTTTAACCCATTTTGAGTTGATTTGCCTGTACTGTAAAAGATAGGTTTCATTTTTAAAAATATGTAGATGTCCAGTTTCTCTAACACTCTTTTTGAAACTATTCTTTCTCTATTGTTTACTCTTGGCACTATTGTCAAAAATCAACTGATCAGTCATATCTGTATTTATTTTTGTACTTTCTATTTTGTTCCATTGGTCTCTATAGCTGTCTTTATCTCAGTACTATACACTGTAAATTACTGTAATTTCACAATCAGGAATTGTAATTCTCACAGCTTTTTAAAATATAGGATTGGTTGGACAATTAATGTTGTTTTTTTAATTTTTAGTTGTAGAATTGCTTTTATTCTATTTCTGTGAAAAATATGTGGGATATTTATAGAGAGTGCATTGAATCTGTATATTCCTTTAGCTAATACAAACCCTTTAACCATATTAAGTCCATGAATATGGGTGTCTTTCCATTTGTTTATATCTGTCTTAATTTCTTTCATTAATATTTCATAGATTTCTGTAAAAATATCTTGCATATATTTGGTTAAGTTTATTAATTAATATATATTATTTTTTATAAAATTATACATCAGTAATTAATACCGCCCCAAAATTAAAGGCCTAAGTACAGATGACTTCACTGGAGAATTATACCAAATATTAAAGAAAAAATAATGCCAATTCTTCTGACTCTTTTCTAGAAAATGAAAAACCATTTCTAAACACATTTTATAAGGCTAAGAGTAACCTTATACCAAGCCAGAAAAATACATCCCATTAAAAGAAAATTAAAGGCCAATATCCCTGAAGGATATAAATGCAAAAATCTTCAACAAATGATATCAGATTGAACCCAACATCTTGTTACAAGAATCATATACCATTTGTGACTTTGATTTGCATTTCACAACTGTCAGAAAGTGTTAAACATTGTTTTCAGGACTGTATTGGCCATTTGTAGGGCCTTAGAGAAATTTCTATTACGATATTTTCCCATTAAAATATATTTAAATATTTTAATAGTTTCATGGTATAGTTCTTACATATAATTATTTTATTCATTCTGAGTTATTTTTATTAAAAGGCATAAGATAATGTTCAATTTTATTCTTTAGCGTGTGGCTATCCAGTTGTCCATTTATTGAAAAGTCTACCTTTCCACATTGAATGACTTTGACCCTTGTCAAAAATTGACAGTATATATATATATATATATATATATATATATATATATATATATATGCGATTATTTCTGAACAAGCAATTACACTGAATTCCAGTATTAGAGTGTCTTAATTATGATTGTATTGTAAGTTTTGAATTAATGTGAATCTTCCAACTTTGTTTTTATTTTCAAGACTATTTTAGAAATTATAAGTCCCTTGAATTTGTGTATAAATTTTAAATTCTGCTTACCAATATCTGTCAAAATGCCACCTGGGATTTCTATTAATTGTGTTGAATCAGTAGTTCTATTTGGAAAATAATACCCACACAATATTCAGATTTCTGATTCATGATGTGGGATAATTTTCTATTTAGTTATATATTATTTAATTTCTTTCAAGAATATTTTATAGTTTTGATAGTATAACTTTTAAGTTCTTTTTAAAAATAATGGTAAATGAATTAGGTCAAACAGAGAAAGACAAATACCATATGATTTAACTTATATGTGAAATCTCAAAAACAGAGTAAATGAACAAACAATACACAAACAAACTCATAAATACATAGAACCAATTGATGGTTACCAGATGGGAGAAGGGTTAAAAAGGTGAATGGAAAAGTGGAAGGAATTAATATACACTAACTATCAGATAAAAAACAAGCCAAAAAAAAACTAGTCAAGGGCCCTGGTCAAGCGACTCACTTGGTCAGAGTGTTGCTCTGTACACCAAAAGATTGTGGGTTCAATTCCCGATCAGGAACATAGCTAGACTGTGGGTTCGATTCCTGGTAGGGGTGCATGTGGGAGGCAACCAATTGATGTTTCTCTCACATTGATGTTTCTCTCTATTTCCCTCCCTTTGTCTCTCTCTAAAAATCAATAATAAACATATCCTAGGGTGGGGATTATAAAAAAATAACAAAACAAGTCACAGTATATAAAGTACAGCATAGGGAATACAGACTAGACTGTAGTATAATAAAGAGCACGTATGGTGTTAGATGCATACTAGACTTATTGGGATTATTTATAGTTATAAACATTTCTCATCACTCTGTTGTAAACCTGAAGCTAATATAATATTGTATTGCATTTTAATTAAAAAATTGAAATAAAGTTTTTCTAAGTATTTTACTTTTGGACACTATTATAAAATAAATTCTTTTATTAAGTTTTAAGTTTGTTTGCCGGCAATGTATATCAATGGGGAAAAAAGAAGACATAGTTAATTTTAACAACAAAGATAAATTTTAAAAAATTAGAAAAAAATAAAAATAAAATTGATTTTATATTAATTTTGTAGCCAGCATCCATGCTGTGTTCATTTGTTATTGCTGACATTTTTGAGTGGACTGGGAAATGTCTGTGATACAGACTGCTTTTCATCCCGCCAAATCTCCAAGGCAGGCTTTAGTGCTGGGGTGAAGAAAATAGCATCTTCTCTCTGAGTTACTGCTCTGCTTTTCAAGAGCTAAGCACTGGGCCAAGGAGGAAACTGCTTGCTTCTCCTGGAATGGAACCAAGCTGGGCAGGAGTGATCGGGGCCTTGGTACTCTCAGCGTCCTGTTCAAAACAGAGGTCCCATTTTGCTACTGAAAGTCCAGAAAGAAGTGACCCCCGACTTGTGCAACAGGCAGCCGAGGCAGCATTAGGGGTGCTGAAAGCGTGGCCTCCTGAGGACACACTGCACCTGGGCCCGGAGGAGAGCAGCCCGTTGTTCTGTGCTCAGCCTGGAGAGGGCTTTCCCCCAGCTGGGCTGGGTCGGCCTTGGCTAAAATGCACTGACCAACCTAGGAGAACTTTCCTAGGTTTTCCTGGGCGGGTGTTGTGTTTTTTATTTGTTGTGTGCTTTTCCAAAGGCTTTGTTTTTTAAAGGTTATTTTCAATAGTTTCACTGGGGGTGGGGGGTGATTCCTTGTTTCAGAGCTGTCATACGGTAAGTCCATTTCTTACATAGAAAGAATACTCTCATCATCTTTCTTTGAAAATACAAAAACATCACCCTTGATTGACATAGATTAATATATTTAATAACCACATTGCTATTAACAATGATATAGCAGGACATGAAGTTTTAAATAGATACCATTGCCCTGGCTGCTGGCTCAGTTGGTCGAGTATCATCCCTTAAACAAGTGGTTCTTAACCTTCCTAATGCCGAGACCCTTTAATACAGTTCCTCATGTTGTGGTGACCCCCAGCCATAAAATTATTTTCGTTGCTACTTCATAACTGTAATTTTGCTACTGTTATGAATCATAATGTAAATATCTGATATGCAGGATATATTTTCATTGTTACAAATTGAACATAATTAAAGCACAGTGATTAATCGCAAAAACAATATGTAATTATATATGTGTTTTCCGATGGTCTTAGACGACCCCTGTGAAAGGGTCGTTCAACCCCCAAAAGGGTCTCGACCCACAGGTTGAGAACCACTGCCTTAAATGAAAAGGTCACCAGTTCAATTCCTGGTTGAGGCACATTCCCAGATTGTATGTAGGTTTGGTACACTGTTGGGGCACATACTAGTATAGGCAACCATCAATGTTTCTCTCTCACATAGATGTCTCTCTCTCTCTCTCTCTCTCTCTCTCTCTCTCTCTCTCTCTCTCCCTCTTCCTTGCTTTCTCACTAAAATCAATAAAACAGATTAAAAATAAGTAAACAGATATCAATTTCAAAGAGACAAATACTTAAAGTGCTTATGCAAAAATTTTAGAATACATGTCCATAAAGATTAATAAAATAGTATAAATATTATTAAAAACATTAGAGTTGATGTAAATAACTGAAGAAAGGTAGCATGTTTATAGGTAGAACAAATGAATTTTACAAAGATGTAAGTTATCACCCAATTAACATATTTGGTCAAAGTAATTTTAATGAATTTCTTCAAAACAATTGTGAAACTATTATAAAAATGGACTAGCTAATTCTAACACATTTAAGGTAGAGACATGAAAAAATATTAGCCAACATAATCTCAAGAAAGTAAAACATGGCATCAACTGTAATAAAAATAATCTTAATAAATTGTCAAAAGTATATATAGTTCCATATATGAATGGGTCAGGAACATATTAAACAGAAACATAATTTGAGAAAATGTGGCAATGTAGACCATAGGGAAAGAATTCATCATTCAATACATTTTAAATATGTAGTTACCCACATGGAAAGATTCTCAGTTCCCTGAACCCTACCAGACAATATCAATTTTACATGAGCTAAAAAATAGAAGTTAAAAGTACAATTTTTTAAAGCTCCAGTATTAAAATATTGGAAAATTGTGTTTGAATTTTGTAAATTAATTTTAATAAAATATTCCCACATAAGTTATTTTGATTATGTTAAAGAGTTTATGTCTTTAAAATATATGAGCAAAAAAATCAGAGTACATAATTGAAGAGGGTGATTGAAGGAAATACATCAGGCAAAAAATTAGTTTCCTTTTAAATAAATACAAATTCCCAACTTTTACGAATAATCAGAAAACTAAAATTAATATCACAAAGCTACATCTATTATTTACTTGTAAAATATGCATTATTAAATAAATTAAATTAAAGTAATAAATATGTCAAAATCATGTGTTTTTTAGGAGATGAAGAAAGAGGGATTAAAATAATATGTTTATAAGAGTAATATATGAAGACTTAAAAAAACAACAGTGGCACTAACAGGTTTGAAGTAGCACACATCTTCAATGTAATTAGATCTATCCTATATAATAAAAGGCTAATATGCAAACAGACTAAATAGCGGAACTACTGAACAACTGGTCACTATGATGTTCGCTGACCACCAGGGGGCACCCACAGAACATGGTGGGCGTCGGCAGCAGGTGGCAGAGCTCGGAAGATGGTGGGTGTCGGCCGTGGCAGGATGGTGGAGCGGGTGAGCGAGCGGGGACACCAGACCAAGGTGGGGCGCTGGTCGCTGTCATCTGGGTGAGCCTGTGGTGGTTACTGAAGTCTTTGCTTCCGCACGCTGCGGTTCTGCTAGGTGCTCGCACCTGTTGCCAATGCCAGCCATGCTTGCACCCACTGCCGGCACCAGAGCCACCACTGGAACCTGCTGCTGGCGCCCAGCATCGGTCCCAATCGCTTGGTGCTGTCAGTGGGTGTGAGCGGTGGCTGCCAGCCCCAATCGCCCCTGAGGGCTTCTCCACCTCCCCCTGCTCCTGAGGGGCAATCAGGGCAGCAGCAGCTGCTCGCACCTGCTGATGCTGATGGCGCAGAGCAACTGGGGCCAGCACAGTCAGAGAGTGGGAGCGGCAGAGGCGGGAGCAGAGGCAGAAGTTGGGGCTGCTGGCAGACAGGGGACCGGGGACCACACCAGGAGGGGCTGGGAGGGGGTGTGGAGGATGGGCCAAGACCCACCCCTGTGTCCACAACAGCCTTGCTGCCCACAGTTCCTTTCAAGGTGCACGAATTTGTGCACTGGACCCCTAGTGTCCTAATAAGATTCACACACAATTTCAGGGAGATATTTAAAAATAGTTATAATAGCATTACTTATAATGGCAAACAAAAATTCAAAGTAAAAACAACTTCCAATGATAATAAATTTGATACTTTAAAATTTGTGGTGTAAATCTAAGTCAGTTTTTTATAGTCTTTAATACATGTACAAAACAAAATAAAGTTGGAAATCTATGTTCCCAGCATCTGTTTTAATAGGCACATAAACCCTAGCTGATTTGGCTCAGTGGATAGAGCATTGGCCTATAGACTGAAGGGTGCCAGGTTCGATTTGGTCAAGGGCACATGCCTGGGTTGTGGGCTCAGTACCCAGTGTGGGGCCTGCAGGAGGCAGCCGATCAATGATTCTCTCTCATCATTAATGTCTCTCTCTCTCTTTCTCTCTGTCTCTCTCCCCCTCTCTCTCTCCCTTCCTCTCTGAAATCAATAAAAATATATTTTAAAAAACCAAGGCACATAAAACAAAAAAAGCTAACAATGTAGAGAAACATAAATATTTTACAAAGTACAGAAATTAACAAAATAGAAAGAGTATAAAATAAAATAAATACATCAACAGAGCTAAAGAATATATTTAATAGTTATTAAAATCTAAGAGATGATTAAAAATAACCATATAGCAAAATTATAAATGTATAAAGAAATACTGTTTTAGATCCTACAGAAAAAAGACAGCCATGCGTTACATAATGACCTATTAGTCTATGATGGACTGCATGTATGATAATGGTCTCATAGCTGATGATAAAGCTGAAAAATTCCTATCACCTAATGACATCATAGCCATCCTAACACTGTAAGTCAATACATTACTCACGTGTTTGTGAGGATGCTGATGTAAACAAGCCTATTGCAGTGCCAGCATCGATCATTCAATTATATACAGTACAAAATACTTGATAATGATAGCAATTCATAATAATGATTGTACTTTTATCATTATTTTAGAGGTTCTCTTTCTAGTTATAAAAACAGTTGTTGTAAAACAGTAGCTTTTACAAAATCTTATTTACCACCTCTGCTGATTGCATCATTTTATCTTGTTCCTGATTTAATCTCATGTTGGTTTGTTCATCATGGTGCCTAAGCATACACCATCCACTGCCATCCACTGTTAATGTTGCCAGTAAGAGGCTATGTTGACTGATTGACATAAAAACAAAATTAAAAGTGATTAAGAAAGATAAAGGTGAACAATCAGTAATGTTTTTTTCCACCTGCCAGGCATGTTCCATTTGATCATAACTGTGATCCTGAAGCACACAAATAAAGAAATGGGGACTGCCAAAGGATCTGCCCCATTGAAACAATGAGACCAACAAAAATTCAAGAATGTCCTATATCAGAAATAGAGAAACTTCGGGTGACCTGGATTAAAGACATAGTCATGTATTGCTCTAGCACTATGCTAATCATGACCAAGCAAAAAATGTGTTCCAATGTTGAAAGAAAAGGCCAGACCCAGTTACAATGTCTAGTTTACTGCTAGCTCAGAGTGGTTTAAACCATTCAAGATTTATTTATTGCATAATGTGAAAGTGAGTGTTGAATCCGCAAGATATACATTATTTTTGAGAAATTAAGATAAACTGATTGTGGAGGAAAATTATGTGCCAAAGACAATTTTCAATATGGATGAAACCTCACTATTCTGGAAATGAATGCCTGAAAGGACTTTCATCCATAGGGAGGATGAGTCATTATCAAATTTCTAGGCTTTTAAGGAGAGGATGACAATCTTTTGGGGGGGGGCAATGCCATGGGGTACAAATTGAAACCCTCTGTGATTTGTCACTGTGCGAACACCAGGGCCTCAAACATATTAATAAGCGCAATCTTCTAGTGTCCTACGTGCGCAATAAGAAGTCATGGATGACCTAGCTTCTGTTTTAAGAAACCTTACTGAATTGTTATGCCAGCAAAGTGAAGAAATACTATTTAGAGAATAAATACCTTTTAATATTTTGCTTATTGTTGATAATGCTCCTGGTCATCATTTTTTTAATTGTGATTTTTATCCCAATGTCAAAATAGTGTTTCTCCCTGCAAATACCAACTCATTGAACCATCCAGTTAATCAATGAGTTATAGCAGCTTTTAAGGCCTTTGTCCAGGCTATTTCTGCAACTGAGGGGTACAGAGATGCAATTCTGGCAATAGTATAACATATGTGACTGCATCTGCCAATATAATCTTGCTGGGCTTGAAGTGATGCCATAAAAGTGTGTACAATGGCACCTGGAAGAAGACACAGAAGAGGCTGGCCCATGAATTTAAAAGACTTGCAAAGGATAATGAGGCTGCAAAACCCAAGAAGCTGTGGTTGAGATGGCAAACATCTTTAACCAGTTAGTGGATGACGATGACAATAGGAAACTTCTAAAGATCTTTCCTGAAGAATTGACTAATGAAGGGTTGTTAGAACTGAAATAGAAATGTATAACTGAAGAGAAAAGAAAAGTGAAAAAAAAAGAAAAAGAGGAACCCACAAGAACATTCACAGTGAAGTTTAGCAGAAAGTTTGCAGACTTTATCAAGATCCTTAAAAACTTTGAAAGGACCCCGATATGAAAGGATTTTATTAGAGAGTAATGCTAATGCCACTTGTTTGTTTATAAGCAAATCTCTGATTAAAAGACAAACAAACATAAAACTCCATGAAAGCAACACAAGCAAACCACGATGGGCATGTTTCTTAAAAATATTACACCTCCTGAAGAGGAGCCTCTGATAAGCATCTTATAAAACCCTAGACTCCACCAAAAAAACTACTAGCTTTAACAAAGGAATTTGGCAATGTAGCAGGCTAAAACAATAACCAGATATCGATGGCATTTTTACACATCAATAATGAATTCTCAGAAAGAGAAACTAAACAAACAATCCCATTTACCAAAGCAAAAAAATAAATAAATAAATAAATAAATAAAATAAAAAAAATTAGGAATGAATTTAACCAAGGATGTAAAAGACTTGAATTCAAAAAAAAAACTACAGGATGTTGAACAAAGAGATAAAGATATAAACAAGTGGAAGAATATAATGTGTTCATGGATTGGTAGAATTAACATAATTAAGATGTCGATACTACCCAAAGCAACCTATAGATTCAATGCAATCCCTATTAATGTACCCTGGGATTTGGCCTTAACTGGCAGTCAGACATCCCTCTCACAATCTGGGATGTTGGCTCCTAACCACTCACCTGCCTGCCTGGCTGATCAACCCAAACTGCCTCTATCTGCCTGCCTGATTGCCCCTAACCTCTCTGCCTGCCTGCCTGACCACCCTTAACTGTCTCTGCCTGCCTGCCTGATCACCTCCAATTGCTCTCCCCTGCTGGCCTGATCTTGCCCCCAACTGCCTCTGCCTGCCTGATCACCCCTAACTTCCCTCCCCTGCTGGACTGATCTCACCCTCAATGGCCCTCCCCTGCTGGCCTGATCTCACCCCCAACTACCCTCCCCTGCCGGCCTGATCTCACCCTCAATGGCCCTCCCCTGCCGGCCTGATCTCACCCCCAACTGCCCTCCTCTGCTGGCCTGATCACCTCTAACTGTCTCTGCCTCGGCCCCTACCACCATGGCTTTGTCTGGAAGGAAGTCGGACATCTGGAAGATGGCCAGTTGACCTTGTCTAATTAGCATATTACTCTTTTATTAGTATAGATAGATCAGATAGGATAGGATTGCTTAAAAGGGGGGCGGGGAGCCTTTTTCAGCAGGAGGAGATGCTCTTGGCAGACAAAAATACATAATCCCTATATCTGGACTGATAACCAAATATATGCACTATACTGCCAAACCAGGCATTAAAAAATTGAACCACTTTCTTGCACCTTACACCAAAGAGCTGATGCCCTTAAAACCCCTCTTCAGCCCCCACCTTAGGTTCTGCCTTCACAGCTCACCCAGATTAGGTTCTGATTGGTTGGTTACTATGCCAGTCAGCATCAAAAGCTCTGCCTCCTAGGCAGCCATTGGCTCCTCACACCTCACCCAGATTTGGTTCTGATTGATCGGTTTCTATGCCAGTCAGCGTCTCTGGGCCTATCTCTGGACCTGATCAGAGAGGCAGTGCTGACCAGCAGCCCCCATAGTGGCCTGGAGAGAAAGAGAGGCACGGCTGCTGGCCAGGCCTGGAGAGAAAGATAGAGGCAAGGGCTGATCAACAGTTGCCATGGAGGCTATGGATCAGACCTTGCTTTTCTCTCCAGGCCTCACTCCAGGCCTGATCTGCAGCCCCCTTAGCAGTCAGTGCTGGGTCACTGTACCCGCAGCTGTGGCAGTCAGTGCTGGGTCACTGTGGCAACACAGCACTGACTGCAGGACTGACTTCCGGTGGGCCGAGCCTTTGGTCATTTTGGCCGTTATGGACCCTGGGTTTTTATATATTAGGATTATTATTATAACCTTCAGTATTGTTTCTTATAAATTTCATATAGCTTATTAATTCTTAGGAAATGCTTTGGTTGATTTTTGATGGGCTGATTTCTAGCTACTAAGGTAATGAGTGTGGATTTGGGAAGAGAGGGACAGTGACCCATTATATTTTATACTAGAAGCCTGATATACAAAATTTGTGCATGAGTAGGCCTTCCTTCCCACAGCTGCTGGCACCAGCTTCTTTGGCACCCAGGACCCAGGCTTCCCTCACAGCCCCAGCTTCATCCAGAAGGATGGTAGGAAGTCCTGAAGGATGTCTGGTCTAATTAGCATATTACACTTTTATTATTATAGATCCTCTACAGAGGTAAAGTGGATGCAAACAACTTTAAAAGTATAGATAGTAGAAAATGCAGTAAAACAATTGGGAAGTAATAAGCTCTGAAAGTTATGTTTGTTTATAACTGAATTATAAAAATGCAATTTAATTAATTATTTATATATTGGGGTAATATATATATATATATATATATATGCCTAAGCAACTGTTATGACCAATCAACCTAACAACCAGTCGGTCGACCGGTCACTATGATGTGCACTGACAACCAGGGGGAAGATGCTCAATGCAGGAGCTGCCCCTTGGTGGCCAGTGTGCTCTCACAGCCAACTTCCCACAGCCAGCCAACCTCATGCGGTCCCTCCCTCTGGATGGCCGCCCTCAATCGGCCCCAATCACCAGCCAGGCCAAGGGACCCCACCCGTGCATTAATTCATGCACTGGGCCTCTAATATATATCCCTAATATGCTAATAGACCGAATGGCAGAACAACTGAACAACCAAACAACTGGTCACTATGATGTGCGCTGACCACCAGGGGTCGTGCACAGAACAAAGCGGGCATCGGCAGCAGGCAGCAGAGCATGGAACATGGTGGGCGTTGGTCATGGCGGAATGGTGGAGCAGGTGAGTGGGGACACCAGACCAAGGCAAGTTGCTGGTTGCTGTCATCTGGGTGAGGCTTTGGTGGTTACTGAAGATTCTTTGCTCCCACATGCTGTGGTCCCACCAGCGAGTGTGAGCGGCAGGTGCTGGCCCTGATTGCCCCTCAGGGCTTCTCCACCTCCCCTTGGTCCTGCGGGGTGATCGATTGAGGTAGTAGCCACCGCTCGCACTCACTACTGGCACTGTCCCCAATCACTCTGTGGCGGCAGGAGGAGGGCTGCTGGCAAAGAGGGGACTGGGGCCACAGCAGGAGGGGCTGGGCGGGGGCACGGAGGATGGGCCAAGACCCGCCCCTGTGCCACCACAGTCTAGTGGCCCACAGTTCCTTTCAAGGTGCACGAATACGTGCACTGGGCCCCTAGGTGGTCAATAAAATTCTATAGGTTTCAGGGGTACAATTCTTAACACATCATCTGTACATTATATTGTGTGCCCACCACTCCAAGCCAAGTCTCCTTCCATCACCACTTACCCTCTGCTACCTTCCCCACCCCCTTTCCCTTTGCTTCCCCTCTGGAAAGCACTGCACTGTTGTGTCTGAGGGTTCCCTCCCATCCCTGCTTAATCCCTTCACCTTTATAATGGCTATTTTTAATCTAGCTCTCAAAGTTCCTGAAAATGTAACAAACTGTCTCTAATGCACCATAACTGCCTAAAGCCTTCTTTGACCATTTTACAGTAAATTCACTAAAATTAACCTTTGATTTCATTGCATTTACTCATCATGTTCCAATCATTATGCCTTGTGCTGCTTTAATTTTTTAAAAAAAGATTTCCTCTACATGATAAAAAAATTCTTTGGTACACAGACTTGTGTTCCCTTCTCAGTCTAGAACAGAACTTACTTATCAGCAGCTCAAAATTAAAATACCTGTTTCTAATACTCAGTTTCCAAAGGAGCTACTTAAAAGGATAATTCTATATACACACAAAAATGCAGTAGTATATAAAAAATAAAGTCATTAAGAGTATCAAGATCATCAATGTCAGCTACCAATGAATTCTCATATAGATATATTCAATTATAAATATGTAAGCAGGGGTTGAGGATATTTTCTATTAATAATAGTTATAATTTATTAAACACCTATAATCTGCCTCATTATATATATATATATATATATATTTATATGGTCTCCAATATATGTAAATTTCATTCACATAGTTAACCGCTGAGTTTGATATTCTATTTTACCATTTTGTTAGTGTTTTAAATACATTAGTACTTTCTTGGAATTTTTACATCAAATTAATAAAAGGCAGTATTTAAACTGTGGTCCATAGGACTGAAAAATCCATGATCTCCACTATGGCAGCGTAGTGTGGTTGGGCATCTCATTAACCTCATCAGACAGAGTGCAACAGATCCTGCCTAACTGTCCATTCAGTGGAGCCAGAGTGGGATAAGGAGCATGTGTGTGAGGTGGGTGGTGAGAGGCCAGTGCAGGATAGCAGTATTTCCTACCTGAAGTTGGAGGCAGAAGAAAAAATAGAAGCAACAAAAGAAACATAAACAAAGGTTATGTCCTGGCAGAGGTAATTAATCAATCCCAGCTGGCAAATCCAAACAGGATGCTCAATAAAGTATCTCAGTGGAGAAGAGGTATGCATTAGTAGGGCCAGCAAGAAATAATGCAAAAACAAAAGTAATTTAAATTTAGTAACAATTGGAGTGAAAGTGGCAAGTTGATTGGATAAATTATAACACTATCATATATCCCAAGTGTCCATGTGTGAGAATAAAGATTTACCTACTGGGTTTCTACAGGATGGAACTTCTTTATATTGCTTCCTTATGAATAAGATGAGTATGTTTGGACGCTCAGGAGCTATGTGGACATGAGCAATGCTTGTGCTCTTTCCCCAGTTGCATAGGGTCCGGAATGGAGAGGAGGGCATGAGTGGTAGGGTCAAACAGGTAGGTAAGATCAATACGGAAAGGTAAAGACATATGCGGAATTATGGCACCTCAGAAAAGGAGTAATAATTTTACTTTCAATTACTGAGAAATTTTTGCAGTTATTATTTGCCATTTTTAATCACTAGATATACCATCAATACTAAAGCCATTTCAAAATAAGTATACTCAGAAAATGTATTCTTTCTGAAAACTATACAATTCAAAACTATCAGAAATTAACAAAACAAAAAAAATGAGGAGAAGTAAAGGAGAAAAGAAGAGGGGGGGAGGGAATCCAAGTGTTCAAGGGAAAGAGAAAGATTGATTTGAGCAGATGTTGGATAAATGTGGAGATGTCGAGAAACGAGCATGTGATATGAATCATGTGCTGAAACCTAGAGCGTTGTGGTGGCCATGAAAATGGGCTGCTCGCTGCTCAGTTGTGGGGAGCACAGTCACCTGACAGCTCTCACAGCTGCCACCAAGTTCACATGGAGTCCCCTTTGTGACAGGCTCCCTGATCAGGGACTGAGCAGCGTGGTTCCTCACGCAGACTCATTTGAGGTCACACAACACTTGCTCAGGAGGAAGCTGTGGCTCTCCATTCACTTGACTAACTTTCTTGGAATATGCTGCAGATGCTTTCTCCCGGTCCTCCTTCCTTTCCTCTTCACACAGTTTTCAGACCTGCCTTGGGTGTGAAGGCTCTCAGCAGCTTCTGCTCCCCGTCTCCCGCCTCCACTAACTCATATTTCTAATCTGTATTTGTCATCTGCTTCTTGAAAGTCATGCCTGCCTGATAACCCTTAACCACTCTGCCTGCCTGCCTGATCGCCCCTAATGCCTCTGCCTCGGCTCCCGTGGCTTCATCTCTAGAAGGTCGTCCAGAAGGAGATCCATAAGGTCTTTCAGCTGTACGGTCTAATTAGCATATTACGCTTTTATTGTTATAGATAGGTTTTAGCATCATCTCAATGAACAGAACACTTGAATTAGTAAAGATGGTAAGCATTGTCTAGAATAATGACAGAAGATCAAGTTTTTTCATTATTCCTAATTGAGGGCCATAGGAAACCCATCAGGTGTTACCACAACAATTAAATTAATGAAATGAGCATATATAATTTACTTCATAAGGGGATAAAATGTAGTAAGTATCTGTAACATTTGTCAACCAGTGGTTGTTGGCACAAATTCAATAGCAATAGGCATCTCCAACTTGGGGTTAGGTGGAGACAGCAAACGAGTACAAAGAACTCAACTGTGGAAACAGCACAGCTGTGACACAGCTCAATGCTTACAGCTTAAGAATGACGCAGCACAGCCGTGGAGAAGCACTACTTACAGGTGGCCCTGGGACCAGGCGGCTCTCTGGCTACCCAGCTCTGCTCTGTGCAGTCTGCTCCTCCTACTCCCATCCAGGCTGTTGTCCAGTCTGTTCACTGTGCTCCTGCACTGGGAAGACATCCTTCTGTTTCATCTTCACTGGTTCAGCTCCAGCAGGGGAAATGCAGTCTTCAGTCTTTGGTGGAAAGGGAAAGTGTAGCCAGAGGATAGCTGACATATAGACAGAAGCCCCTGCTAGCAGTCCCTGATTAGTCCATTCTCCTGCAAGTAAGGACTCCAAATCCTTGCCATTTGATTGATTCAAAACCCCCTGTCCTGATTGGTCACAATGGAACTTCTCTGATTGGTTAAAGATGATAATGGGGCTATATAGCGGCATAGCTCCAATTGGATGAGGAAAGCCTCAATCCTACAGGTTGAAATACTATTCAAGGAACTAACTCTTTTATAAGGGTTGCTCAGCTGGTAGCAGCATCTTGCAGGCAAGCAGTTCTGTGGAAGAGGCAGGCAGCTCAGTGCAGACTTCTCCCAGAGGCAGTTTGTGTGAGAGGCCCTTGTTCAGTAACAGCTGCTCTGTACTGTTTACAAATTTGAACTTAGTTATCCACCAAGACCCTTTCTCAGTAGTTATCATTTTCTCAGCATTCCCACATTATAATAACCTAAAGTGATTTGATTTTTTTGTTTTTTTCTGTAACCAAACATTCAATAAAAATTTCGAATCAATTAATGATGTATTATTTAAGTATCTCTTCTAAGGAGAGTCTTATGTTATCCTGTCAACTTTAAAATTTAATGCATATAAAGCCTTCTTTAGGAACTTTTTGAGATAACCCCAGATTGTCATAATTTCTCTATTAATCAGGATTCCCTAGGGAAACAGAACCAGTGGGATGTGTGTGTGTGTGTGTGTGTGTGTGTGTGTGTGTGTGTGTGTGTGTGTACACGCTTCTATAGGCTTATGCAATTATGGAGGCTGGCAAATCCAAAATGCTAGCTTGCACTGGCAGGAGATCCAGAGAAGAACTGATGCTGTAGATCACATTCAAAGCCATCAGGCTGAAGACCCAGGAAAGAGACAATGTTGTAGTTCAAGTTAGAAAGCTGCCAGGCTAGAGGCTGGTGTTTCAGTTCAAGTCTGAAGACTCTCTGCAACATAATTCCCTCTTGATAGTGGAAGGTCAGTTTTTGTTCTGTTCATGTCTTTTGTTCTATTCATGCTGTCAACTGATTGGATAAGGCCTGCCAATGTTATGAAGGTCAATCTGCTTTATTCAAAGTTTATCTATTTAAATGTTAATCTCATCTAAAAATACTCTCACAGAAACAACCAGAATACTGTTTAATCACATAACTTGGCATAATGGCCTAGCAAAATTGACATAAAATTAATCATCAAAAGTCTACCCCTTGTCAAACTGACACCTACAAGTATCTCCTTAAGTCATACTTAATCTCCAAATAAAGACTATAACAAGGTCATACAGCAGCCAAACAAGATCCAACTATTGTTTTAAAAAATGCCCTAGCCATTTTTCAAGAATAGGATGCAAAGCCCATTGGTGATGTTTACTTTTCTGCTTGAAATCCTATAACTTAACTGCTATAATGAAAAGACAACAATACTTAAAATACTACAATATAAAGTTAATACACCTTCTATTACTCAAGAGAGGATATTTATGCACACACATATTGATAATATAACAATAAAAGAAATTCTTATAAAAATTATAGTCCTTATTTCTGTAGTTGGTCACATGTTTGTGTTATGGGTTCACTCAGCGAGATAGACCACTGACTCAGAATTTAAATTTAAGAGCCTTTATTAAGCTGGCCAGCTGACTACAGTTACAGCACCCTTCCGAAGCAGAGGCCGAACTGCAGTGCCAACTACAGGAGTTACATTTTATTATTAAATTCTTTAGGCCCAGAGAAAAATGTGTCTTTCAAATTCTGGGCCCCCAATATGGCGGAAACTCTCTTTATTTATACTTTTTCCAGTCCTTTGTCTCCCAAATTTGGAATGAGACTTCCAGGCCTTCTGAGAAAGAAGGCCTTAGTGCTGGGAAGGGGCCATGCGACCATATCTCAAGGCCTGGCCTGATGTCAGTACCTTCCTATCTATGTGTTTTAGGAACAGACAGCACAGCATGACCCGTCTGGCCAAAGCGCCAGATATGCAGCCCAGCACATTCCCACTGGTTTTATGTACATGAGTCAAATCATTGACTCTTTTGGGTCATTGTTGGGGAGGGAGTTATATTGACCCCTGAGGAGAATTAATTCTTTGCCGAATAAAGTCAGTGGGCCTGTTTATAAGGTAAAAGCCAGGAGTAATCTTTAGAGGGTCCGAAGAGTCTTCGACTCTCTATTTTGCCTGAGCTGTCTTAAGCAAGGTGTGATGAAGTCACATCAGGATCCCGTCGACCTTGACTGCCGTGGGGGTGGTCCTTTCCAGGCAGGTGTCAGTCCTTGGTTGGCAAATTTCTTTACCCAAACAGAGTCATCAGGTTGGAAGGGATGAACCGGATACAGGCACAGCATCTCAGACATGCTTCTGGTCTGCTTTCTGGGTAGACTGTAAAGCCTGTAAGAACTTGATTAAAGATTAGTTGTGGATTTCAGCTTTTCTAGCAAGAATCTGTAGAGGCCCCACTGGTTTTAGGGCAGCCTCCTGGGCTGCTTGATCTGCAGCCAAGTTCTCTCCTGCTTCTGGGGAGTCAGTGCCAGTTGGCCCATCGTCCTTGCTCTGCTCATGTCTGTCTAACTGCCTCCTATATTACCTCAAGGATCCTGGCTCTGAATTATTTCAGGGAAAATGGGCGTTGAATTTTCTTCTGTAACTGCTTCATGCTGAGGAGAGTCAGAAGTTTCTCTCAGAGCCAAGAGATCCTTGCTGTCTGTCAGAGGGACGATGAGGCCTGGGCATAGAAGGAGGTGAGCTTGTGACCCGGCAAAGACAAACTGTAACAAATGGTCTGGTGGGAGGGAAAGAAAAGATTTCAGTTTTAATAACCTCTATTGAGAGTTTTTCTCCTTAAAATTATCCCTTTCTTTATTAAAATACTAATTTATTTACTGTATTCAGTTTGTCCTGATTGTTTGCATAAACAGAACAAAAATGGTAACTGACTACTTTTGCTGGAATTTCATGATTGAATCTTAATGTGCCCCATAGGGCCAGGAATCCAAGGCATCTAGCTGCCATCAGGCCTGCCTGCAGTATCTGCTGCCCACTGTCATTGCTTTAAGGCTCATCTCAGTAGATCTCCTACTCGTCGTGGCCCAGAGTGCATGGGGGTTCCTTGCTACCCTTCTACTCTGACCAACTGCCAGTGATGGTAGGGCATGGGCCTGACGCTCCAGCACCAGCTATTTTCAGGGCTACCAAGCAAGATACCAGGCTTTCTCTACGGCACTCTTATTGGCTTCAAGTCTTCAGAGCTCAGACAGGGCTCTTTAAAACATGATACTCCAGTCAAAGTTTCCGGTCAATGAAAACACTATTGAAAACCGGTCTTATTGAATTTATGCAAAGAAATGTATTGCCATGATTTATTTAGCATTGCCAAATTTCAGAGGAATTACATAAGGAGAAAAAGCCACTGACCTGCCTTAAGATACTCTGATTTTCCTTGTCAGTCCTTTTTATGGACTCTCCAGAGTTATAACAAAACAGTAACTGTTAGATTTATTTTATCATTCCCCCCTAAGTACTTTGGCATAACTATTTACCCTCTGTTTAGGGAGGCAGAATATAAATTATTTACTCTCTCTGGCTTACTGGCCTGTACCATTTGATTAATTTCCTTTCAACATTTCTCTTCTCCTTCTTATCACATGCACAACCTTTATAAATTTCATATTTTCAAATTAGCCTTTAAACCTCTTTCTGTGTCCTTTAAAATGCATAACCATGCCTCAGACCTTCTATTCAGTAATTCCTTATTCTTAGAAACCTCAATCCTTTACAGCCAGTATTTCTTAGATTACTAAGAGCAGGTGCTTCCTTCCTTATGCAATTTTAAGTATACTGTATCAGTCTAATTTAGTCTTGGAAGGGTTAAAGAGAACAGAACGGGGCAGAGAAAAACTTACTGTGCTTAGTAGCAGCTTGCGGCCTTGAGTCCAGAATAGTTCAGATAAGTAAAAATCAACAAAACTTCTGGCCTGCTTTCCCTGCCGATGGCCCCCCTCTTTTCTGCATTAACCATCTCCTTAGCTGCTCTCTCCCTCCTAGATTTTTCCTTCTTTACTCTAAGCCCCAGAGACTCAAATACTTCTCCTCTTTTACCACTTTTGACTTCTCTGACTAGCCTCCTGTCCCCCAGCCCAGGGCTCCTCCATCTCAGCAGGCTGAGAGCCTACTACCCTATCTAGCGAATCTTACCACCACTACCCCATCTCACACCCGCTCTGAAGCAGTTTTCGGCTCTCTTCCTCCCCCAGTTAGAGCGGATGCCATCCCCAACAGAGACCTACTGTAAATCTATCAGGAAGGGCAGGCAAGTCGCAGGTCTCAGGACCACATGATAAAAATCCAGCAGTCCCTCCCCTTCACCCTACACAAGCCATGAGAAAATGTACTACCTTTAAATTAACCTTAGACTTTTAAAATTTTAACCTAACACAGCAAAATTATACCTCAGGGAAAAGCAATTAAAAGTTCTCTACTGTCTTCCCCTTAAAGCAGGATTTGCCCCATCTTTAAATAAACAACATAAAGAGATAACAATTACTCTCATGTGTATAGCCAGACAGCACAAAGTAGCTTTAGCTTCACACAGACGCTCACATTTACATTCATATACCAGACAGTCTGAGTTTTTGACTTCTACCAATTCCTGACTAATTGCCTAAGGGAGCTCTATGGCTTCCCGGGAGGTGATCAAGCTCCCCTTCCACTCACTCGGAGTGGGCCAAACTGGTAGGGGGTCGACGAAGACGACTGACCCTGACGCATTTTGACAAAGACGACAAAGAACGAAGTCAACACCAGACAGACAAACGCGGTGCAGCCTAAAGCCGCACAAACCAGGGACCCCGGCCACCGTTGTGGCCGCGGGTCAGGACCAGGAGTACCGCTGCATCGAGCCCTCCGTATAGGTCCTTCCGTGGGACGTCCCAATTCCAGATTAATGACCGGTCTTCCTTACCTCTCTCGAGAGTCCAGGTGGCTCGGTTTCCAAATTGAAAGTTTTGGGTGGAGTCTCCTCTGCCTCCCTGTAACCCAGGATGGAGACTGGAGGCCACCTTGGCAGTTGTTCCCCACAGGGATGTGGAATATCTTGCTGCGTGCCCAGCGATAAATGGGGGAGAGCCTCCTGCCTTAACTAAGGGGTCCCTCTCACCCCTGCCGGGGGAGAGCCTCCTGCCCTAAATAAGGGGTCTCTCTCACCCCTGCCAGGGATCTCACTGGGTCCTCCAAATGTTATGGGTTCACTCAGCGAGATAGACCACTGATTCAGAATTTAAATTTAAGAGCCTTTATTAAGCTGGCCAGCTGACTACAGTTACAGCACCCTTCCGAAGCAGAGGCCGAACTGCAGTGCCAACTATAGGAGTTACATTTTATTATTAAATTCTTTAGGCCCAGAGAAAAATGTGTCTTTCAAATTCTGGGCCCCAATATGGAGGAAACTTTATTTATACTTTTTTCCAGTCCTTTGTCTCCCAAATTTGGAATGAGACTTCTGGGCCTTCTGAGAAAGAAGGCCTGAGTGCTGGAAAGGGGCCATGAGACCATGTCTCAAGGCCTGGCCTGATGTCAGTACCTTCCTATCTATGTGTTTTAGGAACAGACAGCACAGCATGACCCGTCTGGCCAAAGCGCAAGATATGCAGCCCAGCACATTTGAAACTGATATTTATAACTACCTTCTTTCACTACCTACTCTGTATTCCCCTTGACCTCAGCAAGTACCTTAACTAGTCCTGGTTCTTTATGTGGTGGGATGATGAAGAATTTTATTCCTGGAGGGTCTGGCAATTAGCTATGCCTGGGTTGAATTATTTGAGTTTTACATTGACTTTAATCACAGGGCATAGTTATACTGAGAGACATCCTAAGGGATCTTCTGTACTCCGAATATACTTCATTATGGAGAAACAGTCCAATTTCTCCTGGGCATTCAGAATCAACCATCCCAGACAACACTGTAAGTTCCTTTTTTCCTGTTGCTCTGGAAGCATGAAGCACCCAAGGTGACGTGGAGGCAGTCTGAACTTCCAGTTCAGTGGAATCACTGTGGTGTATCCTGGTGGTAATATTCCTTCTTTGGAGATAAGACCTCTAAGTCAGCAGAGCATCTGATCACAGAGACAGTAAACAATGATTTTTCTGTTGAGTCACTAGAGGTTCTAGTTAGTAATGTCACTTCCATGTCCACCTCTTGATTCCTGGATTCATAAATCCTGTCTCTAGGAGAAATGGTAGTTTTCATCATAAGAGCTTGCATTCCACTAGTCAGAGTAGAAACTTACAAAGGTTGAGTTTTAGCTCAGCTCCATTTTTCTGTGGTTCCAGTGGGTCTCCAAACCCACCCTGTGATTATTTCCCCAGCTCTAGGTTGCATAACAGGAATCGACATACTGAGCAGCTGGAAGAATCCTCAGGTTGATTCCCTGACTTTGCAACGAGGGCCACTATAAGTGGAAAGGCCACGGGAAATCCACTAGAACTGCCACTGCCCAGGAAACTAGTAAGCCTAAACGAAGTACCACATTCTTGAAGAGAATGTAAAGTTAATGACACCATTAAGGACTTGAGAAAATCCCACCACATTGTCATCCGACTCTCTTATTTGGTCTCTGCAGAAGGCAGACGGATCTCGGGGAATAACAATGGAGTACTGTAGGCTTATCTGGGTGTTGACTGCAATTGCAGCTGTTGTACCAGATGTAGTTTCATTGCTTGAGCAAATTGGCACATTTCCAGGTGCCTGGTAGGCAGTTATTGATCTGGCAATTCTTTCTTTTCTTCATCCCGGTTAAGAAATAAAAGTCATCAGAAGAGGTTTGCTTTCAGCAGACAAGGCCAGCGATGAACATAGGGACATACCGAGGCTCCAACTTTTTGAAATAATT